>NC_064618.1:644978195-645595862 GCF_023898315.1 Schistocerca nitens | reverse complement strand
CACCCGGACAAACACTTAGTTTTTTCGCTCTCGCACTTTCATCGATCGCCATGCAGCGGAGCCAACCACGACCAGCACACGTCATCATTACGTCGCCTTTCGACTTGCTGTTGATAATATACTAATATCCCGCCTGATGGTTTTGAGTTGATTTTTCAGCCACTCAGATTTCGAAATGAGGTTTGTGAACAGAGACAGATCGTAGTAGCCCTTTGTCTCCTTAGGCGATATCCTGGATACTGCAATCGGTCGCCAACTTGTTTATCGATATGATAGGTTTCACCTGTTCTCTTTGCTCCCCTTTCTCGTAGTAGAGAAGCACACTACAGTCCTTGCAGAGTCGTTTGTACTATGTGCTTGCCAACATCTGTCAGGTGAGAACTATTTCCAAGTTTGGTTTATGTCAATACACATCACCTCCCCCTTGTACAAATTCATGATCAACTCTTTTTCCGTTTAAGGAAAATAAATCTAAGTGTGAATTTTGAGGTTGACATTTATCTGTACACAATCACACTCACCAAAATCCTTTCATCATCATTTTTGGATGGAAACTTGATCAATTAATTTAATGAATAAATTATCTGAGAGGGTTGCCACCCTATGAAGGATTTACTCGTATATTAGGGCTATTATAAGATTTCATCATACACAGCGAGCAGATTCAGTACCATCCAACTTGGTTGTGACTTACATAACATTGTGATTCTGCCGCCTAACTTGCATATTAGTTATGAGTCCCACGACAGCAAATACGCGACTAGTTTCGAATGTAAGTTTTACTGTGAAAGACATGCATCCTCATATATATTATTCAACTATTTAGGGTAGTCAGTAACATGAGCACGCGGAGTTCTGAGAAGAGATAAATGCTTAACTGGAACAAAACGCAATGCATAAGGTTTCTGACACGGAAGTGCTGTAAAAGTGAAATTTTGTTGTCTGAAGGTGATCTAAGAGCCAGAGAAGTTGACCTTTCTGATTTCTTAGCACTGAGGGTAGATGCAAGGCTTTCTTGGAAGTATCACTTTCGACATCTCGTGCAGAAACTGAATGCTGCTATCTTCATAATAAGAACGATCTGCGCTTTCGCTGACACTTAAACGTTAAGGCTTGTTTACTTTGATTACTTTCACTCTCTCATCTCACATGGTGCTACATTTTGAGAAATCCTGTGCACTTGGGAAGAATATTTTTAGACCAGAACAGGACGGTCTCACTGAACTGTGCCTCCATCTGGAGAAGCTCAAGTGTCTTGGAATTCCAGCTCTGTCATCCATGTACAAATAATCGATGACGGGATTCATTATTGTCATTATTGACTCATTCAAAAGAAACTGAAATATTCATTCAATAAACAGTAGACAGAACAGTATGTACCTGGATAATACTTTCTTAAAGCATTGCACAGTAAGGTGTGCACTATTCAGCAGGTTTCATTTTAATTATGCTTCCAGAGGTATTGGAAAAAAATTAGTGATAAAGATCAAGTATTCAAATCCAAGACGAAAGGTTTCCTTATGGCAAACTCCCTGTATTCTGTGCAGGATTTATTCACAGTAGTACAGAAGTTTTGTCCGTAATCTGCTACTTAATGGTGTATCTCTCTTAATTGATTCTGATCATCATTATTCTACTTAACATTGTGCAAACTATGTATTACTTTGTCTGATAACCAAATGCTTTGCCTTGCGTGGATCCGCAGAAGATAAATGAAAGTAAAATAAGAAATACGTAACAGCTGACATGGCATGTTACTGCAGCACTGCACTGCTGCATGTCACCGCACTGCTGCTGGGAGAAGCTATCATATAGACTTAACATGAACAGGAGTGGTGTATTCCGTGCCTACACATCTAATTAGTGCAAGGCATCACATCACAGAAGGTAAACAAAAATTGTTCGTACTTACAGGAGTGAAACGGTTTATATAAAATAAAAGTAGCTACCAGGGAACTCCATGCATTAAGAGGAATGTATGCGTTAATTATCTGTACATCCCATAGAGTATGTAAATGTAACAACTGCACAGTACATCGCAAAGTATCTTGGCCTAGGTAGTACATTTATTGTGCACTAAACATTCAAAATAACTTGAAATGTCATATGCGTAGAAGCTTTACATAGTTGAGACAAGATGAAGACTCTTCAATCAATCTTTAAAAATTCTAAAAAATCTCCTAAGCAAACAAATACAGGTATCTAGCAGAACCAAATATGGAAATGGGAAACTAACATAGAAATTACTGCAAAACTATGACTAGCGGTCAAACTCGCTTGGAACAGCGCAACAAAAATCTGTAGGACATGGGGAAATTTTAGGTTTTAAATAGAATCTTGTTATTCATTTTAAACCATGATAATAGGTGACAAACTCTCCCCCCTCTCAAAAAATACAGTGAATGAGTAGGGAAGAAAATGCTTAAGATCGAATGGGAAAATGGTATTAAATTAAAAAAGGAAGGAGGCTTACCAAGTTACAGATAAGTTTAATGGTAACCTACTCAATAATAGTCTCCTGGACAAAATACTGACCATTATTTATGTGGCAACTTTTGCCAGGAAATATCAGGCAATACATTCATGATACTACATACTCATCCCATTTCGTCAGCGTCATCGATTTCTTACTTACAACATTACTGCAGGTAGTATCTAGTACTGCCAATTACTGTAAGGATAAATGCTCCTTCTGTTCCCTTCTTTTATTACAGTGAAGGCTTTGTTATTTTTCTGCAGAGCTGAAAGCTACCAAGCTTTTAGAGGTGACATAGAAGTTTACTCAATAGGGCCAAGAGAGGCCACAGACATGTTCAATACTGTGGACTGACTTTCAGCACCGGTAATCAAAAGCATAATTCGCTTCGTCAATTCTTGCACTCTCACCGGTCCAGATGGCAAGCTATCTGCAAATAAGAAGTATTGTTCAAGACAGTGGGAAGAATCCTTTCGGGAGAGACAAAAATTTAAGCTGGGTGAAGCCCTTCAGAGTCGTTGGGGCATGTGAACTGCCGTTAGCCTCTGCAGGCACACACACACACACACACACACACACACACACACACACACAGCACGCACAACCACGCACACAGTAGAATTTTCTTTTTAAATCTTTGGAACAGGCTTGCCTATTGGTTTATGATTTTTATTTCTGTAGACCACCCGCTTTTTGTGTGTCTCTCTGTGCAAGCTGTTCAGTTTGTCAGGTTCAGAGAACCATGCTATGGAATGAAAAAGGTTTCCTAGCTTCCCCTTCATCCTACAGTGCTATTGGTTTATAATATCAAAATCTGTAGGTGTAAGAGTTTGTTCAACTTGATTAAAAAGTTATTGCTGGATAAAACTTTCAATGTCTGCTACTGTTGGCCAGTGAGATACCTAATGTGGCAGTAAGACACAAGTTTCAGAACTTGAAGATAGAGAATACTCGCCGCTGTTCGGTCAAGAATTAAACACTCTTGTGCCAGCGACTGAAGAGTAAAAACCTGCTTCCTGGAGACGCGTCTTGATGTTGTGTAGAAGGACGACTTCACATTAATAGTAAGTACACAGGGAGAGCTGGACTCGGAATCTCTAACCACGACTGCTACCACCTTCCGCCTTCCTGCTGTACGAGTGCAGTAAGAATGGGCCGACACTGCTATCTCGAAGTTGGTAGGAGTGCGATGTTAGTGAACTCCTGCATTTACTGGTGTTTGCGTTTGTTTTCCAATTTCTTTCTTTAATCAACTCACTGTTATTTCTGTCACTGGCCACATCCATGATTTTTAAATGTTCATTTGCTTATGTAAGTGGATAATTCCTATGTTGATGCATAATAATAATAATAATAATTTAGTGTAGCTGATTGGCGTGGTGCAAGTCTTCCAATTGGACACCACTTCAGCAACTTATATCTCCCTAGCCTACCACTGTTATCCAACCAGGAAAAGGGGCTTACTGTTCAATGTGAAATCTGAACCATGTGTGTTTCCTGATGACTCCTGTTACCGTTAGGAGGTGAAGGTTACGCTAAAAGATAGATTGAAAAATCCAGGTTCTGACCAGGATTCAGTCCCATAACCTCCTGATTTCCAATCAAATGCTTTGCTGCTAGACCTCCCAGCTCGACCTTTATAATAATAAATCTGATGGCCACTCTGCCTGCTTGTTTCTGTTATAGATAGATGATTCTTCCTCTCATTAATATACACATGTGTGGTGTGTTACCCATATTTTCATGCTTGATTGTGCCATCTCTATTAATTTTCATTCAATATGACGTTCCCATTTGTGAGAAATTGTCATTTCCTTAAAATTGCATGATCTTATGGGCAGCTTGTCTTCTAAGCAGATCACCAGACGTCTGACTATAAAATCTGAGCGGTATGCTAAACGGCTCAACTGAAATACCTTAAGGTCAAAAAAACCACAACTGACTAAAATAAGTTTAAATCTTCTGGGTTGTTAGGCCGCATCGTATTTCTTCTAGACGTTCGAGGTTTCGGCCCCTCTGCTAGGATCTTCTACGGAAACATCTGACGTCCACTGCAGACTGAGTTGGATCTACTGTGCTCAGTCTTCAGTGGATACCGCAAGACCCTGAAGAAGATCCCACCAGAGGCGTCTAAACGTCGATCATTTAGAAGATATACGACGCGACCTGACTACCCAGTAATAGGGATATATTACTTGCAACAAATTTCATTAAGGAATACATATACTGAGAAGCAGTGGTTAGAATACAAAGCTCCTTGAACAGGTTTCTACATGATGTTCTTCAATTTACACCATAAATGAGTCTCATTAAACGGTTTTGCCCGCCAAAACTTTTGCTCGGTTTGACGATTTACCCTAGAATGGGATTCTTTATGACATAATAGAATAAAAGCAAGCAAAGTATGCATGTTCTTTTGTATTTATATCTCCTACATTTGTCACCATTTGCACTGCAAATACACACTTGTTTAGTCGCTTCAGCAATTCTGTGGTGTTTCCTTCCCAGCTGAATTTATGAGCAAGCTGTAATGCCAGAAATTTAACACTGTCAACCTCTACCATCTGCATGTCTTCTTATGTTGTACACATGTTCGAAAGAAATTTCATACAGGTACTGAACTGCATATGGGGGTCTTTTCAAAGTTGAATGACAGTGAATTAGCTTCAAATATTTTTTTTAATGTCAGTGAAAAGTTGTTACCACCTATTTTTAAATCTGTACTTTACTTGCTACTTATTGCAATGTTAGTCACAAACTAATCATTTGGCAGTGTAACATATGAGATTTCACTATAGTACAGAAGAAGAAGCAGTGGACCCAACATGGAACCTTGCGGAACACCAAATCTAATTAAACCCCAACCACCTGAAGGCTAACTGCCTGCAGCACAGGTATTTGAAAACGACACCCTTTGTTAGATAAGACACAAACATTTTGCAGTACTGCTGATGACACCATAATATTCCAATTTAATTAAGAGAATGCAGTGATTCATACTGTCAAAGGCTTGTGACAGGTCACAGAAAATGCTATTAGTCTCTAATTTCTTATTTAATGAATTAAGTACATTCTCACTGTAAGTGTAAATAGCTTTCTCTGTAACTAAACCCTTAAGAAACCCAAACTGCGGCCTGGAAAATACCTTATTTGGAGTCAGATGATTGAGAAGATGCTTGAGCGTCAACAGTTTGTTGGTATCTCTTCATCCCCCTTCTTGTAAAGAGGCTTAACTTCAGCATGTTTCAACCAGTCTGGAAATATTCTCTGATAAGAGATGGATTACACAAATAAGTTAAGATAGAACGCAACTTACATAAACACTCTTTGATGAACTTCGTTGACAGGTTATGATAACTTATACTTTAAGGATGTTGCATCTTTGGGAAACGTGAGTGTCACTTTCATTTTATCGGCGTTATTTGTAAAGACTGGTCTCAGATACTCCACTGCACTGTTTACCAAACCTGTTTACCCCAAGATGTCAGTAATGGAAACAAATTACTGATTTAGGAGGTACGCACCACACGTTTTTGTTTTGTATGTCAGCTCGTCGTAAATGGAGTTACCATGTATTAAATGTGACATGTTTATTTATCCTTGCAGTACACTAGACTGAACAATGTGTGTGTACAGTCAGGTAATCCTGTTGATATAATGCCATTTCGATGCTGTGTGTCGAGTTGTGGAGGCAACTATAATGGACACGTACAAGCTGCTGTATTTATATTTCTGGAGGATGAAACAGTTAGGAAGAAATGATTACCAAGAATTCACAGAATAGCTTTACTCATTCTGTAAGTTCAATGGAGAGTTTCTGTTTTGTTTAAGTTTCTCAGAGAGTTTAATTTTAATGACAAAGAGTAGAGTTTATCATGATTCTTTTTCTTCAGATATTAGCTTCTCTACATTACGCAAATTGTTTATTCCATAAGAGCAAGCACATAAATTTGCATAAAACTGATACTTGAGTTATGCAGAGGTTGCTTGTAGAACACTTGAATCTTATACTGCATTTACACGGCACTAATTTCCTCCTTAGTATACATTGCTAGTAAAACAGATCGATTTCTGATGAAACTTGAAATTAAGAGAATGTAAGTAATTTATACATGGGCTGTCAGTAGTATTCAATTCTGTATCCTGCTTTAAAAACTTTCAGTAAGCAGCCTGTCGAAAAAGACCAAAAATTTGGAATAGGTCAACCCAGTAAATCAAAACTAAATTCTGAGTAGCCACCATACTAGCACATCTACAATACATTATCTCCAGCTACCTGATGAGTAAAATCCCTGTAAGTACTTTGTGCATAAAAATAAGTGAAAAATGCTTGTGATGTTACAATGCACAAATAGTATTTTTTATTCAGAGATGTGGACAGAGCTCTACAAATGAGCATAATGCATGTCTAGATTCCAGCAAATGGTAAGACCGAAGCTAATTCTACATTCAAGGATTTATACTAGCAGTCCCAGTAGATGCTAACAATTGCAAGTGCTATGTATCAGTTCTTTCCGCAAATTGCCCTAATTTCTCAGTCTGACTTTCAGATACAGATGAATGCCCTACACAAGGGATTTTATAGCTGCATGAGTCCTCTTTCTTTCATTCTTTCAAGATAGTTTCTGTAGAGACTAGTGGTGTCTCTCTCTCTCTCTCTCTCTCTCTCTCTCTCTCTCTCTCTCTCTCTCTCTCTGTGTGTGTGTGTGTGTGTGTGTGTGTGTGTGTGTGTGTTCTCTTTCTAGTGAATTTATGAAGATGTAGCCCCCACCAGATTTCTGAGATTCAGGTTACCAAACTATAAACATTTGTTTTATCACCATTATTAATTTATAATATTTAGGCGTTTCTACAACACCAAACACATTTAATTAAACTATGGAACCAGTCACCATCTTTTCTCTTCCAACATTTTTAGCTTTTCTGTGAAATTTATTACCATGATACATAGGAGCATGGCGCTGCTGTCCCTCCCCCATGTACAATATTTGTGAGCATATCTTTGTCTTTGATATACGAGGTTTGTTATGTTTTTACAACAGGACAGTAACATGAGATACATATAGCAGTTTTGGTAAATCTATTAAAAAGTGTAAATACCTGGCTATGCAGTTCCCATTATGTATTCATTTCTATTTACTGGGCCAGCCAGAGTGGCCGTGCAGTTCTAGGTGCTACAGTCTGGAACCGAGCGACTGCTACGGTCACAGGTTCGAATCCTGCCTCGGGCATGGATGTGTGTGATGTCCTTAGGTTAGTTAGGTTTAATTAGTTCTAAGTTCTAGGCGACTGATGACCTTAGAAGTTAAGTAGCATAGTGCTCAGAGCCATTTTTTTCTATTTACAGGTATGCTATGTCCAATTCTAGAAGATGTTCTGTGGGAAAGACAAATTTAGTATGAATGCACAGGACAATTATTACATGCTCCTCTCCTAAGTCCTCATTTTTAGCCAGGTGCAAATCCATTGATATTCCCGGACTCTCCTCATAACTTATCAAAAGAAGATATCAGGCATGAAGGGCCAAACAAGCAAAAGCTCATCTAGAAAATGAACAACTAGCAGCATTACTGCAGTATAATCTCTCTACTAAGACTATAATGAAGCTATCAGCTTGAGTTCTCTAAAACAGTTTCTGTTAAATGCCAGCAAACTGAAATTGCTCTAAGATTGGAGTGTAACTGAATGAAAGACTAAGTCGATGTAACTTGTTTTTAAGATAACAGGGAACCCAGGATCAGTGACTAATCATTCTGTTGTTGTAGATAGAAATTTAAATATTTCACTAGTTAAGAAAAATTCACAGCTTGAGGTATTAGGAAATACATCTTTTCCACAAGCAGTAAATAATATACACAAAATTGTTAGTGTGTTGCAAGAGTTTTCAGACTAAGATGCTGAATGCTGTGAAAGTTGCATAGAGAACAAAGTAGAGGTAATGACAGAGTTTAGGAATGTTGTAAAATAAAGTAGAAGAGTGAAAACTAGATGTTAGAATATATATGAACAAATTAGGCATATAAATGTAAAAAAAATTATTTAGTTTGTGATATTTTTGTTGACTGTTTTCTGTTTCTTTCATGCCTTGACAGTGTAATAAATCAATAAATAAAAAATAAATAAATAAAATATAAGTTTGTAAGTAGCTTATCATTAACGAAAATGCCTTATTCAAATGGTGTACATAGAATCGGCAGCAGATTTAATATAAACCCATTATCTGAAAAGTTTGGGGGGAGTAACTTCATATCTTAGGCAAAACATAAATTTCAGTATTTGATTAACTATGATGTTAATGCTGTTTTGAATGTTGTTCAGATTCATGTAAACTCCCACATGGATTACAAAGGAGGCAGCATATTTCTCATTTCATATTATTCAGAATATATTGCATACTCAACATTTGTGTTTACACTGGTTCTCCTTGAATTTATTGGCTGTACAGCTTTTTGTATTGCAGCTGACAACAACAACATCAATAGCAAAATAATGTCAATGTTTTCTGTGGAGACAGATGTTAATATTTTTTTAAACATCAATGTGACCCTGATCGTACACTTTTATTTGTAGTTGTCCCAGTTCAAATCTTGAAACGAATTACAAATGTTTCCAGTCAGAGAGGAACAATGTAAGTTATCTGTAGCTTATTTTAAAACTCTAAAAAATTCTTTATGAAATAGATTCCAGTTCTATTGTTAAATATGGTCATACCCTTACTCTGAAGTCGCTTTGCCCTACATCATTATAGAACAGAGCATGAAGGAAGGGTTGCAAATACTGAATCAATATACTTCAGAGGACCTTGGGGTAGCTAGCAGTAAATTTAATTTCCAGTTTCGGTCATCAACAACTGAGTACATTAGAATAATAAAAAATATTTTGAGATAATGAATGTCCGCCCAGTGTTTCAAGGGAAACACAAACGGAAAACATATATGGAGCCTTTGATAACTGGTAGTGTTCCTACGAAATTTTTGCCAAATTTTATTGACTGGCTTGATTTGTGTAAAGCTAAAGCTATGTCAGGTGGATTCCTCACAAGAGAGACAGTTTTTCCGTTTGGCACACAACATATGCCATCACAGATATTCATAGTGGCCTTTTCGAATATACAAACAGCTAGCAGGGTCACAATATAACATTTCACTAACAGATTGATGAAACAGAAAGGGAGCTTCGCATTCAAAGTGTAACAACTCTACTTCTAAGCTCTCCTTCTTATGGCAGTATCACAGTAGAAGCCGTTAAGAATATTATGTTTTCAGAAGTTGAGGAGACCTACTCATTAAACATAGAAATCAGTGTAAAAGAGGAAGACATCTTGTGATTTACGAATATTACAACTTTTTCAACTTCCATTGCAACCTATTGTGCTCATGCAGTAATAAAGAAGTTGAAACGGGATTTACCTTACTGAAACTGTTATTGATAAAGAGTTGCGTATAACTGAACATTTTAGTTTAATACTGCAACTTGACCATGTATAATTAAAATTCCTATCATGCACTACTTTGAATATTATTGTTTATACTTATATTGTCATAAGTAAATTGCTTAAAGATCATTAACGGTATTTCCTTTCCTGCAGCAATCAACGAGCTATAGCACTTTCAAAACCACTTGCTACTAACAAAGAAACTGACATTTTATTGGTTGAATGGAATTGCTCCAGTGGACATTCATCAGACACATTCATTGAAGTGTTGTTTTGGTTGGTGGGAACATAGTTTTGCGTAACTATTGTAAAAAATTAATAGGAACCAAATTTCTAAGAATACCTGAAGAAAACTGCAACCTTTTTCTAATTAATTTTTCTGTTTAACATAAATAGAACTTGATTTGTGAAAATGTTCTTTTTTATTTGTTTTAGTTACTTATATGTAGGAATGAAACATACTCAATTTCAGACATTTATTTGTGTGTTATTGGTGCAGACTAATGAATAAATGATTAATTTCCAATTATAATGTTTCCTTTCTTTTGCTTCACATTGGTTTACACAATAAAGGATGATAAATAAAAATAAAATTAAGAAAATTTCCTCTTTAATATCCTTACATTTGATTCTTTACTTTTTACTGTATTTTACTGGAATATTAAACATACGGTTGTGTGTTCAATGGTAGAGGCACCTCTGTAAAAGGTCTGTCCGATAGCTCTCTGACAATTGGTTTTATGATGTCCATATCAGATTGCGACAGCCTGTGGTGCCATTTATAAACTTTACAGAATGCAATACAATTTTCCCACTGGCTGTACTGTTATATTTGTAGTACATTTGCAAACCTGCATGAAAAATTCTATACCTGTATGCCTAGCCATTTCCAAAAAAGCCATGTTTACTCTGTTCTATATCATATGTTTCGGCAGTAACTACACTCTTTCACCTATTAAATAACACTGTCAGCAATTATAATTTGCATTTAATTCTTAAAATGCCTTGCATTTCAAAGCCTGTAAGCATCTCTTCAGGTGTTGCATGTGTTACATTTTTTGTCAGTGTTGTCCAAATGATATGGTGAATGTACATAAGTATTCCTTTATCGTCATAATCTTTTCATTAACTCTTTGTTTCTGTGTTCGGGTTTCATACACCCCAGTTGATGTATCGTAATGAGATAACAGAAAATTTCTTCTTGAACGTTTCAGCAACTTACTTTTATTAACGGAAGGAGGTAATATTGTAGTAAACATCAGGTAGCTTGGTTCATGAAGGAAAAAAGAGGTATTTTTCCTTTGACCATTATATAATAGATGTTTTCTGAATTTATTTTGCACTTTCAGTTTGTATAATGAAACGAGTATAAAGTGTGTTTACCTATGGCATCGACGTAAATATGAGGTTAGGCCATAGCTCAGTCCGTTACCACAAACTTTATTTGGATTACATATTCGTTGTCCTCATCAACTCTCGACTTTATTATTTTCCTTTATAACCTAAACCATGGGATACGCTACACAACTAAGATTTTCGGGGGGACCGCGGGTTCAGGGGGTTAAAGATCATTAATCACTATCTTAGCCCAATATGTTACTGCTGTTGCAAGGTAAAACACCATGTATAAAAATTTTCTCAGAGGAAATTAGCTTCTGGGTTCATTCCTTCAATCATAGGTAGTTTATACATTCAAACGACGAGACAAAGTTCTTAGAACAAGGTATGAACGTCAGTCAATAGAAGGCATATGACGTTGAAAATTATAATGCTCGAAACGAACCTGCAGTTGTTACTTGTGACCTAGGTGTCAGCGATCGCAGCCAGATGCTATGAAGGTTTCATTGTAAAACCTGTGACGTCTCAGTTACTATTATTTGTAAAAGGTAGGTGAATTCTTGCCCACCTCTAGTGTGAAAGGTGTTTGACTAAAGAAGAAGACAATGAATGAACACTGTTTGCGTCAGATATTACTTGCAGGATAACTGTACCTTAAAACTATAATTAGGACAATATAAGTCTAACCGAGCGAGGTGGCACAGTGGTTAGCACACTGGACTCGCATTCGGGAGGACGACGGTTCAATTCCGTCTCCGGCCATCCTGATTTAGGTTTTCCGTGATTTCCCTAAATCGCTTCAGGCAAATGCCGGGATGGTTCCTTTGAAAGGGCACGGCCGATTTCCTTCCCCATCCTTCCCTCACCCGAGCTTGCGCTCCGTCTCTAATGACCTCGTTGTCGACGGGACGTTAAACACTAATCTCCTCCTCCTCCTCCTCCTCAATATAAGTCTACTTGTGATGCCACCGTTAAAAAAGAAACAACGTTTTAAAATATTTTTTAGCTTTGGTTTAGGGTATTGGTATGCTGAAAGATCGATATTAGGTGTTACCAAGAGATGTGAAAGAAGTCAGCAAATGAATGTGTAAAGGTGTTATGTTTGTATGCAAAGCTCTTTGACATAAAAGAATTACTTCATACCCAGTTGTTAACTAACGATAAGGAAAATGTTATTGCCATTCAATGAAAAAATTGTAATGACTGTAACCACCTCAGGGCAAATGTTCATGGTTAATATGTTAAACAGACGTACAGGATAAGATGTGGGGAAGTACCAAGGGTTTTATGTGACCAGTTGTGGTGGTGACCTTGGTTAGAGGAATGCCAAGGGAAAAGATGGTGGAAAGAAAGGTTATTGCGTGGGAGCCTTCACAGCGTGTCTTTAGGGCTGTGATAGGTTTGCTAAAGTAAGGCTTATTGGCGATAAAGTTGTGAAAAAGTGCAAACAAATACTCAAATGGCCGCGGCTTTTGTGCCTTAAACTCGTCTCCAGTATGTATCAATTCGGAAAGGAAGATTATCCGATTAATATTATGATGGAATTCGGCCGATGCTCCAACGAGTAAAGATGGCTGCTGCTTGTGACATGGCTATCAATAAGGAAGTCTATCACTGGGGACGTGAAGAGGCGATCGAAATTGTTGTACCAACACTATGAGCCCTCCAGCACGCAACTCAAGGCAAGCAATAATTTTGTAGACTTGTCTGTTTAATATCAAAACATGTTACTTTGGAACGAAAAAATAGACGCGTAAACCTGTGTTCCTAAAATGTCTGCCCCAAGCCATCACCAGACCTCTTTCTTCGTCATTGTTGTGTTTGTTGTGTAATGACGGTTTGAATGTTAAATTCCTTCTTTGTTTGATAATTGAGTAAAAGGTACGATAAATAAATTCATTATTATTAGGAACAGCTTCTTATTAGAGATCAGGAGACGTTCAATTTAAAAAAATTGGTTTTGTTTATAAGACTATCTATAAATGTGGTCGCTTTGTTCGAAGAAATACACTACAGTCCATTGAATTACATTAATTTTACTACAAATTTAAATTTGCTTTTCGTGCTAATTCATGACTTACGTAACAAGTATTTGAAAACTAAAGATGGCTGCAACTTGGCCAGTCCCAGTTTGCTTCCATGTTGTTTCGGAGTAAATTCACGTAAATAAAAGATATAAATTACAGCCATTGAAAGCACTGTCACCACTATAAGTAATTAAAAGAAAAACGTTTAATGATTTCAAAATTGCTGCTTCACAGCTGGCGACTGAAAATAAAATTTTAGGAATAGTTTTTCTTACAGTGGGCCTAACTAAGGTAAGGTTTCGAGTCTGCTGTGGTGTGCTACTGCACTTTGTATCGATCTGATAGGAGGTAGGTCAGACATTGTATAATCCTGTGTGCCCCACCGAATTTGCACATCGAGCCCCTTCATTCACATCGTGCTTTGGGTAGAAGCCCACGTTAAATGATCGCCTTGCAGTGTAAAGTCCATTAGGTTACACCTGTCGTAGGTTTTGTTGAACATAGAAAGTTTATTAACAATATTTCAGTAACATTTTTCAGTGTAATGTTTTATTTATTTATTTATCTATTTATATTTATTTATTTATTTATTTTTATTTTTTATTTATTTATTTATTTATTTTTTTGCCAATGTCCGCTGGGCATCAGGGGAGGGGCGGCCACTACCCCCTTCCAAAGGGCATTTGCTTGAGTCCGGACGGGTGGTGTGAGTCTTTCTCTCAGCACCAAATAACTAACATTATTATGTGCCCTGAAAATGTATTTATTTAAACAAAATTAGTGAAAAGAAAGACGTAACGAAAGACGTACGTAGATAACAGTTTTTTCTTCAACTGCGTTTCGTAAGGGCAGTACGATTCCGCGCGATTTAGTAAGAGAATTATTTAATTCTACGAATCGGTCACACGTGGAATGGAACGGCCACTTGCCGGCCGCGGTGGTCTAGCGGTTCTAGGCGCTCAGTCCGGAACCGCGGGACTGCTAAGGTTGCAGGTTCGAATCCTGCCTCGGGCATGGATGTGTGTGATGTCCTTAGGTTAGTTAGGTTTAAGTAGTTCTAAATTCTAGGGGACTGATGACCACAGATGTTAAATCCCATAGTGCTCAGAACCATTTGCACTATTTTTTTGGAACGGTCTCATACTTACTTTTGAGAATGCGAGCATTAAGAAAATGAAACCATTCTCTCCTTATAACTATGAAACCATTCTCTCTCCATAACTATTAGGCCTAACGAAGTGCAACTTTTGATGGTAATCAGTAATTTGATACTACACTCCTGGAAATGGAAAAAAGAACACATTGAAACCGGTGTGTCAGACCCACCATACTTGCTCCGGACACAGCGAGAGGGCTGTACAAGCAATGAACACACGCACGGCACAGCGGACACACCAGGAACCGCCGTGTTGGCCGTCGAATGGCGCTAGCTGCGCAGCATTTGTGCACCGCCGCCGTCAGTGTCAGCCAGTTTGCCGTGGCATACGGAGCTCCATCGCAGTCTTTAACACTGGTAGCATGCCGCGACAGCGTGGACGTGAACCGTATGTGCAGTTGACGGACTTTGAGCGAGGGCGTATAGTGGGCATGCGGGAGGCCGGGTGGACGTACCGCCGAATTGGTCAACACGTGGGGCGTGAGGTCTCCACAGTACATCGATGTTGTCGCCAGTGGTCGGCGGAAGGTGCACGTGCCCGTCGACCTGGGACCGGACCGCAGCGACGCACGGATGCACGCCAAGACCGTAGGATCCTACGCAGTGCCGTAGGGGACCGCACCGCCACTTCCCAGCAAATTAGGGACACTGTTGCTCCTGGGGTATCGGCGAGGACCATTCGCAACCGTCTCCATGAAGCTGGGCTACGGTCCCGCACACCGTTAGGCCGTCTTCCGCTCACGCCCCAACATCGTGCAGCCCGCCTCCAGTGGTGTCGCGACAGGCGTGAATGGAGGGACGAATGGAGACGTGTCGTCTTCAGCGATGAGAGTCGCTTCTGCCTTGGTGCCAATGATGGTCGTATGCGTGTTTGGCGCAGCGCCGTGCAGGTGAGCGCCACAATCAGGACTGCATACGACCGAGGCACACAGGGCCAACACCCGGCATCATGGTGTGGGGAGCGATCTCCTACACTGGCCGTACACCACTGGTGATCGTCGAGGGGACACTGAATAGTGCACGGTACATCCAAACCGTCATCGAACCCATCGTTCTACCATTCCTAGACCGGCAAGGGAACTTGCTGTTCCAACAGGACAATGCACGTCCGCATGTATCCCGTGCCACCCAACGTGCTCTAGAAGGTGTAAGTCAACTACCCTGGCCAGCAAGATCTCCGGATCTGTCCCCCATTGAGCATGTTTGGGACTGGATGAAGCGTCGTCTCACGCGGTCTGCACGTCCAGCACGAACGCTGGTCCAACTGAGGCGCCAGGTGGAAATGGCATGGCAAGCCGTTCCACAGGACTACATCCAGCATCTCTACGATCGTCTCTATGGGAGAATAGCAGCCTGCATTGCTGCGGAAGGTGGATATACACTGTACTAGTGCCGACATTGTGCATGCTCTGTTGCCTGTGTCTATGTGCCTGTGGTTCTGTCAGTGTGATCATGTGATGTATCTGACCCCAGGAATGTGTCAATAAAGTTTCCCCTTCCTGGGACAATGAATTCACGGTGTTCTTATTTCAATTTCCAGGAGTGTATGTATAACACCACTTCAAGAGATTTACGGAAATACGGTTAGCCGACGGACAAAAACGAATACGATGAAATTTATGAAGCAGACCTGCGATAACTTTCTGGCGACAATAACCGTACTCATTTTGAACAAATGGCAATTTGAATTGATACGTGTTTTGTAGAGGAGGGTTGTTGGACTGTGGAGGACAATAACTTCAATATCTGCCGTTATTCATCTTTTTCTCGTCTTAAGCCTGCTGAAATTTAAAAGAAGTTTTTCACCAGACGTGTTTTGCTTGCGTTTACAAAACATCGTCTGCGCTCACTGGTGTTATTTCCTCTTGTGTACATGTTTTGAATGACACTCATTTTTCCTGCATTCGTAGGGAAACATGGAATCTAAAACAAACATGGCTGAACATTTTCCTTTCGCAATTTCTCGGCATTTACAATTTCGCTTTTTTTGTGGAATTGGTGATTTTTTGCACTTTCGTAAGTTGCACAAGTCGTTTTCACAGAAACCTAACTGTAGTTTCACGAATTCCACACTCAGCACTTGTGCACCCAAATTTTTCTCGAACTCATACCTCCGCTAATAGCGAAGCAAAAGACAATGCACTTTAAAACATGTAAACAACATAGAAAATGCCTTATAATTATATGCGAAACGCTTCTGCTGAAATACTTCTTTTAAATTGCAGTAAACGTAAGACGAGAAGAAACAATTAATGTAAATTTGCTAATGAAAACAAAACTAATGTGGTGAAAACCTTCTGTTCAGTTGCAGTAGGCTTAAGACGAGAAAAAGCAATAATAATTTATACGTAACATCTGATGCGGAGAATCACCGTGCAAATAAACGTACTGCATCGTTTCTAAACCATTCAGACGTCCTGAGCAATAATTCACAAGGCTAGGCGGGCTCGGAGTGCCTCTGACCTTACATGTGTCGTCACAGGACAGGTGCACAGGCTTTCTTTCCTCAGGCGGTGCTGCTCCGTCCCACCGCGGGACAGAGTGACGTCAGATGACGGGAGCGCCCGGCACCACGTTTGAAACTGCCGCTCCCGCATCCTTACAAGTGTCAAGACTACATGTTGGCTTTGGAACAATGAGTGAAACCAAAGACGTAGGCTTCACGCTTGTAGGGAAGCAGGAGTGGGAGTTTCAAACGTGGCGCCGGCCGCTCCCGCCATCCCGACATCTCAAGTAACTTGGTCCCGCTTTGGGACGGAGCCGCTGGGAGCTGCCCAACTTGCCTTAAGGGCGTGCGCCACTCCGGCCCTTTCTGGAAGGTTCCAGACGCTGCTAATCCATCTACATAAGCAGAACACGGTGCCACACCTAGCAGTCAGTGATTTCAACTCCTGATGACAACGGCTCAGACAGCTGTCGGAAGCTCGAGTGTTTTATTGAAAATGACGCGGCTTGTAAACCGAGAAGATCTTGTTGAGGCATGCAACAACGAAAGACTACGAGGAAACATGTCCTTCTTTTGATAGATATTAACCTAAATTTTTATTTATTTAATGCAGGGGCCTGCTGAACGTACAGGTAGCGCAATGAAACACTGAATACTAAGACCTGTTTCCAAAGGATAAGTAATGTAACAGATGTTCCTTGTTGGGACTAGACAATTGTGGGATTCCACAGCTATCAAGGAAGGAACATCGTTGGGAGATGTTTTACGGTTACCTTGTCTAAAGATTTATGACGTAAGCTCTTTAGGTGTCCCGCTAAAACCACACCTCACCCAACTTCTAAGGCATCACAATTTTTTTTTTATAACTTAATCCACTAATCGCCCACACCTGTCATTTGTTTTGTTCCTGCAACTATAATTAACTACGTGACTTTGATATTTTCAACCCTCAACGCCTTTATCATATGACATCCAACTCATTTCTTCATTTCATAGATTCTGCAGTGCTAAGTTATCGAAACATGCTTTACATACGCTAATGGTCATGAGTTGACGACAAGAAGCTGTAATATGAAAAACAAAAAATTAGTATTTTGGGAATATTAATAAAAAGAGAAAAAAAGCTTACATAGTTAATCACTCACTAGTCGTCAGCGTGACAGACACAGGAGATCGTTGTTAAGTCGTAAGAATCTTTCTAAATTTGCCAGTGAAGTGAAGAACGTGACAAATTAACATTAAAATGTAAACTTTCCTGGGCGGAAGTGTCATAATCAATAAAATATTCCAGCTTTTAAGCAACGGTCTTATGAATTTCACTTTGAAACCCAACGTTTCCTCCCCATCTGCGAAGGACCGCTTCCAAGGGTTCGTGGCTTCTTTGAGTGTCCAATTGACCCCCAGGCTCGCAAATGAGCACAGCAAACTTCCGTCTACACGGGCTCCCGCGAAGTGACATGCCGTCACATGCTTTGAATAACCGCGCGCAATTGGCCGTTGTCGGTTGCTGTCCCCCGCTGTTGCTATCACCTCATGCTGGAAGACTCCAATCCATTGTGACGTATCCAGCAAGACATTTACAAAAGTGTTATAATATATATAGATATAAAATAATAAAAATAAACATTTATCTGTATTATTATTATTTCATTACTTTATGAATGGTTGTAGATTATGTACAAAAGGAAATAACAATTTTCCATTTTAATGTTTGTGCAATGTTTATGTAACTATATTTCACAAAATAACGTATATGATCGACGAATGTACGTATCCAAGCAGACAATGGTAACTGATGATGAAGCCCCATGCTTCTTGGACAGAGCTTCCTGGAAATTGTGGATTTTATTATGTCACTTTCAGGTGGACATGCGCAGCTGCTATTATGTTATCAGTTACATAAATAATTCATGAGTGATAAAATTTTGCTTGTGTGTGATCAAAGAATGATGTGCAAAACCTGTTCTGGCTACTAACATAATAATCAAATTTCATTTTAT
Source organism: Schistocerca nitens (assembly GCF_023898315.1). Classification (NCBI taxonomy): domain Eukaryota; kingdom Metazoa; phylum Arthropoda; class Insecta; order Orthoptera; family Acrididae; genus Schistocerca; species Schistocerca nitens. The sequence continues at coordinate 645,576,984 of NC_064618.1, read as the reverse complement.
TAGTTTCATGCTCTCATGTTAGTCGTGGCAGTTAATAGTGTTCATAGATATACAAAAAAAAAGAAAAAAATCCGCTGTAGCTTTTACGTTTAGCGAACATAACATGCTGTAACTTCTGTACAGGTATTAAGGGTAATTTTCAGTGCATTCAACAGATGAAAGTAGCGAAGGGCATTTTTTTCTTCCATTATTAGTTGCAGTAATGGTACCATGGAGGAGGAGGAGATTAGTGTTTAACGTCCCGTCGACAACGAGGTCATTAGAGACGGAGCGCAAGCTCGGGGGAGGGAAGGATGGGGAAGGAAATCGGCCGTGCCCTTTCAAAGGAACCATCCCGGCATTTTCCTGAAGCGATTTAGGGAAATCACGGAAAACCTAAATCAGGATGGCCGGAGACGGGATTGAACCGTCGTCCTCCCGAATGCGAGTCCAGTGTGCTAACCACTGCGCCACCTCGCTCGGTAATGGTACCATGGTCCATATCTAACAAGCCAGATCACTGTTATATAAAAATAGTTTGCAAATTAAAGATCGTACGTCCACAGCAGGAAACCTTTCAGTGTTGTGCGTATCGCGTATCCCCACATAATAGGTCAAAGTGTATAAAGTTAAAATATTTTCAACTGTAGAAACTAATAATGAGAATCGTATTTTATCTGTCGTACTGGCAATAGTAAGCAGTATAAAATTAATTAAAATATTATGCCATATAAACTGCATATAAAGTAAAACGGGTGTGCGGTGGGGATTACGAGACAATTTGGCGCCCAGAAACGCGGGGCCCGAATGAGTAGTGGCCACGAAGGAAGAAAACGTATTAACAATTTTAGGTTTTTTTCTTTCAGAATAGTTAGTGGATACATATATTTAATGACAAATGTACATATGTATTTTGTAATAAATGCTATGCCTTAATGCATATAAAAGACTTTTATGAAAACTACACCACTGAGAGCAAACTGAACGAATAAAGAGGGTCAATGTGGAGGCTGGCAGTGTGGCATTGCTCGCTCCGCCTGTGAGTGGACATGTGGCCGCTCCTTCAGCAAGGTCCGAGCAGGCACACGGGGGGAGGGGCTTATTAGTGATTGGGAGCTCCAACGTTGGGCGGGTGATGTAGCCCCTTCGGGAAATAGCGGAAAGGTCGGAGAAGAAGGCCAGTGTTCACTCTGTCTGCTTGCCGGGGGGTCTCATCCGAGATGTGGAGGAGGCCCTGCCGGCGGCGATAGAGAGCACTGGGTGCACCCGACTGCAAATTGTTGCTCATGTCGGCACCAATGACTCCTGCCGTCTGGGTTCAGAGGTCATCCTCAGTTCTTACAAGCGGTTGGCGGAGTTGGTGAAGGCGGAAAGCCTCGCTCGCGGGGTGTTATCTGAGCTAACTATTTGTAGTATCATTCCCAGAACCGATCGCGGTCCTCTGGTTTGGAGCCGAGTGGAAGGCTTAAACCAGAGGCTCAGACGATTCTGCTGAGATCTGGGGTGCAAATTTATCGACCTCCGCTATCGGGTGGAGAAATGTAGGGTCCACCTGAATAGGTCGGGTGTGCACTACACGCAGGAATCGGTTACAAGGGGAGCGGAGTACGTGTGGAGTGCACATGTATTTTAGGTTAGAGAATTCCATCCCTAGGCCCGACAAAACGCCTCCTGAGACGCGGCAAGGTAGGAGTAGGCAAAATGCAACAGGGAATAACATTATTAATCTGCTAATAGTAAACTGCAGGAGCGTCTAAATAAAGGTCCCAGAACTGCTCTCATTAATAAACGATCACAGTGCCCACATAGTACTAGGGACAGAAAGTTGGCTGAAGCCAGATGTAAACAGTAATGAAATTCTAAACTCAGATTGGAATGTATACCGCAGAGACAGGTGGGACAGTGAATGGGGAGGTGTGTTTATAGCGATAAGAAGTGCAATAGTATCGAAGGAAATTGACGGAGATCCGAAATGTAAATTAATTTGGGTGAAGGTCACGGTTAAAGCAGGCTCAGACATGGTAACTGGATGTCTCTATAGGCCTCCCCGCTCAGCAGCTGTTGTGGCTGAGCACCTGAAGGATAATTTGGAAAATATTTAGAGTAGATTTCCCCACCACGTTCTGGGTGGAGATTTAAATTTGCCGGAAATAGACTGGGAGACTCAAACGTTCATAACGGGTGGCAGGGTCAAAGAATCCCGTGAAATTTTTTTAAGTGCGTTATCTGAAAACTACCATGAGCAGTTAAACAGAGAACCGATTCGTGGCGATAACATATTAGACCTTCTGGTGACAAACAGACCCGAACTATTTGAAACAGTTAACGCAGAACAGGGAATCAACGATGATAAAGCGGTTACTGCATCGATGATTTCAGGCGTAAATAGAAATATTAAAAAAGGTCGGAAGATTTTTCTGTTTAGCAAACGTGACAAAAAGCAGATTTCAGAGTACCTGACGGCTCAACACAAAAGTTTTGTCTCAAGTACAGATAGTGTTGAGGATCAGTGGACAAAGTTCAAAACCATGGTACAATATGCGTTAGATGAGTATGTGCCAAGCAAGATCGTAAGAGATGGAAAAGAGCCTCCTTAGTACAACAACCGAATTAGAAAACTGCTGCGGAAGCAAAGGGAACTTCACAGCAAACATAAACATAGCCAGAGCTTTGCAGACAAACAAAAATTACGCGAAGCGAAATGTAGTGGGAGGAGGGCTGTGCGGGAGGCGTTCAGTGAATTCGAAAGTAAAGTTCTATGTACTGACTTGGCAGAAAATCCTCAGAAATTTTGGTCTTATGTCAAAGCGGTAGGATCAAAACAAAATGTCCATACACGCTGTGACCAAAATAGTACTGAAACAGAGGATGACAGACTAAAGGAGGAAATACTAAATGTCTTTTTACAAAGCTGTTTCACAGAGGAAGACTGCACTGTAGTTCCTTCTCTAGATTGTCGTACAGATGACAGAATGGTAGATATCGAATTAGACGACACAGGGATATAGAAACAATTAAAATCGCTCAAAAGAGGAAAGGCCGCTGGACCTGATGGGATACCAGTTCGATTTTACACAGAGTACGCGAAGGAACTTGCCTCCCTTCTTGCAGCGGTGTACCGTAGGTCTCTAGAAGAGCGTAGCGCTCCAAAGGATTGGAAAAGAGCACAGGTCATCCCCGTTTTCAAGAAGGGACGTCGAACAGATGTGCAGAACTATAGACCTATATCTCTGTCGTCTATCAGTTGTAGAATTTTGGAACACATATTATGTTCGAGTATAATGACTTTTCTGGAGACTAGCAATCTACTCTGTAGGAATCAGCATGGGTTACGAATAAGACGATCGTATGAAACCCAGCTCGCGCTATTCGTCCACGAGACTCAGAGGGCCATAGACACGGGTTCCCAGGTAGCAGCCGTGTTTCTTGACTTTCGCAAGGCGTTAGATACAGTTCCCCATAGTCATTTATTTACAAAGTAAGAGCATATGGACTATCAGACCAATTGTGTGATTGGATTGAAGAGTTCCTAGATACCAGACCGCAGCATGTCATTCTCAATGGAGGGAAGTCGTCTGAAGTAAGAGTGATTTCAGGTGTGCCGCAGGGGAGTGTCGTAGGACCGTTGCTATTCAAAATATACATAAATGACCTTGTGGATGACATCGGAAGTTCATTGAGGCTTTTAGCGGATGATGCTATGGTATATCGAGAGGTTGTAACAATGGAAAATTTTACTGAAATGCAGGAGGATCTGCAGCGAATTGACGCATGGTGCAGGGAATGGCAATTGAATCTCAGTGTAGACAAGTGTAATGTGCTGCGAATGCATAGAAAGAAAGATCCCTTATCATTTAGCTACAATATAGCAGATCAGCAACTGGAAGCAGTTAATGCCATAACTTATCTGGGAGTATGCATTAGGAGTGATTTAAAATGGAATGATCATATAAAGTTGATCGTCGGTAAAGCCGATGCCAGACTGAGATTCATTGGAAGAATCCTAAGGAAATGCAATACGAAAACAAAGGAAGTAGGTTACAGTACGCTTGTTCGCCCACTGCTTGAATACTGCTCAGCAGTGTGGGGTCCGTACCAGATAGGGTTGATAGAAGAGATAGAGAAGATCCAACGGAGAGCAGCGCGCTTCGTTACAGGATCATTTAGTAATCGCGAAAGCGTTACGGAGATAATAGATAAACTCCAGTGGAAGACTCTGCAGGAGAGACGCTCAGTAGCTCGGTACGGGCTTTTGTTGAAGTTTCGAGAACATACCTTCACCGAGGAGTCAAGCAGTATATTGCTCCCTCCTACGTATATCTCGCGAAGAGACCCTTGAGGAGATAATCAGAGAGTTTAGAGCCCACACAGAGGCATACCGACAGTCCTTCTTTCCACGAACAATACGAGACTGGAATAGAAGGGAGAACCGATAGAGGTACTCTCAAGGTACCCTCCGCCACACACCGTCAGGTGGCTTGCGGAGTATGGATGTAGGTGTAGATGTAGATTCTACAGAGGAATTGCAACAATATAACCTGGGTTAGCCGAAATCAGGACCATGCAAATTAACTGTAAGACTAGAGTGTAGTTGTCCTGCCAGTAGAGTATGATTTTCAGTGAAGTCATCTCTTGTCGCTAATGGTGTGTGTGTACTTTAAAGATAGTTGTTTCCGGCAGGGCAGAGTTTGAAGATAGAATTTTTCATTGTGTAGTGTATTGTGTACCAGTTCGAAGCGAGTGCTTTAGACAGCACAAGCAATCCGTTTGAGGAAATACCCTGTGAAACTGTGGGGGCGGGGAAACAGAATGTGTTGCCACATTCCACCAGTACCCAAGCAAATGTAGAAAAAGAAGTACAACCACCAGCAGAGCAGGAACCAGATATTGGTAATCTGCCTGGTGGATATTCGATTCCGGCTATGTTAGAGTGCATGCTAAATTATCAGGCGAAATTAGCGCAACAGCAAGAGGAAAAGGACAAGCAATTGGAAGCCTTTTTCTGCCAACAAGCTGAGCGGGACCGCCAGCAAGCGGTAAAGGATGAAAAACTCGAAAGTTTTCTTGCACAGCAAGCGGAGCGGGATCGCCAGCAGGTGGTAAAGGATGAAAAATTCGAAGTTTTCTTGCACAACAAGCTGAGCGTGACCAGCTAGTAGTACAGTCCTTAGAGTCCGTGCAAAAGGAGATAGCAAATATGATGCAAACCTATGAGTCAATATCGAAAGCTGTACAGGTGTTAACTGCGCAGGTAAATAATCTGCAGTTAACGAATACTAACATTGTAGATGAAATGGGCATTTTAGCTAACCGAATCGAAAAATTAGAACTAGATTCTGCACAGCTTGTCGAACACAAACTGAACGAACATGCGACTAAAACTGCGGCTGAGTTTAATTCCAAGTTAGAATCGAAAGACAATAAAATCGAGAAAAAGATTGATTCAAAGATAAAAGCAGCTATTGACGATAAGGACTTCGAATCTTTTAACGCAGTAATAAGCAGCCAGGTACAGAGTGATGTTCAGATTATCAAACAAATACTAAGTGATGATATTCCGCATTGGCAGGGTGTCAGACTTGGAAAACAGTTTAGCCGATAGTAGCAAACGTGCCGAAAATGGAAGCGTGCCTCTAGTAACCAATGTATTTGGTAACACACAGGAATATGCGCGACGCAATAATGAGGAGTCGTCTTCGTGCGACAATGCGAATAGCCATAGCTCCAGATCAGTGCAGGCAGACTATGCACGAAGCGCAAATGCGTACATTTCAAAAATATTGATCGAAGAAAGTCTAGTTAAGAATAGACAATTCCAGACTTTCACTACCGAACGGAAGTCAGTGCATCCGATATTGTTGATTAAAAGTTTCAGAAATATCTTACCAAGCGCATGGAATGAAGCGCAGAAAATACATGTCGTGTCCTATATTCAGGGTGACGCAGCATTATGGGCTACTGAAGTAGCGGACAGCTGCATGGCATATGTGCAATTTCAGAAGGCATTTTTAGCAAAATATTGGTCGCCTTGCATCCAAGAGCGGCTTAGGAAGGAGGTCTATAACCCTGAACCTTACTCAACTCGTCTTGGAAACCTGAGGCGATATATTGAAAAATATATTAACAACACGCGCTACTGGAACGAGCCTATATCGTCGAGAGACATTATTAGGCTACTTAAATCTCATTTACCTACCTACATTAGAGGGAAGCTATTTCACGTTCCCGAAAACGACATGGAACATTTCCTGTCAGTGCGGGGGTTGCAAAGGCATGACTATCAACCGAGTAATAGCAACAATTGAAATCAAAATGGTTGTGGTCAGCCGTCAAATAATTTAAAAAAAACGTAGGTTTGACGATCGATATGATTCCGGACAATCCGGGGCCAACCGCTGGAAAAACGCGCGAGGTCAATGGCACGACAATTACAATGAAAACAGTCGTAACTGGAATCATAATCACTGACCGAACCAAGACCGACAAAATAGCGAGAGCTACGATAACAATAGACCACCGCAGCAAAACGCGCCTATCGTGTAGCTGTGGTGGACTGCAAATCAAAATGTTAATATTACAGAGGTCACGGACAACAACCGTCCACCTCTCATGAAAATAGCTCAACAAACTAGAATCGGCCACGATATGCTCTCCGTCGCTGGCCGTGGGGTGGAGTAAGAGGCTAGAATCAAAATGCTGCCTTATAATGACTGAATTAGTATGGAGCACGACCTCCTAACAGAACCGCACGAATGTGCAAAGAATAATAATGAAAACATACAAGCAATCCTAGAAGCAAAAATCTACGATATTGCTGTAAATATAATCATTGACACATGTGCCTCGTTCAGAGTGTTGAATGCAGAACTGTATAAAGCACTTGGCACTTGGGAAGGGACGAAATACACTCCTGGAAATTGAAATAAGGACACCGTGAATTCATTGTCCCAGGAAGGGGAAACTTTATTGACACATTCCTGGGGTCAGATACATCACATGATCACACTGACAGAACCACAGGCACATAGACACAGGCAACAGAGCATGCACAATGTCGGCACTAGTACAGTGTATATCCACCTTTCGCAGCAATGCAGGCTGCTATTCTCCCATGGAGACGATCGTAGAGATGCTGGATGCCATGCCATTTCCACCTGGCGCCTCAGTTGGACCAGCGTTCGTGCTGGACGTGCAGACCGCGTGAGACGACGCTTCATCCAGTCCCAAACATGCTCAATGGGGGACAGATCCGGAGATCTTGCTGGCCAGGGTAGTTGACTTACACCTTCTAGAGCACGTTGGGTGGCACGGGATACATGCGGACGTGCATTGTCCAGTTGGAACAGCAAGTTCCCTTGCCGGTCTAGGAATGGTAGAACGATGGGTTCGATGACGGTTTGGATGTACCGTGCACTATTCAGTGTCCCCTCGACGATCACCAGTGGTGTACGGCCAGTGTAGGAGATCGCTCCCCACACCATGATGCCGGGTGTTGGCCCTGTGTGCCTCGGTCGTATGCAGTCCTGATTGTGGCGCTCACCTGCACGGCGCTGCGCCAAACACGCATACGACCATCATTGGCACCAAGGCAGAAGCGACTCTCATCGCTGAAGACGACACGTCTCCATTCGTCCCTCCATTCACGCCTGTCGCGACACCACTGGAGGCGGGCTGCACGATGTTGGGGCGTGAGCGGAAGACGGCCTAACGGTGTGCGGGACCGTAGCCCAGCTTCATGGAGACGGTTGCGAATGGTCCTCGCCGATACCCCAGGAGCAACAGTGTCCCTAATTTGCTGGGAAGTGGCGGTGCGGTCCCCTACGGCACTGCGTAGGATCCTACGGTCTTGGCGTGCATCCGTGCGTCGCTGCGGTCCGGTCCCAGGTCGACGGGCACGTGCACCTTCCGCCGACCACTGGCGACAACATCGATGTACTGTGGAGACCTCACGCCCCACGTGTTGACCAATTCGGCGGTACGTCCACCCGGCCTCCCGCATGCCCACTATACGCCCTCGCTCAAAGTCCGTCAACTGCACATACGGTTCACGTCCACGCTGTCGCGGCATGCTACCAGTGTTAAAGACTGCGATGGAGCTCCGTATGCCACGGCAAACTGGCTGACACTGACGGCGGCGGTGCACAAATGCTGCGCAGCTAGCGCCATTCGACGGCCAACACGGCGGTTCCTGGTGTGTCCGCTGTGCCGTGCGTGTGATCATTGCTTGTACAGCCCTCTCGCAGTGTCCGGAGCAAGTATGGTGGGTCTGACACACCGGTGTCAATGTGTTCTTTTTTCCATTTCCAGGAGTGTATAACGACTTTCCCAGTGAATAACTGCAAGGTGTCTACAGCCATAAGCGCACAGAGCCAGTTAATTAAGTGCCAGGTGCAGGTAGAAATTTGTAAAGAGGGCATAGCCATAGTGAACTCGTTCCTCGTTGTTAAGGGGTTAATGTTCAAAAATGGTTCAAATGGCTCTGAACACTATGGGACTTAACCTCTGAGGTCATCAGTCCACTAGAATTTGGAAACCTAACTAACCTAAGGACGTCAAACACATCCATGCCCGAGGCAGGATTCGAACTTGCTACCGTAGCGATCGCGCGGTTCCAGACTGCAGCGCTTAGAACCTCTCGGTCACTACGGCCGGTTAAGGGGTTAAGGGTGACCTGCATTCCGGGAGCAGATTTTCTCCGTGAGAGAGGCGCAGTGATCGACCTCTCTGCACGGAAACTAATTATACTTAATAATGGCAGAAGGGTGGAAATATCAATGATGCGATCGAAAGAGGTACTTGTGCAATGTTGTAACAGAATATATATCAAGGGTCGGAACCTGTGTGTACTGCGCTTAGAAAATAATTCAACAACGACAGATCTTTACTACCCCAATAAAGAAAGTAATTATTTTAAAGTAAATGTAGATGCATTTCAGAATAAAGTCCAAGAATCTGAAAGTTTAAATAATATACCAAATCAACGGGTAACGCAGCTGCTGTCAGAATATACAATGGTATTTTCTAAACGACCAGGGGTAATTAGGGGTTATAACTATCGTATCGAGGTAACGCCTCATAAAACGCATTGTCGAGCGTCTTACCCCATCCCATGGTCGAGAGGGGATTCAGTGGCAAAAGAGATCCGAAAAATGTTAGAGTGGGACATCATCGAACCCTCTCTGTCTCCGTATAGTAACCCTTTTGTAGCGGTGGCGAAAGACAATGGAAAAATTCGTCTGGTCTTAGACGCACGGGACGTCAACAAGATTATTGAATTCGTAAGAATACGTCCGGAAAATTTAGATGAGCAAATACAGAAATTTCACAGTATGCGGTATTTAACCTCGATTGATTTGCGAAGTTCGTACTGGCAGATCCCACTTACGCCAGAACGAGAAATTACACAGCATTTATATTCGGAGGGCGAAGTTATTAGTTCAGAGTACTTCCCTTCGGAATGAATGTGAGTGCCGGAGTGTTTATTACCGCACTAGACACGGTACTAGGACCAGACCTATTAGAACGAATTACATTATCCGTTGATGACTTGGTAATTGCAACTGCTACCTGGAATGTGCATATGGAATTAATGCGTAGAGTTTTAGAAAGATTTAAACAGGCAGGTGTGACAGCAAAACCTCGAGAAATCGAAATTTTGGCGCAACAGAATTAAATTCCTTGGCCATACTGTCACTCCGCATGGCAGTAGCCCAGACAATAAAAGATTAGAAGCAATTCGAAAATTCCAGAGAGCAAGATCTAAGAACCAATTAAAGGCATTTATTGGACTTACATCTTTTTTCGGGAGGTTTGTCCCTGAACTGTTACTAAATGATGAATCACTAGTAAATTAACTGTGAAACAATGTGCAGTGGGTCTGGACTGGTAAGTGCCAGCAATCATCTGAAGCTATCAAAACAGCCCTGGTGAATGCTAACATTTTGCAACACACAGACACGTCAAAAAAACTTTTGTCTTGCAACGGACTCGTGTTCTTATAGTTTGGGCTCGTGTCTGTTTCATTGGGAGGAAGGTAGCGATCCCGCTGCAATAAAAATTATAGGATTTGCTAGTAGAACTTTAACTAGCTACGAGAGAGCTTACTCAACGACAGAATTGGAAGCGCTCGCAGTACTCTGGGCTGTAAAAAAGTTGAACTATTTTCTATACGGAAAGGAAATCCAGGTTTACAGTGATCACCAAGCATTAACTTTTTTAATGTTCTGCAAGTTATTGCACCCCAGATTAAAGAGATGGATGCTAACGTTATAGGAAAATCAGATAAAAATAATGTATATAAAAGGGCGAGAAAATATAGTAGCAGATGCTTTGTCACGACTGCCGGCGGGCTTGCCAGAATTGTCAATAACATTTTGTATCATAAACGCAATGTAATAGATGACTTCTGGGGAGTATGTACACCCAGTCAAAAAATGGTTCAAATGGCTCTGAGCACTATGGGACTCAACTGCTGTGGTCATTAGTCCCCTAGAACTTAGAACTAGTTAAACCTAACTAACCTAAGGACATCACAAACATCCATGCCCGAGGCAGGATTCGAACCTGCGACCGTAGCGGTCTTGCGGTTCCAGACTGCAGCGCCTTTAACCGCACGGCCACTTCGGCCGGCTACACCCAGTCAGTCAGTCCGAACAGTAATATGGCACACGCACTTGGCATGGGGCCATGCGGGAATTTGAAAATGTGCGGAACTCATAGCGAGATACTGCTACTTTCCAAAAATAAAACATCAAGTACAGGCAATGATGAGTACTTGTGTTACTTGCCAGAAAGCAAAACATAACAACAGATCGAGAAAATTTGAACTCCATCCTATAGTCCCACAATGAGCACTCCAATTAGTATCCTCGGATGTAGCACGTCTGTATCCCATGTATAGGGGAGGGATGAAGTACATACTAGCAGTATTTTATATTTTTTCTAAGTATTAGGAAATGTTTCCAATGAAATCAGCGACTGCTAAGAGCATAGTCAGGAGGATTAATCAAGAATACATATCTCAGGAAGGAAAACCTGAACTACTTAAGAGAACAAGATATACAGCATGCCCTTGTAGCCGGATTCCACCCTGAAGCGAGTTTAGTTGAAAGAACCTTCAAAGAAATAAATTAGTTCATCAGGATCGACATTTCAAAGCGACACTCAAAGTGGGTTGAGTTGATCCCGAAATTCGTAGAAATACAGAATCTAACACCCCACTCCAGTATAGGGTACCCCCTATAGAAATAATAGAGGGAGATAATAAGACGCGGAATGAATGGCTTGTGCCTCTTCCGAAACTACCCACCAAAGTGGAGACAAAGGAGGAGAAAGTAAGAAAGGTATGGGACAACCTAAACAGCTGTGCAGCACAGAGGAAGTAAAAGTATGTTCGGGGCTGTGAGGGACACACAGAAGTATAATTTAAGGGGCTTGGTACTAGTTAGTAACCACCCTTAAGCGTCAATCACACTTAAACAGAACAGTCAGTGGCAATTAATATATTCAGAACCCTTTCTAGTGGTCAAGGCGCCACCAAACTGGACAAATAAAAGGACTACACCCACGCAAAGACGTGAAACTATTTGTACAATAATTTGTAAATAGTAGCTGCAAGAAAATAAGAATATAAGTGTGTTTAGTTTCAACTATGAATTTGTGTATATTCAGTTTTGAAAGTCGAGACAGTAAAGAATACTCATGGTGTTAGCAAGGCGAACAAGAAAGTGTAATAATGGGCTAGATAAAGACTTGCCTACGGACAGATGGGGAAACTACACTGTAGTCACGTAGGACAGATTATTCACGAAAATTTTGTCACAGAAAAGTATTTATTGAACAATATTCCCAAGTCCAGCTGATATGCACATGATAAGATCTGTTTACTAGAGGAGTGATAAATCCTTAGTTACATTAATGATACCATGTTCCGTATCTAACAAGCCAAACCAGTGTTGTATAAAAATAGTGTGCAAATTAAATATCGTACGTCCACAGCAGGAAATCTTTCAGTGCTGTGCGTATCCTCACATAATGGGTCAAAGTGTATAAAGTTAAAATATTTTCAACTGTAGAAACTAATAGTGAGAAACGTATTTTATCTGCCGTGCTCGCAAAAATAAGCAATATAAAATTAATTAAAATATTATGCCATATAAACTGCATGTAAAGTAAAACGGGTGTGCGGTGGGGATTACGTGACACCACCTAAAATTACTTGACAGTTATGTCCGACGCCTGCCGTTACAGTCTTGCCACATACTATGTCGGCTACGGCTCGGTTTTAAGTGTCACACAAACACGGCGGGTCAGTTCACAAATGCTGTTAATGCGCAACACGGATCAATGCTGGAAGCGGCGGCCGCCACTGGATATGACGAAAATGGGCGATGCTCTGTCGACAGCTGATTTTATGTGCCCACTGACTCAAGTACGGGCAGACAACCCGTCTTGTAGCTCTGAATTTAAGCTCACGTGCTAACCTAACCACAATCACGCGATTTGCAATGTATCCGAGGAAACGGAGATCAACAATATGCAGCTTTGTTCACGGCGATTAAGCCTAACCTCTACGAGCAAATGCAAGACAGAAAAAATTCATAACATGTTTGTTTGTGTAGTCATCTTCCGTAGAAAAATTTCAGTTACAGCGGGAAAAGCAAATTGTAAATTCTCGCTGTCATTGGTTTCCTAAAACTATCCTTACACTGGCTACGCGGAGTGACATGTTACTAACCGACGAGCAGTCCTGGTTGGCGCTTGGATGCCGCTTCGGGACGACACAAGCAGATTCCCAACGAAAAAGAATGACAGAAAGAAAAAAAACGATACCGTGATGAATATGAAGAGGGGAAGTATTGCAAATAAAAAAATGAAATTTAATGCCATTAACTGAATAAAAATGATGATCAAAATCTTTTGATTAGACATTTAAAACTTCCAAAACTTTGCTGCCATTAAGGAGAGTAGAAACTACAACCCTCTACTCCAACTTCAGGATTATACATGACCACTTTTTTGTTTTTGGTTTTTTTTACAGGAATTTTAAGGGAGACAGTCAGCCTCCAGCCGGGTGGAGACAAGGTGGACAGAGGTTGAAACCCGAGGCCGGGCACGATGCCCTCCCCCACCTGTCACTGTGCTGCTAACCCGCATGATGTACTAGGGTAGTTTTTTTTTATTTTCGAATTTTACTTTTTTTCAACATTTTCTTCAATTTGTATTTATTTTTGTTGGTATTTGTTTTATGAAAAGAAAACTTGATAGACAAAAATCACACAATTCCGGGACTCAATAGAAAACAATTTTTTTCTCTAGGAAGAACACAGTGTGAGAAGTCCCCATAGACAAAAACCGCCACCTAGTTGCTTGACGATTAAAGACAAGGTGCAACATATTTGCCAATAAGGCGTGATAACATGGAACCCTCTGCCACATCCAATGAGCATTCACCAAGTATTTTCGAAAAATGGCTGCCTACAGATAAGCGATATTTTCACACCCACGTCGTTATCTACGTAATATGTTCCCTGCCGTACTCAATTCAATGGCTGCTGCGGACTGTTGAATCGCGCAATTGCCGTAACACCTACGTTCCATTTCCAAATCACGGGTAGCATGTAACCGCCACTAGTGGGACGTAGCTGGGGGGCCCCATTGCCTCCGTAATTTGTGTTCCTCGGTGGTAACTCGCGTCAGGGTCCCACTCCCTCAGATGTAGCCGGACGCTCATTCGAGTCCTCTCGCAGTTAATTCCGCCGCCAATTACTTAATGGTCTGATTCATCATTTTGACCGCCATGCTGTTGATTAACACATGTTCGCTCTCGTGTGACGTGTGTCTGCGAGACCAGAGACCGTGTGTAGCGCGCGGCGTGTCAGCGCTAATGCCGTCCAGTACGACGCAGTGGCGCCCCAATGTAATTATCACTGAATTCCGGACGTTACGCCGACCCAAAAAACCAACAAACTTATCGCGTATCTGAAATTCAGTGATATATAAATTTAAAACTTCAAAATCGTGACGTAACCAGTGAGTATAAGTTTTTACCCACGATAAATCCAGGACGGTGTGCACCAACATCTGATGAGTCCCAGGGTTTAGCTCGGGGGCATTACATTTCCATAAGCAAGTTCATGGCACTCCGTGAAAGTTCGAAAGAAGACGCGAAGAACTGCAGATATTTCGACAAAGTTTGTCTTAGTAAAATATTTTCGGTTTCCAACGCACATCAACTCGAATAAAATATTCGAGCCATTGACAGACGTAAAATCCACTAACTGACGTGGCCAGATTTTTCCTTCATTCTTATTTTAATTCCCCAGAACGAGATCGGGCTGGCAGCGGACAATAACGTCTCTTCAGCCGAATTATACAAAAACGATATTTAAAAGTGGTTAAAAATATAAATTGCGACAATAGCAGGTAATTTTGTAAAAAAATACGTAGGTAAACGATAGTAACGATATTTACATAAAAACAAGACACATTAAACGAAGATCTGTAAAACACACACATATGAAAATAATGATGGCTTTTAAAACTCGTATGACGGTTTTCAGCTGAAGTTGCGACTTGAGCTACGGTACTCATTATCGCCGATTCTACAACCTCAAATAACTTCAAGCATATCTCTTCATCCCTTAGTATTTCCATATCCCCTTCTTGTGTACTGATTCTGAACTTCAGCCTACTCGTCAACATTACTAAATCATGATCTGTGTCTCTATCTGCTCCTGGGTACACCTGATCTGGTTTCGGAAACAATGCCTGATAATGACGTAACCTGTGTCTTCCGGCCTTCTCAAATTAAACCTCATCCTCTTGTGAGTCTTGAGCAGAGTGTACTCTATCACCAGCTGAAATTTATTGCAGAACTCAATTAGTCTTTCTCCTCTCTCACTGCCACTACCAAGCCTATATTCTCCGGTAACCCTTTCATCTACTCCTTCCCATACAGTCGCATTACAGTCCCCGACGACTGTTACATTCTCGTCTCCCTTTAATAACTGAGTTTCCAGTCCAGTATCCTCAAATCTTTTCTCTAGCTCTTTATCTTCAGCTTGGGACGTCGGCATGTATACCTGAACCACTGTTGTCGGTGTTTCTTTGCTGTCGATTCTGATGAGAACAACCCTATCTCTCAACTGTACATCGTAACTTACAATATGCCCTCCATTCCTGTGCACAATAAATCGTAATCATGTTAACACCATTTTCTGCTGCTGTTGATGTTACCCTATAGTCATCCGACCGGAAATCCTTGTTTTCTTTCCATTCCACTTTACTGATTACCACTAAATCTAAGACTGAGCATTAGGGTTTCCTTTTTCATATTTTCTAGCTCCCCTGCCACTTTCCAGCTTCTGACCTTTAACGTACCTATTCGTAGTACGCTATCCTGTCGTTGGTTATTCAGTCTTTTTCTCATGGCTGGCAGTCCGCACGCGGAGATCTGAATGGAGAACTAGTGCGGAATCTTTTGCTAATGGAGAGATGAAGCTGACACTGTTCCAATTACAGGCCTCATTTTCTGTGGATGCATATTCTTTGTCTTTAATGCAATGGTGTCATTGCCTTCCACATGCTCATGCTGTTAATCATTGCTGATCCGTCCGTCTTTTAGGGACTCATTGATATGGCCGTTGCCGGAATGACAGTGACTTCTTATGCCGGAATTCTTCGGCCGCCGTCGCCAATGACTTTTATTCAAAATCTAGGCAGTGGTGGAGCGGGACCGGGATCGGGGCGTTTTATTTACCAGTCAAAGACACTACTCGTAGACCACATGTATCACCATTCCACCAGGAGTGATAGTACAGGAAGACATCCGATAAAGGGACTATGGTGCGTTAAAAAATTGCAGACCGATTTCAGGATGTTCAACTTTCATAGAACGTTGAGACGTACTTACATAACGTATTTGATTTCTTAACAATATTGTTCCAAAAATACACGATACCGGATCGAAATCCTTCTATAAGAGAGAGTTTTAATACTCCAGCAAATAATCTTCCCAGCGACTACTACGCTACAGACTGAATGATTTATTCTGATTGTAGCATGTTGAGTTAGCCAGCATTCAACATCAAAGAGCAGATGCCTTTATTAGGTGTATTTCAACTAAGAATTTCCTAATTATAACGGTGCAATCCTCTCCCTCTCTACAACCAAGTTTCCTATTTACAGAACGTTTCACTTATGAGACTGAAAATATGAAGCGAATGTATTTCTGAGAGGTGACTTACACAAATGCATCTCTCTCAAGTGCACGGACAAGAGCTAACACTAGTACGGTGACTAGAGAAACATCTAACCTCAAAGGGATAGTACTAAAATTGATTCAATGCTACAGTTTTCACTGTGGAAACGAATATCACTTTCTGTATTTCCGCTAGCTTGCTTCTCCTGCGGGTAATTTTTGACGTTTCGGAAATAGCTTTTAAATTGGATCTGTCAATAAGCCATCGCTCTCTTAGCATTTAGCGACCAAATTTCCGGACCCAGACGGCAAATGGAAATATTGTGCCATGCTTCTGAAACCCTTGCCACAAATATTTGCAGGTTAGTCAGTGGTTAACTTCTGTGCAACTAAAATTAAAAGACGTTAAAATATAATATGGATGTCCCGTGAAGAGAACTGTTTGTAGAATCTGAAAAGTTCTTCACTCACGACTTAATGGATATGGCTTAATACATTAATATCATTTTCAAATGATTAATCGTGTATCCAGTATAGACACCACGAACAGTTGCAACTACGCCCTTTCTTCCTTTTCGTTCAATAGCGTTTCGATCTTCGTATGTACCTGAAGGTTAATAGACTTTCAGACTCGATATACCTTACAAGAAATTATTGAATAAAATACATACTGCAACTTCAGATACTTTCGAATACTTTTCCTCTCTGCGACCGATTTCTCTTTTCATCAGAACAATCACTTCGACATACGACAGCGTACCAGGTCCAGAATTAATTTCACAGCAGTATAATTCTTCGCAAAAAGCTAATTACATAGTCTTGATACGGTGTAATCATATTTCATTACAAAATGTGTACAATTTTAATATAATAAGTTGTGATGAAGGACCTGACACTGCTGCCTCTGACTTCTCCCGGCACCTGGCCGTAGGCTGCTTAATTATAGTGATCTGCACTACCACACGCGTAGTCAGAAGATAATTCACTATGTGACAGAATCCAACTGCCCTTGTGTTGAAAGTACCATTTCATGACTGTTTGGCTCCAAAAGTATTGAAAAGCTCATAATATCCCATAAACATCGATTTCATATCATTATATCGATTTTATTTTTCTTTTCAGTTTTAGATATGTGGCTGTGTCTTGTGGTGATAGTGTTGCTCAAAACTGGTTCAGTGATTTGTATATTCAGTTTAAATCGTATAGAGATAATAATCTGCGACCATTTTATGAGAACAAGAGCAAATAAGAGACCTGAGTTTCTCCTGGCGTATACAACTTTCAAATAACTTCCGGGAATTCAGCCAGGTAACACTTTCAGCGACCGCCGATATTTCGGCGGGAGAACACCCCGCCATTTTCAAGGCAAACTGCAACGGACAGGCGGCGTGCATGCAAATTTAATACCTCGGTTCTGCGACAGAAGCAGGAAAGATAACACACACACTGAACACTAGTGCCACCAAAGATGACCAAAGTCAGAGCTATCGATAGTGAGACTATGAATTCACAGGTGAGGCAGCATTGACTCTGTTCCTCTGTTTTTTGACAAGGGAGAGAGCCGGATTCCAAACAGAGTTTAAACAGAAACCTCCATCCCTGTTAACGAGGTTGCTCGCTAGTTTAATCTCAACTGCCTCCTTAATGACACTGTCCCAATAGCTGGACGTGCATGCCAATATCTCGGTGTTATTATATAACATGGGGTGACCAGTATCCAAGCAATGTTCGGCAATAGCAGATCTATTTGGCTGCTGTAATCGTGTGTGCCGTTTATGCTCAGTACATCTGTCCTCCACGGTCCTGATAGTTTGACCAATATATGCCATACCGCAGCTACAGGGAATACGATACACACCTGCCTTACGCAATCCAAGATCATCCTTAACGGAACTCAAAAGTGCTCTAATTTTAGATGGAGGTCGGAAAACACATTTCACATCGTATTTCCGTAAAATACGACCGATCTTATTGGACGTGTTTCCTACGTAAGGCAAAAAGGCAGTAGACTTAGGTGTTGACTCAGAATTATCATCAATCACCCGATGTACAGTTGGTCGATAGCGCAACGCACGTTCAATCTGTCTATCACTGTAACCATTTTGACGAAATGTAACTTCAAGATGGGACAGCTCAGCTGGCAAAGTCTCAGCGTCAGAAACGACATGTGCCCTGTGTACCAAGGTACGAAGTACCCCTTCACGCTGAGCCGAATGGTGACAACTATTAGCTTGTAAGTACAAATCGGTGTGAGTACGTTTCCTGTAGACTGCATGTCCCAATGATCCATCATCCTTCCTCCTAACCAACACGTCGAGAAAGGGAAGGCAACCATCCTCTTCCACCTCCATCGTAAAACGAATGTTCGGGTGGATCGAGTTCAGATGTTCTAGAAAGACATTCAAATTCTCCCTACCGTGAGGCCAAACAACGAAGGTATCGTCAACGTATCTAAAGAAACAGGCGGGTTTTAAAGGCGCCGACTCCAATGCACGTTCCTCGAAGTCTTCCATAAATAAATTTGCGATCACAGGAGACAACGGACTACCCATCGCAACTCCATCTGTCTGCTCGTAATACTGGTCATTAAATAAAAAGTAAGTGGATGTCAACACATGCCTAAAGAGATTAGTTAAATCAGTACCAAACCTGGCTTCAATTAACCGCAACGAATCAGACAGAGGAACACGAGTGAAGAGAGAGACCACATCGAAACTCACTAAAATATCAGAGTCATTCAGCCTCAGTCCCTCCAAACGACGTAAAAAATCAGCTGAGTTCCTGATATGATGTTCACACTGTCCTACTTGTGGACTCAACAGAGAAGCAAGATGCTTCGATACACGATATGTCGGAGCGCCGATGTTACTCACTATAGGACGGAAAGGAACCCCTTCCTTATGAACCTTTGGAAGGCCATATAACCTAGGGGGAACGGCACTATAGGTGTTAAGCCTCTTGATTGTGTCCTGCGAAAAACCACTTCTTCAGGAGGCTGTTGGTCTTTCTCTCAACACTTTTCGTGGGGTCAGCATCGATTCTGCGATACGCTGAATCAGATAGTAAACGTTGCATCTTTTGTACATAATCAGGTTTATTTAAAACAACGGTGGCATTGCCCTTGTCAGCAGGTAAAATAACAATACTGGGATCAACTTTGAGAGAGCGTAAAGCAGCCCTCTCTGCTGCTGTTACATTACTCTTGGGTGGACGAGCCCTAGTCAAAACACGGCATGCCTCCCTCCTAACTTCCTCTGCAGCGTCAGGAGGTAGTTTGCAAACTGCCTGTTCAATTGAACTAATAAAATCAACTACCGGCAAATTCTTCGGAGTGGGTGCAAAATTTAAACCCTTCCCTAGCACGGATAAGGTTGCGTCGTCAAAAGATTTCTCTGTGAGATTTATCACAGAACGTCGAGATATAACATCCGACTCCGCGCGATGAAAACGTTCAAACTTTGCCAAATGCCGGGCAGTAACGGAGTTGTACTCCCAGTCAGCTTGGGTCCATGAGGCACCGTCCAACCAATCCCAAGTGAAATCAGACACTTCAGATGCAACCATTAAATGAAAACGATACAATTCTTTGGAAACAGAATCCAAACGTCGACGAGTAAAACGAATCCTTTCGCGAACAAGAGCCAAGCCAGCACGTTGCTTGATACGATTGGCGGCAGGTGAATTAATATGGTGCACAACCTTAGCAAATGTTGGGACATGATTTTCATCACGACACCTCAATAAAAACGACAAAGCACATTGCAGTCTAACTCGACAGCTACGAAGTTTATCCAACTTACGTAAACACCGATACATTTCCTCCCCGTAGAGGTAAACAATGTGAGACCTGAGTTTCTCCTGGCGTATACAACTTTCAAATAACTTCCGGGAATTCATCCAGGTAACACTTTCAGCGACCGCCGATATTTCGGCGGGAGAACACCCCGCCATTTTCAAGGCAAACTGCAACGGACAGGCGGCGTGCATGCAAATTTAATACCTCGGTTCTGCGACAGAAGCAGGAAAGATAACACACACACTGAACACTAGTGCCACTTTGGTCATCTTTGGTGGCACTAGTGTTCAGTGTGTGTGTTATCTTTCCTGCTTCTGTCGCAGAACCGAGGTATTAAATTTGCATGCACGCCGCCTGTCCGTTGCAGTTTGCCTTGAAAAAGGCGGGGTGTTCTCCCGCCGAAATATCGGCGGTCGCTGAAAGTGTTACCTGGCTGAATTCCCGGAAGTTATTTGAAAGAGCAAATAAGTACTCAGTACATGAATCATGTAAGGTTAAGAAAAGTTATTAAAAAATTCAGGAGTATGTGTATCATGTCTGAAATCAGCAACTCTGATAATAAAATTAAAACAATTTGGAATATTATTAAAAGAGAAACAGGTCAACCAAGAGCAGAGGAAGACAGTATTACCATCAAATTGAATGAAAACTTTACGAACAAAAAGTCAGAATTTGAAAATATTTTTAATAATCATTTTCTAAATGTTGTGGATATAGTAGGATCCAGGTGTTCAATAGAAGATGCTAGGCTGTTAATGGAAGAGGCCATACCTATGTAATCTGATACAATTGAAATCTCACCCCCTTCTCCCTCTGAAATTAGGAAAATAATAAACTTGCTTAAAAGCAAAAACTCACATGGAATTGATGGCATTTCCAGCAAAATACTAAAAGCTTGATCTCAACAGATAAGTAAGATTCTCAGCCACCTGTGTAATAGCTCTCTGGAACAGGGAATTTTCCCTGATAGACTGAAATATGCTATTGTTATACCTTCGCATAAAAAGGGGGATAGATTAGATGTGAACAATTACCGTCCAATCTCCCTTCTAACAGCTTTATCCAAAATTTTTGAGAAAGTAATGTATTCAAGAGTAGCTTCACATATCTGTAAAAATGAAGTACTAACAAAATGTTAGTTTGGTTTCCAGAAAGGTTTTTCAACAGAAAATGCCATATATGCTTTCACCAGTCAAATTTTGAATGATCTGAATAACCGAACACCACCCATTGGGATTTTTTGTGATCTCTCAAAGGCTTTTGATTGTGTAAATCATGAAATTCTGCTAGACAAGCTCAAGTATTGTGGCATGAGTGGGACAGTGCACAAATGGTTTAATTCATACCTAACTGGAAGAGTGCAGAAAGTTGAAATAAGTAGTTCTCGTAACATGCAAAGATCAGCACATTCCTCAAACTGGGGAACTATCAAGAATGGGGTTCCACAAGGGTCAGTCTTGGGTCCTTTGTTGTTCTTATTATATATTAATGACTTGCCATTCTATATTCATGAAGAGGCAAAGTTAGTTCTCTTTGCTGATGATACAAGTATAGTAATCACACCTGACAAACAAGAATTAACTGATGAAATTGTCAATACTGTCTTTCAGAAAATTACTAAGTGGTTCCTTGTAAACGGACTCTCACTGAATTTTGATAAGACACAGTACATACGGTTCCGTACAGTGAATGGTATGACGCCATTAATAAATATAGACCTTAATCAGAAGCATATAGCTAAGGTAGAATATTCCAAATTTTTAGGTGTGTCCATTGATGAGAGATTAAATTGGAAGAAACACATTGATGATCTGCTGAAACGTTTGAGTTCAGCTACTTATGCAATAAGGGTCATTGCAAATTTTGGTGATAAACATCTTAGTAAATTAGCTTACTACGCCTATTTTCACTCATTGCTTTCATATGGCATCATATTTTGGGGTAATTCATCACTGAGGAATAAAGTATTTATTGCACAAAAGCGTGTAATCAGAATAATAGCTGGAGTCCACCCAAGATCATGCTGCAGACATTTATTTAAGGATCTAGGGATATTCACAGTAGCTTCTCAGTATATATACTCTCTTATGAAATTTGTTATTAACAACCAAACCCAATTCAAAAGTAATAGCAGTGTGCATAACTACAATACTAGGAGAAAGGATGATCTTCACTACTCAAGATTAAATCTAACTTTGGCACAGAAAGGGGTGAATTATACTGGCACTTAAGTCTTTGGTCACTTACCAAATAGTATCAAAAGTCTGACAGATAACCAACAAGTATTTAAGAAGAAATTAAAAGAATTTCTGAATGACAACTCCTTCTACTCCATAGAGGAATTTTTAGATATAAATTAAGAAAAAAAGAAAAAAATTAAAAAAATAAAAATAAAAAATAAAGAAAAACAAAAAAACACAATAAAATAAAGTTGTTATATTAACTTAAGTATGTTGTTAAATTAACCTAATTATGTCATGTATTGGAAAATTCGACTCGTTCCACATCATTACGAAATATTGTATTCATGATCCATGGAACTAGTATTAATCTAATCTAACCTAATCTAATCTGTGTGAGGCCTACAAAGTACATTTCGGCATGGCTATTGGATACCAAGACAAACTCTCGATGCTTCATTTCGCCCGTGAAAATTTTTAAAAAGCTTTGGAACAAAAGGACGCATTTAGCTGGGTTGAAATGAGCACAATAAATTCCACATGTAGCTTGATATTTTGTTCTTCTGCCGGATGGTACAGAGGGGAAAGGAAGTCCACGAAGTTTGGTATAGCAAATATTTGGAGAGAGCCTACTACTTATTGAAGCAACTGTTGTTTTTGTGCTGTGGACCCTTCAAAACGTAGAACTCACAAGGATGCAGCTGGTACCATTGATCCAGATATTCCGTCATTCGTCGCCCCGGCTCCGCATGGTCCAGACCTCAGTGTGCTCATCTGGTCTGAGAGGAAAAAGCAAATTTCTGATTCGGACGGCAGTGGACAGACAGACCATGCGAACTCTGCAGATCCCGACTTTGTAGTGGAGACCTCCACTGCGCATTGAAATGAGGCTTATGAAGCAGTTAGCAAAAAATCCAGAAAAAAATTCTACAGGTTTCAAACAAACAACTTGTAACATTATTCTTAAGTTGTCCTTGAAAAAGTTCAGAGAAGGTGTTTTCGTGGGACTACAAATAAAGAATGTCCTTCAATGCAACCTATTTTCACAGCTGCTCAACTGGGAAGGGAAAGCTCCTTGTGTAACTAGGTTATTTATGTGTTTGTATATTGGCAGCGCTATGTAGCGCTCTACATTAATAACTCTGACAGTGCTGTGCGCACTCTGTAAGAGACTTTCTTGCTGTCGGACAAGCAGTTGGAAGTTAACAGTCAGCGGTGACAGCAGTTGGAAGTGAACAGCCAGCAATGATGGAAGTTGGGAGTGAGTGGGTCAGCAGTGATGGAAGTTAGAGGTTAATAATTAGCAGTGTTGGACGTTTGCAGTATTAGCGCGAGCGGATGGTATTTCCGTCATTCAGATTCATTGCTGATGATTATATAATTTTTCCATATTCTTAAGGTAAATACATTGTTTGCTCTGCAACAAAGACAGTACATTCTGTTTCACTCAGCAGTTGGAGTAAAAAACAATTAAGTTTCACCTGTCGAGCCTTAGCCGAGTATACCTGACTGGAATTTTCTGATTTTCTTGTAGTTTGAATAATTATTGAGTGATTAGAAATTAGTTATTGTTGTTGCTAACGCGTAATTGTATAGAAAATTTCCTTTGTATTTGTAGATTCTCATTGTTGTAATAAATTGCAATGAGCAAAGTAGTTGTGGCTTGCATGTGGAGTTTGCACCAAGAATTTGGCAATCGCGTTTGCAACTAATTGGATATTTATTATATTCATTGTTATTTTAGGGTGTCTTCTTATATTTTCTCTTTCTTTGTGTTATCGTGTGAAGTATTGTGACGATCATGGCTTGTGAAATAGGTGATACGACGCTGAAAGTAAATTGAGAGATGACAGTGACGACGAGTGTAGCTTCTTAGTACCATATAGTAACGAAGTGATAAATATTTAAAATAATAATTTGGTAATTCTGTATAAGGACATGGATCAGGCAGTAAATGACGGTACAGAAATGGAAACAATCAGTCAACAGAGAAGTATTGTATATGGACGGATCAGTAACTCTTCGAATCAGAACAGAACGAAATCTGGCAAATTCCATACATTTAGATTATGCTTATCCATTACGGATATTTTATAACCGTGACTGTATATTGAATGTAAATAAGTAATACAGAATTCTCTCAACTCCCGTAGAAAGGTACTTGCCATAATCAGATGTGTACTCGCATGCATATTTCCCATCAATTCATAAGCATTTCAGTAAGCAGCACAAAGTAAAAACTCCAAAGTGTAATTATATGTTTCGAAGTAATAGTGTGTCGTGTTTGTGGTGCATTCTGCAAAGAAATATCATTGGCGAGGTCAACAGCCTCTCTATGCTAAAGCTTTGCTATGGTCGCAGGTTCGAATCCTGCCTCGGGCATGGATGTGTGTGATGTCCTTAGGTTAGATGGTTTTAAGTGGTTCTAAGTTCTAGGGACTGATGACCTCAGGAGTTGAGTCCCATAGTGCTCAGAGCCATTTGAGCCATTTTTGCTGATGGGTTCACCACTATACAGTGCTTTGCTTCTAATGGTATCAACAAGAAATTGCAGTTCTTAAGTAACGTTTTAATTTTATCATGGAATTTGGGATATACAACATAAAAATAAGTTTCTTCACATCAACAAAATACAAAATAAAATCATACACAGCACCAAAACCACTATACAACAGTATCAAAAGTCAGGTGTGTACAAGCTCATTTGCAACTCATGTCCAAGCTTCTACATTGGACAACTGGTAGAAGCTTCACAACAGGTTTTAAAGAACACATAGATGCACTCCGTCTTAACAACTTGAACAAGTCCAGCTCTGCCTCACATCTTGCCCAACACAATCATTCTGCAAACAACATAGAACAGAATCTCCAAATACTAAATATTGCCAACAAAAGCTCAATATTTGACCTTTTTAAAGAAATTGAAATATTTATCTACACAATTACAGCACCTGACTACCTACTCAATGATCAAACTGAACTGAGAAACAAATTTTTCCATCAGAACTTTGAAGGTCTACTAGTTCAAAACAAGTAATCACTCAACAAATCCTACACTGGCTCCCCAACCCCCCTCCCTCTCCTTACATCCAAACCACACTGGTGTCAATGTACTATCCTACCACAGAATAAAAACTGTACTATATTTCTAAATGTTAAGGCCCTCTATTGCTAATATAAATCAGTACTTTTATACATATTAATTCTAGCTGGAACAAACAGAAGCTGCCTTTACCAATATTCCAGATCACTCTAATGTAAGAATAAAAATAAGTCAACAGTTAAAGAACTTTTGTTCATGATTTTTTAAATATAAAGTGTACAGCCATACAAACAGCTTTAGTCCATTATCATCACTATAACTTTTATACATATACCTTTAGCTAAAATAAACAGAATCTACTCTTGATAATACCCCAGATCATGTTAACATAACAACAGAAATAAGTCAACAGTACATCTGAAGCTGTGTTATTAATTTAAATATAAAAGTCCTAGTCATACAGACAGCTTCATCTCACTGCAGATGCAATAACTCTGTATTACTGATTCCTGGGTATTCATGTTAATGCCAAACATGATAAAAATTGCTATAAACTGCCAGTAATATACAATTAAAAATAAGATATCAGATCACCTGAGGTTTGTTCTTGTAGTAATTAATTTATTTCATTTATCTTGCGCTCTCATGTTATCGCCATTCTGGTTAAAATACTTGCTCTTATATCGACTTTAACACATGTAAAGAGCAACAAATTACATCTCTGTACAAAGTTGGCCTATGCCATATCTTTCTGTGAAAATCTTTGTTGCAAGCAACAGTTGTAAAGCGCATGCTGGATGCTCGAAAGGTCTCGCAGTCAAAGTGTAAATTAATATAGTTTCTGTGGAAGTGTGTGTACTGATATAACTACTGGACATCAAAATGGAGGCAGACAGATGGACACTATCCGAAAAAAGCCGCCTATACTGTCGCAGTACGTAGAAACTAAATTTACATCCATATCGACAGATAAGCTATAGTCATGGCGATACGTTAAAGTGTGACCCATCTTTCTGCCATGGAGCCAGGACCCAGCAATTTACTACCAGTAATGATGTAACTTCATGAAACCATCTGAAGATGAACAAGAAATGGTTCGAAAACCGGTTCATGGAAGAAAACATAATTATTCAAAAAGTGACTGGTTCCAGTTCTGTACAACTCATTTACGTTCCATAGATTTAGGTTTTGCATCATTACCCGTTTATGAATTTACTAATGACACACTCTCTTTTTCTCGATATATAAGTACTGCCGGTGTGGATGCATTGCTGAAAAGCACATTGGGACATGTTTCAGTCTCTCCTGAATTGTTACTGCTATTACTTCAAAAAGTTAATCAAATGAACCTGGAGCTTCAAAATTTTAACAAGATTGAACAACCACTTGAACAAACATGTGAAGATTTAACTGCTGAGACATTCAAAATCGTATCGAAAGATTAAAAAGTTTCTGAAGATATGATAACGCAGATTTGTGAACATTTTCAGCCTTTCTTTTTGCGACATGAAGACACATTAGAGAATCATGAAGCTGACACCAAATATCTACAGATTATTGTTCACGAAAATCACTACACCTTGCAAGCTAAAATTGACTCAGTTGCATCAACCGATTCGGTCACGCACCTTGTAGTAGATCAGGAAAACCTGAAGGACACAGTAGATACGATTTCCACACAAATGGACAATCTAAAATTTGCATCTGGAAAACACCAGGAGGAAATTAGCTCATTATCAGAAAAAATAGCCTAAAATTCTGACCTGTTAACAAATTTATTTACGATCGTAGATGATGATTTGAATGATATAAGAGTGGTAGCCTTCACTAACACAGAGGAGTACAAGGAAATTAGGAAATTTAAACAAAATCAGAATCAAATTGATACGCAACACAAAAGAGAAATGTGGGAGGTACAAAATCAGTTGGAACACGTGGTACAATACCTACACATTTCAGAGGATAGTCGCGCTACGACAAGAGGAGACAGCTTTAGAAATATGGAAAAGTTACAAAGCAATAATACATGTTATTTTGGAGGTCTTGAAAGGAGTCGGCATGGTGCAGCGAGCCTTGTGATGGAACCGCCGACACGACGTAAGAATGACAGATTTGTGACTCGGCGTCATAATGATTTTCACTATAAGCTCTTCATCACAATGCATAAATTCAGATTGTTTAAGAATTCTAGTAATGAAATACATCCACAGGCTTGGCCATTTTCTTATTGCTTTCCTACTAATTGATTATTAGAGCACACAAAAAAATTAAAATTACGAAGGATTACACCACATTTCTCGTGTAAAACCGATTATTGAGAAACGATTTACTTTCTAACTTAGTCTTTGCCATTAAATTTTTAACTTCAAGTTACTATTACGCTTTGTTATATTTCGCATGCAGCGATGTTTTGAAGTCAAATATCCAGTCAAGAATCTATGGAACATATTAAGAAATTGATTTTACGAGTTCAGTTTTATTAAGAACAGACGACACAGTCTCATGGTGTATACATTGTGCTTCTTAGTTTCACAATTACGTCCCGACCATAAAGTCCACATTCTTGGCATACTGCTTATGAGGTTTTACTGCCACATTTTCGTTTATTTGAAAAGACATTTTGTAGTTAAAGTACTTTCTGGGAGCTCACAAATGACACAGTATTTGGTTTTTTTGTTAGCTATACGATTATACTACGACGCTAATGATAAGTGATACAATTTTCATTATTGCTTTTACACTGTATCTGTTTTATGTCTGGTCAGTTTTTCTGCATTCTTCTGAAAACTAAAACATGTTTTGGAATTAACTTTTGCGGCATATCTACAGTGAGACAGGTATTTTTCGTAACACAACAATACGTTACAGCGTAGTACTTTCAAGGTGATGGCAATGAACGCACTAACTACGACATTTATACCCATAGCTCTTTACTTTTGTATATGACAAAGGTAAGTGCATTGATTTTTGGAGGACTTTGCATATGAACGACGATAACTACGACAATTGGTACTTTTTTACCGTTAAGCAATGACAGAAATTATCTTACAGCAAGAAGCATAGTTTACCGCTACATGACAGGCATTTAGTGATTACGTTTTGTACTTGGAACATTTTTAAGAAATATTTTTGAACTACAATTATACAGACAAGGTTTACAGCGATACATTTCATTCCACAATTTAACCTATAACATCTGAGAGTATAATTACTTTGTGTACTATGTGTGTGGGAAGCGCAAGGTGCCCTAACTAATATGGTATTTGCTTACACAATATTACTCATCGGTACCATATTTCTCTAACACAGAACTAAGCAGCTATCTGATCATTTAACTGAGAGAGACGATTTTTTTTTTCAATTGAAATTCCACCCACCTCTCCCGCTGAAATTAGGAAGACAATAAAGTCTCTCAAGAATAAAAGCTCACATCGAATTGATGGTATTTCCAGCAGGATAATAAAAGCTTGTTCCCAAGAAATAAGTGGGATTCTTAGCCACATATGTAATAGCTCTACGAAGCAGAGTGTGTTCCGAGATAGACAGAAGTATGCCATTGTTAAACCACTGCATAAAAAAGGGAATACGTCTGATGTCAACAACAACTGCCCAATCTCTCTTCTGACTGCCTTATCCAAAATTTTGAAAAAGTAATGTATTATAGAGTAGCTTCACACCTTTGTAAAAATAAAGTTTTAACGAAATGTCTGTTTGGTTTTTAAAAGGGTTTTTCAACGGAAAATGCTGTATATACTTTCACTACTGAAATACTAAATGCCCTGAGTAACTGGAAGTCACCTGTTGGGATTTTTTTGTGATCTATGAAAGGCTTTAGATTCTGTAAATCATGGAATACTTCTAGATAAGCTCAAGTACTGTGGTATGAATGGGACAGTGCTCCAATGGATTAAATCATACCTAACTAGAAGAGTGCAGAAAGTAGAAATAAGCAGCTCACATAATATGCAAAAAAAACTGGTGATTTCTCAAACTGGGGAACAATCAAGAATGGGGTGCTGCAAGGTTCAGTCTTGGGTCCTCTGCTGTTCTTAATATATATTAACGAGTTGCCATTCTATTTTCACGAAGATGCAAAGCTGGTACTTTTTGCCGATGATACAAGTATAGCTATCACACCCAACAGACAAGATTTAACTGGTGAAATTGTAAATGATGTTTTTCATAAAATCATTAAGTGGTTCTCTGCAAATGGGCTCTCATTAAACTTTGACAAAACACAGCATATACAGTTCCACACAGTAAATGGAATGACACCATTGGAAAATATAGACTTCGATCAGAAATCGGTAGCTAAGGTAGAATATTCAAAATTTCTAGGTGTATTCATTGATGAGGGGTTGAAGTGGAAAAAACACACTGAGGATATGCTGAAACGTTTGAGTTCAGCTATTTATGCTATTAGGGTCATTGCAAATTTTGGCGATATACATCTGAGTAAATTAGCTTACCATGCCTATTTTCATTCTCTGCTTTCCTATGGCATCATATTCTGGTGTAATCATTGAGTAAAAGAGTGTTCATTGCAGAAAATTGTGTAATCAGAATAATTGCGGGAGCTCATCCAAGATCATCCTGCAGACACTTATTTAATGAGCTACAGATCTTCACTGTGGCCTCACAATATATGTATTCACTTGTGAAATTTGTTATTTACAATCAGAACGAATTCAAAAGTAATAGCAGCGTACATGGCTACAACACTAGGAGAAAGGATGATCTTCTCAAGATAAAATCGGACTTTGGCTCACAAGGGGGTAAATTATGGTCCCACGAAAGTCTTTGGTCACTTACATAATAGCATCAAAAGTCTGACAGATAGCCACATAGCATTTAAAAGGAAATTAAAAGAATTTCTTAATAGCAAGTCCTTCTACTCATCAGATGAATTTTTGGATATAATAAGATGGTAATTTCCCCAATTTCCCTCCCCCAAAAATTAAAAATATTAAGTGTAGTGTAAAATTTTGTGTAATGTAATATCTGGTATAGACACTTTTTATTAACCTGACAGATTCCAAATCAGTAGAAAGTGTCGTATTCATGATCTATGGAACAAGTACTAGTCTAATCTAATCACTATGTCACTCATATAGGTCTAGGTAATTACACACCTGGATTACTTCACACTTATGAAATTGTGCCTTTTCTCCGTTTTGGGGACTGTTCCTATGTTTTCGGAACCATTGTGATCCTGTGAGAGGTTTGAGAGATGTA
Source organism: Schistocerca nitens (assembly GCF_023898315.1). NCBI lineage: Eukaryota > Metazoa > Arthropoda > Insecta > Orthoptera > Acrididae > Schistocerca > Schistocerca nitens. The sequence continues at coordinate 645,546,550 of NC_064618.1, read as the reverse complement.
TGTTGATGGGATCATGATTTTTTAAGTGCATTTGAGGTAGAAGACACTATTGAAACGAACAGAGAGCATGTTTTTAAGTTTCTGAAATCATTGAAGGAAGCTACGACGATTTTGAGATTTGATTGATGTGTTATGATTATGTTATTACAATGTCAATATATACACTCCTCGAAATGGAAAAAAGAACACATTGACACTGGTGTGTCAGACCCACCATAGTTGCTCCGGACACTGCGAGAGGGCTGTACAAGCAATGAACACACGCACGGCACAGCGGACACACCAGGAACCGCGGTGTTGGCCGTCGAATGGCGCTAGCTGCGCAGCATTTGTGCACCGCCGCCGTCAGTGGCAGCCAGTTTGCCGTGGCATACGGAGCTCCATCGCAGTCTTTAACACTGGTAGCATGCCGCGACAGCATGGACGTGAACCGTATGTGCAGTTGACGGACTTTGAGCGAGGGCGGATAGTGGGCATGCGGGAGGCCGGGTGGAAGTACCGCCAAATTGCTCAACACGTGGGGCGTGAGGTCTCCACAGTACATCGATGTTGTCGCCAGTGGTCGGCGGAAGGTGCACGTGCCCGTCGACCTGGGACCGGACCGCAGCAACGCACGGATGCACGCCAAGACCGTAGGATCCTACGCAGTGCCGTAGGGGACCGCACCGCCACTTCCCAGCAAATTAGGGACACTGTTGCTCCTGGGGTATCGGCGAGGACCATTCACAACCGTCTCCATGAAGCTGGGCTACGGTCCCGCACACCGTTAGGCCGTCTTCCGCTCACGCCCCTACATCGTGCAGCCCGCCTCCAGTGGTGTCGCGACAGGCGTGAATGGAGGGACGAATGGAGACGTGTCGTCTTCAGCGATGAGAGTCGCTTCTGCCTTGGTGCCAATGATGGTCGTATGCGTGTTTGGCGCAGCGCCGTGCAGGTGAGTGCCACAATCAGGACTGCATACGACCAAGGCACACAGGGCCAACACCCGGCATCATGGTGTGGGGAGCGATCTCCTACACTGGCCGTACACCACTGGTGATCGTCGAGGGGACACTGAATAGTGCACGGTACATCCAAACCGTCATCGAACCCATCGTTCTACCATTCCTAGACCGGCAAGGGAACTTGCTGTTCCAACTGGACAATGCACGTCCGCATGTATCCTGTGCCACCCAACGTGCTCTAGAAGGTGTAAGTCCATTACCCTGACCAGCAAGATCTCCGGATCTATCCCCCATTGAGCATGTTTGGGACTGGATGAAGCATCGTCTCACGCGGTCTGCACATCCAGCACGAACGCTGGTCCAACTGAGGCGCCAGGTGGAAATGGCATGGCAAGCCATTCCACAGGACTACATCCAGCATCTCTACGATCGTCTCCATGGGAGAATAGCAGCCTGCATTGCTGCGAAAGGTGGATATACACTGTACTAGTGCCGACATTGTGCATGCTCTGTTGCCTGTGTCTATGTGCCTGTGGTTCTGTCAGTGTGATCATGTGATGTATCTGACCCCAGGAATGTGTCAATAAAGTGTCCCCTTCCTGGGACAATGAATTCACGGTGTTCTTTTTTCAATTTCCAGGAGTGTATTATGATGTTGAGACATGGTTATGATCAATAAGATGATGCTACATGAGGAATGTGATAATGCTGCATGTTTATTATTACGAAATATTGAAGAAGTATCGACGAATATGTATGTATGTTATAAGGTAAGGAATAATGACTAGTGGTTAGGGACTCTGGTTTGTGGGAGAAATGTTAGAAACCATAATAATACTTTAAGAGTTATGAAAGATGAGTATATATGTGAACGTGAGTACCACAATGCCGACAGAAATTTTTGGACACTGTTATTCATATACGCTTCCGACATAAATTTTCATCCTTTGAAACTTTTGTTTGTATGAAACTGTCACTGTAGCGCAAATTGTTGTAAATATTTCGTTAATGAGTACATGTGACCTTGATGTAATGCTGCACTGATCTACGTGCTAGCCGCTTTGAAATATACATATTGTTGTGTGGAATTTCAACTTTCATAATGTTGCTTCAGCAGCTTTGAAGCAATTCTGTCAGTGCTCGCACAGCTTTAGAAAAGAGAGGCTGTTGACCTCGCCATTGATATTTCTTTGCAGAATGCACCACAAACATGACACTATTATTTCTTGACATATAATTACACTTTGGAGTTTGTACTTTGTGCTGCTTACTGAGATGCTTATGAATTGATGAGAAATATGCATGCGAGTACACACCTGATTATGACAAGTACCCTTCTACGGGAGTTGAGAGAATTTTTACTGACTTATGAAATACCATATGGCTATTGAACGATGTTTTCATGCTTTGCTTTGTACATATTTCCTTATTTTATTTAATACCTAGTTTCTAGGTTAATTTGTATTAATTTTATTAAAATTAATTTAATTTTTAAAATAAAATTTATTTATTTTATTAAAAATAATTAATACATTTGCTAATGTTTACATTTTCTGTCAGCAGATCTTTTAAATAATAATTCTATGATCCACATTTTTAAAAAAGGAGCACTTGGAAAGGAAAGAAGCATAAGAAGGAGCAGGGCCTAGCAACAGGAATTGCATACATAATTTTCTTTTCAAGGACTTCGTAATTTTGTGGTAGAATAAGTTGTTGTGGTGCACCACTCGAGTGTTAAGAAGTGACATAGACATTAAGATGTGAATAGACGTTTCTCTTATCTGGTGTCTTCATTGTAATATTTTTTCTGCTTGTGTTTTGTCATGTTTGGGTATATGTTATTGAATTTGCTGCTGCTATTTGTCAGGCATTGTCCTACTGAATGTTTTCTTTGTATTACTTTGCTAAACCACTTTTACCAATGATTTACGTTTCTTGTTTGCTACATATTGCTTTATATTAGTTGTAATATTGCATTTTATTTACTAATTTAGATATACTGCTGCTTACTTTGTCAATTTGCATAGTTTGTTTTGTGCTGCTGCATTACCTTGTTCTCTAGTTTATGTAGTTGACCTCAGCAGATTTAAGTTAGTTTAAGAGGGGGTTTTCTATATAAGAAAATTCTTTGTGATGAGTTATGAAGAAATGCATTGTGAAGCTATAAGAAAATAGTTTGGCCAAAGAGTATTGTATAATGAGGAACAATTATTTTGTCAGGCAGGATTTTCGTGGAAACAAATGATGAGATAAAAAATATATAAAAGTAAATACAGATAGATAGGACTTTATTTTAGGAACAAATTTTAAAATAAGAGAGATCTCCAATAATTAAATGAAGTAGTTTTGGCTGAAAGTTATAGAGTGATCAGTATGAAGGATATTATTGAAAAAAATATTAAAAAGGATAATAAAACGCTCACCATTTACTGCAGTACCAAATGTCACACTGAAAACAGACTGTCTCCTTTCCTTTTGTGTTACTCTGCTAATTGTTTGTGTGCCCTTGTGTGTCTGTATTTTCCCTGTCTCTGTGTGTTTACTTGATAAGATAGATTTGGTAGAACTTTTTTCTTCTAATACTAAGTTGCGTTCATTATGATGATGAATACTGTTATGCTCAAATCTAACCTGTTTCTTACTTTGAAAAGATATTCAGACATTATTTATTTTGTACTGTTTTCTTTAATACTCATCCGTCAAGTTAATGTTTCAAGGGATATTCTCATTTTTCATTTATTTACTTATGTCACAATTCCTATAATACTCATGTATATCCTTATATCTATTCTTTTTGTAAAGCTTGTATTACTACAAATGTTATCTGTATTATCATGTTCTTGACTAATGATGTTTTGTGTACCTTTGTAACTGTATTCTTATGCTGTAAAATTGTAATTGTATAGACACTAGTTCTTCAAGTTAAGTAAAATATTAGGGATTCATTTTACTGTACACTTATGTTGGTCATAGTACATGTACAGGGTGTTTCAAAAATGACAGGTATATTTGAAACGGCAATAAAAACTAAACGAGCAGCGATAGAAATACACCGTTTGTTGCAATATGCTTGGGACAACAGTACATTTTCAGGTAGACAAACTTTCGAAATTACAGTAGTTACAATTTTCAACAACAGATGGCGCTGCGGCCTGGAAACTCTATAGTACGATAGTTTCCACATATCCACCATGCGTAGCAATAATATGGCGTAGTCTCTGAATGAAATTACCCGAAACCTTTGACAACGTGTCTGGCGGAATGGATTCACATGCAGATGAGATGTACTGTTTCAGCTGTTCAATTGTTTCTGGATTCTGGCGGTACACCTGGTCTTTCAAGTGTCCCCACAGAAAGAAGTCACAGGGGTTCATGTCTGGCGAATAGGGAGGCCAATCCACGCCGCCTCCTGTATGTTTCGGATAGCCCGAAGCAATCACACGATCATCGAAATATTCATTCAGGAAATTAAAGACGTCGGCCGTGCGATGTGGCCGGGCACCATCTTGCATAAACCATGAGGTGTTCACAGTGTCGTCTAAGGCAGTTTGTACCGCCACAAATTCACGAATAATGTACAGATAGCGTGATGCAGTAATCGTTTCGGATCTGAAAAATGGGCCAATGATTCCTTTGGAAGACATGGCGGCCCAGACCTGTACTTTTTGAGGATGCAGGGACGATGGGACTGCAACATGGGGCTTTTCAGTTCCCCATATGCGCTAGTTCTGTTTATTGACGAAGCCGTCCAGGTAAAAATACGCTTCGTCAGTAAACCAAATGCTGCCCACATGCATATCGCCGTCATCAATCCTGTGCACTATATCGTTAGCGAATGTCTCTCGTGTAGCAATGGTAGCGGCGCTGAGGGGTTGCCGCGTTTGAATTTTGTATGGATAGAGGTGTAAACTCTGGCGCATGAGACGATACGTGGACGTTGGCGTCATTTGGACCGCAGCTGCAACACGGCGAACGGAAACCCGAGGCCGCTGTTGGATCACCTGCTGCACTAGCTGCGCATTGCCCTCCGTGGTTGCCGTACGCGGTCGCCCTACCTTTCCAGCACGTTCATCTGTCACGTTCCCAGTCCGTTGAAATTTTTCAAACAGATCCTTTATTGTATCGCTTTTCGGTCCTTTGGTTACATTAAACCTCCGTTGAAAACTTCGTCTTGTTGCAACAACACTGTGTTCTAGGCGGTGGATTTCCTACACCAGAAAAATTCTCTGTTCTAAGGAATAAACCATGTTGTCTACAGCACACTTGCACGTTGTGAACAGCACACGCTTACAGCAGAAAGACGACGTACAGAATGGCGCACCCACAGACTGCGTTGTCTTCTATATCTTTCACATCACTTGCAGCGCCATCTGTTGTTGAAAATTGTAACTACTGTAATTTCGAAAGTTTGTCCGCCTGAAAATGTACTGTTGTCCCAAGCATATTGCAACAAACGGTGTATTTCTATCGCTGCTCGTTCAGTTTTTATTGCCGTTTTAAATATACCGGTCATTTTTGAAACACCCTGTATGAAATGTCTGAGGATATATGACTGTGTTAGTACTTGCACATGTGTTGATAACTCAGCAAGAGACTGGTTAACAGCATTGCTGGTTCTAAAGATATTGCAATGAAGTTAGTGAGTGCACAGTTGGTGGTTTATGCACTTGTTATATTATCTCCAATACTCTTCAGTTGTGATTGTGCACCTACACAGTCGCAATGGATAGCTGCTGGCCACCTCATTAAGGACTACAGTGGTTGCACCTTTGGTGGCCCACTACTACCATTATCTCTACAAGGACTATAGTGGGTCTGCACCTTTGGCGGCTCACTTGTACCATAATCTCTACAAGAAATACTGTGGGTCTGCTCTCTGGTGACCTACCAATTCTACCAATATTCTGCAAGACTTCGATAGATTCTGCTGTGGATTTGCTCTGTTGTGGCCCATTACCTGTCTTCATGTCAAGAAGCAGCACTGTGTTTTCGTTGGGAAGACAACACTACTTCTTCAAGACTCCATGGAGGTCCAATACTTGCATGTGTATTTTCTTTTACTACTCAGACTTTGTGCATAAAACTGTCAGAGACTACTCTTCTGATGAATGATTATGACTGTCTTTAGGAGCAGTCAAGTGAATTTTTTATTTCTTGACCAACACTATGTTAGTAATTCTGTGCAACTGATCTACCTGATATTGTTAATACGAAAAAATTGTAACAAATTAGTCTTGACAAACTGCCTATTGGCTTCTGTCTCGGGTTCTTCGGCCGACGTTCATCTAATGATTTTTCTGACGTTTCGCCAGCACGAGTGGCTGGCTTTGTCAAAGCTTCACCCTCCATTGCCGGTGGTGAACTGGAGGCGAGCTCGCGGCCGCAGACTATATGTACCTGGCGCGCCAACGTCCGAGGGCTTCTCCGCGGTCATTTCCGGTGCGGTTCGCCTCTTGCTACCTGCGACGGTAGCAAGAGGAGAACCGCACCGGAAATGACCGCGGAGAAGCCCTCGGACGTTGGCGCGCCAGGTACATATAGTCTGCGGCCGCGAGCTCGCCTCCAGTTCACCACCGGCAATGGAGGGTGAAGCTTTGACAAAGCCAGCCACTCGTGCTGGCGAAACGTCAGAAAAATCATTAGATGAACGTCGGCCGAAGAACCCGAGACAGAAGCCAATAGGCAGTTTGTCAACAAGTGGCCACGAAAGCCTTAACAATTTTGTAAATTAGTCTTGGCCAATCCCCTACAAATTTTGCAGAATTTTTGAGAGGAACAGGGGGGCTACCTAAGTAGGCTGTTTATGTGTTTGTATGTTGGCAGAGCTATGTAGCACTCTGCATTAATAACTGTGACAATGCTGTGTACACTCTGTAAGAGACTTTGTTGCTGGTCGTAGTAGCAGTTGGAAGTTAACAGTCAATGGTGATGGCAGTTGTAGGTGAAGAGCCAGCAGTGATGGAAGTTGGGAGTGAGTAGTCAGCAGTGATGGAGTTTAGAGGTTAATAATCAGCAGTGTTGGAGGTTTGCAGTGTTTACGCTAGTGGACAGTCTGCATGTATATCCGTCATTGAGATTTATTACTGATGATTATATAATTTTTGAACTGGTTGTCGCATTCTTAAGGTAAATATATTGTTTGCTCTGCAACGAAATCTTTCCTTTGCTAGCCACACGCCAATCAGTAGTTTGAGCCTTCAGTAGTTAGAATCTTTTATTTAGCTGGCAGTATTGGTGCTTGCGTCATTGCTGTAGTCCGGGTAGTGAAGATCTTTGTGAGGTAAGTGATCATTAAATGTATAGTTTATTGTTAGGATTACTACTAACTCAGGGCCATTCTTTTGAATTAATTTTAAAGCAGTAGGATCACGTTATCCTTGAGTATTGTGAGCAATTAATGAATAGGAAAAGTTTGAGTTCTGTTTGTTGGGGCAAACTCTGTAGGTCAGACGTGGAATGATAAAGAATAGTAAAGAGACAGTACATTCTGTTTCACTCAGAAGCTGAAGCAAAAAACAATTAAGTTTCACTTGTACCACCTTCAAGGTAGCTGATCATTGCTTTCCGGGTGACAACAAGGACTGGTACATAACTTAGTGAAGAAATACAGTGCTACGGGCTCCAGAATATCGCTAAAGCTTTATATGCTTGAGCTCATCCGGAAACGATCAAGGAGAAGACGGGAGCTTACTCGGAGGGACAATGGGAGTGCTTCCATCCGGATATTCCACTATTCGACAGCTGCAATAAGCGACAGAATAATTATAGTATGAAGGGACAGTATATTTGAGGGCTGATTGGTGACAGTGATTTCGAGAATAGAAGTCAATCTCGAGAAACAACACGCTTAAAACTGTGTGCTGGTATTTATTTGTACTACGTTTTTACTAATTTCCGTGCACTTCCATGCATTTTACTTGCATTCAACATAATTTTTCTTTATTTGCTAGTAATAAATAAAAGGAATGGCAAATGTGACACTGTTCCAAATAGAAATAAATTAATTTAACAAATATCATAATCCTGATTACGAGAATAAAGTTTGACATAAATAATTAAATTTTTCCTAGTTTTCCAGACACAGTCAACCGGAAAATAGCATGTACTCCCCACAAACAAAATCTGTGCTAATTACAAACTCACTGCATGTAGTGTCACGAACTCGTGCGCTACATATGAAACAGAAAATATCAGCTTATTTTCGTAAAACAATGATCATTCAATAATAATGTTCAAAAAAATGTAGTCATTACTTAAATGATATCACTCCGGTGAGAATAAAACGTGGATGTTACAAATAATATTTTGAAACACTAAATATTGTGTAATTTATTTTGCAAGTTGGTATTTGACCATTGTACATCTTTTCTACCGAAGTTCTAAAATTATTTTCTGATGTCAACAAAAGAATCAAGATCAATTGTACACCTTCAAATAAAATTTTGTTCCGAAAATGGTACTATGATAGCCACTGATAAAACACACCTTCAAGTCACACTAAAAACTATCAGCAACATTTCCAAAGAGTTAGTGATCAATATCTACTTTCAAAACGCTGCAGTTATGCCGGTTACCAAAAGAGAATAGATGAAGTGACCACCAACGTAATGTGAAACATACTTGTGAGACTGTACATAAGCAAATACATAGGGTACTGACTAACATAAAAATGGAATCATGATGACCAGTTGGCAATGAAAGACAGGGCGTGGAAAATTCAAAGCTCGATCTATACATATTACCTGCAGAGTCTGTAGCAGCTTCATCGTCGGATGGTTGTTGGTTCGGTAAAATAATATTCTGGCAGTATGAGTGGCTGACACTGTCGAAAACTCATCCCTCATCGCTCATAACGGGAATGAAAATAAGATAGTGTGTTAGGAATGCAGCTGGATGCTGTAAAATCTTGAACAATCAAAACGTCATCAATGATCAATTGCTGGGTGAATGTAACGACATGTGTTATCCTACGGTTAGATCATGGGACCAATGGTGAAGACCTTTACTATAGACGTAAAGACCTTGCTTTCATCACCAACAACTAACGAAAGAAAGCAACTTACTTTAGCACATACTCCGAACATGTAAGCTGAGCATCGAGCAGCACGCTATAGAGGTAACGCGGAAAAAAAAAGAAAAAAGGCAAGAAAAAACAAAAAGGATACGGGCACCTGATCGGAGAAGACTTTTGGTTCCAAATTCTCCTAGAGTGGCTCTAGCATCCCAGCCATATTTGTTAGAACAGCTGATAGCAGAGGAGAATATACTACTATGGAAGACATATTTTGGTGCAGAGATGACACCCAAGGAAGCATAAATCAATCTTTCAGGCTTATATAACGCACCTACACCTTTATTATTATAAATTATAAGTCTTCTGACTAGTCAGATGCGCCTTGCCACGAATTCCTTTCCTGTGCCAACTTTATCATCCCACAATACCATTTGTTACAACGTGCTGCATTATTTGCTGGACAAATTCTATTCTATGTTATTCTCTTCAGTTTTTACACCCCTCACCCTTCCCCCACAGCTCCCTCTAGTACCAAGGAAGTTCTGTCCTGGTGTGTTAACAGATGTCCTATCATCCTATCCCTTATTCTAGACAGTATTTTCAGGCTAATCCTTTCCTAGCCAATTCTGCAGTGAATCTCCCCATTTCTTACCTTATCAGTTCACCTAATTTTCAAAATGTTTCTGTAGCTTTACATATGAAATGCTTCAACTCTCTTCTGTTCAGGTTTTCCCACACTCCGTGTTTTTCTGTTGTAGAATGCTGTTATCCAAACGTACATTCCCAGAAATTCCTTCCCCAAATAATGGCCCATCTTTCAAACTAGAGGACTTCTCTTGGTCATGAATGCCCATTTTGTCAGTACTAGTCAGTTTTTTATGTCCTGCTTGCTCCGTCCGTCATGTGTTATTTTGCTTCCTAGGTAACAGAATTCCTTCATCTCCTTCGTGATCCCTAATTATGATATAAGATTTTTGCTGTTCTCATTTCTAATTCTTCTCATTAATTTTGTCTTTCTTCGATTTACTCTCAATCGATATTCTGTAGTCTTAGACTGTTCGTCCGATTCAACATATCCTGTAATTCTTCTTTACTTTCACCGAAGATAACGATGACTTTTAAACCCACTCTTGTTGCTTATTTTCCCGCCATTCATTCTTCGATGTGTAGTTTGACTGACCAGTAGGACTGAGAGAGTACATCACTGTCTTACACCCGTTTTAATCGGAGCACTGCGATCTGCCGTTCTTATTGTTCCCACTTGTTTCTCCTATATACTGTATATTCTCCGTCTTTCCATGTAGCGTGGCCCTATTTTATTCATAATTTCGAACATCCTGCACCATTTGATGTTGTCGAACTCTTTTCCAAGTTGAAAGGTTCTATGGTGGTGACGTCCCAATTTCTTTTAAAATATGTCTCTATCATTGGATCCCCTTACCTTACCTGTCGACTCCTGATGTTCTTCTGTCACGTATTCAGACATGACTCCCACCTCCGCGACCTACAGGCCTTCAATGTACTCTTTCCACCTACCGGCCCTCTCCTCTGCATTTACCAGTGGAATCCCCATTGCACTGTTCATGTTACCGCCCTAGCTTTTCATTTCACAGAATGGTGTTTTGACTTTTCTTTATGCTGAGTCAGTTCTTACGACAGTAATTTCTTTTTTTGGTTTTTTCACGTCTTTCACGATGCCATTTCACCTAAGCTTTCCTGCACTATCTGCTTATTGCATTAACATGTCGCTCGTATTTTTGGATTCTGAATTTCCCTCAAAGTCTGCTTCCTCCTTTCGTTCTAAGTTGAAATTTTTCTTCTGTTACGCATGGCTTCTTCGTTGTTACCTTACTTGTACCTACCGACTTCTGTGATTTCTCTTTTTAAAGATGTCCTTTCCTCTTCAACTGAATTGCCTACTGATCTACACTGTTTATTATCGCCGTACTTATAGCCTCAGAGAACATCAAGCATCTCTCTCCATTCCACAGTATTTTCACTTTCACTTTTACGACCATTGGTTTTTCCCAACTAGTCTCTTAAACTTCAGCCAACCCTTCACCATTACTAAATTGTGATCTGAGTCTATCTGCTGCTGGTTACGCCTTACACTACAATACATGATTTCGGGATCTCTGCTTGACGATGATGTAATCTAACTGGACTCTCTTCGTATCTCCCGCCTTTTCCTAGTGTACCTTCTCCTATTATGATTCTTCAATAGAATATTCGATATTACCACGTGAAATTTAATACAGAACTCAATTACCCTTTATCCTTTCTCATTCCTAGTACCAACCCCACATTCTCCCGTAATCCATTGTTCTTCTCCCTCCCCTGCCACCGCATTCCAATTCCCTATGACTATTAAATTTTCGTCTCCCGTTGTATAATGAGTCACCCATCCAATATCCTCATTTACTTTTTTTTATCTCTTCATCTCCTGCTAGCGACGTCGCAGTGTGAAACTGATTTTTGACGGTATTGGTATAGTGGCGATTGTCATGAGCTGCATTTGAACTGTTCACAGTAACTCACTCTCTTACCCACCTTCCTATTCATAACGAATCTTACTCCCGTTATACCATTTTCTGCTGCTTGATATTATCCTATACTAGACTAACCATACCCAAGTGAAAGTCTATGTTATCAGGTTGGTGCATAACTCCGTAGCGTTTTTTCACACACGTAACAGAGAGTATAGTCACCAACAATATATTCTACTTCTCCGTTTACAATAGTCCACCAAAACTGATGTAACTTCTCGACTCCACGACTTAAGAAATCATGTGGACATAAGACGAGGAACTCATCGAGACGTGTTCGAAGAGCATTTTCATCCGGAAAGAGGTTTCCTTGAAGGCTGTTTGGTAGAGAGCGGGAAAGGCGAAAAGTAAGGCCTCAATATCACGTGCCAAATGTGGCTGGGGAATGACTTCGCAACCCAACTCTTGCATAGTGTGTTTTGTCAGTCTGGCTGAATGCAGGTGGGTTTGACCGTGGAGTAGCGTTACTTCACGGTGTCTTCCTAATCGTTGTTCTTGGATTGCGTCTTCAAGACGTCTCAGTTGTTGACAATAAATTTCATCAGTGATGGTTACACCTAGGGGAGCAATTCGTTGTAAACACACCGTCGCGGCTCCGCCATATCCATAGTATTATCTTTTGTGGATAGCACAGGTATTTGTAAGGGGAGTCTCTGCTTTGTTTGTATTTAATAATTCTCTTCTTCTCCTTATGTTAGCATAAAGACACCATTTCTAATCACCTGTAACGGCACGAGACAGGAACGGTCGGCGTTGTTCACGAGCCAGTTGACGAAGAGCAAGAGCGATATCCATACACACGAGTTTAGAATGTTTCCCGTTGCATGCAAATGCCACACGGTGGTGGAATGGTCGCAGTTCATCACATTTGCAGTTCTCCCTTCCAGAAGCTGATCGTTGTGGATTAGTGCTTTTGAACAATCTTTATCAAACCTTGAAGCTTTGCCTGATGGTAGAGAGACAAAACAATTCTCCTCAAAACGAGAAAATCATTTTCTTGCCGTGCACTGCCCACATACACGGCGCAAACGTTCCTGGCTACTTCTGTTGCTGCCACGCCATTGTTGAACTCTGACAGAAAAATATGTCGGAAATGTTCTGGGCTCTCCATGTGGCACCCCATTTTCTAGCGTTCACAGCTCCACTCGCTATCTCCAAATGGCAGAGGGACGATACATGAAATCAAATAACAACAGTGAACCACAAATGGTTGGTTCTAATGGCTCTGAGCGCTATGGGACTTAACATCTATGGTCATCAGTCCCCTAGAACTTAGAACTACTTAAACTTAACTAACCTAAGGACATCACACAACATCCAGTCATCACGAGGCAGAGAAAATCCCTGACCCCGCCGGGAATCGAACCCGGGAACCCGGGCGTGGGAAGCGAGAACGCTACCGGAACCACAAATAAAAAAAATGATAAACGATAAGTAAACTCATAAACGCTACGAAGTTATGCACCAACGTAATAAAGGACAGAGTGGACAAAGTCGTAATGATTAGGATCAGGAGGAGGACGAAGAGTACAGTCCGAAAGCGCGGGAGACGTATCAGGGGACAGCCATCCCAACAGGAGATGCAAAGGTTTGATAATGAACAGTTCCTGTCTGTGAGAAAATTCGAGGTGTTTTGCAGTTCAAAAGGAATTCAACCTCAGGCTTGGTTGGATCAGGTTGTATTCTGTCTACGTCCCAGATCGACATTAAACGCAATTTTCATGCCCCTAGAAGCGGAACCTGCTATAATAATCGGGTCAGTTACTAGGGAATGTGCGACTTACCGGGAGTTTTGTAATAGTTTCTTGTCGATGTGTTGGTCTGAGGCGGCACAGGATCTGATGATGTATGGAATAATAATGAAGCCAGGTTATAACCACTCGCTGTTCCCCAGCTTCATCAAGTTCTTCAAGCACACGACGGAAACAAAATCATCTGTGGAGCACGCGGAAGCGATCCGCATGTGTATTATCAAACTGCCAATACATTTTCAGCACATTGTACTGGCGGGATGAGGCAAAGGCTACAACATGGCTTTTAAGAACTTACTGAAGGAGTTAAAATATAACGCCAGAGGTAGTTCGCTAAATGATGGGCAGTGTGGATCAAACTGGTGTGACCATCAATCTTGGCGGACACAGTTATTACAGATTCAATAGTCGAGAAAGGATGCACAGACCAGGAAGGGTTGAAGGAGACCGAAAATCGTATAACAGAGATTGGGATAGGGGTAACCACGAAGAACGAGGTAGGAGTCGTTGTAGACATAGTCCTAACACGAGTAACTGGAACAGGCGGATCCTTGGAATTGCGAATCAATGGGGACCAGAATCGAGAACCAATAACAATAGATTTGTGGCTCCAGAGAGGCTTGGGACTCGATTAGCAGATCAATGAAATAAAAATCCTGTAATCAGGCCATCAAGCTCACTGTGAGAAATAATGCTGGCGGAAATTTTGTGGCCAGAGGAGACGTGAAGAATGACCATGAGAATGACTATAGCATGCCACTGGAAAGTTTGATAATAAGCCATGAAGGAGAAGAGTAGGGACTGTGCATTGAGCAGTGGCCGATGATTTGAAACTTACAGTGAGTGACGTTTTCCCGTGCAATCAGATCACGGTATTAGATTTTCTTTGCACATAGTTAGATGGCACTACAGCTCTCCTTATTAGTTGAATTATCTGGCATATCGCGAGAATTCCCATGTGTGAGGTTAAATCTGTACATATGTAAAAAGAGTTAGCATAATGATTAGTTTTGCTTTGTGTTTGGGTAACTTGATTGTCGATTAGATGGTAGAATTATTTGTGTCGTGAGACATAATCTGAAAATAAGATTGAATGAGGAGTATGTGTTAATGCCTGAATACATTGTATTTTATTTTAATATGATAACTAAGTACAAATAGTATTGCCACAGGGCTATCCAATACAGTGAGTCTTCTTGTCACTGTTAATTGTTTCATGTTGATGTCATGTGGGGTAACTAAATCACTGAAAGTGTTTTCTGATCAATTATGTTATGTGTACGAAATGTTCACTTGCCTTGATAATAATATGACGACAGTAAATTTGTTTGTTCGGAGTGTATAAATATTTATTTTTTTCTGGCAAGAGTTTGTTTATTTTGGCTCCCCCTCGGCTGGTTTCGGATTTTGTTTCGCCTACTGGTTCATGTGATTCAAGTATGTGAATTGATTTTTGCTGATAGTGCCTATTAGTTAGGATGACTGTGCATTTTTTTGGAGAGATGAGGTCAAATTAATCACCTCAGGGGAATACACGATTGCGTATGTTATGGGAATAGTCACCCCAGGTCACCCAGCTGTTAGTAGCCCCATTTCTGTTATTAATTTCCTCTGTTGCTATCTCTTTTTGTACTATGTTTTGTCCATGTGAATTAGGATCTTTTACTTGCATGTCGTGAGAGTGTTTAACATCAGTTGTGTACCGAACAAGGGTACGTATGCCACAGCTACAGGTGATAAAGTTAATTAATCCATGTTCTTTGCTAAGTTTTGGGGGAGGGAGAAATGTCTGTGAGGCCCATTTCATGACGGTATGTCCTAAGAGCTTTTGATTGCTTTTATAAGCTATTCCACATCTTGGTCGTATATAGAAGCTGCTGAGAAAGATGTGCTTTTGTGTGGGGATAATTTAAGTGATGTTGTCAGTGTTTTGTGGCTTGATTGATTCCCTCCGAAGTGGAGGACGAGCATTGAGATTTTGATTAACTTGTCGTCACAAACACAGGTACTGTAGATTGAATGATTCCCTCCGAGATGGGGGAAGTGTATTTGACTGATCTGAGTCATCCACACGAGTAGTAAGACCAGTTAGTAGTGCCCAGTGATTTCTCCACATACGGCTGTTGTTACAGGGAAATGATATTTCTTGTAGTTTCTTGGTTGAAGTTTGGGCTGTAACTCCCATAATTTCTGGTGTGTTGTTACTGTTGTTTGGTTCGTTTGTTGTTTAAGGGGACTAGTTAATACTGAGATGAAGTGGTTGGCACAGGAGAGGAATTCGTAGAGGGCCGCATCAGACCAGCCAGAAGACTGATGACTCAAGAAAAAAGTCAGTACTGGTCCTTGAATACTGGCGTAGACGGTACTAACTGGTGTAGGAAGCACTACGCATGTTAGGGATGATTTTGTAGAGGTTATTAGATGATGCAGGGGTGCTGCAGCTTGTTCAGGTTGAAAGTGTGGATTGTTCCTCACTGGTGCTGGACGCTCTGTAGACGATTTGAGATGATTTGTGGTTTGTTTCCCTCCGGAAAGTGGAATATTTCTAATTAATTGACTACGGGAACTGAGTAGAGCACTGTTGAATATAACGGGAAAATAGCATCCCAAATTAACTTCTTGGACTGTAGGAGGATTCAATTCTCTTGTGGCGATTGTAGTTTTGGACGGATACTAAAGACAATCTGTTTTGCAGAGTATAAAAGGCCACCGTTAGCTATTGACTTTTTCATACTTACAGCATAGGCATTCCTGGTATGAGTGGAAGAACTGGGTCAGAAGTCAATCACGACTCAAAAGGAGCCGGAAAAACGACGGATAAGTTCCGTTAGTTTGTTGGAAGACGGTAATTTATGGATAATGGTGGTAGAAAGTTGAGACGGAATGAGTAAACCGAGTTTGAGTTTTGTATTTCATAGAAAATTTAGATATTTGGGTAACTTTTTCAGCTGAGTAACAGAATGTATACAATAAGGACCAATATAGATAGAGATCTTGTCGAATTACTATGAGAAGTGTTACAATAAATGTTATTTTGCAGCACCCACCTACCTACAATAGTATCGAACAGAAAAGTAATGACGTTATGAGGAAGAAGAGAGATACAAACCAACGTAACTAAAATATGAAAAAACCCGGAGGTAAAGAAGATGTAGACAATAGCGGAATTTAAGGTATCAAAGCTAGGTAGAGGCTGAAATTCCATGGCAGAGTTATGAAAATGAGACGAAAAACATGTGAGTATTACGAAGGCACCATACAAAGGAAGTAATTTTGGGAATTAACCTTATTTTCATTAAGGGGAATCCCAAATTTATTACGGAAATATGATTATGATAGTGTAGTATTATTTCCTTTTTCTGCACTAAGTTGTAAATTTTCCTTTAAGAAGATACATGTAACACGAGGATAAAAAGTTTAACAAGGATTGAGTAGATAGGTCACTAATATTTTAATTTTTACTTCCCAAACAATCTAGTGATCCTTACTATCGTAAGTATACGCATATGTGTATAGTTCATAAGATTTTAAAGTCCATTAGCTGCATTTGATATTGTGTTCATATATTACAAGCTGGTATAGTTCTTGGAACATAATCAAGCTGAAATTATTTTAAATGTTTTGTAAAAGTTTCATAGCCATCACTGTATGTCTCATTGAAGGAACTTGTAAGGAATTGTTGCTGATAGCCTACTTAATGAAGCTTATTGCATGTAGATTAATTTTATTCTGTGAAAAAAATCTTTTGAGTACTCAGCAGTCTTTGTAAAAGCTTTGTGTACTTAAATTAAATCCTTATTCGAGCTTTGTAAAACTATGTGCAAAAGGCACAGGACCATTCGCCAAACGCTGAAAGGGGAAACTGATATGGTGCTCCAACGGCCATGCACGGTAACTGCTCTCAGTGGAGAGCGAATTAGGCAGACTCAGTGAACGGGGCGCAGCCAGCGCTCAGCCACTGAATTGACCATGGCAGCGAGTGGCGAAACTTGCCGTCGATTCGATCTTTCACCTGCTGTGGATATTCGCTCCAGGAGGCGGGCCCTTCAAGGACATTCGCCCCGACGAAAGCGAGCGCGCCTCCTACCACGAGCTGCTTCGGCCAGAAGAAAAAGTGTCACCTACCAGCCTCTTCTGGTGTCCAGTTGCAGGACCTGAAAGTCCAGTAGCCATAGGTGTTTCGCCATTGGTGGCGGGATGTCTCGTAACGAGGTTAGTGAACTGCTGTGACCCACTGCGGTGAGCACAAACCACTAAATGGCTCTGAGCACTATGGGACTCAACTGCTGTGGTCATTAGTCCCCTAGAACTTAGAACTACTTAAACCTAACTAACCTAAGGACATCACACACAACCATGCGCGAGGCAGGATTCGAACCTGCGACCGTAGCAGTCGCACGGTTCCCGACTGCGCGCCTAGAACCGCGAGACCACCGCAGCCGGCCAAACCACTAAGCTGACGGGAACAATGGTCAGTGGCATGCATGCCAGACCTAGAGATTGGTATTTATACTCACATTTTCTATGACGGAGACTAATCTCCCACTAAAAAGAAATCCGAACGTTAATCCGGTTGTACTCTGCCGCAACCACCAGTCTAGTGTTTCCTGTGTCCTAGTGTATAACTCAATTTTTTTTCATATTTGCGCCCTTGTGTAGTTTACTGAATGATTACAATGCTATTATTACTATTATTACACCAGTTTATTCATGGCATCTGTTCGCAACGACTAAGTCGATTTCAGAAGCATACCTCACTGCATATCATATACAAACTATTTCTTCCTTGTTACTGCTCTGAGCTTTGTTGCTCAAGCAACGTAAGGAGGGTTCAAATGGTTCAAATGGCTCTGAGCACTATGGGACTCAACTGCTGAGGTCATTAGTCCCCTAGAACTTAGAACTAGTTAAACCTAACTAACCTAAGGACATCACAAACATCCATGCCCTAGGCAGGATTCGAACCTGCGACCGTAGCGGTCTTGCGGTTCCAGGCTGCAGCGCCTTTAACCGCACGGCCACTTCGGCCGGCCGTAAGGAGGGAAGAAACAAAGACAGAACTGAACGCCTCACTACTTGTTACCTTTTCTGTCTATGACTTTGAGTTATGTGCTACGGAAGTGTTGCTCAAATTAGAATATACAGAGGTACACATCTCGTGCGTAATTTGTGAAATTGTAGGCAGGATTTTAAAACGCGTAAACGAATAGTTGGTTGGTTTGGGGAAGGAGACCAGACAGCGAGGTCATCGGTCTCATCGGATTAGGGAAGGACGGGGAAGGAAGTCGGCCGTGCCCTTTGAAAGGAACCATCCCGGCATCTGCCTGGAGCGATTTAGGGAAATCACGGAAAACCTAAATCAGGATGGCCGGACGCGGGATTGAACTGTCGTCCTCCCGAATGCGAGTCCAGTGTCTAACCACTGCGCCACCTCGCTCGGTCCGTAAACGAATAGTATTAATTTTGACTCACATATTTTTTGTGTAAGTAAACAACATTATTTTCAACTAAAGTAAAATAGTTCCTTAGTAAATGAGTGGTCTAACATGTGATGCAATTGAATTAAGCTACAAGCTTTATGCATGTGACAATATTGCCGCAACGATTCTATAGCTTTGACATCTTTGTTGTATTAATACCATCATTACCTCTGGGATTCATGTGTTTAGTGTCGTGATAACGAAGTGCAACAACAAACATGCATTTGATAGTGACACATTTTCTTTTCTAGGTTACCGTGTTTTGATCATGTCACTGTCTTGTCACGGTGAATGTATTAATTGTACAGTGTTTTGATTATTAACGCTGAGTGGGCTTCCAGAAGGTACAATATAATTTTGTAGTAGTCGTTCCATTTGTACAATGAAGATTCTATCTTGTACACCGTATTTATTTATGGATATTGACGGGGCCTCGAGAACGCATTGTAACGTTCTCGTAGCTACTCCGTGTCGTTATAATTTTATTCGTGTTTCCGGGTCATTTTACTTTCTTTTGTGATAAGGTGATACTTCCGATGTCTCAGAGTATTGGTGCTAACTCGTTCTCGTAGGTTTCACAATGCTTTCTCTCGTTTTGTAAACATGAATTATACTGTTAGAATTAATCCGTGATGATGATGTTGATGCTAGTGACATAAAATTTCGCAAAAATGCTGATATGAATGGTCTGAAGTGGCGACATGTTAAAATTAAAGTGTGAACGAGTTGCATTTCTATAAGAGCGTCACATTATATGATGTTATCACGGGAACACCACAATTAGAAACGTGTGAATCTACAAATAGCGTAGGCATAAGAGTAAGAGAATGAGTGAATGCGGTCACAAAATATAAAGTTAAACCTAGGAATGACTACTTGTATTATACAAGTGCTTTTCATGGATATTTGTAACTTAATTTGAGTGCGCTTAGAGTTTGCATGACTGACTGAACGAGTGAGAATAGCACTTAGGTGTTAATAAGAAAACATTAAATTCATGTATGACCACACTCTTTGCCTCAATCTTACAACAGAAAGGAACCTGGAAATGTTTTCTAGCACATTACAACCACAGTGTATTGACAAAAACAAAGAAAAAAGTATTCATCCGCATGTCACATTATCCGGCCTCTTTGTGAGAGAAACGATAGTAAATTTTTTGTTCGTCCAATCGGGAGTGAAGTGTGTGTCTAACTGAAATGACAGTTGCGCAGTCGCATTGAGAGCAATCTCTGTTTACACGATTTACTTAACTACCATCCTCTTTCATTGGGCAAGATGATAGTAACTATCACAAAATTATCCTTTGCTAACCTCTGATTCTAAACATAGATACTGTTCCTTGCCTGCACGGATTATGAGCCTCTATTGTACGCTTTTTATTCGACTTAGCATTTTATAAATACCGCAAAAGCTGGCTCCTAGCCTGAGCTCTGCGGTGGACTACGGAAAGGGTGAGTCCCTTGTGAAGGAGGTGCCTAACAATTGTGGGAAACACATTCCCACTCACCAAGCTCTCTGCAAGCAGTACTTGCCGTGGCGCTCTATGGGGCGCCCTCCGTGACAATAGCCACGAGTTGCGCATGCTATGTAGGTATTCCTATCAGAGGACGAAAGTGAAATGCCTTGACGACGCTTTGTCGACCTGCAGAATGCACTTAAGCTTTCTCTTTACCCACTGACAGTGGAAGCACTCTATAAAGCGTCGTCCGTTGGTGCCAGGAGAGGGTGTGGCAACGTTAATAATTTTCCCAGAATACGCACTCAGACTCGTCTCGACTCAAACAATCCAAGCAGAGACTGTCTTTGTAGTTGCGAAGAAATGTACTTTTCTAACAGAAGAGCGAATTAGTCCACCAAGTTGGCTTCAGACTTGGGGGACACAAACAAGTATTAATCTCCTTCATTCATTATCGCCTTTCTTTCTCTCTCTCTCTCTCTCTCTCTCTCTCTCTCTCTCTCTCTCTGTCTCTCTCAGGTCTTACCTGGTAATTTTCCATTATAAATTTCTAGCAGGGCAGGTCATGATTTCTTCTTCTCTCTATCATATTGAACAGACAGCAAATACACTGAACAGCAGAAACAAAACAAAAAAACCTGGTACACCTGCCTAATATCGCGTAGGTTTCACCCGAGCAAGCAGAGGTGCCGCAACACAGCACAACACGGAATCGACTAATGTCTGAAGTAGTTCTGGAGGGAAATAACACCATGAATCCCGGAGCGCTGTCCATAAATCCGTAAGAGTACGACGGGGTGGAGACCTTTTCTGAACAGCACGTTGCAAGGCATAACAGATGTGCTCAACAGAGTTCATGTATGAGGAGTTTGGTGGCCAAAAGAAGTTTTTAAACTCGTAAGTCCCACTCCGTAGCAATTCGGGACGTGTGGGGTGTCTCATTGTCCTGCTGGAATTGCGCAAGTCGGTCGCAATGCCCAATGGACTTGACTGGATGCAGGTGATAAGACGTGTCACCTGTCAGAGTCGTATCTAGATGTGTCAGGGGTCCCATATCACTCCAGCTGCACACGCCCCAGACCATTGCAGAGCCTCCACCAGCTTGAAGAGTCCCCTGCTGTCACCCAGGGTCCATGGACTCATGAGGTTGTCTGCATACCCGTACACCTCCATCCACTCAATCCAATGAAACGAGACTCGTCCGACCTGGCAACATATTTCCAGTCATCAACAGTCCAATGTCAGTGCTGACGGCCCCAGGCACGGCGTAAACCTTTGTGTCGTGCAGTCATCAAGGGCACACGAGTGGGCCTTCGGCTCCAAAAGCCCATATCGATGATACCCAGCATTGAAATCTACAGCAATTTGCGGAAGAGTTGCACTTCTGTCACGTTGAACGATTCTCTTCAGTCGTCGTTGGCCCCGTACTTGTAGGATCGTTTTCCGGTCACAGCGATGGCGAAGATTGGATGTTTCACCGGATTTCTGATATTCACGGTACACCCGTGAAATGGTCGTACGGGAAAATCCCCACTTCAACGCTACCTCGGAGATTCGGTGTCCCATCTCTCGTGCGCCGACTATAGCACCATGTTCAAACTAAGTTAAATTATGATAGCCTGCCATTGTAGCAGTAACCGGTTTAACAACTGTGCACACACTTGTTGTCTTGTACTGGCGTTTCCGACCGCAGCACCATATTGTGCCTGTTTACATATCTCCGTCATTGAATACACATGTCTATACCAGGTGCAGCTCATTGTCGAGAGTTGGTGACTATAACAGGAATTACAACAACACAGGTCCTGAATGGAGGACACGCTGATCTCAGATGCGACCCTTAGTACTTGGTGATAAGCATTGCTCTGCCAGTTGCGTGACAGGTTTGACTGTGGGTTTTTATCACTATGAGACTGGAACTTTTCGTTAGATAACTTTCGGAATTCCCAGTAAATTTGAATCATAGTTCATAAATGAATTGGAGATTAGTTTTAAAATTTTTGATACTTTTCCGTATGCACTGCTCATACAAACGTCTAATGCGTAGTTCTGGCTTCCTTTTATCTGGTAATACGTGCTTGAAGTCCTAACTGGTAGAGAGGAATGCATTAACGTTTCCTTTGCCTGTCCCTCCTTTCCCATGGTCTGGAGACGTGAGAACTGTACAAGTAACATTTGCGATCCATTAATGACTATTCTAGTACTACACATCCTGAAAACAATATCAGATGACTATTGGTCACATGGGTTAAGCGTTTCTTCCCTACAATTATTGCACTTCCCATCATAATCAGTTAGTAGAGCGTACATATGCCGTTGTCTGTAAATTTTAATGATATTTTGACCTCAGGTTGCTTCCCTATGCTAGTCAGGATCTAAATACATTTCTGCATCTCCACACCAATCCTCCGTCATGTCCACGCCTCGAAATAGGCTGCGATTTGAGAAGCGGAGACACCTGTTTTTCCATTTATGAAATAAAAAAAAAAAGGATTGAGATGTGTGTGAGTTCCTAAGCGACCAAATTGATGAGGTAATCGGTCCCTAGACTTACATACTACTTAATCTAACTTAAACTAAGTTATGCTAAGAACAACACACATACCCATGTCCGTGGGAGGACTCGAACCTCCGGCCGGAGAGGCCGCGCAATCCGTGACATGGTCACTCCGCGCGGCTGAGAGATCAAAGTTTTTCAGATTAGTGAACTTACTAACATCAACTATTTGCTAGTCTGCCACTTCCTCTTGCCGAAGACAGGTCTGAGAAAACAGATGTCAATGGAAAGAATGCCCCGCTATCGCTGTGTGATGACATCAGTTAAAGATACTCAACCAATATCACAGAGCGACTTTTGAAAGAATTGGAAAATTTTCCGAGTCTTTGTTTGTTGTTGGGCACTGAAAGAAGTAGTTCAACTTGCAAATTAATGCTAATGTAAACAATGGATTTTACGCAAGAGTAGACACGAATTTTCTTAAGATAACAGTATATACACACGCAGTAATAAACGCCATGCCAAAGGATAATGCATATTTTAGCTGGTCCATTCTGGCAGAATTGTATCCTGTAAATGAAAATGCACATCAAAAGTCTAAATATCGAACATATTTAAATTAATTAAATTTATCTACATACTGTTCCCTGCAGCGCTCAGAGGTATCCACATTTTCTAAAAGTAGAATGAAGACGTGACTGTAAATTTGTATGGCATCCTTTATTCACATTATGTATGGATGATTGAGCAAAAGAATAGGAAAGACAAAGAATTTAGAGTTGTACCATTGCCTATTATAAAATATCGTCACGTGAAACATGCGAACCTATTAATGTTGCATGTAGTTGTTGTTACAAATACGTCATTTCTATTCCGTAAAACACTTGGAAATGTTAGCGAGGAATGGCATTACTGCTCGTAGTAGGTCTGTTGTGGTATGTGAACACTCCCGTGTGTTATTTTCATTCCCAGGAAAGACTAGATGCTCATTTAGTTGACTATGTGCCGTTTAAAACGATTACCAGTACAATTTACAAAGTAAACTGAAATAGCCCTTCACGATTTATTCTGGTTGGCGATGTGATTAGAACCAGCCACTGGAAACAGTCGTATTACGTACTCTAGTTGGTATCCCCATCGGGTACATTTGCATAAACCATTTAGTGTTGCTTATGACATACTTTGCAACTATAACCAGGAATATTCACCAGGAATATTCACCCGTGACAGGGAATATTCGCCTTTTATATTCTACAGAGGGAGCGACTGCATGGAATAGTTTACTCTACAGCTCTACGCCATCGCCGAGACTGCAAATACCTTTTTGTTACGAACTAAACCTATGATATTAGGTTCAAAAGAAGAATCAGCGGTTTGCTCAGCAAGAGAGAAACACCTGGAGGTAGGCCATGTAAACCACCGAGACACAACACAATGATACGTAAACTGCAATGATCACTACAACTGTCCATCATATTCCACAATTTGAACATTTATGATGGGCGTTTCTTGATCGCAGACTTGTCTGAACAAACGTCAGTAGCTTTGAATGAAGCAGAAGTGAAACAAATTCAAGTTCTCTATTCTACCGTCAAATACTGAAAAATATAGATCTTTTACTAAGAGTGCTCCAGTATGCATCAGCAGACTAGATACAGTATGGAGATGCCATGAATGCAATGTATCATACTTATAACCAGATGAACTTGAGATAATGAGAACATGTTATCCCGACGACTTCACAGTGGCAGTACGTTCAGTCTTGTTGTTAACTAGAAGCGAATTTTCACACAAGAGTTAGCAACGAAGTGATTCTGCTGGATTGCCACGTGCCCTCGATAGGTAAGTTTAAAAGTCTGCTGACAGATGATAGCACAGGCTGAGTGCCAGGGACCCTGCTATGTATGGAACTCATAAAATTCTGAGAAATTTCTACAACACTCCGGTATTTATTTGAAAACTGATGTGCTGCTTCTTGCTGATGTTTGAAAACCTACGCTATCTTTGTCAGAAGACAAATGTGTTGGTCCTATGCATTATATTTCCTCATCTGGCTCGGCATCGGGTATTCTGCTGAAAATTATTATAGCAGAATTGAAGCATATTACTGATACCGACCTACACTAGTTATGTTGAACGAGGTATTAGAGAAGGAACTGTTGATTGTTCTTGCGTACGTGTAGCTGCCCATAATAGATTCTCGTCCGATTGTGATGACAAAATCGACGAATGTTACATCACTTAACTCGATGTGAATAGCCTACACAGCTGGACGATGTTACTTTTTCCTGTGTCTAATTTTTAATGACTCCCTTCAGAGACCGTCACACGTTTCGTGGTGGAAGACTTTCCAGATGATTCGAACGTAAGGTACATACTGGAAGTTGATTTTGAATACCCCGAAAGTGTAAACGATTTATACTTAAATACACACCCATGCCCAGAAAAAATGGTGTCACCGTCATACAGCGGGGAAACAAGGAAATCAATTTTCTAGCTTGAATGACAAGAAAAACAATGTCGTTCACTGTAGGGATGTAAACATTGTGCACAAATTAACTGGCGCTAAAAATATTCGATTCTTATCGTTTAGGGAAGCTCCCTGGATGAAGCCTTATTTTGAGATGATCGCACAAAATCGCATGAGTGTACGCAATAAGTTGCTTCAAAGAAATCACTAATGTCATATTCAGCAAAACTATTCAAAATGTACGCCGGTTGTGGGCCATTAGACTACCAACATCACGATTTTAACGAAAGATGAGTCGCCGTAACACTGACTGCAATTTGAATGTCGATTTTAGATCTTCCGGAGTCGTTCCTACGCAACTTTCATTACGGATATATACTGAACAAATTACAGCCGAATTGTGTAAAACCATCCTACACAGAAACTGATAGCCTCATATGCCACATGAAAACCCCAAGCACATACGAAGATATTAGGAGTGATGCACATATGAGGTTCGATGCTTTAGGATTCCCAGTGAATACCAAAAGCAATATTCCATTGTGTATAAAAAAGTGGTTGGATTAATGATGGACGAACTGAATGGTGAGCCTGTTGTATAGTTGGTAGGTTTCCGGCAAAAATTTCAACTCTTGTGACAGGGCCTGAGCGCAAAGTGCGCGTAGGCTAATCATTGACGATTAAAGCCGGTGCATCCTCATTCCGAAACTAAACAGTTTATCATTTATTCGAAGCATAATGTTGTTTCAAGTATTAAACTACTTAAACTTTCTCTATCTGCGGAGTACGAGCAACCTTATCTTCTTCCCAATACAGGCTTGGGGTCATTGTCCAATCAAAATTGATGACTGTCTATAATATTACTACATGACGGGTTTGTATTGCTCAAAATAAAAAAAATGTGAATAGTAATTGAAAAACAAATACAATGTGAATACTATAAACACCTATATAAACGTAAATAATGTAAACTTACGAAAGAAAGTTGTAAAGTTGTTTGTAAAGCAACATGTTGCATGAAACTAAATTCAGAATACATTTTATATTCAGAATATAATTTGTTTAATTTTCTTTCCTTCTTACCCCCTCTGTTCAATTTTTTTTTTTTTTTTTTTTCGCTACACGCAACATTAGCGAGTGTGTCTGTGTCTCTTATTAGGGTAGCTAAGACTTGCGGCGATATCACCCATACTGAGCTTTTTCTGCATCGTAGCAGCAAGTGAAGATGTGCACTAACTATTCATAACATGTTTATTGCGTGCCCGTGTTATACCGGCGAAAAACATTGATAGTTCGGGTATTTCTACTTTTCCTCAAAACTTTGTGAGTGATGGCGTTTAACGACGAGACAGAGATGGAAACGTGTTCATACACATATGTGAGATAATATCAAACGAGAAAATGTTTTAATTTAAATTACGAGACAGTGCAGAGCGTAACTTAGCAGAATTTGCTACAGTTTCACGTTGAGTTGTTGCATTAACTGAGAAAACAGTCGAGAATTGATTAATGATTAAGTGTGTTTAAGATATATATATATATATATATATATATATATATATATATATATATATATATATATATATGTGTGTGTGTGTGTGTGTGTGTGAGTGTGTGTGTGTGTGTGTGTGTGTGTCTAAAAAGGGGATTGGTTAGTTGATTGATTTCGGGAGAGCACCAAACAGCGGGGTCATGTCATTGGTCCCACAGGACTACGAAAGGATTGGGAAAGAAGTGTACCGTGCGCATTTAAAGGAACCGTCCTGGTATTTGCCTGAAATTACTTAGGGAATTCACGGAACTCTAAAAGAGACCGGCCGGGCGTGGTTTGAATCGGCGTCCTCCCGAATGCGAGTGCAGTGTGTTAGCCACTGCGCTACCATGCTCGGTTGAAAACGGCGGATAGAGAGAGTTCACTTAATTGTAATGAATGTTGTTGTGGTCTTCAGTCCTGAGACTGGTTTGATGCAGCTCTCCATGCTACTCTATCCTGTACAAGCTTCTTCATCTCCCAGTACCTACTGCAACCTACATCCTTCTGAATCTGCTTAGTGTATTGATCTCTTGGTCTCCCTCTACGATTTTTACCCTCCACGCTGCCCTCCAATGCTAAATTTGTGATCCCTTGATGCCTCAAAACATGTCCTACCAACCGATCCCTTCTTCTAGTCAAGTTGTGCCACAAACTTCTCTTCTCCCCAATCCTATTCAATACCTCCTCATTAGTTACGTGATCTACCCACCTTATCTTCAGCATTCTTCTGTAGCACCACATTTCGAAAGCTTCTATTCTCTTCTTTTCCAAACTGGTTATCGTCCATGTTTCACTTCCATATATGGCTACACTCCATACAAATACTTTCAGAAACGACTTCCTGACACTTAAATCTATACTCGATGTTAACAAATTTCTCTTCTTCAGAAACGATTTCCTTGCCATTGCCAGTCTACATTTTATATCCTCTCTACTTCGACCATCATCAGTTATTTTACTCCCTAAATAGCAAAACTACTTTACTACCTCAAGTGTCTCATTTCCAAATCTAATCCCCTCAGCATCACCCGATTTAATTTGACTACATTCCATTATCCTCGTTTTGCTTTGTTGATGTTCATCTTATATCCTCCTTTCAAGACACTGTCCATACCGTTCAACTGCTCTTCCAAGTCCTTTGCTGTCTCTGACAGAATTACAATGTCATCGGCGAACCTCAAAGTTTTTACTTCTTCTCCATGAATTTTAATACCTACTCAGAATTTTTCTTTTGTTTCCTTTACTGCTTGCTCAATATACGGATTGAATAACATCGGGGAGAAGCTACAACCCTGTCTCACTCCTTTCCCAACCACTGCTTCCCTTTCATGCCCCTCGACTCTTATAACTGCCATCTGGTTTCTGTACAAATTGTAAATAGCCTTTCGCTCCCTGTATTTTACCCCTGCCACCTTCAGAATTTGAAAGAGAGTATTCCAGTTAACGTTGTCAAAAGCTTTCTCTAAGTCTACAAATGCTAGAAACGTACGTTTGCCATTTCTTAATCTTTCTTCTAAGATAAGTCGTAAGGTTAGTATTGCCTCACGTGTTCCAACATTTCTACGGAATCCAAACTGACCTTCCCCGAGGTCCGCTTCTACCAGTCTTTCCATTCGTCTGTAAAGAATTCGCGTTAGTATTTTGCAGCTGTGACTTATTAAACTGATAGTTCGGAAATTTTCACATTTGTCAACACCTGCTTTCTTTGGTATTGGAATTATTATATTCTTCTTGAAGTCTGTGGGTATTTCGCCTGTCTCACACATCTTGCTCACCAGATGGTAGAGTTTTGTCATGACTGGCTCTCCCAAGGCCATCAGTAGTTCTAATGGAATGTTGTCTACTCCCGGGGCCTTGTTTCGACTCAGGTCTTTCAGTGCTCTGTCAAACTCTTCACGCAGTATCTTATCTCCCATTTCATCTTCATCTACATCCTCTTCCATTTCCATAATATTGTCCTCAAGTACATCGCCCTTGTATAAACCCTCTATATACTCATTCCACCTTTCTGCCTTCCCGTCTTTGCTTAGAAATGGGTCGCCATCTGAGCTCTTGATATTCATACAAGTGGTTCTCTTCTCTCCAAAGGTCTCTTTAATTTTCCTGTAGGCAGTATCTATCTTACCCCTAGTGAGACAAGCCTCTACATCCTTACATTTGTCCTCTAGCCATCCCTGCTTAGCCATTTTGCACTTTCTGTCGATCTCATTTTTGAGACGTTTGTATTCCATTTTGCCTGCTTCATTTACTGCATTTTTATATTTTCTCCTTTCATCAATTAAATTCAATATTTCTTCTGTTACCCAAGGATTTCTATTAGCCCTCGTCTTTTTACCTACTTGATCCTCTGCTGCCTTCACTACTTCAACCCTCAGAGCTACCCATTCTTCTTCTACTGTATTTCTTTCCCCCATTCCTGTCAATTGTTCCCTTATGCTCTCCCTGAAACTCTCTACAACCTCTGGTTCTTTCAGTTTATCCAGGTCCCATCTCCTTAAATTCCACCTTTTTGCAGTTTCTTCAGTTTCAATCTGCAGTTCATAACCAATAGATTGTGGTCAGAATCCACATCTGCCCCTGGAAATGTCTTACAATTTAAAACCTGGTTCCTAAATCTCTGTCTTACCATTATATAATCTATCTGATACCTATTAGTATCTCCAGGATTCTTCCAGGTATACAACCTTCTTTTATGATTCTTGAACCAAGTGTTAGCTATGATTAAGTTATGCTCTGTGCAAAATTCTACGAGGCGGCTTCCTCTTTCATTTCTTCCCCCCAATCCATATTCACCTACTATGTTTCCTTCTCTCCCTTTTCCTACTACTGAATTCCAGTCACCCATGACTATTAAATTTTCGTCTCCCTTCACTACCTAAATAAGTTCTTTTATCTCGTCATACATTTCATCAATTTCTTCATCATCTGCAGAGCTAGTTGGCATATAAACTTGTACTACTGTAGTAGGCATGGGCTTTGTGTCTATCTCGGCCACAATAATGCGTTAACTATGCTGTTTGTAGTAGCTAACCTGCACTCCTATTTTTTTATTCATTATTAAACCTACTCCTGCATTACCCCTATTTGATTTTGTATTTATAACCCTGTAATCACCTGACCAAAAGTCTTGTTCCTCCTGCCACCGAACTTCACTAATTCCCACTATATCTAACTTTAACCTATCCATTTCCCTTTTTAAATTTTCTAACCTACCTGCCCGATTAAGGGATCCGACATTCCACGCTCCGATCCATAGAATGCCAGTTTTCTTTCTCCTGATAACGACGTCCTCTTGAGTAGTCCCCGCCCGGAGATCCGAATGGGGGACTATTTTACCTCCGGAATATTTTACCCAAGAGGACGCCATCATCATTTAATCATACAGTAAAGCTGCATGTCCTCGGGAAAAATTACGGCTGTAGTTTCCCCTTGCTTTCAGCCGTTCGCAGTACCAGCACAGCAAGGCCGTTTTGGTTAATGTTACAAGGCCAGATCAGTCAATCATCCAGACTGTTACCCCTGCAACTACTGAAAAGGCTGCTGCCCCTCTTCAGGAACCACATGTTTGTCTGGCCTCTCAACAGATACCCCTCCGTTGTGGTTGCACCTACGGTACAGCCATCTGTATCGCTGAGGCACGCAAGCCTCCCCACCAACGGCAAGGTCCATGGTTCATGGGGGAAGAATTGTAATGAATACTATACGAAATGAACATTAGGATTGCTCACGATGTTTAGGGTAATGTCAAAAAAATGGTTCAAATGGCTCTGAGCACTATGGGACTCAACATCTGAGCTCTTCCTTCCCCTAGAACTTAGAACTACTTAAACCTAACTAACCTAAGGACACCACACACATCCATGCCCGAGGCAGGATTCGAACCTGCGATCGTAGCGGTCGCGCGGTTCCAGACTGAAGCGCCTAGAACCGCTCAGCCACACTGGCCGGCGGGTAACATCATTTATTAGTAAAAATTACATCCTCAGACTCCAGCCCCACTACAAATTAAATTTTGAATAAAATTGATCAGCACTGGTGACCGAAGAGTTTCAGTGTAAAAAGTAGCTCAAATCCAGGCAGCAGCCGTGCACAAGGGGTCACAAAAAACGGACAAAGTTTCAGGACACTCTCTTGCCCTTGGGATGGGCAACTGCGCCAAAAGGGCGAAAGAATCAGCAATGATCAACGCGTGAGGATGTAGAAGCCAATGGAAACTACTGCTTTAAAGACACGTAATGTGTATCCACAGGGTCATGGAGTCTGTAACTGAAAAAGTGTTATGATGATCTCTCCAACGGCAAAAGTTTCACACAATTCCGCCATTCGGATCTTTGGAAGAGGACGACGAAGGGGTGGAGACCCTGACAAAATGACTGAATCCCAAATGAAAGGCTAACGTCCTATACGTCGTAGTGTGGAAAAATCAAAAGTTTGAACATGGTAGGGAAGTAAAGAAAATCAGAATAGAAAAGTGCTAAAATTAGGTTTAGATATTGTGGGGACCAGTGAAGTGAAATGCAATGAAGACACAGATTTCTGGTCAGATGAGTGTAGGATAATATCAGCAGCATCTGAAAGTGGCTTAACAGGAGTAGGATTGGTTATGGATAGGAACGTAGGGCAGAGGGTGAACTACAGCCAACAGTTTAGTGACATGGTAGTTCTCATGCAAATCGACAGCAAAACAAAACCGACAGCAGCAGTACATGTATAGCTGCCGGAGTCGCAAAAGAAATTGAAAAGATGAAGTACTTGAGGATATTGAATAGGAGATGAAAGTGTAATAGTCATGGGGTTTTAGAATGCGGTTGTAGGGGTATCAGTAGAAGAGAGCGTACATGAGAATATCAGCTTGGTTTTACAAAAGAGAGGAGATAAACTAATTGAGTCCTGCAATAAATTTCAGCTACTAATAGCCCATACTATGTTCAAGAATCACTAGAGGAGGAGGTAAGGATATACGAGAAGATATTGGTTGGATTACATGATTGTCAGGCAGAGATCCCCACATTAGATAGTGCACTGTAACACGTACCCAGAAGCAGATATAGAATCAGATCGCAATTTAATAATGGCGAAAAATTCGCTGAAGTTTAAGAGACTAATCATGAAGAAAAACTGCGCAATATTGAGATAGAGAGGCACAAGAAATGATGTCAGGAAATCAGTTATAAGATTCACTGATGACATTGCTGATCTCAGTGAAAGTGAACCAGAATTACTGCTCTCTTGAAAAACCGGAACCGAAAAGAACCTAAGCGTTGGGCTACAGAAAAATGTTGAAAATGTAGTGGAGTGATAACGTATGCGATGAAGAGGTTCTCTGCAGAATCATCGACGGAATGAATATATGAGAAACACTGACAAGAAGAATAGATGAGAAGGTAGGACCTCTACTAACGAATCAAGGAATTAGTTCCATGTAACTAGAGGGTGCTGTAAAACATAAAAACTGTAGAGGGACATATCCAGCATGTAACTGAGGATGTAGGTTCCAAATGTTACCCTGAGATGAAGGGGCTGGTATAGGAGAAGAATTGGTGGTGAGCCAAACGAAACCACTGGAAGGACTGAAGACTCAAAAAATTACTATTTACGTTGGTACAATTTTAGTATTACCTCTAGTACCTTCCGCCACAGAAGTCGAACACGCGTCAGAACAAATGGACGTGGTCAGCCCATAGAGGGCTCCGCCTCCACGGAGGCTATTCCGCGCAGCGGCTCTCGCGCAGCGAGGGCGCCACCGCTACGCCACGTGCAGACAGCGGCCAATAGCCGCTCCCTCCGGTTTTGAATATAGGGACCCGCTCTGCCCTAGTCCATTCACCTCCGTGTTCAGTAAGGTCTTCGAGGCCATCCTCTCCCGCCATATTCACCGCCACCTTAACCAGCACCGCCTCCTTCCTCTTACCCAATGTGGCTTCCGGCCTTCCTTCCACCGTCGACCAGCTCCTTAACCTTACCAATCTTCTTTCCCTCCAACTTAACTCCCGTCGCTCCACTATCTTTGTTCCCTTGATCTCCAGAACGCCTATGACCGTGTCTGGCATCCTGGGCTCCTCTTCAAACTCCACACCTAAGCTCTCCCCATCAACTTCGTCCATCTCGTTGCTTCCTTCCTCTCCCATCGTCCCTCCTATGTGACTATCCACAATTCCAACTCCCATGCTTTCTACCCTCTGCCGGCGTGCCCCAAGGTTCTGTCCTTTCCCCTCTCCTCTATCTCCTGTACACTGCGGATATGCCCAAACCTCCCCCTCCTGTTCATCTTCTCCAGTTCGCTGATGACACTGCCTTCCTAGCCCTTTATCCTACCCTTCAACGGTCCCAACGTACCCTCCAAACCCACCTTGACCAATTCACCGCTTGGTGCAACCAGTGGTTCCTCCGTATTAATCCCTCCAAGACCCAGGCGATCATCATAGGCCGCACCACCCGCTCCTTTCGCCTCCATGATTTCTACCTCACCATTTATGGCCGTACTGTCCACCTCACTCCTACCATCAAATACCTTGACCTCACACTCGACCGCCACCTCACCTGGACTCCCCATCTCCTTACCACCCAAAACAAAGCTCACAACCGCCTCCGCCTCCTGAAACCTGTCCGGCCAGACGTGGTGTAAGTAGGCTGTTTATGTTTTATTATTGGCAACGTTACGTAGCGCTCTGTATGAAAATCACTGGCTGTGCTGTGTGCAGTCTGTGGCTAGTTTGCATTGTTGTCTGCCATTCTAGTGTTGGGCAGCGGCAGCTGGATGTTAACAGCGCGTAGCGTTGCGCAGTTGGAGGTGAGCCGCCAGCAGTGGTGGATGTGGGGAGAGAAATGGCGGAGTTTTGATATTTGTAAGAATGGATGTTATGAACTCTTACATATATTATGACTTTTGATGACTATTAAGGTAAAAACATTGTTTGTTCTCTATAAAAATTTTTCATTTGCTAACTATGCCTATCAGTAGTTAGTGCCTTCAGCAGTTTGAATCTTTTATTTAGCTGGCAGTAGTGGCGCTCACTGTATTGCAGTAGTTCGAGTAACGAAGATTTTTGGTGAGGTAAGTGATTTGTGAAAGGTATAGGTTAATGTTAGTCAGGGCCATTCTTTTGTAGGAATTTTTGAAAGTCAGATTGCGTTGCACTAAAAACATTGTGTGTCAGTGTAAGCACAGTCATGTATAATTGTTCAAAGGGGACGTTTCATATGTCGACCCTTAGCCTAGGATACCTCACTGGAATCTTCTGATTTTTTTTCTTGTAGTTTGTGTAATTAGTGTAGCTATTGTTTATTGCTAGCGCGTAATTATAGAAAGAATTTCCTTTGTAGTTGCAGTCTCTCATTGTTGTACAGTAAAACAGGTGTGGCACGCATGTAGATTTGCACCAAGTATTTCGCATCTGCAATTAACTAGATATTACTCTCAGTGCTATGTTAATGTGTTCTCTTATTTTTGCTCTTCAAATTGTGATTTTCTGTGTTGTTGTGTGAAATATTGTGACAATAATGGCGTGTGAAAAACGTAATACTAGGCTCCAAAGTAAACTGAGAAATGACAGTGAAGACGAAAGCAGTGTGTTAGTGCCCCCATGTAATGAATTAACTAATATTCAAAGTAGTAATTTGGTAACTGTGCATTGGGAAATGGAGCGGGCGTCAAATAATGGTGTAGACAGTGAAACAGGTAGTGAACAGGGAAGCATTATCGATCGATCGGTCGGCAACAGTTCGCCTCAGGAATTGGGAATGACAGAACACAAAATTGCAAATACTGTAGACTCAGGTTTTGGGTTCTCACCGTTTTCTCAAATGAGTCAAGACACATTTTCCGCTTGTCAAAATGTACATGTTACCGGTGCAAATTCACTGCCGAAAAGCACTGAGGAACATGTTTCAGACACCAGTGCACTGTTATTACAGTTAATGCAACAAATGGGACAAAGGCTTCAAAAGTTAGACACATTGGAGCAACACCAGAGACAAACACAGCAACAGTTAGACACAGTGGAAAAAAATCTTAAAAAGTTAGACACAATGGAACAAAATCTTCAAAAGTTAGACACAATGGAACAAAATCTTCAAAAGTTAGACACAATGGAACAACACCAGAGACAAACACAGCAACAGTTAGACGCAATGGAACAAAATCTTCACACCACGCTTCAACAAACACGTGAAGATTTTCTTACTGAGTTACATAAAATCGAATCGAAATGTCAAAAAGTCTGTAACGACGTAAAAACACAAATTTGTGAGCATTTTCAAACCTATTTTTTCGCGGCATGAAAATGCATTACAGAATCACGAAGCAGCCATAAAATAACTGCAAGTTATTGTTCATGAAAATCATGAGACCTTGCAAGCTAAAATTGACTCAGTTGCATCTACCGATTCGGTTCCGCAACTTGCAAAAACTCAGGAAAACTTAAAGGACACAGTAGAAAGACACATGGAGGAAATTAGTTCATTATCAGAGAAAGTAGTTGAACTTTCGGATCAGTTAAATAATTTATCTACGAAGGTAGATGATAATCTGAATGACACAAAACCGGTAGTCTTTAATGACACAGAAGAGTGCGAACAAGTTAGGAAATTCAAACAAAATCAGAATCAAATTAATACGCAACACCAAAGAGAAATCCGGGAAGTACAAGATCAGCTGACACAGGTAATACAAGAATTACGTATTTCAGAGGACACTCGCGCTCCAACACGGGAAGAGGGACTTAGAAATACGGAACAGCCACAAAATAATAACACAGGACACTTCGGAAATTATGAAAGAAATTGGCAAGGCACACCGAATTTTGAGATGGAACCGCCGAAACGACGTAACAATGACCGACATGCGACTCGCCGACATGATGATTTTGACTATAAGCTGTTCATTACTACACGTAAATTCTAAACGTTTAAGAATTCTGCCAACGACATTCATCCACAAGCGTGGCTCCATCAATTCTCTCACTGTTTTCCTCCCAACTGGTCAGTGGAGCACAGGTTAGAATTTATGTGTGGCTACTTGGAGAATGAACCAGCTGTAAGAATGCGATCGGTCATTCACGATTGTCACAGTGAAGGATATTTTTATCATGCCTTCCTCTCAGCATATTGGTCTCAAGCTACACAAGACCGAGTAAAACATAGCATCATAATGATGAAACGCTTTGAACAATCTGAATTTTCCAGTCTTGTCAAATATTTTGAAAACATGTTGCATAAGAATCAATATCTTCCAAACCCATACAGCCCTTCAGAACTCATCCGCATTTGCTTACTGAAATTGCCTGAACATTTAAGAAATATTATTTTTGCAGGACGTTGCAAAGACGACATTGAAGCTTTTCAGGGACTCTTACAAGAATTAGAAATTGACACTGACAATCGCGGAACGCGACAACAGGGACACAACAATTACAGGTCACATCCGTCGCAATTCCGCGATGAAAGAAATAATAACTGGACGCGACAAGGCTATTCTCACAACGCAAATCGTGAACAAAACAGACACCACCCATATGACAACCACTGGCAGAGTAATAATAGTTACAGAGAAAGATCGCATTTCCGTAGTAATCAATATGACAGAGATTACCATAGAAACAGACAATATGGGAACACAAACAATTATTATCAAGGGAGACAGAATAACCTCAGACGCAACAGTTCAGCGCGCAGTTACGATTCAGGAAGAAATTCCCCACCACGTGACCGGCAAGAAAGAAACTATGGAATCTACCGACATGACGACAGACGATGTGATCGTAACGACAGAGCTGAATTGCATCAGAACTGGCGAGCTTCAAACAGGGCAGGGCCTTCTCGGCAAGATGAATTTGTAGAAGTTAGGTCTCCAAATCCCAATAACGACGCGCGCCAACAAAGAGACAATAGGCAATGACTCATACCGCTGGCAGCCACAAAACGTACGTATGAAACTGACGACGCAGCTGCCGTGGCTAGTAATTACGTAAAAATGGAAGACATTAGGGACATCTTACTCCAGGAACACGACGTAAAACATAACAACATTGCATATCCTGTGATTCACATTACAGTAAATGACGTAAAATTTACTGCAGTACTTGACTCTGGAAGTCCCATTTCAGTAATTAGTGAAACAGCCTTTAGCAAATGCAACAAATCGAACGATTGCCCTACACTTCCGTTACGTAAGATTAAATTACAAGGTGCAATCGTTGGAAAAAGTGTAGATGTACGCCAACAAACCAACTTAGAATTCTTTTGTCAAAGCCACAGCTTCTCTATGAACTTTCTTATTGTTCCATTATTGTCGACGGAAATTATACTGGGAGTAGACTTTTTGAGTGAATACAAAGCAATCTTAAACTTTCACGATGCTGAAATAAGTTTAGAGAAAGAAGGCAAGTCAATAGCTTTGAAATTTGAAGATTGGCTCTCAAACCATGACGAGTAAATTAATCGGCTTTACCTTCTGTTAGACAACAGTTCGGAATTTTCTACGGAACTAGACACTAACAATCACTCTGCAAGTACTGACAGGGATGATATCGACGACACATTTGATACTAATGAGTTAATTCAGAATAAAATTCAAACAATTGAGAATTGTAATGACACTGATAGGCAGGACCTTTTTGAGATTTTACAAGCACATTCCACAGTTTTTACTCACAAAACAGGAACAATCAAGGGATTTCAATACCAATTTCGTGTTCGTGAGCATACTAAATTTTGTGTTAGACCATACGTAATTCCAGCACATTATAGGGACCGTGTTAGAACAGAAATACAATCTATGCTTGACGAGGGCATTATTGAGCCTGCAGTAAGCTCATACAACAATCCATTACATGTTGTTGAGAAAAAAAATGGATCGATCAGGCTTGTCTTAGATTCGAGACAAATCAATTCTATCATTATTCCTGAAACAGACAGGCCGCAAACGTTGGAAGAACTTCTTCAAAATTTTAATGGTGTAAAAGTGTTGTCTTCCATTGATCTCTGATCCAGCTTTTATCAGAACGAACTTCATCCAGAATGTAGAAAATACACAGCTTTCCTTTGTTTCGGCGTTTGTTATCAGTTTCGGAAACTTCCTTTTGGTTTGAACATTTCTTCAGCAGCATTCATTCGCGGGCTAAATTCCATATTACCTGAGTTCTTAAAATGTCACATCACCTTATATGTGGACGATATTCTAATAGCAGAAGCTTCATGGGAACAACATAATCGCATCCTCAACAGTTTTTTACGTATTTTTGCAGAATCTGGAATTACAGTTAACTTGGAAAAGTCTGAATTCGGTAGGACAAAGGTGAAGTTTTTGGGACATATTTCTTCTGAAGGTATTCAGGTGGATCCTGAAAAGTTAGAAGCAGTAAGAGCCATTCCAGTTCCATCCACAAAAAAACAAGTCCGCAGTTTTCTAGGTCTTGTAAATTGTTACCATCGTTTTCTGAATATGCAAATTCTAGTTACACCAAAACTCTGTTCTCTCACTGGAAAAAATACTGTTTGGAACTGGGACGAACAAGCACAGTTGGAATTCAATTCTTTGAAAGAATCGCTACTTAATGCGCCAATACTAGCTCATCCAGATCTGTCACAAGATTTCTGCCTTAGCACGGATTCTTCTAAAGTCGGTCTTGGTGCTCATTTATTTCAAGGAGCCACAGAAAATGACCCTACTGTTCAGAAAACCATTGCTTTTGCTAGCCGAGTGCTAACAAAATCTGAAAAAAATTATTCCGTTACTGAATTAGAAGCTTTAGCTATCGTTTGGGCATTTAACAAATTCCGTTTCTTTCTTTCTGGTAAGCACGTAAAAGTATACAGTGATCATCGTGCATTACAATTTCTTATGTCTTCAAAATTAAATCATGACAGGTTAAAACGTTGGGCATTGTTTCTGCAAGAATTCCGTTTCGCAATAGTCTACATTCCCGGCAAGGAGAACATTGTTGCGGACGCACTGTCACGCGCACCGGCTGGGCTTGAGAAAAGTAACACAGAAGGCAACCTCGAGAAAAATTTCAGTATTCTTTACATTCAGAAAGTCGCCTTTGAAAACTTCATCACCACATCTTTAAAAGACATTGCTCATGAACAAGATAAAGATCCGAATTGGAAAGACATCAAGAGCAAATGGCATGAAAAGACACACACACAGATTCGGCATTATTACCTGGTTAGAAACAACATACTCTTCAAACGCTGCACTGTTGATGACAAGCTATGGGTACTTTGCATTCCAGACGATTTTGTTAATAAGCTCGTTTGGTACATTCATTTCAGCTACGCACATTTTGGCCCACGAAAATGTTATCATATTCTTCGAACGACTTGTTATTTTAACAATATGGAAAAGAGAACTCGAAGAGTCTTGTCTATTTGTAAACTTTGTCAAAAGGCGAAACCATCTACTATCTCCCATCGTGCTCCGCTGTTTCCTATCATTCCTTCTAAATTAAAAGAATTTGCTGCTGTTGATCTGTTGGGACCGCTTGTCAGAACATCTAATGGATTTTCGTACGTTCTAGTCGCTGTAGAACTTACTTCAAAATTTGTTTCTTTCACACCGTTACGTAAAGCCACTGGACGGTCTGTATCCAACGCCTTTGTTAAAAATTTCTTACGTGAAGTTGGACACGTTAGTAAAGTCATTTCAGATAACGAACCGCAATTCAGATCTGCTGTTTGGTCACGCATGCTTCGGAATCATAAAATCAAACCTGTTTTTATTTCATTGTACTCACCACATTGTAAACCCTCCGAACGGATTAAGAAAGAAATCAATAAGCTATGCAGACTTTATTGTCACAGAAAGCATCAGCATTGGGACAGATATTTACACTTATTTCAAAACGTGCTGAATGAAATGCCTCACGGCTCCATTGCTTTACCACCAACTCTTGTACTGAAGAATGAAGAACCACCGAACAGAATCAGAGAGCTTGTACCTTTCCCGAATACACGTAAACTTCGACACAAAGACATAATTGATTTGGCTATTAAAAATATAAAATCTGCAGCAGACAAAAGGAGAAAACTACACGGTAAAGCAAATGCAAAGAGATTATATATTGGTCAGAAAGTTCTCATTAAAGCTCATTCATTGTCACATAAGAAGAAACACTTGAGTCACAAATTCTTTCTAGTTTACAATGGACCTTACAGAATCCGACGTATACCACATGACAATTGCGTTGAAGTTGAAACGCTGCGTACTAGGAAGAGTAAAGGTTTACACCACATTTCACATGTAAAACCGTTTATTGAAAGATAATCTGCTTTTTAACTTTGTCTTTGGCATATAACTTTTCACTTTACATTGCTAGTAGGCTTTGTCAGACTTAGAAACTGTTACCATGCAACAATGTTTGAAGTTAAATATCCAGTCAAGAACCAAGAGAACTTATTTCAACAGAAATTACGAATGCATTGTTATTGTGAACAGACGACACAGTGCTATTGTGTGTGTACAGTCTTTCTTGTTAGTTGCACGATTACGTAACGACTATCAGGCTTACATACTTAGAACATATACTGGTACTGCTAATGAGATTTTAATGCAACATTTTGGTTTACTTGAAATTACATTCTGGA
The DNA here is from genome assembly GCF_023898315.1 of Schistocerca nitens. NCBI lineage: Eukaryota > Metazoa > Arthropoda > Insecta > Orthoptera > Acrididae > Schistocerca > Schistocerca nitens. Next base: position 645,506,271 of record NC_064618.1, on the reverse strand, counting down.
TTTAAAGTACTTTCTGTGAGATACCAGATGACACAGTGGTTAGTTTATGTGACAGCTACACGATTTTATCACGACGCTACTAATGAGTGACAATTTACAATGTTGCTTTTTCAGTGTTTCTGTTTTATATCTGCACAGTTTTTCTGAATTATTCTGGAAAGTAAAACATGTTTTAGTAGTAACTTTTGTGGTATAGCAACAATGAGACAGCCTTCTTCGTGGCACAACAATACGTTACTGTACAGTACTTTCTTCATCACGCCAATAAGCATTATAACTACGATATCTATACGCAAAGCATTTCACTTTTGTTTATCATGAGGTAAGTACATTGACCTCTGCAGAACTTAGCTTTCAGAGGACAATAACTACGACATCTCCACAGAGATTATCTTACAGCAAGACGCACATTTAGCGCTACAGGACATGTATTTGAGTGATTAATTTAGTACTTAAATCATTTATATTTAAAGATATTTGAAGTACAATAATACAAAGGTTTTCCGTAATACATATCATTCCATTGTTGTAATCTGTAACACCTGAGGGTATAATTACATTAATCCTCAGGGGGGTACACGCTTACTTTGTGTACCATGTGTGTGGCAAGCACAAGGATCCCTAGCTAATATGGTATTTGCTTATACAACTTTACACATCGGTACCATATTTCTCCAACACAGAATTACACAGCTATCTGATTATTTAACAGAGAAACAAAAAAAATTTTTATGTCAGTGACACATGTTTACGCAATTACACAGTTGGACAATTTCACACTTATGAAATTGTATTTTGTCTGTACTTTGTGAACTGTACATATTTTTTCGGAACCATTGTGATACTATGAGAGCTTTGAATGATGTATTTGGTAAGGGAGCATGATTTTAAAGTATGTTTGAGGTAGATGACACTATTGAAATGAGCAGAGAATTTTTTTTAGGTTTTGAAATTATTGGAGGAAGCTACGACGATTTTGAGAATTGACTGAGATGTTATGATATTATTACGACGACGATGTGTATTATGCTGTTGAGATATGTTTATGATCAATAAGATGATGCTACCATATATGAGGAATTTGCTTATGCTACGTATTTCTTATGATGAAGTATTGAAGAAGTGTCGACGAATATGTATATGTATAATATGGTAAGGAATAATGAGTAGGGTTTAGGGACAACAGGTTTAGGCAGGATTTTCTTGGAAATAAATAATGAGGTAAGAAATATGTGAACATATAAATACAGAAAGCATGCTTGGATAGGACTTTTTTGGTGGAAACAAATGTTGAAATAAGACGAAAGATCTATGGAATGAAGTTTTGGGTTGGACTGTAGTACCAAATATTACACTGAAAACAAACCCTGTCCTTTCCTCCTGTGGTATTCTGGTATGTGTTTGTGCACTCTTGTGTATTTGTGTTTCTCCTGTCTTTATGTGTTTATCTGATAAGAGATATGTTGTAGAATTTTTCAAATACTATGTTATTTTCTTTGTAAAGATGTTTAGACATTATTTATTCTGTTTTGTTTTAATGCTCATGTGTGAAGTTGATGTTTCGAAAGTTATTCTGATCTTTTATGTATGTACTCATGTCCTAATTCCTGGAACACTGACGTATATGTTATTTCGATTCTTTTGTAAAGCCTGTTCTACAAATGTTCTCTGTATTGTTATGTTCTTTAATGATGTATTTTGTACCTTTGTAATTGTATTCTTGTGTTATAAAATTGTAATTGACACCAGGTCATCAAATTAAGTAACTTGTAAGTTCCATTTCACTGCACACATTTCTGTTGGTCATAGTATATGGACAATATATGAGAAGTAGGGACTGTTAGTGTTTGCACGTGTGTTAATAATTCAGCAAGGGACTGGATAACAGCATTGCTGGTTCTAAAGACAATTAAAAAACTTTGTGAGTGCACAAGTGGTGGTTTATGGACTTGCTATATTGTCCGCAAGACTCTTCGATGGTGATTGTGCACCTGCACATTTGCAACAGATGGCTGCTGGCCGTCTCTACAAGGACTACAGTGGGTCTGCGTCTTTACTGACTCACCAGTACCATTATTTCTACAAGGACTGCAGTGGTTCTGCGCCTCTGGTGGCCCACCAATACCGTAATCTCTACCAGGACTACAGTGGGTCTGCTCTGTGATCACCTATCTACCAATACTTTTCAAAATTTCGATTGACTCTGCTGTGGGTCTGCTCTGTTGTGGACCAATACCTGTCTGCATGTCAAGAGTGAGCACTGTCTTTCCGTTGGAAGGACAACACTACTTCTTCAAGATTGCATGGAAATCCACTACTTCCGTGTGAATTTTCTTTTACTGCTCAGACTTTGAGAAAACACTGCAATGTTACTGTGATGAATGATCAGGACTTTCTTTATGGACTGTGAGAAAATTTTAGCTTTTGATCAACATTGTATCAAAAAGTGTGTGCATTTGATATCTTTCTTACTGTAATCATGAACTATTTTCTCAAATCTGTATTGGCCAGTGCCCAAAACAATTTGTAAATTTTGTTGTGGGGAGCATGGGGGCTATGTAAGTAGGCTGTTTATGTTTTATTATTGGCAACGTTACGTAGCGCTCTGTATGAAAATCACTGGCTGTGCTGTGTGCAGTCTGTGGCTAGTTTGCATTGTTGTCTGCCATTCTAGTGTTGGGCAGCGGCAGCTGGATGTTAACTGCGCGTAGCGTTGCGCAGTTGGAGGTGAGCCGCCAGCAGTGGTGGATGTGGGGAGAGAAATGGCGGAGTTTTGATATTTGTAAGAATGGATGTTATGAACTCTTACATATATTATGACTTTTGATGACTATTAAGGTAAATACATTGTTTGTTCTCTATAAAAATCTTTCATTTGTTAACTATGCCTATCAGTAGTTTGTGCCTTCAGTAGTTTGAATCTTTTATTTAGCTGGCAGTAGTGGCGCTCGCTGTATTGCAATAGTTCGAGTAACGAAGATTTTTGGTGAGGTAAGTGATTTGTGAAAGGTATAGGTTAATGTTAGTCAGGGCCATTCTTTTGTAGGAATTTTTGAAAGTCAGATTGCGTTGCGCTAAAAATATTGTGAGTCAGTGTAAGCACAGTCATGTATAATTGTTCAAAGGGGACGTTTCAGTGGGGGTCTGCATCCTTCCACCATCCTTCACACCTACAAATCCTTGATCCACCCCATCCTTTGTTATGCCAGCGTCGCTATAATTTCCGCCCCTCCCCGGTTCTATAAAGCCCTCCAAATCCTCGAACGCCATGGGCACCGCCTCGCCTTTCACATCTACCTTCTGTCCCCCATGCGCATCCTCTATGACCTCATCCCCTTCCCCCACCTTCTCCCTTTCCTTGAACACATCCGCACACTATATATTGTCCGCCGCCTTGATCCCCCTACCTCCTGGTGTCTCCTTTCCTCTCCACCCCTAACCAGCTGCCGCACCTTTACTGTTGCGTCCCACCCTCTCTCCATCTCCACACCCTCCATCTCCTTTCCCAACACAACTTCCACTATCTACCCCTCCCGGATGATTAGCTTCACCCTGACATCTACCCTTCCTACAAACTCTAACCCCATCTTCCTGCCTCCTCCTCAGGGCTCCCTCTCCTCCCCCTCCCTCCTCCTGAGCGGCTACCCCCTCCTACTCCCCCACCATCTCTTTTGCCTCCTTTCAGTGTCTCTGCACTCCCTCCTGTCCTCTCTTCCCTCTTCCTCTCCCACCCCACGTACCTCCTGCCTCTTCGTTAACCCACTGATGCCCCTCCTCTCTTCATCCCGCCGCTTCCACAGCTGCCCCATGCTCTCCCCTCCTTTTCCATCCTCTCTGACCTTTCCCTCGGCAGGTCCCACCTGGCAGTTTTATTCTTCGTCGTGTGTGCTCCAAGTAGGTTTTAAGTTTGTTGTTCTGAAGTGTTTTTAATACTGTGGCCGACCTTTAACCTGTGCATGTGCATTCAGTGTCTTCTCTGTGTTTTAAGAATCGCCAACTGTGTTTTTTAACTTTCTGGTGACTTTTTTAACTGTTCCCCTTGAACGTCTCCATGTCCGTGTATTTTTGCCTCCATTTTCTCCCCTTACTCTGTTTTATTTTCCCCTTTTTATCTCCTTATGTATGTATCATTTTATTCTTGGTTTAGTTGTCGTGTCACTCGGTTGAAGAGCGGCGGGCTGTGTCGCTGACAGCCCTCCCCTGACCATATGGGGCAGGGGAATGAAATCACAATAAACAGAAAAAAAAACAATCTAGTCCAGCCAGTCTGGTACTCACTCTGGATTTCGTTTCTATCTCGGCGGTACTGCGTTCTGGTCATTGCTCTCTGGTTCCGAGTGGATTTGTGTTTGGTGTTGTGGTTTCCACAAGCCTCCGTTGTTTATCTCTTCCTTGTTGTGTCGCTCATAGTCAGTCGTGGTCGGTTGTTGTCAGTTGTCGTTGGTCTGTCGTCCGACTCATCCTGTGTTTACCTAGTGGTGCGTGCTCCACCGCCAGCGTCTTCCCCGCCTGGCGGCTCCGATCCGCAGCCCAAGGCGTTCTCACAGTTGGTTTTGGTTACTACATTACCTCAGAAGTACATTTATGTAACTTGACACCATTTTTATGACTCATAATAAATAATAGTATTACAGGATTATGTACAGGGGTGTGGAATATTTTTCGGTAAACTTGAATATCCTACAAGAAAATAATGCACATGTTTGACTTCCAAGTTGAAGTTATGTAATTTCTTATGGAATATCTGGCACATCGTTTTTACACTACAGCTTTATTGGCTGGAGAGAGGAGCAGGTATAGGGCTTAGTAAACAACTGGTCTATTTCCATCAACTTGAATATTTTTTACTGGTTGTAGGTAGAGGAGGAGCTGACGGGCCAGGGGCTGTAGCTTGAGGTGTACGTTGGAAATAATGTAATTTGTGATCATTTTTACATATAATATTAATGCTACACTCTGAGTGGTTGGAAGGAGAGCAGAGTAATGAAGCACCGCTGAGCTAGTTCCCCCACGTAGGATTTCTGTTTCATTTTTAATACTCTGCTGTTGCTGGCTGAAAAGAGGAGGAGGTGGTGGGGCAAAAATTAAAGCTCTGCTAGTCCCCCCATACTATTTTTTCTGATTCGGTGGAGATACGAGGATGGTTGCAGAGGGGGGAGAGATTTTAGTTTTCCACTAACACAACTGGTTTAGTTCTATCATCTTGGATTTTTTCACTAGTTATTTCACTTCTACTACTTTCTATAACAGCTGGTGGTAAAGAGAGGGAGAGGGGGAGGTGAAGAATTTTTAATTTAACACTATCACAGTTGGATTAGTTCCGCCATGTTATATTATTGACTCGTTCTTTGATTTTTAGTACCGCACTAAGACTGGTCTGAGATGGGGTGGAAGATAGGGGAAGGGGCATGGTCTCCCACCGATAAGGAGGACAATGTCACTGATGACAGTGTTTGTGTCAATGGTGATGCCACTAGATCAATGATCTCAGTCATGTAGTGTAAACAAAGTTCCGCAGTAATCCCAGTGTAAACACAATTTTCCAGGACACGCACAGCATTACTATTCTTGAAACGCAGCTTAACGAAATTCTTTAATTTCTTGAAAATAAATTGAAAGGTTGATACCAACAAAAGTAAAAGAAGGGTAGTGGAACGCCATAGAATTAAAAGAGGCGATGCTGAGGGAATCAGGTGTGAAAATCAGATACCGAAAGTAATACATGAGTTTTGCTGTTTTGTCAGCAAAATAACTGATGACAGTACATACCTGCAACAATAAAACATGTATTTCTGAAGAATGGGATTTTGTAAATATCGGATGTAAATTTACGTATTAGGATGTGTTTTCTGAAGGTCTTTTTCCGGATTGTAACCGTGTGCGGAAACGAAACGTGGACGACAGGCAGTTCAGCCAAGAAGAGGGCAGGAGCTTTCGAATTGTTAAGCTACCAAAGAATCAGTAATGAGGAAGTAGTCTGTCGTTTCGGGCAAACAAACAGAGGCACAGGTTTGCTGACAGAAGGGTACTCTGATAGGACATACCCTGAAGTATCCAGGAAATGTCAATTTGGGAGAGCAACAGACGAATACAGAAGCAGGTCAAATAGATTTATGCTGCAGTAGTTATGAAGAGATGTAGAGGCTTGCTCAGGATGGGATAGCAGAAAGAGTGGTATAAAACCAGCCTTCGGACCCAAGACCGCTCCAACTTCCTTTGTGTGATGGCACCTCAGTGCTAAAGATTTACTTGTATGAGCCCGTAGAATGCTTCATTACAGTACCCCGTTCGTTGCATTGCTTACTCAGGGTACTACCGTTTTAATGGGCAGTAGTGTAATTAGTGCCTATAGTAGTTGGAACTCTAGATTTTACTGAGGATATTGTCAGTGACGGTTGCTGCATAAGAGCACAAGAGCACGTTAACATCCTAACTTTTGACACGCTGCGGGTTTATTGGGCATTTTTCTTTGAAAGTTGTTAAATGCTACATAGAGCAGTAATATGAAATATACGGCACTTCAGTCTACCGCGTTATGCTGTCTTGCCACTCGCATAGACGCCGTGAACCTTAGTGTCAGGCCGTAGTCACGGACTGTGCGGCTGGTCCCGGCGGAGGTTCGAGTCCTCCCTCGGGCATGAGTGTGTGTGTTTGTCCTTAGGATAATTTAGGTTAAGTAGTGTGTAAGCTTAGGGACTGATGACCTTAGCAGTTAAGTCTCATAAGATTTCACACACATCTGAACATCTTAGTGTCAGGGTCACAAGCACAACTTCAGTTGAACACGTGTTTAGGAGATTTTACGCATGCACAACTGGCATGACGTAAAGCCTTACGGGTCAAATACACGTGGATTTGATAAACAACGTGCTCTCTTGATAACGTGCACAGTTAGCCCTTCCTCTGCTAAGAATTATCATCAATGCCATTGGGTGGTAGCGCACTTCAGCAGACGTTTATCCCAGTTCTCTGAGCATAAATGTCGCTAGACAATAGCACATTCTTAAGATATGCCATTTCACTCACCATTTAGTAAAATTATCGGTACGTGTTGTATGTATACCGATAGAGAAATTTATTTTGTGTGTTTCTTAAGAAGTTGTAGTGAATTTCCTCGTATACTAATCCTTTTGAATTTCTGACATAGACTTCACCTGTTTATTGGGTTTCTTTTACCTGTAGTCAAGTGATCATGTGGATAGACTTTATTGCTTGGATTTAATCATTTCCACAGACGACAGTTTGTGTTTCAAGTTGGTTGATTACAGTGTGTGTGTCAGTACAAACACTGTTTCCGTGTGCAGTGTCAACATGAACTATGTTAAATCTATTTCAAGTGCTAACAGAATAGTAAATTACCAGGAAATATAACCCGCTAAGTAGCCAAGGCCTCTCAGACGAAATCCGTTTATACGGAAAGTGAAAAAATCAAATAAGGGTGACTACAAGCTAACACTTAACAAAGATGTGTAAAATAACCATATGTTGTTGTGTGCGTGCAATATAAGAATGTCTGATTTTCAGCGTGGAAGTTAATTTGTGGACTAACAGAGGTGTTAAGGACCTTATAAATGTGTCCGAAAAAAAGTTCGAACACTCTCATTTACACAACAATGCGAAACGGAAATTAGCGAAAGCCTACATATTATTTCGTTCTTGGCCCAGACTGTACTTTATTATTACCAAACAACAAATTTCCACAAATAGAATTGTTTCTTTCGTCAGACGAGCTAGGCGAGCAAATCGTAGGAAATCCACTTGTAACGACAAAAGTGTGAAGAAATAAGCGTGTTACCTCGACACAAAGAAAGTAAAAGCACCACAACAACAAAATCTATGACAAGCTGTTACAGTGTGTAGCAGACGTATAGCTACTAGCATAAACATCCAGTAGCTTCATGTGACAAGAAAAATAAACAAATGAATCCACCGAATCACGGAAATAAGAACTGCAACATTGAGAATATGATTAGTATTTTTATTTATGTTATTCGCAGTGGATGTAGTTATATAAATGTTCAAAAATGGTTCAAATGGCTCTGAGCGCTATGGGACTTAACTTCTAAGGTCATCAGTCCCCTAGAACTTAGAACTACTTAAACCTAACTAACCTAAGGACATCACACACATCCATGCCCGAGGCAGGATTCGAACCTGCGACCGTAGCGGTCGCGCGGTTCCTGACTGTAGCGCCTTTAACCGCTTGGCCACCACGGCCGGCTATATAAATGTGTTCATAATCACGTTTGTTATAAAATGTATCTTAATCTAAAAATCTGAGAACACCAAAAACGCATACTTACGAGCCGTCGCAGGATATTGTGACGAACGTAACGTACGGAATTGTAGCTAGTGGGCAAACAGATGGACCATCTGTCATAGTGAGGGCTGGCGGTAGCAGACACCAGTGGAAGCCATACAAGACGAGGGCCATGCAGAACACGGGGCAGCGGGTCCCGGCACCCGCCATTTGTGTGTGCCCTGGGGCGGCTAGCACTGCGTCTCTTGATACTCCCATGTAGGGCCAGAGGCCTTCTTGACCAGAGTGTATCAGCAGCGTAGTGGAGAGGCACTCACGCTTAATTTGGTTGTGTGCGCTCTCGTGGCAGCAGCAGTCGTGCTGCTGAAGGCACAGTCGGCTTTGCCATCTGGGAAAGGGGTGTGCGGAATATTCTGCGCGCAGGCTAGGCGGCTGCATGCGGCTGTGCGTACGCAGAGGCATGCAATGCGTCGGTGTGCGCCACGTGTGCTAGTCTCCCGACTGCGCACCATTTGCATATATCTGCGTTGGTAGTGGTCTGCTACTACGTTTCTCACGTTATCTGACAACTTCTAATAACAAAGCGTTCTAATAAATCTACCTTAATGTGAATATAGTTTTTTATGGCAACGTCTTGCATAAATGTTTTCGGTTTTCTTGCTCGTCAGATTTGTTTGCGTAATTAAACCTTTAACGATTTCCTCTGTCGTCATCGTCAGATGTCGTATCTCGTAGCGACAGGCAGTGTGGTACCAGAAGGTTACAATTAAAGGTCAATTACTCATGGAGGTCCAGTGTGGGCTGCAATAAACGTATGGCAGCGAATCCTGGAAGGTAGGATTTTGTGCGTTTCTTGCTAATTCAGCCTAACGCCAAAGCTAGCGCTGCATTTTCAATTATTCCTCACATAGCACAGCATCTGTTATATGTGATAATTCTCCGTCGAGCGTCATTCTCCATCACTTACAACCCTGCGGACTTGTCATCACTTTATAAAAATTCGGTAAGGTGGCTGACTTTATTACCACCTTACAATATGTGGTGTCCCACTTTCTGGCAAACGGTCCTGCACTTACCGTCGAGTGGTTAAGACGTGATTAATGTGAACACAACCAAGGTGAAGTGTAGCATTTGCAACTGGTCGTGTAAGACCGTAGTTTTTTAATGAATCGCAGGAAGAAATACCATACCTCAATACTATACTTGCAAACCCGATTTATAAAACGAAGTATATTTTCAATGTGAAAGTCTCTCTTCTCCGAAGATACACTGGTATCACTCGCTAGGAAAAAAAAAACATATATCCATCCCGGAATGTTCATTCAATTTTAGTTATCGTGTTACTGTTTGGTCCTACCAGCATTGCATTACTGACGAAGTCTTCTACTCATCATAGTGTGTGCAACTTGCTAGTTGAGAGTATGTTTAAGGACTGTTGGATGGTGTTAAGTGCTTATTTTGTAGTACGTTCAATACAAGATTGAATGTCCCTGGTTCAATATTCATTGTAGCAAGCATCAGTTTATACCACAACAGTGAGTTCATATTTATTTAGCTGGACATCTTAGCGGGCATAAGAATTACACCTACCGAATACACTATGGTAGTACTTATTGCAGCAAATGAGGGATCGTGTTTATTCAGTACCTTTTTTTTTAAATAAATAAGCTGACACTGTAGCAATTGAGCTGTTAAGAACGGCAATACTCTAAGCAGACACGCAGTGTGTTACTCCACAAGGAGCAAGTGAGCTGTGTAAAAATTCCTCCACCAGGTAGTCAGCTGTAGACTAGGAAAGCTGCTCTTTAAACACCAACATTTCTCAATGATTGTGTGTACATATTCTTCCCAGAGCAGGTTTCAACCACCCGTGCATATACCTAGAGCATTGTCGAGAAGGAATGTACTGTTGTGGATGTTGCTAAACGTGAAATTCTGTGAGACGAGCGTTATATATCATCCTTCCGCAGTGTATAAAACACACAGCCGCATACAAGAAGCTGTTATTCGATACAGCGTATAACACTATCACTGCCTCTCGTTTACGTTCTGATACTACTCTGTTAACGAATTGTGGTATATAGAAACAGTACGGTGTTACCCTCTGTAAGGATTTTTGCAGTTTTGACCGTGAAATGCCTAAAGGAGGTGGCCTATCGGACATGAAATTTAGCATAACGTAAATACACAACTAGAAGCAAATACTGTTTAGAAACTGTTTTCATAAATCAAATTGCTGCAATGATGAAGAATACGGTCGCCAGCCTAATTAGGCATAGAAATGTGTGACATTTCTTTTTGAAGAAAAAGTAAGCAGTTTTAGAGGAAAGACACAGCCTATACTTTTCTCATACGAAAGTGCAATGAACCCAGTCACAAGCCACAACAAACGTTATAGTGGCTAAAAGTAGTAGCAGCAAGATGTTCACATTCTCAAAATCACATTCATCAGTATTAAATGCTTTGCTAAACTGAATAACTTCATCAACACAACACATGCAATCACTATTAAACTGGAAATTGGGCATGGGCGTAGTCTTCCTTCATCATATTTTCTGCACAGTACAAATTTAAACAATATTCACATGCAATAAGTTTCACACTATTCTTTAAAGACAAGGAAGTAACTGTTCACATGGATAACGACATTCATAGCAACTCTACCTTCGGTGAGAATAAACAGTAAGTGGGTGCTCATAAAATGATATTACACTTTTTAGAACACAATGAGTACAGAACTCAACGTAAATATCGAGAGTAGTTAGAACTTTCTAGAATCAAGTAACTTTGCGCATTTGAGCAACTTTCAATTGGGGGGGGGAGGGGGGGGGGGAGATCTTAATCTTGACCACTGCAGTAAATCAAAATAAACACAATTCCGTAAACCATCTAAAGAATACCAACTTAAGAAAACAGGTTTTTTTTTTTGGTAACTTGACTCACCTTGTATATATTTTTAACAGATTCCACAGTCAATATGTTCACTAGGTATTGCTTTTCAAACCATTTATTTACACGATTTGATTTAAATTGACCTAAAAATGGTTTGTTGGCTATTACTTATAACCATAGTTTTTTACTTTTTAAAACAGAACTTAAGTGAGAAATGTTGAAAGATCACAAAACAAAAAAAATATGAAAAAGTGTAGATACCGGGAGGTTCTCACAGAAGATACACTCACTTCCTCCCTCGACTTCACCAAAATCCACAATAATTTTAGATAATTTATTTCACTCAGTATTGAACAAATTTAATTAGGTAATAGTCTTTGCTTTTTAATATTATTTTTGAAAATCAGGACACTCGGAAGTTATAGTTCTAACAAAGAGGAAACTGAGAGGCGTTATGGTAGCGAAATAATCAAGATAGGTACATAAATTCAGGTTTGAGTTACCTTATATTTGAGCACACAAAAACATCCAGTGAGCTGGTCCTTCACTTTACATATCTAAAATTCCTCCATTCCGTTACAGTGATTGCGAAATGTGGTGGCAAGTAAATCTTGGCAGGTGTATTTCCTGTTGGTAATGGTAAGCTCTGTCATTCTCTTGGTGGCGACGTTCCTCAGAATTTTGAATACCAGAAACAGAGCAAGGTAATTAATCCATCCATCCATCCGAGGCTTTGGTGCAATGGAACCAGGCACAAAAAACCTTGCTCGGCACCAGCACAATACACTGTTCTATCATAAGCTGCCAGCGGTTCGGTAGCTCGTTTCCGACTAACTTATTGGTCCACCTTTTCATCCACGCCAACCACATTTTGCGCGCGCTGCAAGTTTCCGTTCAAGAGGAGAACCACCACTTTTTTTACAGATAAACAACTGAGAGTCGTAAGTGATGATCAGCAAGTGCAGAGTAGCAAACAACCATTTTAAATAAAACATATCATTTGCACACATTAGTTAGTTATCAAAATGTTGTTCAACAAACTTTCACTTATATATAATCATTTTTGTGAGGCAAAGTATTTAACCAATGAAGATAAAACCTTTCCTACAATATAAAAGACATCAAAGTTTTTAACAGAGAAAAGAGTATACACTTTTATACAGTATCGAATTAATCACACAATTATTACAGAACTGCCGGCCGCGGTGGTCTCGTGGTTCTAGGCGCGCAGTCCGGAACCGTGCGACTGCTACGGTCGCAGGTTCGAATCCTGCCTCGGGCATGGATGTGTGTGATGTCCTTAGGTTAGTTAGGTTTAAGTAGTTCTAAGTTCTAGGGGACTAATGACCACAGCAGTTGAGTCCCATAGTGCTCAGAGCCATTTGAACCATTTTTATTACAGAACTCAGCGATGGAACGTGGAACAAAACAGAACGTAAAATGAATCGGCAGAGCATTTGAGCTATGGTGTTACAAAAGGAGTGTCTGAAACATCTTCCACACAGCCTTAGAACGGCTTACATTAAGAAGTAGAATAAACGCGAGAGAGGACGGATTATAACTGAATGCAGTGATATAGTTCAGTATTTGCCAGTTCAGCAATGGTGTTTGGGTTATTACTATACACCTCCTATTTAATATAGTCCCACAAAAAGGATTCGCATGTATTCCGATACAGAGAATACGGCTGCCAAACGACGCCCATGCCAGTGGCCTCTGGGTTCCCCAAAGTCAGACTGCAGTCCCCAAAGTGTTCCTTCAGGACATCACTCTCCTGCTTCGATGGCGTCGACCTCCGTCATGCACGATCCCCATTTTGTTGAAATCAGGGTCGCTTTGGATAATGGGGATGAAATCATATCCCAATACCTTCACGTACCGCTCGGTAGTCACAGTGCCATCATGGAATATCGCACCAATTGTTCCGTGACTGGGCATTGCACACCATACAGTCACCCATGAAGGGTGAAGAGACTTCTCAATTGCAAAATGTGGAGTCTCAGTCCCCCTAATGCACCAATTTTACTTATTGACGAACCCATCCAAACGAAAGTTGGCTTCGTCGTTAAACCAAACCATATTGACATCAAAGTCCTGTTCTTCAGTTCTGTGGACAATAGTGTTAGCGAGACACAACCGCTGTTCCATGACCCTGGGGTTTAATGGCTGATGGGTTTGATTCTTCTATGGCAAGAGATGACGTTCTTCAACAACAATTTGTCACCGTGTATCCCAGTTGATTTCCACCTCTTGTGCAGCTCGTCTGATCGATTTCCTGTGGCTGGTTCGAAACACAGCATGTATCTTCTCAATGCTTTCAGGCGTTACCATCCTTATTGGACGACCGACATTGTCAATACTGTCGTCACTAACACTACCCGTTCTCTCAAACTTGCGGATAAAATTCTTGATCGGTAGCACTCTTGGACAGGTTGCCTTCCGCTTGAACTCGCTCCCAAACTTCCTTTAGCCGCAGTTCAGCTGTTATTGCTCGCCCAGTAGGCCTTCACAAGCGTTACACGCTCAGTCACACTTTACCGTGACGTTTTCAAGTGCAAAAGGCCAACAACAACAAGGTGTGTGCGCATGCGCATACTAATTCCCATCAAGCCCCGCGGCCAACTGTGCAGTTCGAACGTCCTAATGCAAATCGTTCAGAAGTTATGGCGATTTGATTTCATATAGTCACTAGGAGTAGCGGCTTTGATTAGTAATCTGAACGTCCTAAGTCCCGGGTTTGAATCCGGTCACGCTTACATTTTAATTAATAATCAGCATTGGCGGTCGAAGACTTCCGGCATAAGAAGTCACCCTCATTCTGCCAACGGCCTTATCAGACAGGACTGAGGAGCGGACAGAGGTTCAGGGCACTCACTTGTCCTAGCGGTGGGAAACTGCCCCTGAAGACAGAAGAATCAACAACGATCAGCGCCATGAGAATGCAGAAGGCAATGGAAGCCACTGGATTAAAGACACATAACGTGTATCCGCAGCACATGTGCCAATGGCAAGAAGGTCATTCTTGGCCAAAAGAAGTCTATTAGTCTCAAACATAGCCCTTAATTCGTGTGAATGTACGCCAGGAGTACAGCATTCTATGGTAGTGAAACATGTACTATGGGAGAATAGTAACATTAGAGACTCGAAGCAATTGAAATCTGTTGCTACCGACGGATGTTGAAAATTAGGTGGACTAATAAGGTAGGAAATGACGAGGTTCTGCTTAGAATCGGAGAGGAAAGGAATATGTGGAAAACACTGAAAAGAAGAAGGGACAGCACGATGACACGAGCTCTGTTAAAAGATAAGAGAGTGACTTCCATCGCACTAGAGGGAGTAGAGAGGGCAAAAACTATAGAGGAAGACAGAGATTGGAAGACATCCAGCAAATAATTGAGGACGTAGGTTGCAGGTGCTAATCTGCGATGAAGAGGCAGAAACAGGAGATGAATTCGTGGTGGGCCTCATCAAAACAGAAAACTGATGACCCTCCAAACCCCAAAGAAAATAATGGTTAAAAAATTGTCACCCTGTACACATTTTCAGCCCCAGCGGAAGTATCTATTATATGACATTAAGTACAGAAACGCTGCATTGAGTTTCCAAGATGCAGAAGTGCATAACTAAACAAACAACACCGCTGTTAAATTATACAATATCTGCTGTTGATCTGCTATTCTCACTGCTTCTGTAAATTATCGACAATCTGATGGTGTCAATTAAATGGTTATGGAGCGCTCCTCAATTACAAGTAGCTCTCACGCTCGATTTAGTAAGAGGGATTGCAGCAATCCCTAGCAGCAAATTGTCGTTCTACAAATTAGCAACATTATCGCGCGCTTTTTCTTTTCATAGAATTCAACGTCAGCATCGTCTAAATAAGAACCCATTCTGCAGACCCTGCTTTCCCTTACTGTAACTATGTCACAGAACTGAAGGGATCGCAGTGGTATAATAAGCCTACAAGAAGTAAGTTAACCATTCAGGACGTATTCCAGCACACCAGACACCCCTACCCACAGTTAGTCGGGTATTTCGAGGGCAGCTCGTCGAGGACTCTGTATGTCGTCAACAGACGCCCGGCTCAAGAAGGTATCGTATTTGTTTTTATTTCAGCTATAAAATACCAGTCTCGCGAAATTAAAGCGATAAACAGCCCTCGGTCGCTAAATGAAGTCTTTTTGACCTAAGTTTCGGCCACTTCTAAGAGAGCCTTCATCAGAAATAAAACATTTAAACTGGCCTATAACATAAGTACAAAGTTTATAAAAATTTTTATAAGTGTAAGTACTGACTAGCAGTATAAAAAGAAATGGCATAGTATTGACATGTAACGTATAAAATAAATATCAAACGATAAAGCTTTAGTCACAAAATATTAACATACAAAACACAGGAGAGAAGCCACTATGGGCTGCTCACACATGTCAGCTGCGGTAGCATCAGGCTGAGGCGCCCGCGTTAGCAATTGCGGGCAGGTGAACATTACACTAAGTGTGCTATCTAGTAGCCACAAATACAAACAGCCTACTTAACATTCGAAATATAGACAGACGAATATTGCGATGAACATTAATTTATGAAGTAAGAGGCAATATTTTATCTGTCAGCAGCAACATGGTAACAATAAGTCTATATTAGAACTTAGAAGTACTGTGTAAAGGCTGAAACCGCCATTACAGAGTTATAAAGGGAGTTCAGTAATTCAGCAAGTAGAAAAACGGTAATAACCTGAAAGGTAGTTAATATAATAACATGAAATGTAGTTTATATAAACCATTTAATGAACAAAATTTATGAATCGACGTAGAAAATATATTTGGGTAATTGTACGAGGAAACACGAAATCAAATATCAAGTAACGGCTTTATACCGATGGAAGCTTCTATTATGTAGTTGTAGCTGCTCTTTAAGAATGAGGTCATCATTTTGAGAAAAATGTTTAAAAATTCATAACTCTTTGAGATCATCTAATCTACGCCCTTTCCTCTCAGGGGGCAAAATGTTATCGTGAACAGCTTTAAGCGCGTGACTTATAATCAGGAGGTAGTCGGCAAAAGAATAATGTTGTATGCCAGTACCAGTTTGTCCTATGTAGTAAGAAGAGCAGGTGTCGCAAAGAATTTTATGAACACCATAGTCTTTCAAAGGGGAATGGGTCGATTTTAGATTATGAATAAAAATTTTTTTCAAACTATTATAGCTTAAAAAGTCAGTTTAAATGTTTCTTTTCTGATGAAGGCACTCTTAGAAGTGGCCGAAAGGTAGGTCAAAAAGACTTCATTTTGCATCAGAGGGCTGCTGCTTATTGCTTTAATTTCACTTTGTAAAGGTCCTTGACAACGCAGCCATGTTTAAAACTTTAACTGTCTCGCGCTTTGGACAGTTGTTCGAATAGTTAGCCCCAGAATGCCTTACATCCATTGTTTTATTATCTCCCTAGACTTGCTCTGTACCTCATCGTTATACACATCTGTTACCTTGAGTCGTCCTTTCTGAGTTTGTGACGGTTCACTAAGCGATATTCGGAAGCTGCTACTGGTTCGATGATTTAATGAGAGGTTTGAATTCATTCTCAACGACGAAGTAGATCATTTTGGAAGTCAGCCCTGTGCATAATGGTATGATGCGACCTCAACTGCAAATGCATCGAGGCTGTATAACCTAATGATTGATTTATTATTATTATTATTTTTTACGATATCGCGTTGTTTGCTATACACGATTTTCTGTCACAAACACCAGAATCCAGTTCTCTAATTGAGATATCGAAGTGAGGTATCCCTGAAGCATAGTAAATAGCACCATCAAAACAACTTAATTTTTATGGATTACCGTATCTAGAAACAAATTTCTGTGTAGATCGTTTAATGGCCGTGAATTTTCAATTCATATTTCAATATCTAAGGTACCTCGGGTACTGTAAATAAGAAACTGTCATTCTGTTTATGTATTTCATGTGCAGTAGCAGTTAGAGGTGTTTCTTTTCCCCACTACATCTGAATGCCGCGTTTCAACAATGCGCTGATTTATGCCAATGTATAGAAACGGTGATAATAATGATAACGCGACGGATGAGCGCTAACTTCAACTCTCAGATTACTGATTCAGTGAGGTGTTGGTTATTTAAACACCCGTGTGAACATTGCTCATTTATACAAACCTACAGAGCTGCTCTATGGTACTGCAGGTATTTTTATGCAATAACGTCCGAAGACGAATATTTTATTCTTACAACACGTTCTAGACGCATGGTTCCGTTTCAGGAATGTAGTGGAAGATGAAGATGTACTGTCTGTTGCTCGAATATGGTTTAACCATCTTTATATTTCCCTGGGAACATTGTATTGGCTACTACTAAATTTGCAATACTCCGATAATGTTACTCCTGTGAAATGATAATTCTTTGAATGTGAACGTGCGTAACGGAAAAGTATCGGACTATTTTTGTTTCCTTATAGATTTATATACAAAGGAGGCAGCATCAGAACAAACGAGAGTCGAATCAACGCCCTAATTAGTACTCAAGTAAATTGTAGTAACGTAAAAGGATACGTTCGTGAGCCTAATTGTGCAAAATTGTACCAAGTATTCGCAAGGTTAATAAAATAAGTCAACAGTTGGGGTTTACTTGGCACTGAAATTCTGTTTTGCTGATAAGGTACAAGACAGTAGCTCTATATAGCAGGTAACGTCCCTGTAATTTGACATTAACTAAACAAGAGGAGTATTAATACATCTAGGCATCAACTGGCTCTCAATAACACGTACTATCCGAGCGTTATTGTTGGAAGCTAATGATCGTTTAGGTAAATAAGAACTAATGGCGGAGCACCACTAACTTGGACAATGGATTCTTTTGTCAGTTTAATTATGGAAATTACAACCACTGAAATAGTTAGCAAGTAACAGTATCCTCTGTGCTGATTATTATTTGGATTCTCAAGAAACGTTCACTTTCTTATGCTATTTAGATCAAAAGGGACTTGTGATACCTGAATCTAGCAGACGCTGAACAATTTTGCTTACTATGGTACACACTGTGATATCGATAGCTACGATACCACAACGCAGGTGCGCTCTGCTAGGTTGGCACTTCGTAAGACACCGCACCGACACCGACGACAGCGCCCTCTAGCCGGTGCTGTGCAGCTCTACGAGCGCCGCTCCGGATTCAGCCCATTTGATCACGAGCAGACGACCTAACGACATTGTTTCTATTTCATAGGGGGCTAGCCATTACATACTTCGGTACTTCAGTTACTTCAATGATAGTTTGTCCAACTGCTAGTAGCTGTTAGCGTTGTTACCTGTACAGCTTCGCACCTACGTGCTCATCTCAGCCAAAGTTAAGTAAAACCACTTTTAAATTGCTGTACCAAGAGTTCTACCTAACCTGCTCCTCCTAGCATCCTACATTCGGCCTACCCTTCTGTATTCAGGAGCAGACCCACGCGCCGCCTACCAGGCGGGATACAAATCACATCATACATAAAAAAGAAAGTTGTAGTTCTTAAGTGCTGTTATTGTAATATGGAATCTAGATATGGCTCAACTAGTCCTTCATTAGGCTCTGATCTAAGCTGAAAATTTTAGTCACAACACAATACGAGAAACACTGTTAACTACATTACATGTGATATTACAAACATTACTATATCATGATTCCCTACACAGCTTACTGTCAAGAAATTTCACTTCAGTTATATGTCAATGCCGTTTCCTTTTATGCCGACAGGGTTTGATTTCTTAACGGAATCTAGCGGTGTCATGAGTTCACTCGTGTCTTGAGGCTATAATTTACAGTTGAAAACAACAACGTCAACTAAAAAAATATATCTTTGCTGGATCTATTTTATAAATCTTTTACGGATATCAGTAACCTTAGCCACTGTGTTATGCTTACAAGAGATATATTCAAATTACTTTCATTTAGGCTGAACATTCGATGCCCTGTATCCTATACCTAATGCTTATAACACACATACAGGGTGTTTCAAAAATGACCGGTATATTTGAAACGGCAATAAAAACTAAACGAGCAGCGATAGAAATACACGGTTTGTTGCAATATGCTTAGGACAACAGTACATTTTCAGGCGGACAAACTTTCGAAATTACAGTAGTTACAATTTTCAACAACAGATGGCGCTGCAAGTGATGTGAAAGATATAGAAGACAACGCCGTCTGTGGGTACGCCATTCTGTACGTCGTCTTTCTGCTGTAAGCGTGTGCTGTTCACAACGTGCAAGTGTGCTGTAGACAACATGGTTTATTCCTTAGAACAGAGGATTTTTCTGGTTGTTGCAACAAGACGAAGTTTTCAACGGAGGTTTAATGTAACCAAAGGACTGAAAAGCGATACAATAAAGGATCTGTTTGAAAAATTTCAACGGACTGGGAACGTGACGGATGAACGTGCTGGAAAGGTAGGGCGACCGCGTACGGCAACCACAGAGGGCAACGCGCAGCTAGTGCAGCAGGTGATCCAACAGCGGCCTCGGGTTTCCGTTCGCCGTGTTGCAGCTGCGGTCCAAATGACGCCAACGTCTACGTATCGTCTCATGAGCCAGAGTTTACACCTCTATCCATACAAAATTCAAACGCGGCAACCCCTCAGCGCCGCTACCATTGCTGCACGAGAGACATTCGCTAACGATATAGTGCACAGGACTGATGACGGCGATATGCATGTGGGCAGCATTTGGTTTACTGACGAAGCTTATTTTTACCTGGACGGCTTCGTCAATAAACAGAACTGGCGCATATGAGGAACCGAAAAGCCCCATGTTGCAGTCCCATCGTCCCTGCATCCTCAAAAAGTACTGGTCTGGGCCGCCATTTCTTCCAAAGGAATCATTGGCCCATTTTTCAGATCCGAAACGATTACTGCATCACGCTATCTGGACATTCTTCGTGAATTTGTGGCGGTACAAACTGCCTTAGACGACACTGCGAACACCTCCTGGTTTATGCAAGATGGTGCCCGGCCACATCGCACGGCCGACGTCTTTAATTTCCTGAATGAATATTTCGATGATCGTGTGATTGCTTTGGGCTATCCGAAACATACAGGAGGCGGCGTGGATTGGCCTCCCTATTCGCCAGACATGAACCTCTGTGACTTCTTTCTGTGGGGACACGTGAAAGACCAGGTGTACCGCCAGAATCCAGAAACAATTGAACAGCTGAAGCAGTACATCTCATCTGCATGTGAAGCCATTCAGCCAGACACGTTGTCAAAGGTTTCGGGTAATTTCATTCAGAGACTACGCCATATTATTGCTACGCATGGTGGATATGTGGAAAATATCGTACTATAGAGTTTCCCAGACCGCAGCGCCATCTGTTGTTGAAAATTGTAACTACTGTAATTTCGAAAGTTTGTCTGCCTGAAAATGTACTGTTGTCCCAAGCATATTGCAACAAACGGTGTATTTCTATCGCTGCTCGTTTAGTTTTTATTGCCGTTTCAAATATACCGGTCATTTTTGAAACACCCTGTATATGTAGGGTGTTTCAGGAGTGATGGTTAGTAATTCAGACATGGAAAGTACAGGCCAAAAGTAGATAAAAAGCTCCAATAAACATGGGTCCGCAAATTCCGTTAGGGAACCAACTGTAAAAGCCCCTGGATACCACGGTATTTACGTTGGTACCTGAAGGTTTGGAATCGACTATCTGTTCCTTTAGGCAAGCGCAACTACTTCTCTTTCCCCCTCCGAGCACTGTGCCGTATCGGCCTCACAATCAGTTACGAACGTAAAGGCACCATGGTCAGAGGTTACGAGAGTGAAGAGTGCGCTGACATGCACTTCTGCATGGCAAAGCGAATGGCAGTGCCCTTGATGCTGCACATTTATACGAAGAAGACCTTCCTCTTCGCAGGCAGCCCAACTGGCGCACGTTTAGCCGGCTACATCAGCGCCTTAGAGACACCGGGAGTTTCTCACACCATGTACGATAGGTCGACCAGGATCCATAACACCCGATGTTGAGTAAAGGGTGTTACGCATTGTACACGAAGAGAATTTCTGCCAATGTGTGCAGCAAGAGTGTACCCTGAATCCCCTACTTGTATGCTGTATTCTGCAGACGGGTGAGGCTGGATTTACCCGTGACGGTATTTTTAACTACGACATTTGTCATATTTGAGCCGACCTCAATTCTAATTTAACATAAGTATCACGGCATCAGCAGAATTATTCGTTGAATGTCTGGGCAGGACTGCTCGGAAACCGCATAATTGGACCACACTTCCTACTACACAGTCTAACCCAGGGCTTAACAACTGGCCGGTTTTGAGCGCGAGTACTCGCGTCTGCTCAGGCATGTGCTCGCGAGCAGGTGCATAGTCGCGGAGTAGGGAAGGAGGGGTGGGAGGGGAAATGCGCGCGCACGTTTGAATAGGGCCGCAGCGTGCCTATTGAATTCGCACCGACTGTGTAACGTTTAAAGTACTACGATCAGCTCTAACAGTCACTTCGCTGGTTAAGAATCATGTCAAGTCGCCGTTGTGTAACCCCAACGATGCTTTCGGAGTTCAGACCCCATTGGGAGGAATTGTATCTGTTTACAGAAAAAGATGATGTTGCAAAATGTTTAGTACGTCACAAAACGCTGAATTCTCTTAGGAAATTTAATTTGCAGCGACATTATATGTCGTACCACGCAAAAGACTACGGAAGTGGGAAATGTGATGGACCAGATCGTGCACAAGAAGTTATTAAACTTAAAAGGAAGCTATCCGAAGAAGATCTGGACGACGAAGAAAAATCAACTGAGGCAGCTCTCAGAGTGAGTTACAAAATTGCTTTGCTTTTAGCAAAATCCCTGCGCCCCTTCACTGATGGCGATTTAATAAAAGAATGTTTGGTAGTTGCAGCGGAACATCGATCGAATACGAGCTTTTAAAATGAAATTGACACTTCGGGTGAGTCAGCTGAAAACAGGAAATCTACCTCATTTTCCTAAATTACCATCCATGCAAGATGTTCACAAAAACTGTGAACGTTATTCCCATAGTTTAGTTGCCCTTAAGGAAGAATTTGATCAACGCTTTCAAGATCTGACAGCACTAGACAGTGATTTTGATCTGTTCTCCTCTCCATATTCAGCGAATATTGAAGAGATTCGTCCTGAGCTGCAACTAGAAATTATTGACCTGCAGTGTGACAGAGAATACAGAGACAAATTTCAGAACAAGAAAAACATTTTGGAATTCTACAGACACTTCCCTCAGCATAGATATCCTCGTTTGCACAAACTGGCGGCTACAATAATATCAATGTTCGGTTCCACGTATTTTTGTGAACAACTGTTCCCTGCAATGAAATGTGACAAGACGCGCCTGAGAAACGCATTTTCTGATCGAAATTTAAACTGCACGCTGCGCCTACAATGCACAAGAACAATTACTCCGAACATAAACGCAATTGTAAAGGGCAAAAAGTACAAGATAACCGAGAATCCCACATTTCAGTCACACCTTTTTATTGTGTAACAGTTCACAAATTAATACGAATGTAGAGGCCTACACTAAGCTAAATAAAATTATCTGGCACGTGTACATTCTCCTTTATTTGTTTCATTTGTCGCAGTATAATTCGTGAGTGATATCCCAGCTGGTGGCCGCGGATTTACATTGACTGGCGGCAGCTGTTGTGTGCCTCACATGACCCTCCCCACTCTCCGCTCTGGTCCGGTAGTGGGGGTAGCGTGCTCGCGCTGCTCCGTGCTCGCGCCTTGCTGCTCACAGCTTGCTCCGCGAGCACGTATGTTGTGAAGCCCTGGTCTAACCGGACAGCAGTACATGCGGTTCTGCGGATGTACATGATAATGTCCCAATGAACCAACGCCGGAACGTATGGCTTATGCACGACGGTGCTTCAGCATGTTTTTATTTACGAGTGCCTCGGATTCTAACTAGGACATGGTTAACATTGGATAGGTAAGGGAGGGCCTGCGCCGTGGCCTCCAAGGTCCCCGGATTTGATTACCATGGGTTTCTGTGTGTGGGGTCATGACAAAGGCGTGGTCTGCACTACCAAGGTCAACTCTGTTGAGCAGGCCGGTGTGGCCGTGAGGTTCTAGGCGCTTCAGTCTGGAACCGCGTGACCGCTACGGTCGCACGTTCGAATCCTGCCTCGGGCATGAATGTGTGTGATGTCCTTAGGTTAGTTAGGTTTAAGTAGTTCTAAGTTCTAGGGGCTGATGACCTCAGAAGTTAAGTCCCATAGTGCTCAGAGCCTTTTTTTTTTTTTTTTTTCAACTCTCTTGAGGAATTACTCTTGCGGATCGAAGCAGCCTTCCAGGAGTCACAGAATTCCCCAGGACTGCCTGAGACGATTCGCAACCCTTTTCAGAGATGGATTCAGTGTTGTATTTAGACACATGGACAACATTTCGAACAGCTATTTTAACTTTTACAGGTGCTATGTGTACCTAGACACTGACGAACCGCAACAGAAAATGTATCTCGGCAACGGTTGATTTGCGGACCCATGTTCAATGGAACTTTTTAGCTACTTTTGGCCTTTTATTTCATCGTGGTTTCTTCTGAAACAGCCTATGTATATAAATGAACGGAATTAGGTACAGTACTAGACCAGGAACATGATACAGGACATCGAATGTTCAACCTACATAAAAGTAACTTGGATATGTCACTAGTAAGCGTAACACAGTGGCTAAGGTTATCGATATCCGTTACTGTAAGATCAGTTGTGAGGGATAGCAGACAATACGATGTTTGCTAATAACAAAAGATGCGGAAACTTGATTGGTTTACAGCAGTGTGAAACGCTTCATCTGAGTGCGGTACTTTTCCCCTACTTATTTTAAACCAGCAGCTTACAGTGAAAGCGTTTAGGGTGTAAATATTCACGGGATTCCTACTTTTCTCGCAGCTGGATGTTATGAAATAATACAGGTGGAGTAGTGCGGTTTTTCCAAACACATAATTTCGTGTACTGCAGTGCACTTTTATACAAGCTGTGTCGCCCAGAAAATATCATATTTTTATCGTGTGTGTGTGTGTATGTGTGTGTGTGTGTCTATATTTATGCTAAATACGAACATAAATTTCGTCTAAGTGAATGCTACGCCATTTCACGAGACTTGGTAACAAAAAAGCCGTTTCCATCGAGAATGTTAAAGTTTCGGCCGCATTCCCAACCCTTTACCCAACTAAATGCTATTAAATAACACTTGTTTTCCAACCACATTTTCGTTTACTACAGTGCAGTGTTATAAGCGATGGAGGAACGTTTAGTAATGTTAAGAAAAGTCCATATTTTCACCACGTGTAGATATTTGCGCTAAATACCGATGTATATTTCAGAGCGCTTGGAGGGATTTAAGAATAGAGGACGGGTGTGTCTTGACACTTGGAAGCTAACTTCAGTGAAGTTATAAGTTTGGTCCCTTGTGCACGTGGTTGTGATCTCCCCGGCGTTCATCATGTGACGCAGGTGCTGGTCGAGGATCCCGGCTTGTGATCGGGGGGAGGGGGGGGGGGAGGGGGGCGTTCGGACAGTGCCGGAGAGACGCCACGGACCTAGCTAGCGCAACCGCATCTCGTCATCTTTTTATGCGATGCTTATTAGTTATATATGAGGAACATGTGATCGTAGGGATGACATATTTTGTTGATGGAAGAAGTCGTCGAGAGCAGTGGTTTCGAACTCGAGTAATTTGGTAAAACGCGGTGAAATTACGTAAAAACCTGGTAAAACCGCGAAAACTGATGGAAAGTACCTACAACTGAGGCATATACAGTGAAATAGCGAAAACTGATGGATGTTGTTGTTGTTGTAGTCTTCGGTCCTGAGACTGGTTTGATGCAGCTCTCCATGCTACTCTATCCTGTGCAAGCTTCTTCATCTCCCAGTACCTACTGCAACCTACATCCTTCTGAATCTGCTTAGTGTATTGATCTATTGGTCTCCCTCTACGATTTTTACCCTCCACGCTGCCCTCCAATGCTAAATTTGTGATCCCTTGATGCCTCAAAACATGTCCTACCAACCGATCCCTTCTTCTAGTCAAGTTGTGCCACAAACTTCTCTTCTCCCCAATCATATTCAATACCTCCTCATTAGTTATGTGATCTACCCACCTTATCTTCAGCATTCTTCTGTAGCACCACATTTCGAAAGCTTCTATTCTCTTCTTGTCTAAACTGGTTATCGTCCATGTTTCACTTCCATACATGGCTACACTCCATACAAATACTTTCAGAAACGACTTCCTGACACTTAAATCTATACTCGATGATAACAAATTTCTCTTCTTCAGAAACGATTTCCTTGCCATTGCCAGTCTACATTTTATATCCTCTCTACTTCGACCATCATCAGTTATTTTGCTCCCTAAATAGCAAAACTCCTTTACTACTTTAAGTGTCTCATTTCCTAATCTAATCCCCTCAGCATCACCCGATTTAATTTGACTACATTCCATTATCCTCGTTTTGATTTTGTTGATGTTCATCTTATATCCTCCTATCAAGACACTGTCCATTCCGTTCAACTGCTCTTCCAAGTCGTTTCCTGTCTCTGACAGAATTACAATGTCATCGGCGAACCTCAAAGTTTTTACTTCTTCTCCATGAATTTTAATACCTACTCCGAATTTTTCCTTTGTTTCCTTTACTGCTTGCTCAATATACAGATTGAATAACATCGGGGAGAGGCTACAACCCTGTCTCACTCCTTTCCCAACCACTGCTTCCCTTTCATACCCCTCGACTCTTATAACTGCCATCTGGTTTCTATACAAATTGTAAATAGCCTTTCGCTCCCTGTATTTTACCCCTGCCACCTTCAGAATTTGAAAGAGAGTATTCCAGTTAACGTTGTCAAAAGCTTTCTCTAAGTCTACAAATGCTAGAAACGTAGGTTTGCCTTTCCTTATACTTTCTTCTAAGATAAGTCGTAAGGTTAGTATTGCCTCACGTGTTCCAACATTTCTACGGAATCCAAACTGATCTTCCCCGAGGTCCACTTCTACCAGTTTTTCCATTCGTCTGTAAAGAATTCGCGTTAGTATTTTGCAGCTGTGACTTATTAAACTGATAGTTCGGTAATTTTCACATCTGTCAACACCTGCTTCCTTTGGGATTGGAATAATTATATTCTTCTTGAAGTCTGTGGGTATTTCGCCTGTCCCATACATCTTGCTCACCAGATGGTAGAGTTTTGTCATGACTGGCTCTCCCAAGGCCATCAGTAGATCTAATGGAATGTTGTCTACTCCCGGGGCCTTGTTTCGACTCAAGTCTTTCAGTGCTCTGTCAAACTCTTCACGCAGTATCTTATCTCCCATTTCATCTTCATCTACATCCTCTTCCATTTCCATAATATTGTCCTCAAGTACATCGCCCTTGTATAAACCCTCTATATACTCCTTCCACCTTTCTGCCTTCCCTTCTTTGCTTAGAACTGGGTTGCCATCTGAGCTCTTGATATTCATACAAGTGGTTCTCTTCTCTCCAAAGGTCTCTTTAATTTTCCTGTAGGCAGTATCCGTCTTACCCCTAGTGAGACAAGCCTCTACAACCTTACATTTTTCCTCTAGCCATCCCTGCTTAGCCATTTTGCACTTTCTGTCGATCTCATTTTTGAGACGTTTGTATTCCTTTTTGCCTGCTTCATTTACTGCATTTTTATATTTTCTCCTTTCATCAATTAAATTCAATATTTCTTCTGTTACCCAAGGATTTCTATTGGCCCTCGTGTTTTTACCTACTTGATGCTCTGCTGCCTTCACTACTTCATCCCTCAGAGCTGCCCCCATTCCTGACAATTGTTCCCTTATGCTCTCCCTGAAACTCTCTACAACCTCTGGTTCTTTCAGTTTATCCAGGTCCCATCTCCTTAAATTCCCACCTTTTTGCAGTTTCTTCAGTTTCAATCTGCAGTTCATAACCAATAGATTGTGGTCAGAATCCACATCTGCCCCTGGAAATGTCTTACAATTTAAAACCTGGTTCCTAAATCTCTGTCTTACCATTATATAATCTATCTGATACCTTTTAGTATCTCCAGGATTCTTCCAGGTATACAACCTTCTTTTATGATTCTTGAACCAAGTGTTAGCTATGATTAAGTTATGCTCTGTGCAAAATTCTACAAGGCGACTTCCTCTTTCATTTCTTCCCCCCCAATCCATATTCACCTACTATGTTTCCTTCTCTCCCTTTTCCTACTGACGAATTCCAGTCACCCATGACTATTAAATTTTCGTCTCCCTTCACTACCTGAATAATTTCTTTTATCTCGTCATACATTTCATCTATTTCTTCATCATCTGCAGAGCTAGTTGGCATATAAACTTGTACTACTGTAGTAGGCATGGGCTTTGTGTCTATCTTGGCCACAATAATGCGTTCACTATGCTGTTTGTAGTAGCTAACCCGCACTCCTACTTTTTTATTCATTATTAAACCTACTCCTGCATTACCCCTATTTGATTTTGTATTTATAACCCTGTAATCACCTGACCAAAAGTCTTGTTCCTCCTGCCACCGAACTTCACTAATTCCCACTATATCTAACTTCACCCTATCCATTTCCCTTTTTAAATTTTCTAACCTACCTGCTCGATTAAGGGATCAGACATTCCACGCTCCGATCCGTAGAATGCCAGTTTTCTTTCTCCTGATAACGACAGCCTCTTGAGTAGTCCCCGCCCGGAGATCCGAATGGGGGACTATTTTACCTCCAGAATATTTTACCCAAGAGGACGCCATCATCATTTAATCATACAGTAAAGCTGCATGTCCTCGGGAAAAATTACGGCTGTAGTTTCCCCTTGCTTTCAGCCGTTCGCAGTACCAGCACAGCAAGGCCGTTTTGGTTAATGTTACAAGGCCAGATCAGTCAATCATCCAGACTGTTGCCCCTGCAACTACTGAAAAGGCTGCTGCCCCTCTTCAGGAACCACATGTTTGTCTGGCCTCTCAACAGATACCCCTCCGTTGTGGTTGCACCTACGGTACGGCCATCTGTACCGCTGAGGCACGCAAGCCTCCCCACCAACGGCAAGGTCCATGGTTCATGGGGGGAACTGATGGATAATACGATAAAAATGTGGATGAAGGAGAGCAGTTACCTGTTCGTGTGGCTGTATGAAAGTCATTCCATTGTATTCCTCTCTCCGTTGCGGTGGCTCACAGTAACGGAAATGCACCTAGGGTTTCAAATAGAGATGGGCAAAACTGTTCTTTTCAGAGATTGGATCAGAACTGTTCACTCCCTGAAATGAATTAGCTGTTTTTCATGACTCACCACTCATTTACAAAAGAAAATAAATGAAAGGCACATTGCCCTTTAAACTTGGTTTATTCCAGTACTATACCTGTATTTTGATCTTATTTGATCCTATTTTGAAGTAACATAGATAATGTGTAAGAATTTTGTATTGTTTATTGAAATTTCCACGATATGACAAAGTTTTTGATTATTGATTTATTTTGCACTAGCGTGGTTTTTTGGGTGATCGGAAAATGTTGTAACTTGAGATTTACATTAACAATATATTTGGCTATAATGTATTAAAATTTCATTAACCTCATACAAATACATCGCAAGCCATATATTTTTCCTTTCGAAGACGCCTAAAATCGCAAAATCCGTACCAGAATAAGAAAAAAAAATATAAATTTGACTGTAAAACGAAAGTGCTGCATATAGCCTTACGCAGAATAAAACAAGGAAAATATTGGTGTATCACATTTTGCGATACGTTTATCGGTTCGCTCGTAATTAAAGCGTAAATTCGAGTGTCCATAATAAAAATCCTAAAGTAAGAGTAGTCATCAGGAACCTAATCTAATCAGTTTAAAGAAATAAAAATAAAATAAAAACGATTGATGTATACATAACACAATAATGTAATATACATAGCGGTATTACTATGAAGAACAATATCCAGTGGGGACAAACTCCGATGCAGAGGCGCTGAGTCGAGCAGGTCGAGCCGCGAGCTGTATTACTGCATGAGCTGAGACCGCAGAGACCAGAGTGACACCAGAGTCGCTTTGCTCGACGCTCTGGCTAGAGTCGAGACGGTGGGGTGAGCGTTGAGCGGGCGAGTTCCGAGGGTGGGGGGAGCTCACCCGCTCCGAGACAAATCGTCCGCTCCCTTGCGAGCAGGTTTTTGCAAGTAGTTCCTATGTTATCCGCTAGGTGGCTCTCTGTCCTGTTGCTGGCATCAACTGCCCAGAGGGCAGGACGTGCGACTGAAACGATCGCCGACAGAGTGCGATGCGAAGTTAAGCTGCGCCAGACACTGCACAGTGCACACGGCAGACGACGCACAGAGACGGCCCGGCATATGTGAAACACAAAATCCAATGGGGCACTGCACAATGCAGGCAGCCAAGGTAGAAGCAGGGCAGAGGCCGGCGCTGGCTGTGTTGTGTGGCGTGCACTGTGCTCTGACCAGCAGAGGCGCTGCTGATATGCTCCGTCTCTCTCTCTCTCTCTCTCTCTCTCTCTCTCTGCCTGGGAAACGTTTGGAGCTACCGTTCTTTTTTTCTGAATCACTGATTGTTCACTCCTTTGAAAGATTGAACTCTATGAATTAGTTCAAGAGCGGATCCCCCATCTCTAGTTTCAAACAGTACGATGGAGGTCAGTACTGGACTCCAACATATGCGCCATCCATTGAACTGTGGATCATTCTAGTGACATCGCACGGACCGGATACATGAGAATATCCCGAATATACACTGTCTATCACATCAATGTATAATGACACAGGACTCATCCTGAAGTGCGCAGACCGATCCCTTTATTTACGACATCAAAAGAGCAGAATACTTGCAGTCTGTTCTCGATTCTGATCGGCTGGAAGTCCTATATGTTAAAACATTTCGTGGAAGTGGCGTTGTCGAGAGACATCTCGAGGGGATGAGACGTCTAGGAGCAGAGGTGATGTCTCCATAGAAGTTAGCTAGACCCTTATAAGTTACTCTTTCTACACTGAGCACGTCATTTCTTCCTGATACAGCATACGCCAACTACCCTGCAAGAACGTACATAGATGAAATATGCGAGGGCTTTTTAATTGCAATTAAGCCCTTTATTTCTAGACAAATATATGATAACGACGGTGTGGCAAGAGCGCTTTGCTACTGGGATGCAATGGTAGGCCGTACGAAACGATACCAGCTGGTGCGAGGGTGGATGTACCATCATTTTTCTGATACTGTGCACGTATAAGTGATAATTACGCTACTTGTCGAAAAGTCTTGTGTGTTAGTGTGCATAGTTACTGTGGTCAGTCCCGACATGTGCCAAGGAAATGATGTGGGCGAAAATTGAACAGACGACGTCCGGTTATAAGGAAGGTAGAGGGTCCCCGATTTTTACGTTAAGAAATACGATTCCAACGCATATCCAGCCGTAGGGGTACGAAATATTTTACGTGGAAAATTACGTCCAGTCAGAAGACGAATATAGATTTACGTAGGAAATGGACATTTCCAGAGAGGCCTCGTCATGAGGAGGTATTTCCGATGCTTCGCTCATTGTAAACTGTCACATACGTTGCCTTCCTTTCGTATCTATTTGAGACACATATTTAAAAGTCTCTCTCTTTGTGGCGTCGGTCCTGCAGATCCAGGAGTTCCAGAAACCTTTGTCGGACTATCAGTTACACTACGGTTCTACACATTTTCCGTATTTATTTGGTTGAGACAACATGGATTGTGATGTGTTGTTTGCATTTGCTGGTTCTCTAGACGTTAGAAACACATACGATTATGAGTATTAAAACCTTAGCTGACTTTGTAATGTATAAAGATGATCTGGAATCCATTATATCATTGATATCGGTATTCATAAAAAAATACGAGTGAATTTACCAGTTTATCCTATTTTAGAGTTTTCACGTACAATTTTAGCAGACGAGGTAGGTTTCTATATACTCAGTGGTTTTGCAGCATTTCTCACGTAATTACTTTTATGCAGCTTCGGATCTCTAGAGATATAACTTCAACTCTTTATCTTTTGAATTATATTCTGCACCCGATCAGTACCATACTATAATGTGATTCACGTCGAGAACAGGCGGGTAAATGGTATGATATTCCGTTAAACCATGTGAAATTGCATGAAATTCTGGAAATTTTCCCAGGGCTGTCTACTTCAGATGGACTTTCTATTTTCATCAGATTCATAGATGTCTTTGAAGAATGCAGTGTTCCCTGGAAGCATCGTTCTTTCTTGGTGAGAGCAGATGTTCACCATTATTTTCTAGGAAGCTCTTTGAAACAGCCGCTTCTGTCAGAGTGAGACAGTTTCTGTTTAAACTGCCCTTTCATCGGTAAGCCAGATTCCTGGTATTCTTCCGCTGGAGTTGCAAGGATACCTCTGAAGGATCGTTGTTTGGCTGTGTTCACCACCATTCTTTTTAGGGGAGCTTTGAAACAACTACCACCATAGGGGTGGCGGGGTTCCGAAGACCGATGTCATAATGGTTTCCGGTATCCGCTTGGCATAAGAGGAAATCGCAGACGTAATAGAGCTTCGTTAAGTGACAAAAGCTCTCTGCACCCACCTCCCACCGCCCCTCTCATGGCAGCACCAGATTCCGCTAGCGAGCTTAGTCTGCTAACATACACCAGGGAGGATAAATCGTTATGGTGGGGAGCGAAATATTTCCGATGTCTGTGTGACGTTATTACAATGCTTTTTAGGTAATTTCCGGTGTATGTTGCATTATTGCTCGTTGTTTGCGAGTGTGGGAGGGAGTGGGTGGTTTTTCACATTAATTTCGATGTGTATTTTTTTCCCCTGAGAGCATTGAAGCATTCACCATGATCTGCGAGTGTGTGTGTGTGTGTGCGTGCGTGCGTGTGTGTGTGTGTGTGTGTGTGTGTGTGTGTGTGTGTGTTTGTGTGTTCGTGTTTGTTTGTTTGTTTATGTGTGTGTATTAGAAGCTTCAAGGCTGTTTGGTTTCGAGTAGTGTTTAGTTGTTGGATTATATGACTTTTTCTTTAAACCGATGATTCGTTCACTTACTGTTCGTCTAGTTGGTTTTTTACTGCCTCTTTTTCCTGCGGCATGTAAAGCCAGTGAATATCTCTGGTGCTTCTGCTGCTGAATCTGTGACTGCTAACTTCGGTTTGTTATTCTGGTGGATCTGTTATGGGTTCTTTTCTCAGTGGTTTGTAGACAAGCCAGGGCAAATCTGTGGTGCTGCTGCTGCTGAAACTATGGCTGCTAACATTTTGTGTGTGTTATTCTAGCTGATCTATTAAGGTTTTCTTTCATGCCAAGTGCTGTGAGCATGTGTTGGAATGTGTGAAATTGTGAATACGTCCCGTCCTCAGCAGCTGTTCGTATGTAAATGTGCAGAAGGCAACTCATTCTGTACTTCTGTGATACTTTTCCATCCTTGCATACTAAGCGTTTTGAACGATTTATGTGTACGAGGCGTGTGATACAGTACTTCAAACGAACTGATTGAGCGCGAAAATTTTGGTGGTGAATCTCAGGCTAGCATACACAGAGCGTTTCCAACCGATCTATAGCACTGTTATTACTTAATTAGGACATTTACTAATATTTGCACCAAAAGCCGAGTTTTTTCCTCAGTGGGACGGCTGTAGAATAGTTTAGAGTGGTACTGCTGCCTACCTCTCACACGCGATCAGTAAAAAGTGAGAGCTGGAGAGGTAAAAAGTGGGGGCGAGGGGTGGTGGAGTGTGAGGATAATTGTAGTACAGTGTGAATTCACTCTCGTGGCTGTATTGTAAACTAGAGCCGTCCATCTTCGAACTTGAAGTGCACGTATAAACACGCGATCGGGAAAAAGTAGGGGCGGGGAGCGGCGAAAAGTGTGTGAGGGGAGCAGCGGAAAGTGGAGGCGGGGGGTAGCGGAGTGTAGTGGCAGCTGTAGGACCAAACAACGCCACCGTAAGCACATTTCCCGCCAAAAAAAAATGAATAAGTGAAGATTGCACCTTCCTTCCCAGCATCTAAGTACAAACTGAGTCTGGGTGAGGGTAGAGGGGGGATCCGTCTGTGTCTCTGGTGGTGATATTCTGAACTAAGGCTCCAAAATTTAAAATTCCCACTATTTTTTAATTTCCCGTTATTTTCTGAAATTTCCACCATTTTCAATTTCCCATCATTTTGGAATTAATTAGTTTGCATATCAGTTCAATAATTTATATATCAATTTAAATTGCGACGTTGCCTCATCTACAACACAGGTAGAGGAGATTGGAGGACCACCTAAAAAGAGCCGCCATATAGGATAAATTTGGCTTCATCCAAACTGTGCCAGCTTTAAGTCTGTTACCCTACTATCGTCGTATTGTAAGGGCAGCAGTGGCAAATCGTGCAACTACCACAGCACAGATGAGAGGGCTTGTAGGGTTAGACTTGTTGCAAACCAGTAATTAGCCGTGGGATAGTAGGCACTCACATCTCTAGCCCGTCTTCCGCTCACGCCACAGCATCAGCATTCAATGCTCGACTGGTACCATCAGAGCATCACCTGGAAGATGGAATGGCGCGCCGTGGTCTTCAGCGGTGAAAACAGATTCTGCCTGAACGCTAAAGATGGTCGTTTGCGTGTACGACATAGAGCTGACGAGCGCTGTCTCGTAGAGTGAATTCGTCCAAGACACAATGCCCCTCCCCAGGCCTTATGGTCTGGGGTGCGGTCAGCTACAACTCTCGTTCAGCTTTGGTGTTTCTGGAGGGAACGCAGACCAGCGCTTGGTACGTGCAGGGTGTTGTTAGACCTCTTCTTTTGCCGTTCTTGCAACAAGAAGGTTATGTGTTGTTCCAACAGTATAATGCTCGACCACACTTCACCCGTGAAACTCAACGTAGTCTGCAATACAGGCCATAATTTTCCTGGTCAACACAATCTGCAGCTCAGTCGCACACATGGGGGAGACAACGGGACAGAGAAGTGACTCGTGTGACTTGTCAACCAAGAACTCTTTCATGAACAGGTGGAGCGGGTGTGGCGTAACGTAACCCATGACAGTAATCGCCTTGTGTACGATCGACATGATGCCAGACTCACGCCTGAAATGCCGCCGTGGAGGCTACACCACATACTAATGTTGGTGTTTCAGCATTGGTCGAAACCTAATAAATCAGTACCGGTTGTGCTATTGATCTGTAAATGTAATCATTTCATATACTCCCCGTGCACTGCTGCATCAAAAAAAAATCTTTAGTAAATAGTAAACCTCCAAAAGTGTCTATTAATTTTTCAGGCAGTGTATAATCTCATAAACTTCTTGTAATTATAGTCTACAGACTCTGTCAATTATTTGAACAACGTAATTTGGTAACTAACTTTTTGTATTGTGGTATTGCTACTTTGCCTAATGTTCCACTGTGAAGAGCAAAGTTCAGTCCACGTTACGGCACAGAAACACGTTAAAAATCACAATGTTCTCTTAACGACTGTGTCGTTCTTCATAGAAGCGGCGTCGTTAGTTGCCAACAATGATCCAAGTACCGTGGTGCATCAACTTGTGTTATTCATATGCAATATGAAATACGACTGCCGCTTTATCTCTGATCACGTTCAGTAACTTTGTATAACTTCTGTTTACGTGCACAACATATTACAATTTATCTAAATCTAGATATTTTCACCAGCACCACTAGCAAAGCGACATTACGTGCAATAAATTTCCTGTGAACATCCACCAATTGATCCATTTCTTACTAGAAGTTTCGGAATGTAACAATATCGTACCTCCTAGTTACTGCTTTTATAAGTAACACCCAAAGAATTTACATTGAAGCAAATATTCTACTATGCAGAGCACTGTGACAGAAGATCCTTTGGTAGGTCTTCCTTTGGAGAGTATGTTACGGAATACATTAAGTGTTTCATTGTTTTCGTGTTGTGACCACTTCTCAAGTCCGTATTTCACCAAGACACCTTAACATCCTCAATATCATTTTCATTTAGAACTCTTGTTATTTCACTACTAGGAACTCTACAGTTTTCAATGTAGTGAGATCAGTAACAACTCTGTTGCACCCCACAGTTTTTGTTCAAAACTGTGTGAAGTGTAAAAAAATTAAGTATATCTCTAGAAGGTATCGGCATAACAATATTTATTAATACCTCTACTTAATGTTTCCTCGTTATGTTTGTAAGAAAAAAAGTTTAATCAGTTGTTAGTTTGTTTCATGACCACCCCAAAAATAACTAAAGAAATTCCTGTATTTTGTGAATGTTACTTTTAACTAACCATGATATCCCAATTATACTACACAGACTTCAAAAATATGCAGATCACTACAAAATCCGAAAGCATCAATATCTTAATATTTGTATGTACCCTTAATTAAATTTACAACTCTTGCTGTTACTGCACTTTGCAGATGGTAGCTTCACCCTGAATAACATTTCAGGTAAGCTCCTTGCTGCCAATGGCCGTATCCAGAACTATACAATCAAGCATAATAACAAGAAAAATTTTTAGCAACATCCTAGCCATGTAGCCTCGCAATGGCCACAAACAGTCCCATGCCATAAATTAATCAGATTGCTAGTGAACCACGATTCAGCGCCTCGATTCGAATTTTGAACACACGTCCCACCGACACATGTATCGTGCGAGCTGGAGGACAATTCCCAAGAACTCCTGTGATTGTAACCATTATAACGAACTGCACTAACAGCAATGAATGATAAAGACGGCTGTATACGTGGAAGAGACATGGAGACGTAGGAACATTTGAAGTAGATTACATAATGGTAAATGACAGAATCCCAAACGAGATTTCACACTAAGAAACGTTTTCAGGGCAGAAGTGGGTTTGTAATAATCATCGATATTACCTGACATGATCGTATCTAACTGCATTACCTCTATTAAGTTAATGTGACTTTTGTATAACGATGCTTTTTGATGTAACATCCTTGTAAATGTTTCATTAATTATTTATGAAAATACATGTAATTGTAATTCACCCACGAATATAATGTCAAAAGTAAAGTGCTGTAAAAGAGTGAAAATGTTATATAATACTGGTTCACACATAGGGAAAGTAGGTTTGTAATCACCTAAAACACGGATGGAAGTCCTCTGCAACGGAACTGGCTAGGCGGGAATAGAAAAGGTGGTTCTCGTGGTCGAACTGCAAGGTTAGTGTGTGGAATGAGTTAGTCGGTAGCTAGCAGGCAATGGGTGCGGGTCTTGTCAACTGAAACAGACCAGAAGAACTGTAAGATTATATAATATTGCTTCGGATGCGGAAGTAATGCGGCTTATTGTTCATGACACACTCTGATTAGCTCTGTACTACGAAAATTCGTCGCTAGGAAGAGCTTTCTCAGAGCTTCCTGCACAAAAAGAGAAATGGATAATGTCGCCGCCTGTTTTGATTAGCACAGGAGATCGACGCTGCTACCATAGTCATGGAAAATTATCGATCGCTAAGAAGAGCATTCTCAGATATTCCTGCACAGAAGGAGAAATGGATAATTTCGCCACCTGTTTTGCTTAGCACAGGAGATCGACGCTGCCACCATATTCATGTCGAATTATCGGTTGAGTACTGTATAACTGTATGGACCAGTTGTATGGTTTCGTCCTCAACAATAACTTTGTGTTCTGTAAACTTAGTGTTGAGCCACCGTGTTTTATCTTTAGTCATTTACTTAGACAGAGTACTTTTCCAAATGCTGCGATAAATCAGAATATCCTATTTTACCAAACTATTAAAATCATCTTTTACACCACATCTAGGCATATTCATAAAATTTAAAGTATCGTCACTTAAATCACCATTTATTTCAAGATTATATGTTAACTGAAATAAAATTAATGCCTCTCTAAATGCATCATCACTGACTTTACTATTTTCATTATCTGGAATATCTAGGTAACCATAATCATTTAAATACTTTATTGCTTTAGCCTTATCATCAGCAATTATTATTTTAATTAATAATAGCAATAAAAATAGCTTCATTTATATACATTTACAAAATTCAATCTTTATATATTCATTCTCATCATTAATATATAAATCAATAATATGATTATCAATTGTTGAAGAAAAATCCCATCCATCATAATCCTCAGATGAAGTAACTGTTTCTTTAAAATTTAGAAATATATTTTCATCATAATTATATATAATGATTTTATAAGTTGTATACAACATTTTTTCATATTTTATATAACCAAACCTAAGATTATTATGTAAATAAAAATCAATGTTGAATTCTTCAAGTTTAGATATAACATTTATTAACCTCATTTATTAATACCAAAATAAATTCAATAACAGATAAAAAATTGAATATGATAATTAAGTATTTAATCTGAAAACAGTCCACGAAAAAATAGAATATAACATAAAACAAACTGGATTAAGATAATTTAATAATTGTTGGTATCAAACAGTTATAAACTTAAATTAATAATAAAGATAAATATTTTAAACACTAATTTTCAACAAAAGTAAATTTCCAAGCACTTTTTTCAAAATTAAATTTTATATGACATTCATAAAAATTATTATATACATCTAATAACTCAAATGAATTAAAACCATCTGATTCCAACAACTCATATTGAAAATCCTCAAATAATTCAGACATTATATCATTCTTATTAACTTTTACTTTAATATCGAAATATACTTTACCTTCTTTAATAACACAATTAGCCGAATCAGTATTATAATTAATAGCATACATTTCTAATTTATCGATAACGAATTCCATTTATAGGAAATATTATTTATAAGAATATTATTTATTTTTAATTTTTTTAATTTTTTTTTGAATTTTTTATTTTAGGTTTTAAATACTAATGTATATATATCTAAAGTACTAGAATTTTAATGATTATATATATTTATCTTATTTTATATATATATGTACTTATTATATATTGTTTATTACTAAATATTATACTAAAATGTTTATAATTATATGTAATTTATTTTTATATTTTTTATTTTTTGTATTTATATTTTTTATTTTTATATTTTTTATTTTTTTTACTCATATTTTTTATTTTTATATTTTTATTTTTTATTTTTGTATTTCTTATATTTTTATTTTTTTAATTTTTTATTATTTTTATTATGTATTTATTTTTGATTGTATATTTATATGTTTCTTCTTCTAACATTAGTTCTACACATAGGACATGTATCGTTTTCTGTTAACCATATATCATCACATTCTTTATGAAACACATGTTAGCATTGTGTTTTCACAAATTGTCTATCGTCAGCCATTAAACATATAGAACATTCATTATCATCAGAATTTACTATTATTTCATAAGTTGACATTATTGTTTGTATGAATGAGTTAGATAGGTTTTGTCTATCTAAAATATATTGCCAATGAACTTTATCTTGAAATTCTAATATAAATTCTTCAGATAAATGTTGATGAAATGATATTCTGTACCAATTTACTTTGTCTTGAAATTCTCTTATTATATCCTCTGATAATGTTTGATACATTGAAATATCATCCCAATTTAATTTATCATGAAATGTTCTTATAGCATCATCAGATAAATTTTGTCTCATTGATATCAGATACCAATTTAATCTTGAAATGTTTTCATGAAATCTATGGATAAACCATAAATGGTTGAAATTTTATCCCATTCAAATTCTTTAAATGGGTTTTCACTTTCAATATATTCAACAACCATATCAGCATATGTTTCATTACATTTATACACTTGATATAATTGTCTAACAGTTAATTTATTAAACAGATGATGAATCATTCTAATTAGTTGTTGTTCTCTATCATTTGGTCCATTCACTTGATTATTAATGTTATTATTATTAATATTATTGTTATTATTATTATTAATGAGATTTATTAGTTGTTGTTTTTCATTTTGGAATAACCTTTTAGTCCTAATTGTTTAGCTTTAGCTTTTAGTTCTTTTAGGTTTAGTAGGTTTAGGTTATCGATTTATGAGATATATTTTTTTAAGAGAAAATATAGTAATTGAATATTATTATATGCTATAAATAATAAGTAATATATGTTAAATTAATAATTAGTGTATATATAAATAGTAAGTCACATATATTATTTTTTACTTTGTATATATATATATATATATATATATATATATATATATATATATATGTGACTTACTATATATATATATATATATATATATATATATATATATATATATATATATATATATATAAAGTAAAAAATAATATATGTGACTTACTATTTATATATACACTAATTATTAATTTAACATATATTACTTATTATTTATAGCATTATATATATATATATATATATATATATATATATATATATATATATATATAATGCTATAAATAATAATATAAATATATATATATATAATTGAATAATTATAATATCTAAAATAATTAAAATATATTAAATATTAAAAGTATTAGAAAAATATTATTTTATAATTATAATATCTTGTTCTAAAATATATTAAATGAATAATTAGTATAGCTATTAAAAGGATTATATCATTAAATTAATAATTAATATATCTCTTAAAATAATACACATATGATAATTGAATAATTAGGATATCTATTAAAATTAGTAAAACATATAAATTTATAATTATTATTTCTATAAAAATATATAAACTATATTATTTGAATAATTTGTATATCTAATAAAAATAAGTAAAACACATCAGTTCATAAATATTATTTCTATAAAAATATTTAAACCATATTAATTGAATAATTATTGATTCAATAAAAATTAGTAAAGTATATTAATTTAATTCTTATTGTATCTAGTAAAATATATGTATCTGTATCTATTAAAGTGTATTATTTGACTAATTATTATGTCTAGCAAAATAAATTAATTGAATAAAAATATATATCTGTATCTAGTATTATATATATTAGTTGTATAATTATTATATCTAGTTAATTATCTGAATTGAATAAAAAAATATAAAACTGTAGTACTTCAATAGATAAAAAATATATATATGTCCCTAGAAAAAAATTGTTGAATAATAATTATATCTAGTAAAATATATTAATTGATAAATATTATATTGAGTAAAATAAATTAATTGCGTCAAAAATATATTTAGTATATACTAAAATAAATTAGTTGAACAATTATTAATTCTAAAAAAATATTATTTGAATAATCTGTATATACTAAATTATGTTAGTTGAATAAATCCTATATATAGATAAATAAATTAATTGTATAAAAAATATATTTATTTAAAATTGCATATACTAAAAATTCTTAAAAATTTTTTTCCTTATAAATGGAGTTATCTACAATGAATATTAAACAACTCAAAATATATATAAAAATAAGGGTATTAAAGGTTATAGTAATTTAAAGAAATCAGGATTAATAAATTCAATTACATTACAAGAATTTCCTTTTCAGGATGAATTGTTTCATCAACCTAAATCAAGACCAAAACAGATACCTAATATAAACTACTTTTATAGATTTGATGATGAAATGTTTCAAGATAAAGAATCCAAACCATTGAAAGAAATATTTCCATTTTCTAATAATGTTTTTGGTAAAAAAAGAGAAAGGGAAACAGATATTATCTAGTCAATACAGCATTTAGAAGAAGATTACAAACCATAAATTTTGTAAATAATATTAATTCAGTTGAACCAAATCATTTTTTAAATGCAGTGAAACCAAAAATTATGAAATTAATAAAGAAAATTTAAAACTACATAATGGTTTGAAAATAAATTTTAATTTGTTTTGTGAGTACATAATGCAAACAAATAATAAACTTCAGGAATTTGGACATCAAACACAAACCTATACTGTCATTACAGAAATGGATTCCATTAAAAGATTTGAATGTGGTAAGAGAGAAATTTTAACAAAAATGTCTAATTTTCAAGCTAGAGGTTCAGGTTGGACACTGAACAGAGTTATTGGTTTAAAATTAGGAATTAATAAATATGTTCCATTGAGAGGATCATCTTATATTGAATTACCACAAAAAATAAAACAAAAGCAAGCATGTATTAATGTAATAAATAATGATCAAAAATATTTTCTATGGTCTATAGCTTCTGCATTAAATCCAGTAGATAGACAGAAATGTAAGAATCCAGATAGAACAAGTAATTATAAAGAATTTGTGATACAGCTTGAAGAAAAATTACCTAATATTTCGTATCCTGTTGAAATTGATAATATTCCGAAAATTGAACCTAAACTGAATATATCTATTAATGTTTACTCATTTGATGAAAAATACCAAGAGTATCCATTAAAAATTACAAAAAGTAAGAAGGAAAAACATGTAAATTTATTATATTTTAAAAATAATGAAAACTAACATTATTGTTGGATTAAAGATTTATCTCGACTTATTTCAGCCCAAATCTCAATACATAAAGAATCAAAACTTATTTGTGATATGTGTTTACTACATTTCAATACTAAAGAAAAATTAGATAATCATACCAAAAACTGTTTGGTTAACAAACCATTAAAAGTGGAAATGCCACAAAAAGGCTCCTATATCCATTTCAAAAATTATCAACATACACAGACAGTTCCATTTGTTATCTATGCTGATTTTGAAAGTTTACTATTGAAGATGGATAATTGTCAACCGAATACAGAAAATTCATATACAATGAAATATCAAAAACATGAACCAAGTGGTTTCTGTTATTATATAAAATATATAAATGGACACTATAAAGATCCTGTTGTTTATAGAGGACCAAATTGTCATGAAAAATTTGTTGAATTTATCAAACAAGAAGTTGAAGAAATTGGAAGTATTTATTCTGAAATTGAAGAAATGGAACCATTAACACCTGAAGAACAATCAAGGCATGATAAATCTAAAGTCTGTACATTGTGTAGGTGTCATTACTTAAAGAAAAATAATAAAGTTCGTCACCATGATCATTTAACAGGAAAATATATAAATCCATTATGTAATAATTGTAATTTACAGCTACAACATCCAAGTTTTGTACCGATTTATTTACATAATTTATCGGGATATGATTCTCATTTGTTTGTAAAAGAACTGGGTTATGATAATAAAGAAATAGATTTAATACCAAATAATGAAGATAGATATATTAGTTTTGGGAAAAAGACAGAAACATTGAAAATGAGATTTATTGACACATTTAGATTTATGGCTTCTTCACTTGACAAACTTTCATCAAATTTGAAAAAGGATCAAATGAAAAACATTACAAAATTTTTCTCAGAAGAGTTACACAATCTAGTGATTAGAAAAGGTGTTTATCCTTATGATTACATGGATTCTTGGATTAAATTTGAAGAAACACAACTTCCACAAAAAGAAGAATTTTACAATAAACTGAATGACTGTGAAATAAGTGATGAAGATTATAAACATGCCAAATTAGTTTGGGAAAAATTCAACATTAAAAATCTTGGTGAATATCATGATCTGTATCTTAAAACTGACGTATTGTTATTGGCTGATGTGTTTGAAAATTTTGGAAAAACTTGTATTAAAGCATACAGTTTAGATCCATCTTGGTATTTTACTGCTCCTGGTTTATCTTGGGATGCAATGTTAAAAATGACTAAACAACCACTTGAATTATTACATGATTATGATATGATTTTGATGGTTGAAAAAGGAATTAGAGGTGGTATATCTCAATGCTGTAAAAGATATGTTAAAGCAAATAATAAATATATGAAAGATTATGATGTTAAAAAGGTATCAAATTATTTGGCATATTTAGATGCAAACAATTTATATGGCTATGCTATGAGTCAATATTTACCATATGGTGAATTTGAATGGGATGAACCAAATAATTTTGATTGTACAAAATTACGTGAAATTTCAGATACTGCTAAAATCGGATGTATTTTCGAAGTAGATCTAGAATATCCAAAAGAATTACATGATTTACATAAAGATTTACCTTTAGCTCCTGATAATAGAATTGTACCTAACACTAAAGAAAGCAAACTGTTGACTACTCTAAATGACATGAGTAATTATGTAGTTCACTACAGAAATCTCAAACAATATTTATCTCTATGAATGAAAATAACAAAAATACACAGAGTATTGAAATTTAACCAATCTGATTGGTTGAAAAAATATATAGATTTAAATACTCAAATGAGGATGCAATCGAAGAACGATTTCGAAAAAGATTTCTACAAACTGATGAATAATTCAGTATTTGGCAAGACAATGGAAAATATAAGAAACAGAGTAGATACAAAGTTAGTTTCAGATGGTGAAAAATGTGATAAATTAATAGCTAAACCAAACTTCAAACAAAGAACTATATTTAACGAAAATCTTGTTGCCATTCATATGAATAAAACAAAAATCGTATTTAATAAACCAATCTATGTTGGAATGAGTATACTCGATTTACCTAAAGAACTGATGTATGATTTTCACTAT
Source organism: Schistocerca nitens (assembly GCF_023898315.1). NCBI lineage: Eukaryota > Metazoa > Arthropoda > Insecta > Orthoptera > Acrididae > Schistocerca > Schistocerca nitens. Next base: position 645,462,678 of record NC_064618.1, on the reverse strand, counting down.
AGAATAATGAAACCAAAATATGGTGAAAATATTGAGTTGTGTTACCAGGATACAGACAGTTATATCTACAATATAAAAACAGATGATTTCTATGAAGACATGAAATCGATGATTGACTACTTTGATACAAGTGACTATCCAACAAATAATATTTTTAATATTCCACAAGTAAACAAGAAAGTTTTAGGAAAAATGAAAGATGAATGCAATGGAAAAATAATTGAAGAATTCTGTGGTTTAAGAGCAAAAATGTATGCTTATAAGGTTGGCGATAAAATAGAAAAAAAATCTAAAGGAGTTAAGAAATGTGTTGTTAAAAATAAAATAAGCTTAGAAGATTATAAAGATTGTTTGTTTAACAACAGAGAACAGTACAGAAGAATTAATATGATTCAAAGTGAAAAACATGAAATCTACACAGCCGAAATAAACAAAAAAGCATTGAATCCTCACGATGACAAAAGACATGTTCTGGAAAATAAAATAGATACATTACCATACAGACATTACAAATTGTAGACAAATATTTGTGTACTAAATTTCATTATTAGTCGTCTTTTATATACAGTTTTTATAGTAAATACTGGTACTTCATTATTACTTACAGAATATTGCATTTACATCCACTTTCTGTACTAATTTGTCGATGTTTTTGAGACAGTGGCATTGAAGTTATCTTTGTACCGTTCGTCTTTATTAGTTGTGTTTTATATGCCGTTTTTATAGTAAATTTACTGTTTTTGTATTGTATTTCATTCTTAGGAACAAAAATATTGCATTTACCTCTATTTTCCGAGTTATTTTATCGATGTTTTTGAGATTGGGGTGGGGTGGGGCGGTGACCCCAAATACTATCTACTGATATGCATAAGAAATTACGTGCTTTAGACACTAATTTTGGAACTAAATTCGGAATTAAGTTCTCTGAAGAGTGACGTGGGAAATGAACTGGCTGTATTAAAACTAATGTGGGCCAAATAAATAGTCAATTGGGGTCAATGAAACAAGAAATTGTGAGCGAATTAGATAATAGATTAGAAAAATAGAATAGTGCTGGCATTGCAAGGTTGAAGCGGTTGAGGCTGAGCTGAGGTAAGGTTCAAATGGCTCTGAGCACTATGGGACTTAACTTCTGAGGTCATCAGTCTCCTAGAACTTAGAACTACTTAAACCTAACTCACCTAAGGACACCACACACATCCATGCCTGAGGCAGGATTCGAACCTGCGACCATAGCGGTCGCGCGGTTCCAGACTGTAGCGCCTAGAACCGCTCTGCCGCCCAGGCCGGCTGAGCTGAGGGGTGAAATTGTTTCGGGAAGGCAGATTTGTGGTGATAGGGAAGAGACAAGAAGGCAATCTATGGTTGAAGTGAATGTGAAAATTGTGGCTAGCAATGATGAGACAAAAGCTGTGCTGATAAATAATGTAGACAGCACAGCTGATGATCTCAGAAAGGAAATGGCAACTGTCACCTCAAAAGTAAATAACCAAATTACCCAGACAGAATTGTATAATGTTTCACGTCATGCTGGGTGTCCAGGAATGCAGGCACATAGTGGAAAGCCAATTTACAGGTGAAAAAGGATATCAAGCAATGGATTTTTTGGCCAATTGCAAGGACTGTTTTCTACCTGGAATGTCAGATGAGGGAAAAGTAAAATTTGTAAAGAGAATGCTGGGAGGTTTAGCTGAGACATGGGCTAACAAATTTAGGGATCAGTTCATTTCATTTGAAACATTTGAATGAATATTTCTAGACAAATACTGGAATAAAAATAAGCAGTGTAGGTTGCAAAATGTGTTTTTGAATGGACTTGTATACAGGGGAGGCATACAAACTATGAGGGAATTTTGCCAGGAAGAGTTGAATAAATTAGTGCATCTGGATTAGCCTTTATGTGTGTTAACAGAAATATCTACTTTAAGGAGGAGACTACCTGAGCAGTTACAATGGGAACTCAAACATTGCCCCACTGATTCTGTGGAGAAGTTTTTAGACTTTGTTGAGAGGATGGAGCAGGCTATATGCTATAGGCCTAGCTCATAGGGAAATAATCAAGGGAATAACCATAGGGATCTGGGGGAGAGAAGAAATATGAATTGGGATAACTATCATCAAAATGGTCACAGAAATAGGAATTGGGGGAATTATCATAAGCGCCATCGTGGGGACAGAAATATAAATGAACATTGGACAGGAAATGGGGGAAGATATAATGAAGAGAGCCACAGTCAAAGGGCTTTAAGGGGTAGTGATGTGAGAAATGAACCAAGGCCAATGCTGGGAAATGGAACAGGAATAGGGGACAGAACAACAGCACACAACAGGGATAGCATCCATTAAACTAGGAGTTGTCTCAGATGGGGTCCACTTTAGGACAAGACAAGTTGCAAACAATAGGGCCAACAGATGGAACGATAATAATTATAACCAGACTACCCCTATTCTAAAGGGTGTAATGACAATAATGATAGCAGTAGGAGAGAGGAAAGAATTTGTGGCATGGAGGCCATTTTAAATGATGAAAATGTAAAGGGTAGCTGGTGTATGGAGCATGGCAAAATGAGAATTTTTAAGTGGAAGAATGTTAAGGGTTTAAAGGCCCAAATGTAAGAAATCAATGCTGAGAATGTTTTTTGTAAAGAGTTCAGGAATGTGAATTCTGAGAAAGATAGTATCAATTTGGCGAGCATTATTAACAGGTCATGGACTAAGGCACTGTCTGAAGGTGTAGATAAATGTTATGATGACCAAAGTCTGTGTGACAGCAACAGAAGAAGTTTGCTGAGTTGTGTGTAATGGAAGTGGATACAGTCAATGATAATGTTAATTCTTAGAGGCCCGAGGTGCCTGAAACTAGTGGTTTTGTAGATGATGATAATGATTTTGGGGTCATATTGCCTATAGTTGATGTAGTGATAAATGAATATGTACCAGAGAGTGTATCTGGTGAAATTTATGATAATTAGCTGTGAGCAACCAGAAGGGGCTTGTTCTGAGATGTCTGCTGAAAGTGTTTGTAATGTGCAGGACGGTAATGCAAGTGGTGTTTTGGTGGGGAAAGCTGTATCTGAATCCATGAAACATGATGAAAGAAATTGTACTAGTGTTTACATGCATGGGGTTAAACATCCAACTAAGAATGATGAACAGAGGAGAACTAAGGGGGCATCTGAACTGAACTTAAATGAATGGGTAGCAAGGGCAAAATGGATGCAAAAATATACTCCAGAAAATTGGACAGTCGAGGAATATAGTTATATGAATAGTTTAAAGCAGTTAAATATGGAGGATGAGGCATATTATGATGTACTCAAGAAAATATTTGATGAGGATAAGGAGTTTGATGGTTTAAGGGGGGATTTTATAGATGAAATGGTAGGATGTGCTGTGGAGAGTAATCGCTAGGGTTACAGATTGTGGAAAATTAGCGAGCCAGTGGGTGTGTTGGAACTTCCATGGAGCTACAGACCCCCTTGAAGATGTCTCCCGCAGACAGGGACGAAACGTTGGGAATTAACACAGAAGTCATCAACCGACCGTGGCATAACAGCCCGGATAATTATAATGGGCATGGAAAATTAGCGTGTGACAAGGGAGATGAAGTTGGAAAGGTGAATAATTATGTAGTGTGTGAGGATGAGGAGTATGGGGGTATGAAAAAGGCGAAACAGAATACTGGTTGGATGGGGAAGAGTGAATGTGATTTTGATGCAAGTGACTGGGTAGATTTTTCTAAGTATATACAGAAGTTGGGACCAAAGGTATGGGAGAAGGAGAATAGTGTTGCCAGAAAATTAGGATGATTGGGATTAGAAAGTAAAGAACACAAAGGTGCTTTTGAAGTAATATTTGAAGGGGATAATGAAATAGAACCATTCAATAGGGGGAAGGTATGCACTATGGAAAAGTACTGTGCTTATGAAGTAGAGGAGGATCTTTTAGCAGAAGTAGAGTTCAAGCAGCAAAATTTTAGGAAGGTGCAACCAATAGTTAAAGTTCAGAAAGGTAAAGTCAGTGAAGAAGCCTTCATGGACACAGGTAGTACAGTCACAGGGTTTCTAGAATTATATCAGAAATGAAAATGGTAAAATTCCCAGTCACAGGGGATAGAATAAAAAATGCTACTGGTAATTACAGCAGGCCAGTGAGGAAGGAGGCTGTGTTAGATGTAAACATTGGCGGAGAGTTGTTTAGACACCCATTCCTGGTGATTCTAAATTTAAGTATAAATATTGTTCTGGGTACAGATTTGTTAAATAAATATGGGGCAAATATTAACTGTGGGGGACAGGTATTGGAATTGAATGTTGGGGGATATATAAAGGAGACAAAATTTGTAAATGCAACAGGTGATGATTTAGCAGCAAGCTTGCACATGGCCCAGTGCATGTTCGTTGAAGTAGGGATTGAGGAGGAGATAAAAAGGAATGTCTATGAGACAGAGGGTGTGGTGACCGTGAGAGGGAAGAACTGTATAATTTACTGGCGGAGAATAAAGATGTGTTCTCAGAGAGACTTGGGAGAGTGGTAAATTTTGAATATATAGTCAGGGTGAAGTAGGGATTGAGGAGGAGATAAAAAGGAATGTCTATGAGACAGAGGGTGTGGTGACCGTGAGAGGGAAGAACTGTATAATTTACTGGCAGAGAATAAAGATGTGTTCTCAGAGAGACTTGGGAGAGTGGTAAATTTTGAATATATACTCAGGATGAAGTAGGGATTGAGGAGGAGATAAAAAGGAATGTCTATGAGACAGAGGGTGTGGTGACCCTATTAAGGTTAGGCCATATCCTATTGCCATAACAGACAAAGATGCTGTTAGGTCAGAAATAAAACGCATGGAGGCTTGGGGGGTGATTGAAAAATGCAGGAGTGAGTACTGTAACCCAATAGTGGCAGTCAAAAAGATGGGCAAGTCAGTACGACTAGTTCTAGATGCTAGGAAATTAAATAAAATTATATTACCAGAAACTGAAAACCCTGAAAATATGGATGAACTAGTCCAAGGCTACAAAAACGTAAGGATAATGACCAGTATGGACCTGACAGCTGGATACTAGCAGGTTCCTTTGGCAGAACAAAGCAGGACATACACTGCTCTCCTGTTTGAAGGTAGAGCTTCCAATATAGGGTAGTCCCATTCGGCCTCCACATATCAGTTGCTGTCTTTGTTAGAGCACTGAATTACGTACGTGGGGATGAGTTGACGAGGAGGCTAAGCATCTATGTTGATTACATTCTTGTGGCTACTACCACTTGGAGGGAACATTATTTGCCATTGAGAGAGGTGTTAACAACTTTGCAAAAAGGCAAGTGTGACGCTATAAAGGCAAAAGCAAATTTTTTGGGCCATGTACTGTCTTCAGAGGGAATAATACCCATAAGAGATAAGATCAGAGCAATAGATGAGTGTGCCAGACCCAGGAATTGGAAACAATAAAAGTCAATCCTTGGCTTGTCCAGTTGCTACGGGAAGTTTGTAAATGACTTGAGTTTGAATTCACCAAATCTGTCATGGTTACTGAAAAAGAACGTGGCATGAGTATGGAATAAGGAATGTAATAGGGATATCGAAAAGATAAAAAGCAGTCTGTGTAACAGCAAGATATTGTATCATCCTGACCTGTCACTTTCATTCTATCTAGCGACAGATAGCTCAGACTACGGCATAGGTGTTGAACTGTCCCAACGACAACTAGTAGATAGGAGGCCAGAGCATCACAGCATAGCTTTTGCTAGCAGAGTGCTATCTAAGCATGAGTGAGGATATGGGATCTCGGAGAAGGAACTTTTAGCAGTGGTATGGGGTTCGCTGAATTTTAGGGTGTACTTCGAAGGACTTGAGACCATAGTCATGACTGACCATAAGGCTGTAAGTTATTTGCAGGAGCCAGCTGGTGTGGCCGAGCGGTTCTAGGCGCTTCAGTCTGGAACTGCGCGACTGCTACGGTCGCAGGTTCGAATCCTGCCCTGGGCATGGATGTGTGTGATGTACTTAGGTTAGTTAGGTTTAAGTATTTCTAAGTTCTAGGGGACTGATGACCGCAGATGTTAAGTCCCATAGTGCTAAGAACCATTTGAACCATTTGTTTTATTTGCAGGATTGCAAGCTGTTGAACCGTAGGTTGGCACAGAGGGTGCTCATTCTACAGCAATTCCAATATAAGATTGAGTACATTAAAGGAACTGACAATGTAGTTGCTGACATACTCTCACGTTTGCCAAATCAAGGTGAGGAAGAAGTTGAGCACGGCCAAATTTGTGATGATGTATTTGAAGGGAGTGGAATGAGAAAAGCAGATACGGGGAATATGTAAAGACATGACCACACACATCTAAGTTATGGTCATTATGTGGCACCAAAGTGTTTGGGGGTACTGCAGGACTACGTAATCTTTAATAATGTAGAACGAATAGTCAGGAAACAGTTAAGTGCTTCCGACAAGTGTCAACGTGTCAAACGTAGTACCGTTGCCAGCCAAGGGGAAATGCAAAACATCCTTCCCCGGGAAGTGGGAGAATTACTGGCAATTGATATTTTTCACCCGTTACCAAGCAGTAGAGGGGTACAAAAGCATGTGATGCAGGTTGTGGATGTGTTCTCCAAACTATATGGTATGAAGAAGGCCACCAGCAAAGTAATGACTCGGAAACTGGAAGTAGATTACTTTAAGAACTTTGGGAAGCCAAAGGCGGTGTTGACTGATAATGGATCAGAATTTACTCCGACGTTATGGGAGGACTACATGAAACAAGTAGGTGCGAAACATATAAAGACCTCCATCTACCACCCAGCAGGTAATCCAGCTGGATGCTACATGCAAGAACTTTGTTGCTTGTGCTGGACTTATTCTAGTCATAAGCGTACATCATGGGCTGAACATATTGCATCATTTGAAGATGTCATGAACAGTGTCTAAAGCAGTGCTACTGGGTTTCCACCATATGAGGTGATGTTGAACAACAGGGCAGCAAACTTGATGGGTGAAATGGTAGACTTTCCTCTGGAATCTCCCATTACCGAGAAGCAACAGCAAAGGCTGGTAACAGAAAGACAAAGATTTTTGTAGCAAATTGCCCACACCAAAATGCATATCGGTTGGAGTACGCAAAATGAAGAAAGCCACTAGGGATTAGAAATGTAACTGAGTTGCGGTTGTATAAACCAATGGTATGAGAAACGTATGGGCATTGGCAGCCTAAGATAGAATTATATGAACATATACTTGAAGATATCTTAGGTACCTTAGCAATATGAATTTTTGGAGAAGTAAAAATTATGGGCTGTGGTGTCTGAATAATTGTTGGGCTTATAGCTACAATCTGTTTAATTTTTTGTGCATGGGAGTCCAGCACAAGTTTTTATGTTGTTCGAGAAATTTGGGGTGTAATTGTTAACTTGAACAGATTTTGCACTGGGTTCTGTATGTGTTGGGGTCAAGTTGGTCGACTGAATATTAGGGTAAGCAACACACCATAGCGATTGTATAATTAAAGTTAGTTCATTCTGCTGCTTGTAATCTCAGTCTGGGCTAGATGATATGAATAGGGGATATTTTAACAAAGTGTATAGGTGCATTTTAATAGAGATTTTTGAAAGTAGATTAATTCATTTTTTTGAAGAAACAATGCCAAACCCTGGAATTTAATTCATGGTCTGTAATAATCAAGTAAAGTTTTTTTGAGTCTCTCCTGTCAGGCCATGACAACAGTCAGATATTATTTAAAGGCTGTTTGATTCCTGCCACATTATCAGTATCATTTTGAGTATCATTTTGATTACGGAGGGTTTGTCACCAAGGAGTACCACCTCATTGATGTGGGCATTTCTAATCTAGTATTGAGCAGATTGTTGGCCACAACTACCCAGCTGTTGCTGTTTCCTATTTCTTAGTGATGGTTTGCCTTGAAATTCTGTCTTAGCTGTGTTAGCTCTGGTTTGGATGGGGATGGGTCTAAGCTGGACCCCTCTATGGTAATTGGGGAAAACTTTCGTGTATATGAGATTTTCATTGGGGATTTTGTGTGTTCCCTGGTAGCGCTCCGAATCTGGCTAGTGGGAGGACAGGAAATAGCGCCCGAGTATGGAGCTGTGACACAACATCTAGTCTAGGGGCATCCATGGAAGATATTTTAAGCAGTGAGAAGTGATAGTGTTTGTGCAACAAATAGATAAATGATACATGTTCCAAAGTGAACAGATTGTTTGGAAACAATGTGGTGTGCAAAAGGAGGTTTTTTAAAAAAATTGATAAAAGTTATTGTGATTTTGTTAAATATGTTTGTGTTTGTTTTGCTTTGCCAGGCCTGTTGTACTATACACAAACACACATAGAAGACACGAATTTAGAATCGTGGTTAAGGAAATATATATTTTTGGATTGGGGTTATTTACAGACATGTTACAAACTTCTTATTGTTGGGCACAAAATATACTACTTAGTTAAGCGTGTTGCTACCGTCGACTAGATTGCCAAGTAAACTATTAACATTCTAGGAATAATTTAACATGATTGGTCGGTCACTCTTTTTGTGATTTTTGTTGTTGGTGCTCCTTGCTACCGCATTTACTGCGTGCATGCGCTATGATGTGGGGGTATTGTGACGGTACAAACCCGCGTTACTAGAGGAAAAGTTCTAGTATGCGAGGATTGCTTTGTGGAGAGCGAGCGTGCAACATGGTGCACGATTCGCGGAAGCGCGTGGTGCGCCCGCGTGAGATTTGCAACGGTCGGCCCCGGCCACGTCGCCCGCAGCTTAGGGCTTTGTTTGGCTTTTCAGGTATTACGCGAAAAATTTGTAACTTACGGTGAAGAGCGATGCGGCGGTGGATTGCGGTCAGCAGTATGCACCTTCTGATAGATCGATCTTTATTTCAAGTAACGACACGCAAATGTTATAGTAACCTCAAAATCGGTTAATATCACGCATAGGCTAATGAAAGAGTAATAAAAATAGTAAATAACAACTTATAGGGATGAGCGAGCACTCATTGAAACCATCTCGTCATAGCGGATCGAATGCCATAGTCATATGTTAAGATTCATAAATAATTAAGCCAATAATAAGCAATAAACAAAGTTTGAGCGAAAACTGTTTATAAAATACAATAGAAAATTCATAACGCGAAGAACAGCACTATATAATATTTTAGGTGGCATCACACGTACTTTAAACTAGCTAAGTTATACTATAGACCAAACTTGCAATTGTTTTCATTGTTTGCAAATTATTATTAACGTTTATCGCCCATAATTAATTAGTTATTATAGATATGAAGATTTAGGCAGAGCAATGTGTAGATCGCTATAGGTTACGTCTAAAAACGGTGCTATATGCAGTTCTGCGTCAAAACTTTGCATCACAGATGTCAACAAACAAAATTGCTCTAACTGGCGAAATTTGCAAAAACAAAAACTTGATTTACGGGTGATAGAATATTCCTACAAATTAATGTCAAATAGTAAATAAGATGTACCTTTTAGCGCGCTTCCGAGGGTGTACTTATTTCTGTCGAGGGATGTATGTATCAAAATTTGTAACCTTAACTGGTGAGACTGGTACTTGCATAACATTGGGGGCTAGACGTCCGAGCCTATGTAAGCGAGCGGCCATCTTGGCCAGGGGTGAGTCGTTGGTCAGTAGATTTGAAGGGTGGGTGGCGAGCAAGCCCCACTTGAGGGTGGCCCATGTGATCGTTTGAGAGTTCTTTTTCGCGCCGATTTATTTCGACAAAGAGTGCTGTTTAACAGTTCAAGTGTGCAAGCATATATTTGGTGAATTGGAAGTGCTACGATTATTTGTGTGGGTACGAGTTACGAGGTATACATCGTCGTAAGTGAACATGTGGCGAACTGTGATTTCGCGCCAAAACTGTTAGAACAAAAAGGGCAGTGGGACTTGTGGTTCTGTTCCAACTGATTAAGTAATTTTCGTTTATAGCAGCCTACATTACTGCTATTGGGGGCTTGGAGTCAAATTATAATTAAAGAAAAACTGTAAACCGTCTCACTGGTGCTAATTACAGTGTATGAAAGAAAAGAACAATGGCAATAAATAGTGATTTATGTGTGTCGTGAAAAACTGAATTTAGTATAATAACCGCCTAATTCCTGTTCCATAGCATAAACTATACTTATGTCTGAGTGAATAATTACTTCAAAAACTGTAACAAATGCACGGGTGTGGAAGTGTACTAATGCACCAAGTGTGGAAATCATCCCCTGAGACTTACGTTAGAGCCAAAATTTTCTTACCAACATTTGTATATGCACATTTCGTGTGAAAAAGCTGCAACCGCACTTCTCTTTATTTACCGCCCCGTCGCACCCCCAAAGCCAATAAAGCCCTTATCTGAGCGTTAAACAGAGAACTTGAAAGCTTAGGTACATAGAACACAATGAAAAGGGCAGGTGTTTCAAAACACATCAAGAATAATATGCACTATATTAGAATATGTTATATTTTTGCTACTATGGATTTGTAAGTCTCAGATTCTTAAAGATGTAACTGCGTATAGAATGAAATGTACATTCCAAAAAGAGAAGGGATAAACTAGAAAGCTACATTGCATAATGAACTGTAGCTTATTAAAATGAACTGCCAATACGTGAAATAGGCAGTACAATCTCTTGCTAAGTGTTACAAAAGGACTGCCAAAAATATCAGTGGTCTGCCAACTGTTCCGTTGATAAAATAAGGCTTGTAAACAAAGGCAGTTGAGTGGACTGTCTGAAATAATGAAGGGGCAGTGAAAAAATTTTTGCTTGTTTTGTATAGTATTGTATTATTTTAATGAACTGCATAAACTTTCACACAAGTAAAAATACTTATCTGTTGAAAGTAATAATGTTTCCTAATTGACTTTCACGCACACAAACTGAAAGTAAAACTTTCAGTAATATTTTTGAAAATCATAAAAATTTGAAACGTAGCTATGCATATTGCCTTGAAAGCAAAATATATGGACTGCTCGAAGTTTCTAGTAAACAATTTTAAATACTGAGAAAGTTTTAAGTAATGTTTATGTAAAAGCTTGTATCATATTTTCTCCATTGTATTTGTGTATTATATGTTCCCTTATTTATGTATCATTATCACGTGGGTGTGACCATTGCTATTCAGTACTTTATGTAACACAGAGTTCCTTCTCCAAGAAAATATTATGTAAATGTAAATAATGTTGTCCTTGAGTGAATGAGGTGATACGATATTGTTTTTGTATTATTATTTATGTAATGTGAATGTCGTTGTGATGTGTTTGTAATTATTTTTCATGCAACACTGTCTGAGGTGTTACGGATGTTTCACTCATCGATCATTTACCGGAAACATCACTGAAACATGCGTCGTGTGTAACGCTATTATAGACATTACCTGTAATGGTATTATCTGTCTTCTTTGTCTGCTTTTACTTAATGTGACTTCTGTATAATCATGCTGTTTGATGTAACATCCATCTAAATGATTATTGATTATTTATGATACTTTATATAATTGTAATCAAAATATGATTGTAATGTCAAAAGTAATTTGGTGTAAAAAATTGAAATATAATATAATTATTGTCTCCCATAAGGACTACACTGATAAGATGCAGAGCCTGCTAAATGACGATTCCTACCGGAAGATCAGCGTTGACCCTACAAAGAAGGTGGACAACAAGACGAGGTCGCTTCTCAAGGACGCAGATTTACCGGAGGGTGACGCTAAGAAATTGTTACCCCAAGGTCCGGTACCGCCTAGACTATATGGACTCCCGAAGGTTCACAAAGAGGGGGTACCATTACGCCCCATTGTCAGCAACATCAGGGCACCTACATATTTGTTGGCCAAATACCTGACGGGAATATTAAGTCCTTACGTGGGTAAATGCCCTCATCACATCCGTAATTCCGTGGATTTTGTTAAGCGCCTTGATAGCTTCACGTTGGGTGAGTCAGATATCATGGTGAGTTTTGACGTCGTTTCCTTGTTCACGAGGGTACCCCTGCGAGAGTCACTAGAATTGATTAGTCAGAAGTTTGACGAGAAGACCACTGAACTTTTTAGGCATGTCTTGACCTCCACGTATTTTCTTTTTAATGGAGAATACTACGAACAGACGGAGGGAGTCGCCATGGGTAGCCCACTCTCACCGGTGGTAGCGAATTTGTACATGGAGAACTTCGAGGAGGAAGCCCTGTCGTCATCCGAATGGAAACCCACTTGCTTTTTCCGTTACGTGGACGACACTTTCGTCATCTGGCCTCATGGTATGGATAAACTCCTTGACTTCCTTACACATCTAAACTCCATACACCCCAACATCAAATTCACTATGGAGACTGAAACGGAGGGTAAACTACCTTTTCTTGACGTCTTGGTCAAGAGAAGGCCAGACGGCACCCTAGGCCATGGGGTGTATCGGAAGACAACGCACACTGATCTGTATTTGCACGCAGACAGCTGCCACCACCCTTCACAGAGGAATGGGGTACTTAAAACTCTAGTACATAGGGCGCGCACTATCTCTGACGCAGAGAGTCTACCGCAGGAATTGGAACATCTGAGAACTGTATTTCGAAAAAATGGGTACTCACAGTGGCAGATTCAACGTGCTCTCCGCCCAACCACTACAGCACAACCTGTGGATATGGATGAAATCACGAGGGAGGAGGTAGGCACTGCGTTTATCCCATATACAGGCGCACTCTCGGGAAAGATCGCCCGCATTTTGAAGAAACACCGGGTCGGAACGGTGTTTTGTCCTCCGAATAAAACTCGTGCACTGGTGGGGAGCGCCAAAGATGACCTCGGTTTGAGGAAGGCCGGCGTGTACCAGATTCCGTGTCAATGTGGCAAGTCGTATATTGGTCAGACGATGCGTACCGTCGAGGATCGATGCCGTGAACACCAGAGGCACACTCGACTGATGTATCCGAGCAAGTCGGCGGTCGCTGAACATTGTTTGTCGGAAAATCACGCTATGGAGTATGAACGCACGAGGATTCTGGTACAGACGTCGAGATACTGGGACAGCGTTGTTAGAGAGGCCATCGAAATTCGCACCAATGACGACCTCATAAACCGTGACTGTGGCTATAATCTTAGCAAGGCTTGGGAACCAGCGATTGGGTTAATCAAGAGTAAATCGAGCAAATGTATAGTTGTGACGACCACGGCGGACGGAGCCATCACACCGACGTCATCTCAGACGCCGTCGCAATCTGTTCCACCGCGCGACCGTGGCGCGGGGCGCGGACGGCGGAGTGAGCGCGCCGCGGGCGGAGGGTATTTAAATCTGCCGCCGCCGCGACCGAACCCAGTTCCACCTGAGCAGCCATAGTGTACGGATCTCCGTGCCGGCACGTTCACAGGAGCTCAGTCTGTCAGTTCACCTGATGATGGCGACATGTATGATCGCCGAAATATTGTGCCCGTTGGACACTGTAGACCGGCAGTACACCCGTGGATATTTTGATTAATATAATACTAGTTCTTGCATAGCGAAAGTAGGTTTGTGATTATGTAAACTCGGAGGGAAGTCTTCCACGACGGAGCTGGCTAGGCGGGGACAGAAAAGGTTGACCTGGCGCTCGAACTGCTAGGCTCCTGTGTGGCTTGAGTCAGTCGGTGGCTAGCAGGCAATGGATGCGCATCTTGTGAACTGAAACAGGCCAGCAGAACTGCAACATTATATAATATAGCCTCAGATGCGGTCGTAATGCGGCTTATTGTTCATGGCACGCTTTGCTTACCTCTGTACTATGAAAATGCGACACTGAGAAGAAAAGTCTCAGAGCTTGTTGTACAGGAAGAGAAACGGATAATCTCGCCGCCTATTTTGAATAGCACAGGAGATCTACGCTGGCAACATCTTCATGGCAAATTATCAGTTGAGTACAGTATAACTGCATGGACCAGTTATGTGGTTTCGTTTTCAGTAACAATTTTGCGTTCTGTAAACATTGTGTTCAGCTACCGCGTTTTATCTTTAGTCATTTACCAAGACAGGCTCCTGTTCCAAGGGCTAGGATAAATCTGAGTATCCTATTTTACTGAAACGAAAAACAATTATCTTTTTTAACAAAAATTAGGAAACTTTGTGGACTTGTGAGGTACATAATTATTTAGTGAGCATAAGTTTTAAAATGCCCCACGTAGTTTGCATAAACGAACAGTGAAAGTTCCATGAAATTACAATTACTAATAGAAGATTTAAAATATGTAGTTCAAATGTTTAATTTGAAGTAATAGTGTTTACAGTTACATATGTTATGTAGTTAACAGTGTTTTCCGTCTTGTGTTGTGACTTAAGTGTTCAGCCTCGATATGAGTATATCGGTGTTAGTTTCTAAGTCTCCAAGCTGGTACTTGAGCCAGATTTGAATGTCATATACAATAACGGCAGTCAAGAGTAAGGAACTGGATACAAATGTTCCAACTATACTAGATGCGTGTGTCACACCTTCCACTTGAGCTAAATAATATAACAAAGTGAATGTTCCTTGAGAATGTAAGTCATAATCGGTACAAAAGATACTATTACCTGACCGAGCGAGTTGGCGCAGTGGTTAGCACACTGGACTCGCATTCGGGAGGACGACGGTTCAATCCCGCGTCCGGCCATCTTGATTTAGGTTTTCCGTGATTTTCCTAAATCGCTCCAGGCAAATGCCGGGATGTTTCCTCTGAACGGGCACGGCCGACTTCCTTCCCCGTCCTTCCCTAATCCGATGAGACCGATGACCTCGCTGTTTGGTCTCTTCCCCCAAACCAACCAACCAACCAACTATTACCTGATGACTATTTCAGTATTATTAACTTCCTATAACTAAACTGACAAAAGAACCTCTTGTCCAAGTCAGAAGTGCTCCGCCATTAACAATCATTTACCTATGACTGTCATTATCTTCCTACTGTAACGCACAGGTAGTAGGTGCTATTGAGAGCCAGTTGTTGCCTAAACGTCTTGATACTCCTCTTGTGTAGTTCAAGTCACTGGTACACTGCTTTCTAAATACAGTGCTACTGTCACGTATCTTATCAGCAAAACAGGAATGTAGTGTCAATTAAAGATAAGCCTAAAAGCTTTGCCTAATTAGGCTGACGACTGTTTCCTTTTATGTAATTACAGTTTATTCGATTACTAATAGAACATTCTTTCGATTCCCGTTTATCTAGCTACTGCTTCCTTTCAATAGAAATCTTTAAGAGAACAATAATAAAATAATAATACTTTCAGAGAAGTAACATTATAGGCTTGCTACTATTTCAATAGTAGCCAGTTCTGTTTTGATTCTGGCCACGATTTATTGGAGTGGCGGTTTAAAATACCGCTTCAGTTGTGAGCTTCTTTTTATTTTTCAGTGTTTAAACCACGACCGGTTTTCGGCTCTAACGTGCCCATCACCAGGTGTGATACCGTAAATGAATTAGCGACCGAGTCTAATAATCTTTACACGCACTAGTAAATAAGAGGAAACATGAAAAGAAGTTCCATATACCGTTTTAGAAAACAGTGGTTGTGCTACGTGCAGTAAAGATTAAGTCAACACCAAAGCGACACCAGACAGTAATACGGGCGACTGGCTGGGTATAAAAAAATATGCAATGCACGCCAGGAAAAGTACGATTTGACCTGTGACCCAAAGCGCTGCCGTGATGAGTTTAGGACGCAGTGTACCACCAACGAACGGAATAGCGTGCACGATGGTTGAAGCAAATTGGTAAATATGATTAGAAAAAGGTACTGCCATCTGTTGATGGGAAGAACAACGCGGGACCAACTATACCGGCCGTTCACAATTTGAATTAATGATTACTATGCAAAAGGAAACAGATTACTTTACAAGAAAGTCACATGAAAAGCGTTAAGAGTACATTATTAGTAGTAAAGGAAGATACTGTACAGAGCCAGTGCAGAAATGTAGTAAAAACAATTTATTGGTTATGAATTGCTAACCTAAACTGAAGAAATTACAGGAAGGTAGGGTATTAAGGACATAGGGCCTGTTTAAAAAGGAAGAACGAAAGGTTGTTGAGAGATTCAAAGAGTTATTAGGTGATGATTGGCCGAAACATAACATAATAGAAGACGAATAGGTAGCTCTGGGAGATGGAATAGTGAAGGCTACAGAAAAATAAATAGGCAAAAAGACAAAGTCGAGAAGAAGTCCTTCGTTAATGTACAAGATATTGAATCAAAATGACAACTGGAGAAAATTTAAAAAAAAAGGACATACAGAAGTACACAAAATGGGACGAAAGTTAATGCACGATGGCAAAGAATAACTAGACGAGAAACACAAGGACTTAGGCATAACTAGGAAAAGATACATTCCATATGTAGGACGATTAAAGTGAACTTTGGAGGACAGAGAAACTGGTGTATGATTATTAGAAGCTCAGCTTTAAACCAGTAATAAACAAAGAAGACGAAGCAGAAAGGCTGATGGAGTATACAGATGTATTACAGAAGGGAATGAACTTGAAAGTAATATTAAATAAAGGGAAAAGTAAGTAAACGAAGGTGAAATGGGGTGTACGATACTGCAGAAGGGATTTTGCCGAAATCTGCAACAACAAAGTCGAAACGACACCACTGAAGTACACAACATTCACTCATAACTATTGAGATCCTTCGGAGAGCCAGCCGTCACAAAACTGTTTCGCCTGCTTGTAGGGTGTATGAGACAGGCGGGATAACCTTAGACTTCAAGAAGAATGTAGTAAGTCCCACTGAAAAGAACGCAGTTGCTACCAAGTGTTAATGCTTCCAGACTATCACTTTAATAAGTCATGGTGGGAAAATACTGACATTAGTTATTTACAGACGACTGGTAAACCTGGAAGAAGGCGACGTCAGGCAAGATCAGTTTGGGTTCTGAAGAATATTTGCAACCTGTAAAACACTACTGACCCTACAGCAAATTAGACGATACGGTAAGAAAGAAATATCTACATTTATAATATTTGTAGATTTAGTCTAAGCTTCGGATAATATTGACTGGACTACCCTCTTTGAAACTTTTAAACTAGCAACGTAATGTACAGATAATGAAAGGTAAGTTCCAATGTGTACAGAAGACTACCTGCAGTTTTAATTCTCCAAGAATTTGAAAGAAAAGGAGAGGTCGTGAAAGAAATGAATCTAGCGTGTGGTTTGTCCCCAGTAATATTCAGTCTGTATTTTAAGCAAATAGTTGTGGGAACTCTGGATCATTTTAAATAATATAGCATAGCGTCCGGTAAAAAAGGAGCATAAATAATTTATCGATACGCAACAATAAAGAAGCGTGATCTGCGGTCTCTGAATCGAAATATGGTAATTATGACCTTTGTCCATTTGTATAAAAAGAATGAGCTTTTTTTGATTCTTTATCTACTCGATTCTGTTGTTCTACCTGATGGACGCTTATTTTTCACGGTCTGTAATTCATACAATTATCTGTAGCGATATTGGAATTTGTTTGAATATACACGAAATTACTGGTTATAAAATGTGTCTTTGTCAGTAGCGAGTACCTTTCCTGAAGAAGATGTAGTTACGTAATAATTATATGTTGCCCTGGCCATTTTTGTGTTGGCTCGTTGTTGTAGCGACGCCATTAATGATAAAGATGATATGAGCTCTTTTAATAGTCATTTCATGCTAAAAATATTAAAGATAATAATCTCAATAAATGGAAAACGGCGTCTTGTAATATTTTCCAATTCATATTAGGCCAGAGGTACAGTTTTTTTTACCAGCAGGAATTTCTATAAATGCTTACGCTGCCATTGCACAATCAGAATCAAAGTTTGAGAATAGTTGACACGACGAATGACAATCATCCTACATAAGCTGATTCCACAAACTAAAGACGGCTGCAATTAGCTCTCCGTTGTTGGCTGTGGGACGGAGGGAGAGCTCACAAGAGAGTAAAGAGAAACATGATGCAGTAAACATGTTAAGATATAACGATGGTGTTGGAATGAAGGAGGAACTTTTATCTGAGAATAAGAAATGTAAACAAGTAGATAACGAGTTGATACAGGCTGTGGCACTGGCTAAAGTTCTTAGCATACCTGTCAATATCATGATTGATACAGGAGCTACGGCTAATGAGATGAGTTATGATTTCTATAGGAAATTTCGCCAACTGCATAAGGTACCAGAGTTGCCAGATCAGAACTGCAGAGTGTCAGGTGCCATTGGTGCCCAAGCACAGGTAATGAAGCGCCAGGTACAGTTGGACGTATTTATGGGAAATGGAGCATTCCATTGCACGTTCCTAGTTGTAAAGGGATTGACAGTCGCCTGTATTCTGGGTTGGGAGTTTTTGAGAGAAAGGAATGCCTATATGGACCTCTCTCAAGGTATTTGCAGTTTAGAGAATGGAGGAGTAAGAGTGAAACTGGAATTGCTGCGCACTAAAACTATACATAGCCAGTATTATCAGAATGTTTTAGTGAACTGTAACCGGCCAAAAATACTGCATGTACAGCAGTGTTTTGGGGAGCGAGATTATAATC
This sequence comes from Schistocerca nitens, assembly GCF_023898315.1. NCBI lineage: Eukaryota > Metazoa > Arthropoda > Insecta > Orthoptera > Acrididae > Schistocerca > Schistocerca nitens. The sequence goes on along the minus strand of NC_064618.1, from coordinate 645,444,174 downwards.
ATCATGGTGGAGAGAATGATAGTACTACAGAGTCCTGTCAGTCAATAAAAGATAAAGGAATCCACATATCTGACACCAGAGCAGCAATTACAATTAACTCAGCTATTGAAGGAACATATAGATGTGTTCTCGGAGAGACCAGGGATCAGCAGACGTTATACGTATAATATTGATGTGATACCACACAAAACATTTTGTAACGCTACTTACTCCTTTGTATGGTCGGATAAGGAGGCAGTGAAACTAGAGATACATACGATGCTAGAATGGCAAATAGTTGAGCCGCCGATTTCACCTTACAGCAAGCAGCCAGTTAGTAGCAGTTACCGAAGATAGTGGAAAAATACGTCTGGTGTTAGATGCTCGTGACGTATATAATATTATTGTGCCAGCAAGGACAAGGCCTGAGAATTTGGAGAACAGTTGCAAAAGTTCTTTGGGGATGAAGTATCTTTCCTGATTTGCGATTGTCATATTGGTATATCCCTTTGACAGAACAGTCGAGATAGTTTACAGCTTTCATTTTGGCTGGACGGAGTTGCCAGTTAGAGTACTTCCATTTGGCTCGGTGTAAGTCCAGAGAAACCGATCCAGCGTTGAACAGTTTCGCGTGTTCAAATCTGCTCAAAAACATAGTTTAACAGTAGAATTCCGTCTGTGAGAGAGAGTTCAACAGAATCAAGCAAGTGTTAGTCAACGCAGGTATTCTATATCATCCCGACATGGAGAAAAATTTTTGCTTTGCTGCTGATGCATCTTCTACAGGACTAGGAGCTTGTCTGTCCCAAGTGGATGAACAGACGGTGAACAACAGATTAAAGTCATTAGTTCTGCGAGTCATGTCCTAACAGAATGTAAACGATCATACTAAGTAACGGAACTTGAAGCCTTAGCTGTGGTTTGGGCTTTAAGGAAATTTCTATTTTACGTTTATGGTAAAAAGGTAAAGGTGTACTGTGACCACCAATCGTTAAGTTTCTGATTAACATGTAAACTGTTAACACTCACTCTTAGCGAGATGGGCTTTAGCGTTACAAGAGTAACGCTCCCAAATTGTATATATTAACGGGAAGGATAACATCATTGCTGATCATTTGTTCAGTTTGCCACTGAGCATGTCCGAAAATGCAAAACTTATCGAACAAGCATCAGAGTACAAAGTACTGTTGGTTCAAGATCAAACATACCGCTATATTTTTTCATATGTGTAAGCGTATGTTGGAATTGCAAATTGCTGACTGTAAGTGGAAAAACGTTGTGCAAATGATCACTGAGAATCCGAATTCGGAATTAGACAAGCAATTGAAGATAGCAGACGGCATCTTGTACCATAAACCTAGGAAAGAGGAAGAACGGTGGTGTGTGTGCATTCCGGAAAGTTGTTTGCCACAGTTTATCTGGTATATCCATAAAACGTAGTGGCGTTTTGGTATAAATAAAACTATTGCTAAGATCTAACGGGTTTGCTATTACCCGAATTTAGGCAGGTACGTTCACCGGATTTTGAGGACATGTCTCATATGTCAGAAAACAAAACCGAGCAACCGTTCAGCAAGAAACGAATTACATGCAACCGTACCGACGTACCCCTTACAATTAGTTTCTTGGGCTTTAACCGGACCACTCCCCACAGCACGAGGAAGGTGCAAGTATATATTGGCAGTTTATGATGTGTTTTATAAGTATCTAAAGATGTATCCGCTGAAATGCTCCACAACTAGAGCTAGAAAAAGATTATATACCCATAATTGGTAAACCGGAAGCTATCATTGCAGATAATGCTTCGCATTTTACTGGTTACAAGTGGAAAAATTTTCTGAGAAACCATACTATGAAACAGATAAACCGGAAGCTATCATTGCAGATAATGCTTCGCATTTTACTGGTTACAAGTGGAAAAATTTTCTGAGAAACCATACTATGAAACAGTAATTCGTTTCTTGCTGAACGGTTGCTCGGTTTTGTTTTCTGACATACGAGACATGTCCTCAAAATCCGGTGAACGTACCTGCCTAAATTCGGGTAATAGCTAGGTTCCATCTGGAAGCCAGTCCTGTGGAACGCATATTTAATGAGTTTAGCAGCTTCCTGCGGACATATGCACCAAATAAGTATACAAAATGTATTGAATATGTAAACCTGTTTGAGAACATATTTAACCATTTACCACATTCTGCCACCCAATGCACGCCAGCAGAATTGACGACAAACAGTTCAAGAGTTTGAGGTAGGAGAGATGATACTTCTGAAGAACCACCAGAAGGCCTCTCTAATAAATAAAAGAAATAAGAAGTGGCAATTATTTTATAGTGGGCCATACGTAATTGAAAAAATACCGTATAGATGTAGTTATTTTCTAATTAACCCTGAGAATAAGAAACCATTTGGTTTCTACCCATAAAAAGACTTGAAAAATTATATAAATAACATGTGTGTATGTAACAGATGTAGGTTTAGGCTCAATAAGTATTTCCTTTCATTAGTGAAATTTCAATCTATTTCTATTCTAGATGTAGTGAAAGTTTCATGCACTTAACGTCATGATAGAATTTGTTAGAAATATGTAATGACAAATGCAATGGTATACCTAGCGTTTTTTTCTAAAAAAACTAAAATTCATTAATTTCGTCATGAGCGTAGTATATCTAACGGTTCAAGCCATGAATCAACTAAATAAAAAAATTAAAAAGATCAATAGGTAGAAACCAGGTAGCTTTATCTACCGAATTTACAAAAATAGAATGTCGTTAAGATATACTCACGTCTTGAGTGAACAGGACTGTCAATTACAGTGATTAAAAAAAAAGCAGAGATGTATTCAGGAGTCCTGTATTATATATATATATATATATATATATATATATATATATATATATATATATATATACACATATATATATATATATATATATATATATATATATATGTGTGTGTGTGTGTGTGTGTGTGTGTGTGTGTGTGTGTGTGTGTGTGTGTGTGTGATATGATGTGATGAACTGAGTTATTCAGGCATAAGTAACAGGAAGGTACTAGTGCTACCAATACCTAATGTACATTGTAGTGAGTTATAATGTGCATCCCAATACATTGTGTATTTCGTCATGTAAATAAAATGTTAAAGTTTTCATGAACGATTTAATGTGCCACAAGATACTGTGATGAACAGTGACTGTGTGTGCATAGACCCGAATGAACTTTGTGTCAATAGACAGAACTCAGTGTGACCAACAGTAACGTCATTCACAGGAACTATAGTGTAATAAAGAGTGTTCCTGAAAGAATATAAACGGTACAACGCGAGAGACGTTGGTTTTCTTACAGTGCATAAAAGTTAAATCTAGTGAATAACTTACAGACCGTGGCGAAGTAATAAGTGTGTGTCGGACAAGGACGTTATTTAACGTAGTGGAAGCACCGCTGATCTCAACGGACATCAGAAAATCAATATCTCGCCAATGATTGGAGTGGACTAAGTCAACAATGGGAATCCGCCCGCGCAAGAGAACAGAACAGCTAATTTGTGCAAGCCTGTCCAGAGATACCTGTTCGTGACATTATAGACAGTGTGGTGCGTAACAGAAGTAGTGAGACTGTGTAAACAGCCTACTCTGGGGCACAACAACTGTATGAAGCTAACGTTAATGTGTGGCAAACTGTGAATTTGAACAGTGTCATGCAGCAATACGAAACTGAAATATAAGCTTCAATAGGAGTGTGGCGAACTGTACTTAAGCAGTGTCATTCAGTGGACCTCGTATGTATTAACGAGTGATGATTAATTCATATGAAAAACGACAAAAACTGGTGCCGGATGATAAATAATACAGGACTAATAATCATGTGTTTTTCCCATCCGCAAGAATAAACATCTGTTTATTTATAAAGAACTGATGCTGCTCTTGTTCTTGCATTTCATGAAATTTTACTGTGGAGCGGCGACGGAGAACAACTCCGAGGAGGGTAGAAGACGACGCACGTCCGCTACGTGGTGTGTGCGGCTCGTCGCTGTCGCGCGTCAGCCGATCGCTCCACTCGGTGACGTCACAATCTGCAGTACGCGCTGTCGGGGGCACAATCCGGCGCCCACTCCCTCATCAATTCACCAGATTACCACGGAAGGAAATTAGCGATGAACATTAAATTTTTTGTAAAAAGCGTTGACGACGGCCCGAATTGAAATTATTTGTATGTGTCTTTATGTACTTAAATGTTGAATAAGAGTACAGTCTTTATAGCTCTGTACTGGTTTTCCCTCGGTTTCCCACTGGCTTTCAGCCGAATGGGGGAACATAAAACAAATTATTCCGAGAAAATATAGTAAAAAAGAATGCACTCAACTTTAAAGTAAAATTCATCCATGTGCAAGAACTACAAGAAAGTACTTTTTTACCCTAAGTATCGAAATCACGTGTGTCTATGGTCACCTGTTTGGACGCAGACAAGCTTAAAATATATTAATACCATCATTAAATCAATTACGTCTATCGTCACCTGTTTGGACATAGACACTACAAACGGAAATGTGGTATCGTGGAATGCCATTTACAAGACTGTTTGTCACTATGCAAATGGCATTCCACTGGCGCCCAACGTGGGGCTCGAGTTTCAGAAAATTTGTGTGTGTGGAACGAGTTTTCACGGTCTGTAATTCATACAGTTATCGGTAGCAATATCGGAATTTGTTTGAATATATACGAAACTGCTGGTTATAAAATGTGTTATTGTCAGTAGCGATTACCTTTCCTGAATATGATTTACTTACGTAATTTTTGTGTAGGCTCGTTGTTGTAGCGACGCCATTAACGATATAAATGATATAAGCTTTTTTAATAGTCATTTCATGCTAAAAGTATTAAAAACAGTAATCTCAATAAATGGAAAACGTCGTCTTGTAATATTTTCCAATTCATATTAGGCCAAAGGTACAGTTTTTTTATTAACAGGAATTTCTATAAATGCTTACGCTGCCGTTTCACATAGGCAGCTATCCTGGAGCATCAAACCTCACAGAAAAAAAATAAACGTTGATTTTAATAGATTGTCGCGTAATATTAAAGAGAGATTTTTAATCCGTCGTGAGTTAGATATATGTCTTCACGTTGGGATACGTATGATATTTCTGGTAATAGCGCCCTCAGAAGTTTGGCCGTGGCTTTTAACAAACATAAAAGAGTATTTTCAAAACCGTTTCATACTATAGGAATAACGGCACAGTTATCGTTGTAGGAACTAACAGCATTTTCAAAAAGTTACTCGATAATAATAACGGTGAGTTTTGTCACTGATATCGTAATTCTTTCAGAGGCAGGAAAGTGCCGTGGCGCCCTAGACTGCAGGCAGCAATGGCACCACGCACAGCTCCCTTGTCATGTGGGTTGCAGTGACCCCAGCCCCTACAGAACAGACAACATGAAGCTTCACAACCCCGAACTCCGCGGCCAGACCAGCACAGGGCGTCGACAGCATTCTGGCTAGGTCGCCAGGCAGCAGACAGGCGACGGTAGAGGTTGCTGGCTAACGGCAGCCCTTAATGCATCTACCGTGTCACACGCCAAAAATAGTTCGCCACACATTTCTCCCCCAGGCGGCTACTTACGTTGGCATGCGAGCTCCAGAGAGCTGTTCCATAGCAGCCAGCAACTTGAATATCTCCGTTATGCCACACCAATGACTGGGCCATTGACTTCTGGACAAGACACTGTTTCCTCTGCTGGGATTCTAAGAAATTGGCAACGTGTTCATTGATACTCGATGTAATTGTACTTTTGTTATTCTAGCCAACAAGTTCCGGCGAGATAGTGTCAAATCCTTGTCGGACTTAGATATTTCATGAATGTTGGCTCTCAATATTTCTTCAGTGTATTACATCAAAAAGTTTGTTAAGTTATTATTTTTCTCGACTGACATTTGGACTTTAACTTTGGTCTTCAACCTAAAGTGAAAAACTTATTTATCTGTTTTAACCTAAACGTGTAGGACTTCAAAATTCTGATCACTAAATAGCCTGCGACTACAAAAACCTAATTCATTGTCTTCTTTCCGTAAAGCTGTGTTCTCTGAAGCGTTTGCAACCCTTTGATCACAGAACCTATTTATATATTTTATAAACGTCTATTTGTCTCTGTTATTTACGAAGTTACTTTGTTTCACCTTAAAAAGAATTATCATCCATTTTGTTGCACCTCTTCAAGAACTATCGTTTCTTTTATTTCGTTGTGAGGAATATTTTCGTGGAAATTATTTTTAATAAACTTTTGTTTGTTCCCTATTCCTGGTCAGTTTATTTGTGCCTGCCAGCGGAGGGCACGGCATAAATGACTTAGAATTACAGTTGAACGGAATGGATAGGGACTTGAAACGAGCACATAAGGTGAACTCCAACTAAAGTTAAAGTATGGTAATGGAATGTAACAGAATTAAATCAGGTGATCTTGAGAGAAGCAGATTATAAAATGACATCTAAGATATTTACAATTAGAGCTGCAAAATGATGATACACAACGCAGAGAGGATATGAAATACACCAGGAGAAGCATTTCTAAAAGGAGAAATTTGTGAGTGTTGAACACAAATTTAACTGCTACGGGGTCTTTCCTGAAGATATTGGTAGCTTTTTAGGAAAGTGAAACACAGAATAAGCACTTCAGACAAGAAGAGAAGTTTTGATATTGCACTACGGAAGTACGCTGCAGATTAGATGGGGAGATCGAACAATAAATGAGGAGAAATTTAATCAATTTTCGGAGAAAATAAATTATGGGACAATTAGACTAAAAAAAAGAATAATTTGCTAGCACTCATTCTGAGGTATGAAGGGATCTTCAGCTTGGTATTGAGGAAATTGTTGGGAGGAAAAATTCTGGAGGGAGACCATTGGACGAATACAATGGGCAGGTTGAAATCGATGTACGCGGCAGTTGTTATCCGGAGATTAAGACGAAAAGAGGATTGCACAGGGCAGAGTACCATGACAAGCTACACAAAATCAATTTTCGAACTGAAGACCAAAACAACAACATGTTTTCTTTGATGAACATAGATACTTGGGGTACATTTTAACATACGCTGAGGAATATGAAGTTTCTTGATGCAGGACAAGGATCGGGATTAATTCAAGAAAAACTTGTGGAAGGGTGGCCCAACTTGATACGTAATTTACCATTCACAAACAAAAATTTTTATCTAATGAAACTTCTGTGATAAGCCAGCGCACAGTTACCAAGATTCTTGCCAAATTCATACGAATAGCTAAGGTTTTTAGATTACTATTACAATGCATAAGGACATTTGCATTAGACATAAAATTACAAATGGTACTTCGAAAGAGATGCCACCTGAGCAATACAATGGTGGCCCGACTACAAACAGTTAACTGATTAAATACAACTGGCATGGTATTCTGTTCACGCGACTAGTATCACAGCTATGGGCTAATCCCAAAACACGACTTGAATATAAGTTCAACAAACGTGAAACAAAAGAAATAAAATGCGTACATCGTCACTGGTGGTTCTGCTCTCATATAGGCAAGATACGGCGAAGTTTTCCAGCCGCTACCCACTTGTCAAAACCGAAGCAGACAGTAGTACTTCGCTGACTGGCCACAAGCCTGTTACACATAAATCAAGTTAAGTACTTAAAGAAATTCCCGGACCCCTAAAACACCATTACAATGATTATGTCAATTAAACTCTTAATTTTTTTAATGAAATCAAGAAACTGAGTGCTGAGTTTTCCCAAAGACTTTCATCAGGCGCCCGCAAGGACCTAACAATAATAAAATTACAGTGTTAATTGCTCCCTAATCCGGTGACACACCCACCGTGGCACGATACCAAAAGAATAATAACAAACTCCTGAACTTCAGGTTGGAACGGAAGATCCGCAGAATCGCGTGTGACCTGCCAACATTTAGGCCTCGAGCGACGACGGGAAAGCCGCCGAAGCTGCAGAATAACGCATTCCTGCTCCTGATCAAGAGAACATCAACGTGTCAACCGCTGCCGACACAAGGCCGTCAACATACACGAAGCAACCAACAGCAAACAGGTTTGATAGAAATTAATATACACAGCAATACGTAAACTGCCAGTTACAGATTATTTTCCAGGAAATCAACTATTAAAACTTCAGTATAGGAGCGGCCCGCTCATAAATATTGCAAGTTAACCTTCCCAGCAATAACAAGAAGCAATGTACAATTCCTTTAAAAGAACAATCACACAATATTAAAGCAAGGTTATATAAGTCAAGGTATACCTCCACTTGGGCCTCTTAAGGACCAACAGACACTGTAATTTGGTTACGCACCAATGGCAGACGGCCGGTTAAAATGTATACCTATAAGCCGAAGGTCTCCTCAAAACGGAGTAACAGCTGTGCAAATACAAGCACTGACACGTATGACCAAGACGTGCGTACCTTTAGGATGAGCACATACAACTTTAGTTACATGCCAAACCAAATAACTCACCCCAGGAAGCGTCATAAGGTATTCAACAAACAGAAATTACAATCGGTAGAACCGAATACTCAGTGATAACAAACAACGATTTTAAGTACCGGATTAACAGTGGAAAATACTAGCTTCGCCCTTACAGAAACCGGCAGATTGACACACACAGCCCCACACAAGCTGCGAAGGAACCGGATTCCTGGCGACCTCACACTGGGGCAGAAGTAACAATCTTTAAGTACAGTACTTACTGAACAGTCTTTATAGATAATTTCAAATCATTGCCAAGGAGGCCAATAGCTTCAGAATTCCAGGTAGGCGTAGGATAATACTGCCCTCCTACTCGAAACTGCTAACAAGCTGTTCAGTACAACTCGGCATATTTAGCACACCACTGTTGACTGATGCACTTCGTAGCCAGGTTTCACGCGACGAGAGCCGCTCTTTGCCTGCTAAACTCGCCAGTAATAATGGTCAACTCTGCAAGTGTGGTGTCACCGCTAGACACCACACTTGCTAGGTGGTAACTTAAATCGGCCGCGGTCCTGTAGTACATGTCGGACCCGCGTGTCGCCACTGTGTAATCGCAAACCTAGCGCCACCACATGGCAGGTCACAAGACACGGACTAGACCTCGCCCCAGTTGTACGGACGACATTGCTTGCGACCAGACGTACGAAGCTTTCCTCTCATTTGCCGAGAGACAGATAGAATAGCCTTCAGCTTATTCCATAGCTACTACCTAGCAAGGCGCCATTTGTATCAGTGCTTATAGCTTACTACTATTCAAGAGATGTATTCCAACAAGAGAATAAAAGTTAAGTAACATCTACGTACTTTTCTTCTTATTCTTTAATAAGTCTCATGTTCCAGAACTTCAAGCCCGTCTGCGTTAGTTTAGCGTGCACCTAGCTACCTCATTGTGTCTATGCTGAATGAGCTAGACACAACAGCAAGTAAATACGGTCCTCCACAGCCCAACGGTCAACGGCTGAAAGGCACTGCGATGGCCAGGACGCCGAGTACTCAAACACACCTGGCCAGCTCCGTGTCCCCACACACAACTCACTACCACGCAGCCCCAGAAGAAACACATAACCAAGCAAAGATGACACGACGAGGGCAAGAATCGATGAAACGAGTGCCTAAGTGGCGCCAGTATTATCGCGCTCACGCCATCACAGAAGCTGCCACAGCTGATTTTTACTAACAAATTAATAAATTAATTTTACAAGGGTATATCTTTTACATGCTTCGAGGCTTTTTTTTACCGTTCACAAATGCTGAATGTGTCTCTGGCAGACGTTTGACAAGCATGTATATGATAATCAGATTCAATGCATACTCTTTAGACTATGGAGTTCCTTCACTAACTGCAGTTGCTATGCTGCGTCGCATAACCACAAAATTATTAGACGAATGGTCACACAGAACGTCTTTCAGAAACTGACACACAAAAAAATCATATATCGTGAGGTCAGGCGATCATAGAGGCCACTGGTGTACTGAGATAGCCATACACTCTTTCCGGTGTAGGTGTTTGCATTGAAATGAAGAAAATCACTTTGCGCCTTATCAAATCATACACACCTGTTGTAAAGGAAAACTCAAAGAGCGTTTAGTTGCTCCATTACCCCCACGTCTGCGCGACACACCTGAAGCGGGAACGGTTGGACCAGATACGGAAACACCGTGACAAATGCAGGCTTGATCGTAAGTGCAGATGTTACCCAAGCCTGCCGGTTACGTTCACCACGAACGTCACGTGTGTGATATGCTGAATATGTTGCAAGTGTCAGGCGCTGTCAGAACAGGGTTACGAGTAGTTGTGAGTGAATTATATCGGAGCTTTTATACTGCATATAGAGAAAGGAGAAAAACATCATCCGCGAAGTCACACGGAGACGAAAATGTGTGTTGAGTGATAGTGATGGACGGTCACTGATGGAGAGAAGGAGGAGACATAAAAGGACGACAGCTGCAAAGCCACAGCAGAATTTAATGGCACATTCGCGGAACATGGCAGCTCCAAAACTACACGAAGGACGCATCATAAGATGACCGATATAGAATTCCAGAAGCACTCAGTGATGCAAATATTCAAAACGGGAAAAGTGGAACCGGAGCCATGTGATAAACTGTAGAGGAATGGAAGAATGTCATTTGGTTGGTTAGGTCTTGTTTGACACTATTTCAAATGTTTGCGGAGCTTACGTTCGAAGTGGATGGTAGGGGTGGGAGGGCAATTCGCAGATGATTTCGCCAATCATATCGTAATATTTCGTTGGCCTTATGGCTACTCTGTAAGGTCGCACTATTGGCTAGGATTATGTTAGCAATCTGGCTGATCAGGTTCACCCCATCGTACAACATTTGTTCCCCAAAGGCTGTGCTGTGTTCCAAGGGAAGGATGTAAGACGATGACTTGTCGCATCTCCCCTGGCCATCATCGTCACCAGATCTCGTTAATACTGAGCGTTTCTGGTCCACTTTGGAGAGAAGTGCGAGCGATTGCTATCCAACTCCATCATCTTTATCTGAAGTTGCCACTATTTTGCTGGGAAAATGATATAAAATTCCCTTGAAAACGACACAGGACCTGTATTTATCCATTCCGTGACGACTGGAAAGTGTTTTCAGTGCCGACAGTCTTCCTACACCGTATTATATATGGTAATATGTTGCGTTTTCTTTGTTCCCATAATTTCCTCCAAGCCCTCTAGCTGCACCAGGGACACCTCTACCGATAAAGACTCTAATCGGCAACTAACAAGTGCTGAGACAGTACACTTCCATTTTAGATGCATAGGTTGAAATCTGCCTCGTCCTCCTCATTCATGTGAGAGATACTCACTTATCAAATCGGATAAAGCATTTTGAAACATTTTGGCAGCTGGAAGTATGTTTATCTCTGAGTGATTCTGAAAAAAGTTAAGAAATACGGCTTATGTACATAAGCAAGTAGAGATCTTCTCTGTCACTGCCAACTGGTTGCCGCTGCCGTGTTTACATAGCCCCCAGGTTGCCATGCCATACTTGTGCTCGGTTCCGCAATATCTACGGTAATGTTTAGGTGGAACGATCGCCGCGCGCGCTTTAACTCTCCAAACACAGGTTCCCAGGCCATACATACGCAATCCACTGTCTTTCTTGAAGGTGTTGTCCGGTATTTTGATGTATATTGCTTCGTTTATTACGCTACACCAGAAGCCGTTGGCTCAATTTTAATGCATGTCTCATCGAATGCAATTCAGCGTCCGTTTTTACGATGGAAGGATGGTTCCTCGCCGTTCCAGGACGTTGTTGTCCGCCTTTAACGCAATGGGTGTCTTGGTCACAACGTTCACCGCACACCCACCCACACGTAACGGTATCTACACGTCACCAGCTATCACCAGTCAGTAAAGAAACGGTCTGTTTTGAGGACCTTGGTACATCGAGTTGAAGCCGTCTCAGACGCCGAAAACCTGGCGAGGGAACTGACCCACTTATGTAAAGTTTTCAAGAATAACGTTTATAACAACAGACAAATTTCCCAAGCAGTTTCATGGAAGCCACAAAAGCAGATGGCCCCCCGAAGAAAACCCGAAGGAGTTTGCGTCTTATCGTTTTATGGCCCAGTAACAGGGAAGATAAGGCGGCTCCAGAAGAGAGGTAAAGTTGACAGTCTTCAAGCCCCAACAAAATCCGGCAACTAATGAAGCCTGTGAAAAACTATGTAGTCGTCACAAAACCCAGAATATACAAAATAACGTGTGGATGTGTGCAGTTTTAAGTTGGTCAGACTGTCCGCATTATTGAAAAGTGCCGCATAAACATAAAACATGCTTGTGCAAAGATTATTCTGAAAAATCAGCTGGAGCGAAATATGTTTTGGAGAACGGACACCGGAATGCATTCGACGAAACTTCTGTTAGTAAACGGACCAACAAATCAAATGGCTCTAAGCACTATGGGACTTAACATCGGAAGTCACCAGTCTCCTTGACTTAGATATAGTTAATCCTGACTAACCTCAGGACATCACACACATACATGTCCGAAGCAGGATTCGAACCTGCGACCGTAGCAGCAGCGCGGTTCCGGATTGAAGCGCCTAGAACCGCTCGGCCACAACGGCAGGCACGGACCAACAGTTTCTGGGATAGCGCACTACATGAAGCAATAGAGATGAAAATATTGAACAACACCGTACATAAAGACTGTCGTCTTAAGCTGAGTACGGCCTGGGACCCAGTGATCTGGGAGTTGAAGTGGGCGTGGCGGCCGCATCACAAAAACACCATATATGTTTGGAACATAACCACCCCCTCCAGCATTACTATAATATTCGATATCCGGAATTTGTAGCCAGGTACCGGTACTTTCTGTTACACAAAGAATAAAAATCATGCCACAATAAAAATTATGCCACTATGGCACCTTTTCCTGTTATGTAATTGTATCAAATAACACTATGAATGATATTTAAACAAAATGTACCAATAAGTAAATAATATGTAAGTAAGTAACATAATAATCACTATGAACCCTCAGAATTTACTCAGAACTATAATAATCAGTATGTAATTCATTTCATTAGAAGTAGTTATAAATGTTAGCATCGTTATTACTTTCGTTAATTAACTGCAATTAGACCTCGAAAGTTCAGTTTGGAAAAAGTTATTGTAAATCAATCAAAAAGCAAGAACCAAATTTAAATTCACGTAATTTCAAGTGATACGTAATTTCAAACTCAGATTTGTAAACCAGAATTAATACCATTACTAAAATAATTAACTGATCATTGTTAGACATATAATTAACTCCATTACTTAAGTTTGGATACATATTTCAAAGTTATGAGCTATTAAAGAGGTTAAACAACTTTTGTATATATTACGTAAATGTTAGCAATATTTTCCGATGGATAATGGATTTGTATTTATGAAATTACTCAAACGCATTATTGTAAAAAAGTCATATTTAATTTTCAATCTTAAATTGTACAGTTTCCAACCTACAAAGTGATCTGTAACGAACTAATATTTTATGCGGTAAGCAATCTGATTGTCAACCTTTTGTATATTTGTAACATTTAATTGTAACTATTAATTTCACGATGGTGTAATAATTGAAGTAATGAACACTCATTCTTTGGAATATACATAAGCAAACGCGGCAATGTACCGTTAGTTCGCCTAGGGGTTCACTTTGTAGTCAAGTCTTTTCGGTGAGTACGTCAGTCTGTCAGCTGTTGGATTTTCAAAGAGACTATATGTGAAGTTTGATGCATTCTGCAATGACTTTGGAAAAATGTTATCATCGACAAATAAACCTCCGCAAATTGAATGACCGGGAGTTTTAATTTGAAGGGATCACCAGCTACCCGACTCAGGAAAATTACAAGATAAGTACAACAAATATAGTTTGTTATGCATTGCCCTTACTTACGTCAATTCCAGGTGCTAATATGCAAGTAATTATATTAACGCACCGATAAATAAATCATATGCATTCATAAAGTAAGGGATATGCCAGATGGTGCAGGACTGAGGCCAGTGACGTCACTGGCGACGGCGCGGTTCTAATTACTGCAGTAGCATCCACATTACAGTCAACAAAGCGGCAGAGTTGATGTCTGCCGGAAGATCGTAGGCAGGTACGCTCTCTGCACACGGTTTCAAACCCGAGAATATTTTTGTTATAGCTTAAGCACTGTGTATATAGTGCGAAGTTTCTTGCCTGACAGACAGCAACGAGTACAAATAAACGATAACTTAGTTCGCCTGAGAGGAGAGGAGCAGTGCGGGATTGGCACTTGTAATGGTACTTGAATTACGCAACCATTACGGCACCTCAACTCAACCTCTCGATACCAGCGATATTCTACTGTGTTTCTGTTGACTACTTAACATATTTCTGAGACAACATTCAGATTTTATTTCATTTGTGATACATCGATATGTTTATATTGCAATGACATTATTCTTACGTGTATTCTTTCTTTTGTCACTATGATCTTTGACGTACTTGTAACTCTGATTTTTGGGCGCGTAAGCGATTATTAGTTAGTTGTTAGAGAGTCGGACCTTGAGAAAGTCAAGTCCTGGACGTCATGTTGGAAACACGCATATTGTAGTCAGCTTATAAAATGTGAACTATAACTGTGAGTAAGATGTTTTCAAGTATGTTTTGTATTGTGAAGTGATGTTTTGTGTGTTACGTGATTCTGCAATAAAAGCAATTAGAAGGAAGTGTAACTTAAATTCGGAGTGCTGATTATTTTTGTTATATCACTATTGTGCTAACTTTGAAAGATTTAATCTTCAAGAATGGTTTGTGAAACGCATCTACAAAACTTTTGAATACAGCGGAATAAAACCTAGGCCTCTTTGCATCCGAGCTTGGAATCATCACCACCTAGATTTTCGACGATTGAGCCATGATTTTATACAAGACCATCGTTGGAAACACGAAAGGATGAGTGCCTAGTTTATTCATTATTGCATGAATTCATTATTCCATGAAATGACTTTAATAACTGTGCTCTAATGACACCTGCCACATAATAACTTTGTTGTTGCCCGGAAATGCAGTATTTAGCAGCGTGAGCAACACCACAATCATTATTAAATTTTGACCTTTGTTGTGGTAGGGTTGTTAGACACTCTACACACGTGAATTGTGCTTCTGCAATAACATAACTCTGGCATCGTCGAAACCTTCTGGTGTCGTGAAAGTCATATTAACCCTGTGGAGGACGGGGATTAGTCTCGTCACTCAATTTAAAATCTTGAAAATTGTCCGATCTCAAACGGTATCTTATGCTGCCCCACCCGCTCAAACGTGCCACTTCAAATTGTCTGCATTCTACAAAGGGAAGCTAGCGTCCACGTATTTCAGACGAGCTACAAGGCGCGTAGGTCTCGTGGTGCAGGTGCGCAATATTGGATAACGGTAAGGAGGTGACGGGTCGTGCGGCGGTTTCCTCGGGTTAGTGTGGCGCTCTGGAGCCCTACGTGCTGCGGCCGAGGGCGCGGGGAGCTCAGTACTGGTTGCGACCTCACGTCGTGCGGATATTACGGGGGAAGTGACGGCGATAATCGCCGGGTGCGGCAATTGGCCGGCTGCGCCGCGCTCACCGGCAGGCGGCCACAAATTGGATCGGCACAGGCCGACAACTACCGGAACACCTTCCTCCATCCCAGAGGTCAGGCGCGGCGGTGTGGCCCTCTGAGACGAGTCCCTCAACCTCCGTATGGCGTTCTGCATGGCCGTATCACGGTCTCCGTCCGGCTGCAGGAATTTGTATGCCGAATAATACAGTGGAAAACGTCACCTAATGGGCCATCATTCAGACACCTATAAAGTCTTTGTGCACCGATATCACGCTTCATCTAAGGGCGTGCGTAGTAGAGAGTTGTTGTTGTGGTCTTCAGTCCTGAGACTGGTTTGATGCAGCTCTCCATGCTACTCTGTCCTGTGCAAGCTTCCTCATCTCCCAGTACCTACTGCAGCCTACATCCTTCTGAATCTGCTTAGTGTATTCATTTCTTGGTCTCCCTCTACGATTTTTACCCTCCAGGCTGCCCTCCAATACTAAATTGGTGATCCCTCGATGTCTCAGAACATTTCCTACCAACCGATCCCTTCTTCTAGTCAAGTTGTGCCACAAGCTCCTCTTCTCCCCAATTCTATTCAATACCTCCTCATTAGTTATGTGATCTACCCATCTAATCTAGAGCATTCTTCTGTAGCACCACATTTCGAAATCTTCTATTCTCTTCTTGTCTAAACTATTTATCGTCCACGTTTCACTTCCATATATGGCTACACTCCATACAAATACTTTCAGAAACGACTTCTGACATTTAAATCTATACTCGATGTTAACAAATTTTTCTTCTTCAGAAACGCTTTCCTTGCCATGGCCAGTCTACATTTTATATCCTCTCTACTTCGACCATCGTCAGTTATTTTGCTCCCCAAATAGCAAAACTCCTTTACTACTTTAAGTGTCTCATTTCCTAATCTAATTCCCTCAGCATCACCCGACTTATTCGACTACATTCCATTATCCTCGTTTTGCTTTTGTTGATGTTCATCTTATACCCTCCTTTCGAGACACTGTCCATTCCGTTCAACTGCTCTTCCAAGTCCTTTGCTGCCTCTGACTGAATTACAATGTCATCGGCGAACCTCAACGTTTTTATTTCTTCTCCATGGACTTTAATACCTACTCAGAATTTTTCTTTTGTTTTCTTTACTGCTTGCTCAATATACAAATTGAATAACATCGGGGACAGGCTACAACCCTGTCTCAATCCGTTCCCAACCGCTGCTTCCCTTTCATGCCCCTCGTCTCTTATAACTGCCATCTGCTTTCTGCAGAAATTGTAAATAGCCTTCCGCTCCCTGTATTTTACCCCTGCCAGCTTCAGAATTTGAAAGAGAGTATTCCAATCAACATTGTCAAAAGCTTTCTCTAAGTCTACAAATGCTAGAAACGTAGGTTTGCCTTTCCTTATACTTTCTTCTAAGATAAGTCGTAGGGTCAGTATTGCCTCACGTGTTCCAACATTTCTTCGGAATCCAAACTGATTTTCCCCGAGATCGGCTTCTATCAGTTTTTCCATTCGTCTGCAAAGAGTTCGCGTTAGTATTTTGCAGCTGTGACTTATTAAAGTGATAGTTCGGTAATTTTCACATCTGTCAACACCTGCTTCCTTTGGGATTGGAATTATTATATTCTTCTTGATGTCTGGAGGTATTTCGCCTGTCTCATACATCTTGCTCACCAGATGGTAGAGTTTTGTCAGGACTGGCTCTCCCAAGCCTGTCAGTAGTTCTAATGGAATGTTGTCTACTCCAGGGGCCTTGTTTCGTCTCAGGTCTTTCAGTGCTCTGTCAAACTCTTTACGCAGTATCATATCTCCCATTTCATCTTCATCTGCATCCTCTTCCATTTCCATAATATTGTTCTCAAGTACATCGCCCTTGTGTAGACCCTCTATATACTCCTTCCACCTTTCTGCTTTCCCTTCTTTGGTTAGAACTAGGTTTCCATCCAAGCTCTTGATTTTCATACAAGTGGTTCTCTTTTCTCCAAAGGTCTCTTTAATTTTCCTGTAAGCAGTATCTATTTTACCCCTAGTGAGATAAGCCTCTACATCCTTACATTTGTCCTCTAGCCATCCCTGCTAGTAGAGAGAACTTTGTAGAAATAATACCAGGTTGGTCGATAAGTTCGTAGCGTTTTTGTTTTGCATTTTCGTACTCCCGTTATGAATGAATTGATTGTTGGTGTTAATAACTACCATCCTCCTTAAGCTCATCTGCATTACTGCAGATGACGTGTCACTGAGCACATTTGTTCTGTTCATGCAGTACACGTGAGGCGCCTAGTTTTTTCCACTGCACTGTGTGGAATACCAAGGTTCTGTTATAGTTCACCAAACTGCTGTCTTCAAGTTGATGTCCCCCAGCGCAGAAAACAGCATGCAGCTCGTAGGTTCTGTATCTTGAGGCTGAAACTAACTTTTAGCGAGATTCTGTTGTGATATAACGTATCACTTGTTTGGAATGGCACTCGCGTATTTTAATATAGCCACACGAGAAGACAACACGATCTTAATGCAACACCTTCTGACACAGCAAGCTACATGATCAAACACTATGTTTACGAAAATGTATCTTTACACTACTTGTGGCACGTGTTTGTGCCTCATGACTACCGGAGTGAATCTTTTAATACTGAATACTGGCAAACACATCCTGCCACAGACAACGTGACTGTACATCTCGAATGCCTAATGCAGAGTGACGAACAGGAACTTAAATAAAAATTGGAAATACATCCTACGGCAGACAGCATGTCTGTTCCTCTCGACTGCCTAATCCAGAGTGACGAAAGGCCCGAAACACTTCGCACTCCACACTAGAAAAGGCGTGACCCTAACGCTTCCGAAGTGCTTTGTCTGCAATTCCATTGTAAGGTGTCAGGCAAATCCAACACCTTCCATGAAAACCCTGACATGATAAGCAAATCCAGTATTATGTCACATAGCTCCGAATAAATCGTGACATTAAATTAACCAAAGTAATACGAGTAATGAGTGAGCATATGGAATACCACAGACTAACACAAGAATGCCTAAATGCATGTCATACCTTCCCACCGTGAGACAGACGCAGTTCCGAGGGGAGATACGAGAACAGAAGCCGAGAGCAGAACCGTGTTAAGCTGGAAGGCTTTACGATAAGGGACGGACACCCACGTCGCCAGCTAACCGCTAGGACGACCCCCCAGCCCATGTTAAAAGTTAGAGACCTCCAGAAGAACAGTATATATCTTACAATAACACAAAGAGGGCCACCCTAACCGCAAGTTTTAGGGTGAGACTTTTTCGCGTCTCTGTTACGTCAGGATCACCCCCCAGCCCATGTTAAAAGATAGGGCCCTCCAGAAGAACAGTATATATCTTACGATAACACTAAAAGGACCACACCAGCTGCAAGTTTTAGCGTAAGACTTTTTCGCGTCTCTGTTACGTTGCAAACTTTAAAAAACATTGCCCCACCAAGAGAAGTATAACGTTTCTCATTTGATAGACAGAATTTTTGTAGGCGGTGCTTAAGGTTAACATTGAGACCCTCATTGGTCAGATGAATACACAGCCACATAGTTTTTTTTCAAACCAACTTCGGTAAATTGTAGTAAGGAGAAGTTAGAAAAGAGTTGCTTCGGAGATGGCGAGCTGGATGGAGCTGCGCCGGCCGCCGCCCCCTGACGAACACCGACAAGGTAATGAACGCACATGATGCCGCATAACAGCGAATAAAGCTTCACTCAGAACTGCAGAAGTCTCATCTGTTACATCCCCTTTTTACGTAATACTAGTGTCGATCGTCAATTGAAGCTCATGGTATTCACATTTGCTACATGAAGTTAAAATCTGAAACGCGATGATATTTCTGTTATATAATTATTGAGAAGCCACATCAGCCACTGTAATTTACGACAAGTTAGATAAGTAATTAAAGATAATTGAGGGTCACTGTAGACCATTTTGATAGTTTTCTCTTTTGTGAAACTTAATTTGAACCTAGATTATAGATGTGATATGGCATAGGTCATCCTTCGATCCATTGTAGAACTTGGAAACCCATTCAGGGAATATTCGTTGACATTTTTGTTGAACGCAGTCGGTTTTTACCATCCTGTATTAAAACATTTCCTTTTATCAACAGTGCAATTTATAAACAACGTTTTGTGAGTAGACTAAAATTTCCAATGGTAAACTTAACTGCTTTTTCGACGTTATTTTACCAGCTAACTAAAAATAGGAAAGCCTTGAACCCCTTCCACTAAATTTAGTTAGTATTAAGGTTCTTTTACAGGGAGTGCAGTGGAGCTGACGCTGAAATCGTTAAGTATTTGGTTATATCATCACTAGTCTCACTGAACTCTTCTGAACTCTACATGTCATGTGTGGTCTGACGTCTCCTTACCAGCAACAGTTCCCAGGTTCAAACAAGTCAATTCTCTAAAAAACACACTCAGAGCATTGTTGCGCGAAAGTGGTAGGGAGACACGATATGGAACAAACAGACACCACGCAGAATGTTAGAAAATGGCGACCCTGCCAGGATGGTAAAATACCATGATTGAAGGTCGACCACATGCCTAACTAGGTCAGAAAAATATCCTGCAAAAATTTTTTCGTAATAAAAAAATTTTTTTTTGAAAGGCATAAATAGTTGAAAACAGTAGCTGCAGCGATAGATAGTGAGACATTGTAGCAGAGACAATAGCATAAGTAAGTTATGAATTTTAAAAATTGTTAGAATTAAGTTTTGTCTCCGATGCAAGCGCACAGGTGGCGGATACATCGTTGACAAGTTGGTTCTGACCCAACAAGTGAGTGAATGGATTGTCAATCTTGGGTATAATAAGTGTCAAGTCGTGTGAACAAAAAGTTAATGAAACGCGTGAGATCGTATGAGCGAATGTTGATCTGAAGTAGGGCGCGTGAATTGCTTTTGAAATAGAAAATAAGGGATTCGGAAAGAGTAGCAATGGCAAATCGAGACCTTGACCGAATTGAGGTAGAGACCCAGCATGAAAATGGACAGAGAATAGAGGACAGTACAACAGACGGTGTAGTATCGCGAGAAATAGGACCTATAACGCATCATAACGAGGGTACGTAGGATACGTAGAACCCACAGTACAAGTAATCAGAGCTCCCTCACCACAGAGTACAAGGAATGCGAGCAGAAACGTGTCACAGCACAGTTCAATGCAATCGGTTGCGAACCAACACTTGGACGGAAACACAGAGCGTAAGACGTCGGAAGAAAACGCAATAGGACCCACCAGTCTGTCAGAATTATTACAACAAATTACGGAAACCATGACAAGGCACAATAAAAACATAGCGAACCAAATTCAAATTCAGAATGCAGAAACCACGAGACAAATGCGTGAGATTAAAGAACAAAATGAAAAAATTCAGTTACACCTAAGTCGTATTGAAGACGAGGCAAAAGAATCTCGAGAAGTGATAGGAAACTTAATAACGGGTCACAATCAATTGAGAACAGACATTGACAAGGTACAAGCGGACGTAGAAACATTGCGTAATGACATTCAGGACGAGATCACAACATTACGTAACAACACCCAGGGAGAAGTCAAGAAACTGGAGAAACAGATAAACGAAATTACTAGACAAGCAGCAGGTACAGCGCTTGAAGTTGTTGAAAACAGTTTGTTACACAAACGTATCACAGAAGCGGCGCTGAAAAGATATGATAACCGCATAGTCAAAATACAAGCGCAAACGAAGCGACAATTTCAGAAATTGCGAACAGAGTTTTTGCAAACCATTGAAGAGCATAGTGAACAGAATCGAACAAGCACTGAGTCTGCAACCACATCCGTATCTGTAACATCACCGGAAACACAAGCAATTAACGAAGATATTACGCATTTGCGATACCAATCACAGGCGGAAAGTAACATACGTGAAATCAGACAGCCTGCACAGCAACAAACACGTTTCGAAATTCTTGATGAACAAACGTCATCACAAACACATGCGGAAGCACAAATGTATGTTTCAAGACAGTTTGGATTGTGCAATGAAGCAGCAAGGTTAGCCAGACAAGATACCGAACCAATACCTGACAATGGAAAGCCAGGTCGCGAAGAGTACAGTGCAATGCATTCAGCTACACGTTCACAACCGATGGAAGAAAATTATTGCGTACCACTCCAACGATACTACGCAAGGGTAGGCGAAAGTAACAGTGGACAATATCCAATGGATCTACCACAACCGGAAAGAACGACGGAGAAATGATCAGACACAAAAGTGGCGAAGAATCGCGAATTTCATATGGAACTATGACGAAGTACGACAACGATCATTTCCTCACAGTCAGAAAATTTCAACACTTTCGAGAAGGAAACTCATTACATCCACGAACTTTCATTGATCAATTCCGAGTAGGATTACCAGAACACTGGACGCTAGCACACAAATTAGACTTTATATGTGCACACATGTCAGGAACAGTCGCAGAAACCATGCAGAATGTTGCAGCGATATGCCGATCGTACGAAGATTTCATAGAGCTGTTTCTCTCACGATATTGGTCCAGCGAAGCACAGAACAGAGTGAAGCACGAATTATTACAGAACCCATATTTTGAAAATTCAGGAGAGAAGAGTCCCGTGAAAATTTTCGAATTAATGGCAAAGAAAAATCAATGCTTAGATGTACCATACAGTGACGGAGATTTGATTAAATTATGCACGATGAAGTTACCATTTAAATACCAGCAATCATTAGTAGGTCGCGAGGCAACGACGTCGAAGCATTTAAAGGTATTCTAAGGGAACTAGAGTTCATATTTTCGGAAGATGACGCAAGAAAAAGACGAAGCGCACGTGAAAACGAAAGCAAAACGCTGTGGAATCCACAAGACACAGTACGAAGAAACAATAATTACGAACCATGTGATAACTTCGCACCAAGAAACGACAGTAGATTTCAACAAAGAACCGGTTATGGATTCAGAACAGAATATGGCAATAATTATAATTCACCCAGGAACGGCAACAACTATTACAGAGGGAATAACGACAACCGGAACGGGTACTGGAGAACCAATAGACCGACAAATTATCAACAAAGAAACCACTATCAACAAGCTGAACAAGAAAAGAGAATACAGACAGAAGAGGTGGAGGTGAGACCACCAAACCCCGATAAACGTTCGAATTGACAGCTAAGCACCCATGCCAAAGAGAATGAAGCACCTACCCAGGACATTGCAGCACCTTCAACAGGGAAGTAAAAATCTTATCACGAGAAGAGAAGAAGGATGAAACAAATCCGCAGGAACCAGATGAAAACGAAGACAAGAAAATAACAATATCGTGTTAGGACGAAATTAATTGGGAGAATACTGACGAGGAAGATGAATTACCAGAGGCATGCACAACGAATGTAGGAGGAAAGCACGAAGTAATTAGTATTGCTGAGCTATTTGAGATGGAAACCAGGGAAAGCGAATTCAATGAGGACAATGCGCAGTCGACAGAAGTTGATAACAAGTTACGAGTGGGCACACAACCCAACGTATATAATGAAGGAAGTTATGAAGCGGTAATTAGAACATTTAGATGCGATTATGTGGAAGTAGCGACGAAGAAGGAGAAGAGAGACGAGGATGAGAAAAAAGTAGAGGATGTTGAAGAAAGCGTAAATGAAGGAAGAAATAGAGAAGAGGAAATAAAAGAGAGAGAAGTAGTAGTCGAAGCTTATCCTACAGAAAGTTCGAATTCACAAGGGAAATTCCTAAAACGACTCATGTATGATTCAGTGGAGGATTCGTTGATGCAAGAAGAAGAAGAACTGAACCAACCCTTTCAAATTCAACCAATTGTGAAGGCTATGGTAAAGCATATCCCAGTCAATATTGTAATTGATAGCGGAAGTGAACTGACTGCGGTCTCAGAAAATTTATTCATGCAGTGTAATGCCAATGAGGAATTGATAGTTCTGAAAGCACATAAGATTAAAGTAAGAGGTCCTATTAGTAACAATGCTGCGGAAGTTACGAGACAAACAAGGTTAACTCTTTCGTGTCAGGGTCAAAAGATCGAAGCCAACTTCGTGATTATACCTAAACTAACTGTAGATTTGATTATAGGTGCAGATTTTTAAATGAGAGACGAGCGATAATAGATATGGGGAAAGGTAGCGTAACATTCGGGAATGTCACACTTCTCTTTGAGCAAAAGCTAAAATTAGAAGAAATACCAGTTATAAACAAACAATTAAGAATGACGTGAGATAAAGAGGATGAAGAATTAGAATGGTATGCCCAAAAAGGGGAATAGCCTCAACTCATGTTAGAAGTCAACAAAGAAATCGACGAAAAATTGCAAGAAGTTCAAAGTATTTCGGAACACAGTAAAAGAGAATTAGAGGGTATTTTACGAGATAAAGCAGAGGTATTTTTACCTAAGACTGGCAGTTTTAAACACTTTCAGTACAAGTTTGAAGATTAATTTTATTACTGGTAAATAATCATCACAATATTTCAAGATTATGTTGCAGATAAGATCGTCAGGAGAAAGAAGAATGAAGAGAGAGGAAGGGGGGGGGGGAACAAGTAGTTTCAGTAAAAACAAAAACAAAAATAACACCAAAAGCACCATAGATTAAGGTGAAGGGATAAAACGTAGATAGTCTAACAGCATGAAATAATAAAATGCTATACACCATGACACTATACAAAAATAAAAAACGAATTTGAGGATTTTTGTAAAAGTTAAGACTCAAAATATCTGAGAATTGTAACATGGAAAGGGTGCCGAAATTTGTAAAGCTTTTTAAGAAGGCGTAAAACAGTGTAGGTACCAGACATAAGTTAGATGATTATAAGAAAACTTTTTGTAAGAACCATTGTAAAAACTCCAACAAAGACCAGATGCAACGACCCACAAATTGCAACACGAGAAGTATCAACAAAGAAAAGGACGTAATTAGCAAGACACAATTCCTACAAGGCAGAAGCATCGAGAGAAGGGAAAGGACAGTGAGACCAACAGAGGGTAGCTGAAGTAGACAGTAAACCTGCTGAACCACAGGGTCGTGGAACCCTGCTGGGACAGAAGACGGAACCTCAGAGTGGCGGAACACGGAAGGGACCGGTGCAGGGACTGACAAGCAACGACTGGACTTCCACCGCTCATAATCCACGGGACACCCCGCCTCAGTGGAGCAAGCAAAAAACAGCCCGACGAGAAGACAGCTTGGGTAAACCACCACTGGCAAAAAATATGTGTAAAAGTCACATTACCGCTATTAAACAGCACGCTGATGCACGAAACTGAAGAAAACGTCCACAAAGTAGAAATGACATGCCGCAACCATTTATCAAACTGTTACTAGGAGGAGAAATTCAAAGCGACAAGTTATCAATTAATATTTCCATATCCAGCCCAGAGAAGAACCAAGAATCATGTAAGAAGCAGAGAAAAAGCAGGAAGAACAGAAGTTGAAGTTTCGCAAGATTGAGACCAAGAAAGAAGATGGGTGAAGAATAGACGACATACCTTCCCAAATCCCTATCCTATTGTAAACTAGTCGTCTGCGAAGTATTACAACGAAAAACGACCACTTTCAGCGACACATAACGATGACTTTCACGCATACAAAGCCAGTAAACTACGAGATTCTGCACTCACAGCTCCATTCCATTATGGGACCTCCACAACAGCAACACACACTTGCAAAGCCAACAAGGAACGACGAACGAAGCTGTACATCAAATACTTGCTCACATCCATCTCGCTCAAGTCCATCACCTTCATGCAAAAAAAAAAAAAAAAAAAAGGACATTCGCCAACCTCATGCTTAAACATTCATAGGATAGTGTGAACGTGTGAAATCAAATTATGTGATGTAGGAATTGTGCAAAGGAAATGTGTGAAAAACTAAATAAGTTAAGCACACCAGACAGCTAATAAACTACAAAATAACAGTCATTGACTATGGACTTAAGTAAAAAGTAGACTATCGATAAAAATAAGTCATTAGTTCTGAAATGGACAGTATATAAAGAACAAAAGTAAGGCATAATAAACACTAAAACTATATGCCACTTATATTCTCCTAATAAAAATGAAAGAATAACTATATTTTACTTATTTTCTCCTTATAAAAACAAAGAATAAAACATTATCTTGTTGGATGTTTTCCCTTTCTTTAACATTTGTCCCATTTGTTAGGATAATATATCAATACTTGTGTATGTATATTTCTTTGTCAAAGCAATTCTTGGAAATAATACTTATTTGTTAGCGTAACAATGTTGAAATGAGTGTCTAGAAACAAAATCATTTTACTTGTACATGATATTTAGAAAATGTATTAGGAATTGATTTTACTTTATTACTACATTTATAAAAACAATATTTCTAAGAAAATCGATGTGAAAGACTCCTCGCTTTCGATAACAAACTTCTTAAAAAGCAAACTTCACAATTAAATAAAGAAAGAAAATAATTAAAAAATAATTATTATAATAGAATAAAAATATTATTCCCTTGTCAATATAAACATATTTTTGATAATAATGTGGAAGAATATAAAAATATAAATTAGTAATACAAACTAGCATAGAACAGAATAATGTCGCTGAACAGTAGGCAACAAAATTTAGATAACGGAATAATTTTTGACTGACTTAGACAACGATTCAATCATTGCCTAACTTCAGTGCAAAAATTAAGTTCGAAGGGTGGTGATATGTCAGGTGTCAGGCAAATCCAACACCTTCCATGAAACCCCCGACATGATAAGCAAATCCAGTAGTATGTCACATAGCTGCGAATAAATTGTGACATTAAATTAACCAAAGTAATACGAGTAACGAGTGAGCATATGGAATACCACAGACTAACACAAGAATGCCTAAATGCATGTCATACCTTCCCTCCATGAGACAGACGCAGTTCCGAGGGGAGAAACGAGAACAGAAGCCGAGAGCAGAACCGTGTTAAGCTGGAAGGCCGTACGACAAGGGACGGACACCCACGTCACCAAATATCTGCTAGGACGACCGCCCAGTCCATGTTAAAAGCTAGAGCCCTCCAGAAGAACAGTATAGATCTTACAATAACACAAAAAAGGGCCAACCCAACCGCAAGTTTTAGGGTGAGACTTTTATACGTCTCTGTTACGTCAGGACCACCTCCCAGCCCATGTTGAAAGATAGAGCCCTCCAGAAGAACAGTATTGGTCAGATGAAAACACAGCCAGATAGTTTATTTAAACCAACTTCGGTAAAAGGTAGTAAGGAGAAGTTAGGAGAGAGTTGCTTCCGAGACGGCGAGGTGAGCGGAGCTGTGCTGCCCGCCGCCCCCTGATGAACACCGACAAGGTAATGAACGCAGGCGATGCCGCATAACAGCGAATAAAGCTTCACTCAGAACTGCAGAAGTCTCATCTGTTACACCCGTTTTTGCGTAATACTAGTGTCGATCGTCAATTAAGGCTCATGGTGTTCACATTTGCCACTTAAAGTAAATATCTGAAACGTGATGATTTTTCTGTTATATTGTTATTGAGAAGCCACATCAGCTACTGTAATTTACGACAAGTTAGATAAGTAATTAAAGATAATTGAGGGACACTGTAGACCATTTTGATAGTTTTCTCTTTTGTGAAACTTAATTTAAACCTATATTATGGATATGATATGGCATAGGTCATCCTTCCATCCATTGTAGAACTTGGAAACCCATTCAGGGAATATTCGTTCACTTTTTGTTGAACGCAGTTGGTTTTTACCATCCTGTATTAAAACATTTCCTTTTATCAACAGTGCAATTTATAAACAATGTTTTGTGAGTAGAATAAAATTTCCGATGATAACTTAACTGCTATTTCGACGTTATTTTACCAGCTAATTAAAAATAGGAAAGCCTTGAACCCCTTCCACTAAATTTAAATAATATTAAGATTCTTTTACAGGGAGTGCAGTGGAGCTGACGCTGCTATCATTAAGGATTTGGTTATATTAATGCTAGTCTCACTGAACTCTTCTGAACTCTACATGTCATGTGTGGTCTGACGTCTCCTTACCAGCAACAGTTCCCAGGTTCAAACAAGTCAATTCCCTAAAAAACACGCTCAGAGCGTCGTTGCGCGAACGTGGTAGGGAGACACGATATAGAACAAACAGACATCACGCAGATTGTTAGACTGTCAGTCTTTTGTTCTTGATTTAAATTGTTTTTAATAATTCTAAAATTACTGATTGATAGTCAGCTGTTGGGAGATATGTATATTAAAAAGTTTAGTCATTGCAATGAGTAGTTTAACTAATAATAAGAACTATACTTTAACATTTTGGCGCCCTTGCTCCGAACGCAGTAGACAATCAGAGAGCAGTAGCTTTACGCCGGCGGTCTTTCTCACGGGTTCAAAATGGCTCTGAGCACTATGGGACTTAACATCTATGGTCATCAGTCCCCTAGAACTTAGAACTACTTAAATCTAACTAACCTAAGGACATCACACAACACCCAGTCATAACGAGGCAGAGAAACTCCCTGACCTCGCCGGGAATCGAACCCAGGGACACGGGCTCGGGAGGCGAGAACGCTACTGCACGACCACTTTCTCACGGGAATGGTACCGAATCTAAAATCTGTCACAGGTACCTCACACCACGTTTCGTCATCTATATACTTCTTGCATCTCCACTGCTCTGGGAACAGCTTCTTGGAGCCTAATACGATGGCTGACTAAGCCAGAAATATTACACGGTTGGTATTGGTTTATTTATAGATTGCCAATTTTTATTTCCACTTCACTGTTGCTGTCTGAGTTCACATATCGTCATTTTGTCATTAGGGGATACTGAGTGGAGCTGTGAACGGTAGAAATGAAGTGCCAAGTGGAGAAATCGAAACGTTTTGGATATATTCTGCTATTTGAATCCGGTAGAGGAGTGACAATAGCGGAAGCAGCCGGGAACAATTGCGTCGTGTACGGGACAGAACACCCCAAGAAAATGGTTTTCTCGATGTTAAAGGAACGTTTCGATGTTAATGAATCTCCACGTTCAGGAAGACCTTCACGGTTTGATGAAGATCATTTGAATACATGGCGTCCTTGTGCTGTCATAACGAAAAGAAAGGAACGGTTGAGCTCAAACAAAGCAGCAGTTCCCCCTGCAAAGAACGGCGCATATGCGTAAAAGACAGCTTTGTGCACCTGTTGGGACAGCGACTGTGTGGTGTGCTACGACTTGTTTCATCGAGGTGTAACCATCGTTGTTGATATTTGTCAACATCTGAGACGTCTGAGAGACACAATCCAAAAACAATGACCAAGAAGACTGCGAGAAGCGATGCTATTCTACGATAACACCTACCAGTGTTCTGCTACCCTGACAAAAGACTCTATACTCTATTTCAGTTCTCTATCGACCAAGCTTCAAATAACTTTCTTTTCGTGTGGAAACAAGCTCCGAACATCGCTCGACAAGTTCTACGCCTCAAATCCTCAAAACCTTCAGGGAAGGTTATGGTACATTAGCATTGGCAGACTGTTGTAAATAGTGAAGGAAAATACAATATAGGTGCATAAAGTCTCTATTATGTGTACCTGCTGTCTTCACCGAACTTAGGGAAAAACCTAAGAACTTGGGCATCAACCCAATAGTAATCTTCCGTGCCATTGTATTTGCATATTTCCGGAGAGAAATATCTACTGTCGGCAGGTGTCTGTATGCACCCTAATCTTACTTTATTCTCATTTTCCCTGATCCAGATATTCAATGGTCGTAGTGGATATTTTGTATAGTCTTGCTTGAACAGCGCTTTGCATAAGGTGCCCAGATTGTATTACCTAAGCGTCGCTAAGCACATATTCAAATAAGACATGTATTGTCTTCAGTTTCAGCACAATGCCTTAATTTAACCAAAGAGCTACATTCACTAATTGAAACTAAAACAAAATGATAAAGAAATTTTGGAAATGTATTTGTCTGGATAGCCAATGATCTTGGTTTTTAGTTTCAGCATTTATCCGGCATATCCTAGGGTTAAGATAGTCTCATTTGGTGTTGGCTGCTTATTTTCCATCATTGTTGTCGGAAGAGATATGGAACTTTAACAGAAGTGTTATATAAAACTTGAAGAAACCAACTGGAGACGGGGAACATGTGACTAGCAATTGAGAGATGCTTAAAGCCAAATTATTTCAGTTTTATCACTATACAGTCAGTCACATAGATTGGCAATGGAGTCCCAGTTACTAGCTGAAATGGTCATAAATAATTATGAACAGATTTTTTTACACAAAGAACCCCCGGGTTCTAAAATACAATACTGTACCAGATAATTCGAAGATACAATGCGCATGTGGACGTGTACAGGAAAGCACTTAAAAAAGTTTTTTCATCGTATATATTCACAATACGATAAAGGTAATTACACAATAGGACTGATTATGTAATAAATAAAAGTAAGTAACTTCTTCAGACATAATAACGCTCGCGTGTTCCCAGCATTTTTTACAGCCATCACTCCAAGGTGCACGGCCTTCTACCTATGTCACAAACCGAAACAGATTTTCATAATGAATTAAAAACAATTAAAGAAACAGCATACAGTAATGTTATCGTCATGTCCTAGTTGATAATGTACTCAGGAGAAAGAACAGAGAGAAAGAGTAATTCTTCTTTAAACCCATCAGAAAATAATAAATCATTTTAACAACAAATTGACCGTCATATCTGTGTGTTTTCGATATTCTTACGACAGTTCATTAATTTTTGCATAGTTTAAAGACTTTAACGAATATTTGAATAACTATTCTACTAAAATATGTTTCGCTCAGTCAAACAGTTAGATTATGAATTAATATTCATATCCTTTGAGTCTAAAACATTCAGTACTTCTTCAAATGATATTCCATGTTTTGTATCTGTATCAAATTGTTGAAACATTGTAACCTCCCAACAGAGAAAATAGTCATAATATTCGCATTTAGTGTAACCTTCCAACTGAAAAAATCTCTTTTAAGTTCCCAATAGAAAGATTTCTTTCCAACACTAAAATTTCAAGTTTTAATGTGACCTTCCATTAAAGACTGACTGCATATCGAGATTAATAAGTTTTGACGTCAGCAGCGCTGCGCCATGGCCCTGTGAAATCATCCTGAATAAACTGAAAAATTCTTACCTCACAATGATGTCGCTGGATAACGCTATCTATATATCTGCTCCTATAAGAATTATTATTTTTTTTTTTTTTTGGCACAGCCCAGTGCAATGCTGGCCACTAGATTTTCTTTTGTAGGAAAACAACTTATATTCTTTTGCTTCAAAAATTTTCAAATGTGTATGAAATCTTATGGGACTTGACTGCTAAGGTCATCAGTCCCTAAGCTTACACGCTACTTAACCTAAATTACCCTAAGGACAAAGGGAGGGAGGACTCGAACCTACGCCGGGACCAGCATTCTTTTGCTTAATCAACATGAGTATACACAGGGAAAATTCGTGAAATCTTTAAACTCTGATAAATGACTGGCAAAAGTTTTCTTCGGAACAAAATTTACTATTGAAACATTTCTGCAAAGAATTACATGGGACTTTAACATTACAACTTTGGTTAAATCAGTTGTGGCAATTAACATACGCGCGTGGTAACAAAGAACAATAATATTTTTTTTTTACCTTATACTATATCGCTCAGGCACTGCCATCGTTGTGCACGACCGGCCAACACACGTCAACCGCTGGACTGCCCTGTCTGAGCTCCATAACCCAAGAGTAATTTTTAACCTAACGTTGACACTTGGGCAACTCCTCAGTAGGTCAATCGTATGTATCGGAGAGAACCGAATTAATTACGGATACAAAAAGGGATACAAAAAGAACAGTGATGTAACGTACGTACAGAAGGGACATGAATAGCACATGCTAATATTTTTATTAGTCTTTTCTCTGAAGAATACTGTACGGCACTGATTTGTTGAAAGAAAATTTATATTAACATGAGAATGTAGTTAAACTTACAAATTTGGTTTTGTTTTCAATTACAGAATGTAAAAGGGTGTGTCCTCACATTTCAGGTCAATAAATGTCCAAAATGGTGCCCATCATTTGATGCAAACATTTGCAATCTACCGCGTAATGAATGTCTTCCACGACGCAGTACATCTGATGCAACGTTGCTAGAGGCTGCCTCAATACGATGTTTCATATCCTCTGGGGTTGTAAGCAACTCACTTGTACGCGTTCTCCTTTAAAGTACCATACAGAAAGAAGTCTAAAGATGTAAGATCACGAGAACGGGCTAGCCAATTTATGCGTCCGCCACGTCCTATGAAACGCTCCTCGAACATTCTGTCAAGGATCAGCCTAGTGTTCATTGCAGAATGTGCAGGAGCACCATCATGCTGATACCACATACGTCTACGCGTTTCCAGCGAGACATTTTCTAGCAATGTTGGCAGATCATTTTGTAGAAACTCGATGTATTTTGCAGCTGTTTGGGTGTCTTCAGTGATGTGAGGACCAATAAGATAGTCGCCAATTACTGCGCACCACACATTTACATTCCAAAGTCGCTGTCGCTCTACCTGTCGAAGGCAGCGATGATTGCCACGGACCAGTAATGCATGTTTAGTAAATTCACTGCACCGTGGTTTGTGAAACCTACTTCTTCGGTAAACAGATAGAACAGCAACGCATTCTCTGTTAATGCCCATTGGCAGAAATTCACTCTATTATTAAAGTGATCTCCATGTAATTTCTGATGCAGCGACAAAGAATATGGGTGAAATTTGTGACGATGAAGTATGCGCATTACACTACTTTGGACTCATTGCACTGCCTCTAGCTATGTCACATGAATTCACGTGTTGGTCCACGGCAACAGCAGCTAACACACCAACTGCACCCGCTTATGTGTTGGGTTTGTTACAGACCCATTTGCGTGTTACGACCATACCTGTTGCATACAATTCTTTGTAGATGTTTCTAAATGTGCGGCGCGTTGGATGATCTCTGTCTGTGTACCTTTCCGCATACAACCTGCATTCGGCAGCTGCATTTTGTTTACAGTCGCCACAGATGAGTATCATCTCTTCCTAGAATAAACCATTTTCACAGTTCTTACGACGCTGTACACACTGTTGTACTTGCGACTTTCTCACGTTCCTACTGTGCGTACTTCTGCTCTTACTTGTGTACAGTACACCATCACAGACGTCTTGTAATACAGTGTACTACAGTTGTTCTGAGTACAAGGACTAATTCAGCAAGCGCTACATGCAGACACTGAGACAGACAAACTCGTAAACATGGTATTCTTCGTAAACATACCCCTACAGGTCTTGTTTTTTACAACACGCGACTGAACATCTAAAGTTTCAAGCGTCAACTTTATGTTACAAATTACTCTGGATGTAACTAACATTTTACGATGTAAGAAACGTCATTGATCAAGTATTTGCTTCCATTTTCAGTTGTGCCAAAAATTATAATAGTTTCCCTTAGAAAAAAAAAAACAGAAGCACGTGTTGAAAATCAAACTTTCGTGCATTTCTCAGTGGTTTGTATTAACCAATTCCACCAGTCCCTTCGTCACTTTCGGTCTGTGGAATTGGCTATTCAGTGTTTTTTGTGGTTTGGGAAGTGATTCCAGTGGTAATGTTAGGTGACTCACCCTGTATTGAACAGAAATATTATTATGCAATAGCAGGCATGTGTGTTTCAGGTTTTAATGTGTCTATGCACCCAGTAGTGACGACAGAATATTTAAAAATGTTTCTTTCTTCCTTGTACACTTCCACAGCAAATTCATCTCGAAATTTGCACTTAATCCTCATGCCTTGTTTATCTTTGACTTCACAGATAATGTAATCATAAATTTAGCTTCATAATGCAACACTATTCTTCAAATTAATCGATGCGAAAGTCCACTCCCAATGTAGTTGTCAAACGGGTCTTTATAACATTCATTGTCAGTTCCATCACTGTTCTACGTCAAAAAATATATGGCAAACACCAGAAGCGCAGCATTGTCTGTCTGCACATTAATTTTTTGAAAAGGTTATTCAAGATTGCGTGGTCTCAGTGTCACTGACTGTTACATGTTGTTTCCTCCTCTGGATCTTCGGAAGATATATCTACATCTACATTTACATGAATTTTATGTAAATAACATTTTGGTGCCAACAGAGGGTTCATCGAACCACCTTCACAAGAATTCTCCGTCATTCAAATCTCGTACAGCGCGCGGAAAAAACGAACATCTATATCTTTCCGTGCGAGCTCTTATTTCCCTTATTTTCTGATGATAACTCTTCCTCCCTCTGTAGATCGGCGCCAACAAATTGTTTTCGTATTCGGAGGTGAAAATTGATGATTGAAATTTCGTGACAAGATTCTGCCTCAACGAGAAACGCCTTTGTTTTAATGATGTCCACCCCAAACCCTGTATAATTTCAGTGATACTCTTCCCCTGTTACGCGATAATACAAAACGTGCTGCTATTTTTTCAACTTTCTCGATATACTGTGTCAATCCTATGTGGTAAGGATTCCACACCACGCAGCAGTAGTCTAAGAGAGGACGGACAAGCGTTATGTAGGCAGTCTCTTTAGTAGATTTGTTACATTTTTTAAATGTCCTGCCAGCAAAACGCAGTCTTAGGTTAGCCTTTTGTTTGACGATTTTTTTTCTGATGTTTCCTTATCACGAACAGGTGGCATTGTTGTACACCCTTCACTGCTGATTTCGTCGCCGCCAATGTAGGGTGTACGTTTCACAGCGCACGCCACTAGTGCTGGGGAAACAATCGTCAATAATCAAACGTCACCCAAAGATACTGTGATAGACACCAACAGGCCGTACGGAAACAATTCGCCATGAAAGCCTCAAAAATTTTACAGTCAGAATCATTGTTTGTGGAATTACACCGTTATTTAACATGCCCCATATTTCCTTAACATTGATTGTGACTCTGCTACACATTCATTAGTACACTACTGGCCATTAAAATTGCTACACCAAGAAGAAATGCAGATGATAAAGGGGTATTTATGGGACAAGTATATTATACTAGAACTGACATGTGATTACAGTTTCACGCAATTTGGGTGCATAGATCCTGAGAAATCAGTACCCAAAACAACCATCTCTGGCCGTAACAACGGCCTTGATACGCTTGGGCATTGAGTCAAACAGAGCTTGGATGGCGTGTAAAGGTACAGCTTCAACACGATACCACAGCTGATCAAGAGTAGTGACTGGCGTATTGTGAGGAGCCAGTTGCTCAGCCACCATTGACCAGACATATCCATTGGTGAGAGATCTGAAGAATGTGCTGGCTAGGGCAGCAGCAGAACTTTTTCTGAATCCAGAAAGGCTCGTACAGGACCTGCAACATGCGGTCGTGCATTATCCTGCTGAAATGTAGGATTTCTCAGGGATAGAATGAAGGGTAGAGCCACGGGCCGTAACACATCTGAAATGTAACGTCCACTGTTCAAAGTGCCGTCAGTGTGAACAAGGGGTGACCGAGACGTGTAATGGCACCCCATACCATCACGCCGGGTGATACGCCAGTATGGCGGTGACGAATACACGCTTCCAACGTGCGTTCACTGCGATGTCGCCAAACACGGATGCGGCGACCATGATGCTGTAAACAGAAGATGGATTCATCCGAAAAAATGACGTTTTGCCATTCGTGCACCCAGGTTCGTCGTTGAATACACTATCGCAGGCGATCCTGTCTGTGATGCAGCGCCAAGAGTAACCGCAGACATGGTCTCCGAGCTGATAGTCCATGCTGCTGGAAACGTCGTCGAACTGTTCGTGCAGATGGTTGTTGCCTTGCAAACGTCCCCATATGTTGACTCAGGGATCGAGACGTGGCTGCACGATCCGTTACATCCATGCGGATAAGAAGCCTGTCATCTCGACTGATAGTGATACGAGGTCGTTGGGATCCAGCACGGTGTTCCGTATTACCCTCCTAAACCCACCGATTCCATAATCTGCTAAAAGTCATTGGATTTCGACCAACGCGAGCAGCAATGTCGCGATATGATAAACCGCAATCGCGATAGGCTACAATCCGACCTTTATCAAAGTCGGAAACGTGATGGTCCGCAGTTCTCCTCCTTACACGAGGCATCACAACAACGTTTCACCAGGCAGCGCCGGTCAACTGCTGTTTGCGTATGAGAAATCGGTTGAAACGTTGCTCATGTCAGCACGTTGTATGTGTCACCACCGGCGCCAACCTTGTGTGAGTGCTCTGAAAAGCTAATCATTAGCATATCACAGGGACGTCGTCCTGTCGGTTAAATTTCGCGTCTGTAGCACGTCATCTTCGTAGTGTAGCAATTTTAATGGCCAGTAGTGTATTAGCTTCGTGCGTAAGTTCATAGTGTTATTCCGTTAAGTTCAGTAAACACAACAGACACACGTAACAAAGAATTCACTCATGTACAATGTACTTTCCTTCATTATTTACAAGTCTGCCAACGCTGGGGTACATTATCCATACCGCGACAGCTGAAATCACGTGGTTTTGAGACGTAGAGATCGTCGAGCCATCATCGGAGCCCATTTCCTTCCGGAATGGAAGTTCCTTAAAGGTTGTTTGATACAGAGGTGAAAAGATGAAAATCTGAGGGCGCAAGATCAGGTGAATGGAGCTGGTGTGGAATGACTTCCCAAACCAAGTGTGGTTTCTGTCAGTCTAGCAGAACGTTGTCGTGGAGGTGCACCACTTCCCACAGTCTTCTTTGTCATTGTTCTGAGTTTGCTTCTGCAACACGTCTCATTGTTGATAACAAACGTCAGCGGTGATAGTTAAACCTCAGTGAAAGAATTCGTAGTACACCACACAGTCGCTGTTGCACCGTATGCGTAACACTATTTTTTGTGGTTGCGCGTAGGAGGTTAGTACAGGGAGTTGCCATTTTCTTTGCATTCATTCATTATTTTCTTTTCTTATTTTCGCATACAGACACCATTACCTATAACCAATAACGATACAGGATAGTGTTGTTCACGAGCTAATTGACGAGGAGCAAGCAGAGATACGCATATGACCACCCGCCGATTTCCGTGACTTTGGCTTGGCGGTACCCATACATCCAATGAAGTTTCCCTCTTGCACGCAAATGTCACACGATCACGGAATGACCACAGTTGATCACATTTGCCAGTTCTCGAGTACGTTGACGTATATAATTGTGGATTAACCCCTTTAAACGATCTTCATGAAAACACAAATGTCTTCCTGAAAGTGGAGGGTCACTAAAGTCAAAACTATGCTCTTCAAAAGGAGAAAATCATTTTCTAGCCGTGCTCTGAGCAGTGTTTATAGCTGCCTCCGCTGCCGTCACTCCTCTATTCAACTCAGAGGACAATGTCTCAAATGTTCCGATTTATCCACTCAGCACTCCACTTTCTAGAGCCACAGCTCCACTTAATGTCTCCAAGTGACAAAAAGGCAATATACAAACTCGAATAGCAACAGTGAACTAGAAATAAAAAATGTAAATCGATGAATAGACACACAGCAACCGGGATACCAAAATACAGATCGAAAACACTACAGAGTTCTGCAGCAACCAAATAACTGTAGCAGTTTGGGGTGAGGCACCACCACGATGTAGAGGCTGATGTCCGTTGCGGTCTGCAGATAGTGGTACTACTCAGAAAAGCACTCCGTCTTCAGGCCACGAGTAGCCTACCGGGACCATCCGACCGCCGTGTCATCCTCAGTGTAGGATGCGGATAGGAGGTGCGTGGGGTCAGCACACCGCTCTCCCGGCCGTTATGATGGTATTCTTGACCGAATCCCCTACTATTCGGTCGAGTAGCTCCTCAATTGACATCACGAGGCTGAGTGCAGACCGAAAAACGGCAACAGCGCATGGCGGCCTGGATGGTCACCCATCCAAGCGCCGACCAGGCCCGACAGCCCTTCGATGATCTCACGGAAACCGGTGTATCCACTGCAGCAAGGCCATTGCTCGGTGCTACTCAGAGGTGGCTAAGAAAACACGGCTGGAAGATACAACTTGTGCTGCAGTATTCGTTGTGTGGTGCCGCCGCAGCCACGCCAGTTTGGACATGCGGCTGACCGGTGCGAAAGCCGGTTACCAGCGCGTGTCTGGCTATGACGTCTGCACTCATTATCGCTAAGACTTGTTTTTCGCCGATCACCGACGCATGTAACAGTTCGTACATTTTGGAGGCGTGCGACCAGTGCCAGGAGTACGATCGTATACCAGAATTCTCGAGGAGACTCCAGGAACCGGAAGTAGAGGTCATCCCCATTGGCGACCACGTCGAGTGTCGGTAACACCTTATACAAAGGGTGGACAAAATGTTCCTACTTGAGGACGTAGCAGCAATACATATGCAACCTAGCACGATCCTGATGCGGCTATATACATCGAAACGTAGGCGAGGTGTCAGTGTAGCCTTCAAACGGAAACTTTTTGATTGCCACTTATACACAAATGGAAAAAAGCGCAACGCCTAGTGAGCCGTGGCGCCTTCGGTTAGGAAGCCCGAGCGATCCGACTGGCACCACTTGTGCTAGCGTTCCATCTATTCTGGCCCTCGTCGTATCAGCTTAGGTTGCTTATGTGTTCTCTCCAGATCTGTGTCGTAGTGAGTGGTGTGTTGGGCACGGAGCCGGACGGGTATGAATGAGTACTCGGGATCCCCGAGATTGCAGCGACTTGAAACCGTTGGCCGTTGGCCTATAAGTCCCCGCCGTTTCCTGTAGCGTTGACCGTGCTACCGGCGAGTTTAGCGAGTAAGGAGCGGTTCTCGTCGCGTGAAACCTACACTATGTGTTCAAAATTATCCGGGCACCCTAAAAAAACATACGTTTTTCATATTAGGTGCATCGTGCTGCCACCTACTGCCTGGTACTCCATATCAGCCACCTCAGTAGTCATTAGACACCGTGAGAGAGCAGAATGGGGAGCTCCGCGGGACTCACGGACTTTGAACGTGGTCAGGTGATTGGGTGTCACTTACGTCATACGTCTGTACGCGAGATTTCCACACTCCTAAACAACCCTAGGTCCCCTGTTTCCTTGCTACCAGCGAGCTTAGCGGGTAAGGACCGGCTCTCGTCGCGTGAAACCTACACTGTGTGTTCAAAATTATGCGGACACCCTAAAAAACATACGTTTTTCATATTAGGTGCATCGGCCCGCCACCTACTCCCAGGTACTTCATATCAGCAACCTCAGTAGAAACGGGGTGGGTCGTGAAAGTGGAAACGTGAAGGGACATGTCCACCACAAAAGCGTACAGGCCGATCTTGTCTGTTGACTGACAGAGACCGCTGACAGTTGAAGAGGGTCACAATGTGTAATAGGCAGACATCTATACAGACCATCACACAGGAATTCCAAACTGCGTCAGGATTCACTGCAAGTACTATGACAGTTAGGTGGAGGTGAGAAAATTAGGATTTCATAGTCGAGCGGCTGCTCGTAAGCCACACATCGCGGCGGTAAATGCCAATCGACGCCTCACTTGTTGTAAGGAGCGTAAACATTGGACGATTGAACAGTGAAGAAAAAGGTTGTGTGGACTGACGAATCACGGTACACAATGCGGCGATCCGATGGCAGGATGTGGGTATGGCGAATGCCCGGTGACCGTTATCTGCCAGCGTGTGTAGTGCCAACATTAAAATTAGGAGACGGTGGTGTTATGGTATGGTCGTGTTTTTCATGGATGTGGCTTGCACCCCTTGTTGCTTAGCATGGTACTATCACAGCACAGGCCTACACTGATGTTTTGAGCACCTTGTTGCTTCCCACTGTTGAAGAGCAATTCGGGGATAGCAATTGTATCTTTCAACACGATCGAGCACCTGTTCACAATGCACGGACTGTGTCGGAGTGTTTACACGACATCCCTATAATGGATTGGCCTGCACAGAGTCCTGACCTGAATCCTATAGAACACCTTTGCGATGTATTGGAACGCCAATTTCCACTGTTGTAAATCAACATGCTCTACAGAGTGTCGACGTGTTACCTTGGCCTGGTAGATCACCAGAACTGTCTCCCGTAGAGCACATACGGGACAACATGGGAAGGTAAATCCAACGTCATTCACAACCAGAATTTACCGTCCCTGTATAGCCTGACAAAATGCAACAGGCATAGAACTCCATACCACAATCTGACATCCGTTACCTGAACAGCACAATGCATGCACGTTTGCATTCTTGGAATCAGCTGTCTGGAGGTTACACTGGTTATTAATGTACCAGAATTTCACATTTTCAAAGACCTTCCCCACACTTATATTAACCTGTGATTTTGCAATGTTTATCACTTAAATATGTTACCTAGACGAATATCTTCCCGAAATTACATTATTCTGTATTAATTATATTTGGCTTAGTAATTTTTGTCTGAGTCTATGCCACAGTGAGCGATTTAGCTGGTCAAGTATTTTTTTAGTATTACTGCCCATGTAGATAAAATTCACAATTCATCGTAAAGACTCTGATCGGCACTCATGTTGAGGCAATGATGTGCGCCGTACTACAAAAGCCGTAGTATTTAGGGATTTAATGTTAACTGCTGGTTATTGACAGACCATGACTCGAAACCCAGGAATGAAGCATTCCTATAGATGGTTCACCAAGCGAGAGAATCAGGATATACGATGTTGGTCCTGAAACGACATGGAGCTTGCATCGCTTAGGGTGGTGATTCAGTGTGGACTTGCAAGGAATTAGAATCCTTAGCATTGTAATAGCAGCGGGGGTTACAGTGTTCCGCCTAGACAATGTTTTTGGACTCATAAAGTGTGACTCATAACAATCAAGAACTCTGAAGAAATCTGGTAGTTTCCCGCAGACTGTGCGTTTTCGCAAACTAAAAGGTTATGTCTTGGAACTTCAACATTAATAGCAGCTTTATGTCAGTTTCATCGGAGCTTTAAAAACTGTGCGCATTTCTGTTTCCGTGCAAGAATTTCAAGTAAGTTCCACGGAACTCTAGTGAATATACAGAGACTCTGCACACTGACGAAATTCAGTTACTCTGAACAGATTGTTATGCTGATTTTGTCTACGCAGGCATCTGCTGGAAAATGTCAAGGCACATTTAACCTGAGCGGATGCTAAGGCAAATGAAAACGTTCGTTACGTCCATACAGCGCACCACTTTGTGTTGACTGCAATTTATAAGATGATGCTGGGTTGATGTGGGGGGGAGGGTGGGGGAAGGAGAGACCAAACTTCGAAGTCATCGGTCTAATCAGATAGGGAAGGATGGGGAAGGAAGTCCATCGTGCTCTTTCAAAGGAACCATCCCTGCATTTGCCTGAAACGGTTTAGGGAAAACACGGAAAACCTAAATCAGGACGGTCGGACGCTGGATTGAACCGTCGTCCTCCAGAATTTATAAGTGTAATTTCAATACGCAAATACTTAAATTAAAATTAAAATACACGGGTATTGCCTACGGTAGTCTGGGCAACAAACCTACAATCGAATTAATAGCTCATAAGAGTGTCGAGTTAATAGTTCTTAAGAGTGTTGGGGCCCAAATGTATGATCACACCCAGACGAACAATGTCCTGTATTGACCACGCATTGTATCACCATCCAGCAGGTAAGTTGTCCTAAGTTGGATCGAACATACTCTCCCAGTGAGGAAGTGTAATCAGCAAGCTTTGTTGGTAGCGTGGAAATACGACAAAAATCCTGAGGCATCATGGAATAGTTAATTAATTACTGGAAGTAAGTGTTGGACGAGGCAGTGGTACATGTATCCACTGTACAATGATATAAAGAACTGAGCAAGTATAAGCATACACAGCAACTGATCTGAACTCACGAGTGTCACAAACCAGCAGTGTCGTCAGCTGTTGTCACAGAGTAGGGCAGGGTGCCCCGAAAAAGACTCGTGATGCGGACGCAGCCAAGGCGATGGTACAGTTTCAAATGGTGGCCGGCGGATACCAACTGTGTCTCGAACAAAAATACTGTATAGTAAGCAGCAGCGGAAACCCATTTTTGACGACCAGGTTGCAAGAGACCACAGTGCCGTAGAAAGAGGGAAAGTATGACATAATGATGTTACGAATCATAATAGTTATGATATAAGCCAAATTCTGTTAAATATCGTCCTGCAAGCGTATCCTATCGATCAGTCAAATAAAGTTATTATTTTTCAAAACCACTAATAATTTTTACAGCTGGAGGTGCGACGGTGACGCCATTGTCAACCATGACGGGCGGCAGTGGGGAGGACCTGAATTTTCGGTGCGGCCGGACGTGATGGTGAGAGTCAGCTCCACAGTTATGCCACAAACCGCTTTGTTCTTGCGTGTATTGAGTAAGTAACATCTTCAGAGCTCAACTTACGTAGGGGGTGAATTTGGTTGATGATTAAAAGTATTATTTGATTTGAGACAAATTTGCAGTATTAGACAATGTCGGACAGTTCTCAGAGCTTATGCCAGCCACGACGTCCTTGCTACTATTCATGTAAGTAAGTTGACTACTTTGACTATTCCATTGTTTACTATCACAGACCTCCCCCGGTTGCTGAGTGGTCAGCGTGACAGAATATCAATTCTAAGGGCCCGGGTTCGATTCCCGGCTGGGTTGGAGACTTTCTTCGCTCAGGAACTGGGTGTTGCGTGGTCCTAATCATCATCAATTCATCCCCATCGACGAGCAGGTCGGTGAAGTGGCATCAACTTGAAAGACCTGCACCCGGCGAACGGTCTACCCGACGGAAGGCCCTAGCCATAAGATATTTACATTTTTTACTACCACCATGTTGTGACTTTGGCGTCTCGAATGACCACTTATTCTATCTGCGAGCAACAGCTTGCTTACCTAATATGTTCCAAAACGCCCCGCATAAGAACGGTATTTTCCGGTGCTCATATCTCGGGTTACATAGGTAATAAAAAGATAGTGTCAAGTGTTTTGGAGAGCCCTTGGGATAGGGACCATTTATATACCCAACAGAAAGATCACCTTAGTGTCACTATCCTACAGTACAGGGTCAAAGTACGAATATTAGACACTTCCTCCTGCTTAGGCAGATGGAAGAAATCGGCTGGATCTTTGTGCGGTTGATGTGGTCTACGGTGCGCGTGGTGGAGCTT
This sequence comes from Schistocerca nitens, assembly GCF_023898315.1. Lineage (NCBI taxonomy): Eukaryota > Metazoa > Arthropoda > Insecta > Orthoptera > Acrididae > Schistocerca > Schistocerca nitens. The sequence goes on along the minus strand of NC_064618.1, from coordinate 645,401,492 downwards.
ATAGAGGCACTATTAGCGCAAGGGTGCTTGTTTTACTATCTTTTCGCCGTGGCCAAAATACCAGAACCCAGCCGAGGATTCCAAGACGCCGGCCGAAATGACCGGGCGGTTCTAGGCGCTTCAGTCTGGAACTACACGACCGCTACGGTCGCAGGTTCGAATCCTGCCTCGGGCATAGATGTATGTGATGTCCTTAGGATAGTTAGGTTTAAGCAGTTCTAAATTCTAGGGGACTGATGACCTCCGATGTTAAATCCCATAGTGTTCAGAGCCATTTGAACCATTTGATTCCAAAACGGCTAGACACAGAAAATGGCTGAAATTTTCGCGACATGTTCCCGAGATCCCGATCTCGAACAACCTTGAAAATTTTCTATATATCTTCACCGATTTCCGAGATACAGCGTTTCAAATTTACCCTGCTTGTACATATAAGCTACGCATGTAAAATGCAGTGTTAGGCGAAAACGTTGTTATAAAGCGACGTGGCATAGAGAAATACGCTGTAAAGTGTCGTCGTTATCATCTAGGAACCCCTTGCTGTAATACTAAAGCACATGCAAAGTTGGTTTGCATTTAAAATCGGGTCTGAGGTGAAAAATTTGTTTCCTGTTACTTCAGTTTCACTGAACCATATATTTCATCGGAATTACATGCCCTGCTTCAGCAGTGAAAACAAGGGGACCAGAGGAAAAAATCCTCCTATCGGGACACAAAAAATTCGGATATGATCCTGTTGATTTAAAAGGCTCTGACTGAAAGGCGAGGTAGTACATGCTTCAATCTGCCTTCATCAGCAACTTTAAAAATTTCCTCAAAAATTTTGACACCTGAACATATTCGCGCTTTGTTATGCTGAGAGAGAAGAATACAACGGCAGAGGCAAAGAGACGGAAAAGTAAGGAATATTGGAGGATATTAGACAGTGGTTGTACTATAGAAAGAGCGAAGGAGACAATGAGAGTGTGAGAGAAAGACAGGGGAGCAGTGGTAGTGGAACATAGTTGATAGTGACAGAACACTGCTAGGAAAAGAGTGAAGCAGACGATACCAGGTTGGGGGAAGGGTGGGGGGTAGGAATAAAAAGAAAATGGAAGTGGCTAAGAACCAATGATAATGTAAGACAGAGCATTTGACAATGACAGCGAGGAAGAATGACAGTGAGTACAGACAGAAGCTATAGGAAGGAAGGAATATTAGCAGTAAGAGAGAGCAAGTGGGGGACAGTGATGGTTAGAGGAGACTGCAGTAGTGGGACAGAACGAAGGCGATTGTTGATGTGACAGAGGAGACTATATCAGAGAGTTACAAAGAGATAATGTCAATGAGATGGGCTGAATGAGTGAGTGAGATAGGGGAACTGGGACAGAATGGATAAGAGTGCGTTACAGCGATGGACAAGATACTGTATGTCACTTGTGGTGTTTGAGGTGAGTTCTACGTTAAAAAAACTCGAATATGTTGGGGCGCCAAACTTCTTGGGAAAATTTTCAGCGGTATTGTGGAAGGTAAAATGAGGCAAATTACACTGCAACAAACCGCAAGTTTTCTTGAAATGATTTTATTACACCATTAGTAGCTTCAGGCCTGAGCCCATCGTCAGCTCGTAGCGTTGATTTCTTTTACATCTGTGTCCTAAAATATAGCACAATTTTAATGATGCATAGTTTCCAAAGGATTTTTCTTTTGCGTTCTAAAATTTAACAACGTTTTTGTGATTACATAGTTTTACACTTATATGTGCTCTAAACATACTACTCACTTCCTGTAAAGCCCTCCTTTACCTATTATAGAAGTTTGATTTTGTCTTACAAACCTTACTGATCAATCAATTGAGCTACAAAAGTAAATGACGGATACATTTGTTTAAATCGGCTGCTGATCAGCAGTCAACGCTACCATCTGACGGTGACTCAGGATCGAAACTAGAAATGGTGTAATAAAATGTTTTCATGAAAACGTCTTGTTGGTTGCAGTATTTATACAGTGTAAACTACGAAAACAGCTAACGTATAATCCAAGCTAAACGGATAAAATGAGGCAGCTGGTATCACACTTTTCAGTCAGTCTTTTAAATAAATAGGAACATATTCGAATTTTTTGTGCTCCTGTAGGAGCATTTTCCCTTAAAGCATGGTAGAGGTGTAGCTGGTTCATATTGTACATTCTTGTGCAAGTATCTTTCGCTTGCGCGTCAGTAGTATCGAGGTGAGAAAAAGATGTTATGTTCAAGTCAGTTTTGTGAATTCTGATCGAAGTATTTGACGGAAGTGCACCGACGAAACTCAAAGGTAGTGGTCCGCGCTGATATAATAAGCTTTTACAATATTTGTTTCTGGTTTCCAAGAGTGTTTTTTGTTATAAGACATTCGTTCCCTTTATTCATGTGCCGGAGTGCAAGGTCCTGATAGCTGTCCAGGAGGCAACATCAGGTCACTCTGACAGGTGGAGACTGTGCGGCTGGACTTCGAAGCGGTAGAACGAAGTAGATAGCTCTGCTGCGCACTTGATCCAGGCACCCCTGTTACAGTTTAACTTTCTGATATCTACATATTCCGTATGCTACTTGTTGGTTATTTTCTCTAGTAGCTGAACAGTGTGTTTTGTTTCATTTGACACTAAAACCAAAACCAGTCTGTCAGGTAAAATACGAAAGGGACAAGGAAAATGTTGGGAGATAGGCAAAACTATAGAAGGATACCTTGGCTTGAATATGAGACCAACGGTCAAGTGGTTGCAGGGTGCAGTAGTTATGAAGCAATGCCGTGATATTGACGTAATACGATGGCGTCGAGAGCTGCACCTAAACGATCTTAAGACTGAAGACGGCAATTACATTCCTGATACAGTAAAAAATAATCACATCATTATATTGCAGAAAGGATTATTCTGTTACTCTGCGATCGTTGACAGGCAATAAAGAAGAAAAAGTACGACAAATAGCGGAGTGCTTGGCTCGCAGCGGAGATGCACTCTGCCGAGACATTTATCAGGCAGAATAAACTCCGAACGTGGAACTTGTTTCGAATATTAGCTCGCCCGCACTATTTACGACGCAGCCTTACAACATAGATTAAGTGTTCCGGACGTGGCGCTATTTCCAAGTTCGCGAGCACTTCTTCCTCTGAATTATTTACACATTAAGAAGGAATACCTTTTCTAGATGGCTGCTGGGAATCTTTCACGGTCTACCCGTAGCAGTTACTCCGCCGAAATGATGTATTGTTAGCAATATGCCAAATACGCATATTGCTATAGATATTTCACTCTCTTTCTGTACTATGCACACCGAGGTAACAGAGATTTCCTTTCGGTTTCTAAGAAATTAAAATATTAGAAAACTAGGTGCTACTGGAAAAAACAAATGCACCACTGGTTGCGATCCAGGAGTGCACGTTCCAAAATCCTCATGAGCAGTGTCATATTCCAGAGTCTGCCTTGCGGCCTGCATTCATGTGCTTTTCCTTCTCATTTTGCTATTTACATTCGGTGCCTAGCGGGAAATAGTTTTCGTCTATATCAGTTTGTGCATGAACTGAGACTACTATCCGCACATTTTGTGAGTGCTTCTCAGGTAAGACACACAACTCTGTGATACATTCTGCAGGTATTTTCTAAACGTAGACCCTCTGTAGGTTTAAACAATCTTCGGTGTTGACTGAATTACACTTCTTGATATTATAAAGTTATCAGAGATAAAATATAAGAAACTAGAGGTTATCAACAACTTACATAGAAACCTGACTGCCGTTACAAGTGCCAAAGGACATGAAAATTAAGCTGTAGTTTTATGAAAAATAGGACAGGGTTGTAGGCTACCCTTATGTTCTTCAGTCTGTGCGCTGAACAAACAGTATAAGGAAACAAGGAAGATTTTCAAAAGATAGTTAAGTTCAAAGTGAGGAAATAAAAATTTTGTAGTTTGCCAACGACACAGTAATTCTATCAGACACCACAACAGAACAAAAAGCATTGTCTCTAGAAAAGAAGTTATGAGGTGAATGTAACTAACAGTAAAGGAAGGGTAATGGAATGTAGTCAAATCACATCACACGGCACTGGAGAATTACAGCAGTTAAAGTAACAGACTAGTTTTGTTATTTGATCAGTGAAATAACCGACGCTGGTGGAGGTAAAAGAAATATAAAATACCGACAGGCAATATCAAGCAACACAGTGACCCACGAGGAATGGTCAGTAATCAGGGACATAAGAGAAACGTCTGTTTGAAGCGAAGCATAAAAACTCCATATGCACATATGCCCTATTCCGAATGGTTTCCTAGATACATCACATTTAACCTACATTGTTATTGATCGAATTGAAGGCCTCACACACAACTGGTTTGAATCATACTTACCGAACGGAATGCGAAAAATGTGCTAAGTAATTCGCACACTGTTAAAAAAGGTAAAAGATTTTAATGACGATGGAAAAACCACAAAGCGAGTCCCACAGTTTTCAAGTTTCAGGCCACTCTTATTTCTTTGACTGGAACACATCAACGTATAGAGGGGATGAGATGGGTTGAGGTACTATAAAATATCAGAGAGGGTGGGTGAGTAAATGTGCATGCCACAAGCAGAAAATCGAAAGATCATTAAATGTGTTCTGTCTCGGAAGGCATTCGGGATAGAGGATTGTACTGAGCCACGTTTGGATACAATTGGGTTGCTAGCCACATAAGCTACACTTCACTCACACGTCGAGTAAATATGTTTGAATAACTTTCTACCACTGGTCTTGTTAATAATTCACTATGAACACCTGTTGTTATTTGTTTCAATGGTTGCAGTGTTAGTGAATTAATGCGCTAGGTACATCGTACAGTGTTAGATATTTACAATTCTCACCGAAGATCACTTCTACCGAACGTAGTAAAGTGTAATGATCACTGTTACTACTACAAACACCACTTTAGGAAAGAATCTAGTGAACAAATCGTCTACACCGGATGTAGCAGTTTCCCAGACAACACTAATGGTAGATCATGTTGTACCATCCCTTACTCAGGTCACTGCAGTTCAGCCACACGAGTAAACCGACATTAATACCGGCACACTAGATTCAACAAAGAGGTCTTTTGGTGTGAGCTTTACTCGATTCCAGGATCGTGTTAGTTGATGGAACCGCAATCACACAACGTAAGTAGTGGGACTAAGTATTTGTCACCCCACATTCCATTGTTGCCAAATTTATTCAATATGGCGGTGATGACGTCATCCAAGATGGCGGTATGTAGACTTGGCAACAGCACATGAAGTCGTCCAAGATGGCAGCTTTTGGCGGGAAAATAGGCCAATTGGGCTATGTCCACTAACCTAAGCCACCAGAAAAAATTGGCCCCAAATTCAAATTCCAAAAAGATAATGCATGCAAAACCGTACTTTTCTTTATTATTATTCATTAATATTGATTATCATTTGTTAACTTTCATTATCATTTATTATAATTTATTATTATTTATATCATTCACGTGTGTATGCAGTTCAACTGTGTTAGTTCATTGAATTTTCGTGGTAACTTATGCTTCCGCCGCTAAATTATTAAAATTCGAGGTTGATGGTATTAAGAATGGCGCTGAAGCAAATGTTTTTGGAGATGAACATTGTTAGCTACTTTTATTGGCAAGGAGTTTATGGTAGCGAGCGAATTTATTTTGAGTGTATAAAGGGAAGGTTAAGTATTTGTGGGACAATATAGAATTTGAGTGAGTTGATACTTATGTGAGTTGAGAAGTTTGCTAGGAGCGTGCGATGGCTCCCACATATCCGCATGATATTGAGTTGTTATTTTTGATTTGACTTGCGAGCTTTGTCTTAGATTGACTTGCAGAGGTACGTATCTTGGCGGGAGCGACGGTTCATTCATACGTGTGTGTTTTTGCAAAGATCTTGGATTAGGTAATCGGACCATGTAGGTTGAATAATGAGACTTGCGTGATCAGTTAACTCAGTGACTGCGTTCTTTGTGCCACAGAGCCACATGGTCGATCACGTGTTGTTACGTCAAGGAAGTTTACAAGTAGGTAGCAAGCATTCCAGTTGGAACGTGTTGGTTTCGTGTCGGTGGGGGAATTCCGAACTTTAGGGTAGAAATATCTTTTAGCGGGTCACGTGATATACCTTTGTAGCAAACCTCTGGGACCGTTGTGTGACGTGAGGGAAGATTGGAGTGTCCCGAAAAACAACTTTGGTAGGAAATGTGTTCTTTTGTCCGGGACTCAGACGTGGTGGATCGCGGAACGCTCGGCGGGTGCCTGACTTGAATATGGACCTGTCCGAACCTGTCCAGAAAAACAACTTTACCACCAAAAGTGCGAGTGTGCGTTCTCTGTCCACCGTGTGCTGGATCGAAGGGCCAACCGTTGTGACGTAGCCATGGACAGGTTCCATCCTGTCCAGCGTTAAATGCTCGTCAAAAGCGTGTTTACTTAAGGTGAATGATGTGGCGGACTCTGCAAGGCCAGTAGCCGGGGGCAGGTCGCTGCCTACCTGGTGCAGGGAGTTTAGGAGAAAGCAGAGTGCCACAGCAGGCCTTGTGTATGTCAGCAGAGCTCTGCAGTTCGTGGTGTAAGCATCTTGAGGATGTTTACTAAGTGAATTAGGACACACTTGCATGACCGTAATGCCTGAAATAGAGAGTCCTTTTCCCACCTTGTGACTTAGCGTAGTACAAGTGAAGAGATTTTAATAATTTAGCGGCGGAAGCATAAGTGACCACGAATATTCAATGAACTAACACAGTTGGACTGCATACACACGTGAATGATATAAATAATAATAAATTGTAATAAATGATAATGAATGTTAGTAAATGATAATCAATAATAATCAATAATAATAAAGACTGGTACGGTTTTGCATGCATTATCTTGTTGGAATTTGAATTTGGGGCCAATTTTTTCTGGTGGCTTAGTTTAGTGGACGTAGCCCAATTGGTCTATTTTCCCCCCAAAATTCAAAATTACCGCCATTTTTTCTGGAGCTTAGGTTAGTGGACAGAGCACAATTGACCTATTTTCAGGCCAAAACCCATCATCTTGTATGACATCATGTGCTGCTGCCAAATCTACATACCGCCAGCTTGGATGACGTCATCGCCTCCATCTTGAATAAATTTGGCAACAATGCAATGTGGGGTGACACATACTTGGTCCCACTACTAACTTAGCACTTTTGTAAAAATCTTGCCAACTTCAAATCTAGTACTATCACTGTAAGAACGACATGCTAACGAAGTACTGACTCCTTTTCTATTAGAAGATCCCAGGACCCTACAATGGAATCGAGCTTGCAGTCCAAATATTTCAATAACCATAGGTACTTTGACTATAATTAAGTTATGCGTAACCTTGTAGATCTTATTTGACGGTTATAGCACTCTGACATTTACTCACTTCACCTGAAGACATGGAAAACAGTATCCAATAATGATAGTTTTCAGAGTAAAAGTTCAGTTGGCTCATAACTTTTTTCAGTAATCTAAAAATATGTTTAAGTACCTTTCCATTACTATAACCTAAAACATGTTGTGTGAAGATAATATGGGATTTTATACGTAATATCTGTATTTGCTTCAAATTTCAAAACTATTATTAAAACTTTTTCCTTTAGAATATAATTTTGGTTTCAATTAAATGGCGTTCTGCAGCATAAGTTTTTAACGTTGTAGGATTGTACCGCTGACTGTTCACTTTGTAAGACATACCAAAACACGATATACATACTTACAAAATCCAATTAGTTTTCAGTATCCAATAATGATAGTTTTCAGAGTAAAAGTTCAGTTGGCTCATAACTTTTTTCAGTAATCTAAAAATATGTTTAAGTACCTTTCCATTACTATAACCTAAAACATGTTGTGTGAAGATAATATGGGATTTTATACGTAATATCTGCATTTGCTTCAAATTTCAAAATTATTATTAAAACTTTTTCCTTTAGAATATAATTTTGGTTACAATTAAATTGCGTTCTGCAGCATAAGATTTTAACGTTGTAGGATTGTACCGCTGACTGTTCACTTTGTAAGACATACCAAAACACGATATACATACTTACAAAATCCAATTACTTTACAACAATTCTCTCTAAATATGTGAGCCAGATATCTACACTCCTGGAAATGGAAAAAAGAACATATTGACACCGGTGTGTCAGACCCACCATACTTGCTCCGGACACTGCGAGAGGGCTGTACAAGCAATGATCACACGCACGGCACAGCGGACACACCAGGAACCGCGGTGTTGGCCGTCGAATGGCGCTAGCTGCGCAGCATTTGTGCACCGCCGCCGTCAGTGTCAGCCAGTTTGCCGTGACATACGGAGCTCCATCGCAGTCTTTAACACTGGTAGCATGCCGCGACAGCGTGGACGTGAACCGTATGTGCAGTTGACGGACTTTGAGCGAGGGCGTATAGTGGGCATGCGGGAGGCCGGGTGGACGTACCGCCGAATTGCTCAACACGTGGGGCGTGAGGTCTCCACAGTACATCGATGTTGTCGCCAGTGGTCGGCGGAAGGTGCACGTGCCCGTCGACCTGGGACCGGACCGCAGCGACGCACGGATGCACGCCAAGACCGTAGGATCCTACGCAGTGCCGTAGGGGACCGCACCGCCACTTCCCAGCAAATTAGGGACACTGTTGCTCCTGGGGTATCGGCGAGGACCCTTCGCAACCGTCTCCATGAAGCTGGGCTACGGTCCCGCACACCGTTAGGCCGTCTTCCGCTCACGCCCCAACATCGTGCAGCCCGCCTCCAGTGGTGTCGCGACAGGCGTGAATGGAGGGACGAATGGAGACGTGTCGTCTTCAGCGATGAGAGTCGCTTCTGCCTTGGTGCCAATGATGGTCGTATGCGTGTTTGGCGCCGTGCAGGTGAGCGCCACAATCAGGACTGCATACGACCGAGGCACACAGGGCCAACACCCGGCATCATGGTGTGGGGAGCGATCTCCTACACTGGCCGTACACCACTGGTGATCGTCGAGGGGACACTGAATAGTGCACGGTACATCCAACCCGTCATCGAACCCATCGTTCTACCATTCCTAGACCGGCAAGGGAACTTGCTGTTCCAACAGGACAATGCACGTCCGCATGTATCCCGTGCCACCCAACGTGCTCTAGAAGGTGTAAGTCAACTACCCTGGCCAGCAAGATCTCCGGATCTGTCCCCCATTGAGCATGTTTGGGACTGGATGAAGCGTCGTCTCACGCGGTCTGCACGTCCAGCACGAACGCTGGTCCAACTGAGGCGCCAGGTGGAAATGGCATGGCAAGCCGTTCCACAGGACTACATCCAGCATCTCTACGATCGTCGCCATGGGAGAATAGCAGCCTGCATTGCTGCAAAAGGTGGATATACACTGTACTAGTGCCGACATTGTGCATGCTCTGTTGCCTGTGTCTATGTGCCTGTGGTTCTGTCAGTGTGATCATGTGATGTATCTGACCCCAGGAATGTGTCAATAAAGTTTCCCCTTCCTGGGACAATGAATTCACGGTGTTCTTATTTCAATTTCCAGGAGTGTATATTACTATATTCATAGGTCTGTTCAATGTTAATTATTCTCGTTTAGAGAGTTTATATCCTGCTTTGCCGTCAGCGATGAACGTAACTACATGTCATAGATATAACCCTTGACTACCTAACAGTCAGTTATCTCTTTCTTTGCTTCCAAAGAGATGTTTCGTTACATTAACTATTCGAAACATGATTTCCTCATCACATCACTCACTTTTTCTTCACAAAAGGTTTAAAATTACTATTTAAATTTTCATGAGCACTTTAATCACAATTTTGAATCAATAAATATATTTAACTGCTACCCAAACGTTGTGGATTCTATCACACTTGATTACTTTACTTAAATCTGGTGTTTCCTTTTAGTCAGTCCTCTGACTGGTTTGATGACTCCCGCCACCAATTTCTCTCCTGTGGCAACTTCTTCACGTCAGAGTAGCACTTGCAACTTACGTTGTCAATTATTAGCTGGATTTACTCCAGTCTCTGTTTTCCTCATTACGATTTTCACCCTTCCAGTTACCTCTAACACCATTGAAGTTATTCCCTGATGGCTTAACAGAGATCCCATCATTCTGCCCTTCTTTTTACGTTTTCCACATATTCATTACCTGTCCGAGTCTACGTAGAACCTCCTCATTCCTCACCTTTTCAGTCCACCTAATTTTCGACATTCGTCTGTAGCCCGCATCTCAAATGTTACGATTCTCTTCTGTTGCAGTTTTCCTACAGTCCACGTTTCACTACCACACAATGCTGAGCTCCAGACGTTCATTCTCAGAAATTCCTTCCTGATATTAGGGCCAATGTTTAATACTAGTGTACTTCTCTTGATAAGGAATGCCTTAATTGCCAGAACTAGTTTACCTTTTTTGTCCTCTATGCTCCGTCCATCATTGGCTATTTCGCTGCCTAGGTAGTAGAACTGCTTAACTTCATCTACTTCGTGTGCATTATTCTTGAGGTTAAGCTTCTCGCTGCTCTCATTACTTTCAACCTTCTTCGATTAGCTCCCGATCTATATTCTTTACTCATTAGGCTGTTCATTCCATTCAGCCGATCTTGTAATTCTTCTTCGCTTTCGCTGAAGACAGCAACGCAATCAGCGAATCGTATCACTGGTATCCTTTCACCATGAATTTTAATTCCTCTCCTGAACCTTTCTTTTATTTCCATTACTGCTCCTTCGGATGTATATACTGAACAGTAGGAGCGAAAGAATACATCCTGCCTTACATCATTTTAATCCGAGCGCTTCGTTCTTGGTCGTCCATTCTTATTTTTCCCTCCTGGCTCTTGTTGTATATTACGCGTCTCTCCTATAGCTTATCCTTATTTTTCCCAGAGTTTAGAACACCTTCCACTATTTAAATCGTAGAATGCTTTTTCCAGGACGGCAAATCCTATGAATGTGTCTGATTTCTCTTTAGTTTTGCTTCCAGCACCAACCGCAACGTCATAGAAGCTTCTCTGGTTCCTTTACGTTACCTAAAGCCTAACTGACCGTTATCTAACACATTCTCAAATTTACATTTCCAATCTTTTGTATATCACTTGAGATGTTAAGCTGATTGTGCTCTAATTCTTGCCTTTGTCGGCTTTTGCAATTTTAGGAACAGTGTGGGTGATATTTTTTTCTGAAGTTAGATGGTATACTGCTAATTTCTTACTTTCCATACACCAGTGTGAACAGTAGCTTTGCTTCTATTAAACACAATGATTTTTGAAATTTTGGTGCAATATTATCTATCCCTTCTGCATTATTCAATCCTAAGTCTTCCAAAGCTCTTTTAAATTCTGATTCTAATATTAGATCCCATATCTCTTCTAAATCTACTCCTGGCTCTTCTTGTGTCGCATCAGATAAGTCTTCTTCCTCATAGAGGCCATCAGTGTACTCTTTCTACCTATACTCTTCTCTGCGTTCAATAGCGGAATTCCTGTAGTACTTTTAATGTTAGCACCCCTGCTTCTAATTTCACCGAAAGTTGTTTTGTCTTTTCTACATGCTGAGTCATTCCTTCCGACAATAATTTCTTTTTCGATTTCTTCACATTTCTCATACAGCCATTTCGTCTTAGCTTCCCTGAACTTCCTATTTATTTCAGTCCTCAGCGATTTGTATTTCTGCCTTTCTGAATTTCCCTGAATTTTTTTTTTGAACTTCTTTCTTTCATTGATCAGTTGAATTTTTAATTCGTTTATCAATGATTTTTCGCAGTTAATTTCTTTGTACCTATGTTTTACTGTTCAACTTCTGTGATTGCCCTTCCTAGATATGTCTATCCCTCTTCAGTTGTACCACCTACCGAGATAATCCTTATTGCGGTATATAAGGCATCAAGAAAATGAAGCGCATCTCTTCATTTCGTAGTACTTTCGTACCCATTTCTTTGTGTATAGATTCTTCTTGACTAATCTCTTAAACTTCAGCCAATTCTTTATCACTTCTACATTGTAGTCTGCCTGATTACGATACAATCTAAATGAAATTTTCCTTTATCTCCCGGGATTTTCCGGGTATATCTCCTCCTCTTGTGACTCTTGAATAGATTATTCAATATTACTAGCTGAAGTTTATTACAGTATTCAATTAGTATTTCTTCTCTCTCATTTCTGTTACCAAACCCATATTCCCCTCTAAGCCTTTCTTCGGATCCTTCCCTTAGAACCGCATTCCAATTCCTCTCAACTATTGGATTTTCATCTTCCTTTTACATACAGACTTACCTGTTGAATATCCTCACATACTTTCTTCATCTGTACGACTTCAGCTTGCGCCGTCGGCATGTATACCTGAACTATCGTCGACGGCTTTGGTTTGCTGTCGATTCTGATAAGAACATACCTTTCACTGTACTGTTCGCAGTATCACACTCTCTGCCCTACCTTTCTATTCATAACGAATTATACTTTCGTTATACAACTTGCTACTGCTGTTGATATTACGTTATACTCATGTAACCAGAAATCGTTGTCTTCTTTCAATTTCACTTCACTGGCCCCCACTGTACCAAGACTGAGCACTAATATTTCCCTTTCCAGATTTTCTAGCTTCCCTCCCACGTTCAAATTTCTGGCATCCATGCCCCGACTCGTAGAACGTTATCCTTTCGTTGGTTATTCGATTCTTTTCTCATGATCATCTCCCTCTTCGCAGTCCCCTCCCGGTGATCCGAATGTGGCATTATTCCAGTATCTTTTGCCAATGGAGAGATCAGCATGACTCTTTTTCAGTTATAGGCCACATGTCCTGTGGATACACGATATGTGTCTTGAATGCAGTGGTTTGCATTGCCTTCTGCATCCTCATGTCGTTGATTATTGCTGAGTCTTCCACTCTTAGGGGCAGTTTCTCACCCCAAAAGCAAGAGAGCGGCCTGAACTTTGTATGCTCCTCCGCCCTGTATGAGAAGGCTGTTGGCAGAATGAGGGTGTCTTTCTTCTTACGCTGGATGTCTTCGGCAGTTAATGCTGATTTTTATCCTAGATTTAAACGGTACCGGGTTTCGAACCCGGAACTGGGGACGTTTTGATTAGTAATCAAAGACCCAACCCTCAGACGACGGGTTATTCAAATTGACTGTTTATGTTGAAGTGCTTTTCTTTCCTTCGTTCTTTATTATGGCAATAAGTAGGTGGTATTCTACTTATTAACGTGGCAGGTCAACTATATACAGTACAGAAAAGAAGATTACAAATGTTTTGAAATTTAAAGTTGTAGATATATGTTGAAAATTATGTTGGTAGGCTACATAACTGATGAGGAGGAACCGAATCAAATCGGGGAGAGCACAGCTTGAAGTCACAACCTGACTAAAGCAAGTCATGGGTTGATAAGAGACTTACGGAGGCTTCGAGGATCAGGTGTTCTGGTAATGGAGGGAAGTGTGTGGATTGAAGTTGGAGAGGGAAACAAAGATTTCAGTATGGTGAGCTACAGTAAAGTGATGTGGGTTACAGCAGTGATGAAGGTGAGAAGAGACGTGTGTAGGGCAGACCAGTGTCGAGAGGTGCGTCAAACCGATTTTCGGACAGACGACCACAAAACACTTCTTGTATTGACTGAAGAATACTGAAAATAAAGATTAAAATATCAGGAGAAAGCAGAATAGCTCAGAAGAACCAACCACACACAGCAACCAGGGTGTTGTCTCCAGAACAGTGGATGAGGAAAAACGTTTGTAACGCCGCACATGGAACTGAACTGGCAAAAATGAATTTTTCGTGTCCTTTAACTTGAGGTGTATTATTTGAAAAACGTTGTTCTTTTGTTTGAAGAATGTAGTTCTTATTTTAAGCGAAATGAGCTATTAATACCAAATTAAACGGAAGAAGAAACTCCGCCAAGTGCGGGCCACGTGCTGCGATCCGCTTCCTACTCGCGGAAGGAATAACGCCTACCAAATTATTTCGCGAATCAAAACTGTTAACGGCGAAAGTGTTATCAACAGAACGAGAGTGTTTATGTGGTGCATGGAGTTTAATGAAGGCAGAACAAATGTTCATGACGAACAGTGTAATAGAAGACCTTCCTTTCAGACTGATGAGTTGCCACGCCCGGGTTCCCGTGTTCGATTCCCGGCGGGGTCAGGGATTTTCTCTGCCTCTTGATGGCTGGGTGTTGTGTGTGATGTCCTTTGGTTAGTTAGGTTTAAGTAGTTCTAAGTTCTAGGGGACTGATGACCTCAGAAGTTAAGTCCCATAGTGCTCAGAGCCATTTGAACTGATGAGTTGGAGGAAAAAGTCGAAGAACCTGTTCGTGAAGAACGGCGATTGTCAGTTGATGGATTTTCTGCGATGTTTACACAAATCTCCGGAACTTTCTTATACGAGACACTGACGGGAATGCTCGTATGTTGGAAGTTGCGCACCAGATGGTTTCCAAATCAACTGACAGGGCAGTGCAAGAAATATCGGGTCAATATTGCCCTCGCGTTTCTTGAGAGGCTTGAATTGGAAGGTGAGGATTTTCTGAGCTATGCTCAGATTGGAGAGGAAAGTTGGTGGCTCATTACCTGCCTGAAATAAAAAAAGGTCGTCACAGCTGTGTCACACCAATTCCGTATCTGCCAAAAAATTCAAAACGACAGTTTCGCACAAAAAAGTCATGACCTCATTGATATTACTTATACTCATCTGACCAGAAATCCTTGTCTTCTTTCAATTTCACTTCACTGACCCTCACTGCACCAAGATTGAGCATTATTTTTTCCCTTTCCAGATTTTCTAGCTTCCCTCCCACATACTAATTTCTGGCATCCACGCCCCAACTCGTAGAACTTTATCCTTTCGTCATTATGGTCCAATTTCTTACTCAGGGGGAGTCTATCAATGCACAACGATATTCGGAGACCCTAAAAAACTCAAAAGGGGCATTCAAAACAGAAGGAGGAGAATGCGGACGACAGGCGTCTGCTCGTTGCGTGACAACGCCGGTCCACAAACAGCCATAGTGATCATTTGGATGAAATGTTTTAAATCATCCTTGTCCCCCCCCCCCCCCCCTCCTCGTGCTCCACCAACTGGGCGCATTGAAACAATGTCAGGCTCCAGCCCTCAGTTGGTAAACTACTATAGCGCAAGAAGTTCTTTACCTTTTTTCTATGTGTTCGTCGTAGTGTATTCATTAAATTTCGTAATTGTTTTTCTGTTTAAGAGGTTTAATGTCGTGATTTTGTAGACGTAAATTCACTGTCTGTGCCACAATTGTCGCTCACTGAACAGCCAGCTACGTAGCTCATTAACGCATCATCGTCCATCGGTGACATATCAGGAGGGAACCAAGTCGTATGCCTTCATTTCTCATTACTTTCCAGGATGGCTAGGATGTGTGCATACTGTATGTGGATGCAGGACGAGCTGGTCGCATTTCCTGAACAGCTGAATGTGCTGTAGGCTACGGTTAGCCACCTTCAGTTGCTGCCTTGGGGTGTAGCGGCGGCAGAGGAACTGGCGCGTCGCACGGGACACCTCGGGTGTCGCCTGTTTTGCTCACGGGCTCTGCTTTCAAGGCACCTCCTAGTGAACCCGACGTGGTGGATCCGCTCTTACAGCAGGGTGACTGGCATCGCTTGAGAAGGAGGGCCAATGTGGAGACTGGCCGTCAGGCCTCGCCCATTTATCCTGTGAGTGGACAGGTGGCCCTCCTTCAGCAGAGTTCGAAGAGACACACAGGGGGAACGGTTTAAGACTGCCGGTATCGCAGGCAGGGTGTAAGCCGAGATCGCTATTTGAAGCATTGTTCCGAGAGCTGATCTGGGTCCTTTGGTTTGGAGTCAAGTAGAGGGTCTCAGCCAAAGGCCTCGTCGACTCTGAGGCGCTCTTGGCTGCAGATTTCTGCGTTATCGTGTGGTGATTTTTAGGACTCCCCTTGATAGGTCAGAGGTGCACTACACAAAGGAAGCAACTACTCGGGTAACAGAGTACTTACGGAATGCAAATGAGGTTTTTTTTATGGTAGGCGGAAGTTTGAGGTGCTCTGATGAAAACTCACCTTTCGACGTGCAGCAAGGGAAGTCAAACACCATTCAGGATAAAGACTGTTAAACTGTAATAATTTTATCGATAAATTGTCGAAGTATTCGCAATAAAGTTCCCCAATTTACTGTCCTCCAGCGAAGTACTCGCGCTCAAATTATTCTTGGGACCGAGAGCTGGCTGAAACCCGAACTGGAAAGCTCTGAGATATTTAGCGAGTCGTGGAACACATATCGGAAAGCAAGAGAGATTAGAGACCGTAGGAGGGAGAGTGTTCACTGCTGTTGACAAAAGTATTGTCTCAAGTGAGTTCGAATTTGAGTGTGACAATGGAGTTATCTGATGGCTTATAATAGATGTAGGTGAAACCAAGTTAATTTTTGGATGTTTTTACTAGCCACCCGCTTCTGCTGCGACAGTTCTAATGCCATTCAAAGGAAGTCTGAGATCAATAGCGCGTAAATACCCATATCATGCAATACCTATTGGAGGTGACTTTAATCTACCAAGTATAGACTGGGATGTCCATGGATTTATTGGCAAAGTTTGAACAGACTGTAATCAGGAGAGTTATGTGCCTAGTAAGCGGATAAAAGATGGAAAAGACCTACGATGGTTTAGTAACAAAATTTGGAGGATGCTGAGAAAGCAGAGACCGTTGCACTCTAGGTTGAAAAGGGAACGCACAAATGACGACAAGCGGGCGTCTGTGCAAAGATCTGTGCGCGAAGCGTACGGTAACTACGACCGTCTCACAGTAGCGAAAGATCTGGCAGAGCACCCGAGGAAATTCTGGTCTTACGTAAAATAGCAAAGCGGGCCCAAGTCTTCCACTCAGTCTCTTCTTGACCAGTCTTGTGTGGCTGTAGAATGTAACAAAACGAAAGCAAAGTTTTAAATTTCACATTAAAAATATCGTTCACACAGAGGAATTGTACAAACATAACCTCATTTGACCATCGGACAGATTCCCGTAAAGGCGACAGCATTAGCAAAGGGAAGCAACCGAAATATTTGAGAGTAAATAAATCTCCAGGTTCGGATGGAATCCCAGTTTGATTTTATAAAAGGCACTCTAATGCGTTGTCCCCTTACCGAGCTTGCCCAGCATAAAGTCCCAAGCGACTTGGGCAAAGACACAGGTGAATCCAGTGTATAAAAAGGGTAAACCAATAGACCCACAAAATTATAGACCAATGTCGCTAACTTCTGTTTGATGCAGAATCCTTGAACATATTCTCAGTTAGAATATAACAGGTTTTCATGACACTGAGAAGCTTATGTCCACGAATCAGCATGGTTTTCGAACGCATCGCTCGTGCGGATCTCCGCTTGCTTTTTTCTCACATACACTGCGAACTATGGATGGAGGGAAACAGGCAGATTCCATATTTGTAGATTTTTGTAAAGCATTTGACACGTTGTCTCATTGCAGCCTGTTAACGAAGGTATGAGCATATGGAATAAGTTCACGGATATGTGAGTAGCTACAAGACTTCTTAAATAATAGAACCCAATAAGTTGTACTCAACGGCGAGCATTCAGCAGAGACAAGGGTATCGTCAGGAGTAGCCCAGGGAAGTGTGATAGGACCGTTGTTGTCCTGTACACACATAAATGATTTGGTGGACGGGGAGGGGGGGAACCAATCTACCAATCTACTGTTGTTTGCTGATAATGACGTGGTGTGCGGGAAGGCGTCGATGTTGAGTGAGTGTAGGAAGATACAACACGACTTAGAGAAAATTTCCAATTGGTGTGATAAAGGCAGCTAGCCCTAAATGTGGAAAAAAGTAAGTTAATGCTGATGAGTAGCAAGGTCAAACCTGTAAAGTTTGAGTACAGTACTGCTAGTGTCCTACTTTACACACTCAAGTCGTTTAAAAACCTGAACGTAATGTTGCAAAGGGATATGAGATGGAACGAGGATGTGAGAACTGTGGTAGGGAAGGCGAATGGTAAATTTTATTTTATTAGGAGAATTTTTGGAAGGAGTGGTTCACATGTAAAGGAAACCGTACATACGATGCTGGTGCGACCTATTCTTGAGCACTTCTCCAGAGTTTTGGACCTGAATCAAGCCAGGTTGAAGGAAAACATCGAAGCAGTTTAGAGGCGGGTTGCTAGATTTGTTCCCGGTAGTTTCGAACAACACGCATATGTTACGGAGATTCTTCAGCAACTCAAATAGTAATCCCTGGAGGGAAGGCGACAGTTTCTTCGAGAAACGGTACAGAATTGGCATTCGAAGACGACTGCCGAATGATTCTACTGCCGCCTACATACATTATACGAAATGACTACGTAGATAAGATGCGAGAAATTAGTGCTGATGCGGAGGCGTACAAAGTGTCGTTTTTCCCTTGCGAGTGGAACAGGACAGGACATGACGAGTAGTGGTACAAGGTACCCTCCACGAAGCACCGTGCTGTTGCTTTCGGAGTATCTATGTATATAATGATGAATCATCTTTTCATCTCCCTGAACGGGTGGAATCTAATTTTCAACCAACGAGAAGGTGCAGCAAGAGTTTGTGCAGCGGAGGAAGGAGCTCGCGGGAAAATTCTTCGAGGAGAGCACGAAGAAGCTTGTGACACCATCACCACATGCACTGAACGTGATGGCTGAACGTGATGGCGATTATGTGGGAATACAGTCAACAAGCGGATCAAGAATAACATGTAACTTTTTTCAAATACATATCTTCTAAAAAAATTAAAATGTCTAGTACCTTTACTTTCTGACCATGCCTCGTATGTTTTCTGACTTTATGCGGATGGGCCCCGATATCAGTTGGTAACAGATCCGTTTTTGGAGGTCCTTGGTTTCCTACCGCTGTTAAGCTGTAACTTGGCTGTGTTCATTACCATTACCGAAAATTACAACGCAGGATTAATATGGAAATAAGAATAGCATCATTTAATCTAAGATTTATGATGACGAGAGTATGTCAAATGTTCCCAACGGAAGATTTTCATCTTGAGGTTGAAATTCACTTTACGTACATGTTTACTTTCAAATAAGTAGTTTCTGAAACGATTTCTGCCTGGAGGAAACACAATCCTCTCCTTTAGCCCCCATACATGTTTCTGGTTTTACCATCGTGAGTGGATTAATTTTATTTTCTTACTAGCACACTCTGGTGTTCATTTCGCCCTTTGTCGTCTGAAGTGCAGCTGATGTTGTGGTACAGTCCCTCATTGGTAATTTTTGTGGTCTGGACGTTATCATGAGTTTATGAATACTCTAATCATCAACATGCACCGTTGAGTGACTGTAGGAGGCTACAACATGACTTGGACAGGATTTGTGATTGGTGTAAAGAATGGCAGCTAACTCTAAATATAGATAAATGTAAATTAATGCAGATGAATCGGAAAAAGAATTCCGTAATGTTTGAATACTCCATTAGTAGTGTAGCGCTTGACATAGGCACGTCGATTAAATGGTTCAAATGGTTCAAATGGCTCTGAGCACTATGGGACTTAACATCTGTGGTCATCAGTCACCTAGAACTTAGAACTACTTAAACCTAACTAACCTAAGGACATCACGCACATCCATGCCCGAGGCAGGATTCGAACCTGTGACCGTAGCGGCCACGCGGTTCCAGGCTGAAGCGCCTAGAACCGCACGGCCACAACGGCCGGCGTCGATTAAATATTTGAGCGTAACACTGCAGAGCGATATGAAGTGGGACAAGCATGTAATGGCAGTTGTGGGGAAGACGGATAGTCGTCTTCGGTTCATTGGTAGAATTTTGGGAAGATGTGGTTCATCTGTAAAGAAGACCGCTTGTAAGACACTAATACGTCCTATTCTTGAGTGCTGCTCGAGCGTTTCGGATCCCTAAGACGTCGGATTGTGGGAGGACAAAGAAGCAATTCAGAGGCGGGCTGCTAGATTTGTTACTGGTAGGTTTGATCATCACGCGAATGTTACGGAAATGCTTCAGGAACTCGGGTGGGAGTCTCTAGAGGAAACGAGGCGTTCTTTTCGTGAATCGCTACTTAGGAAATTTAGAGAACCAGCATTTGAGGCTGACTGCAGTACAATTTTACTAGCACCACCTTATATTTTGCGGAAAGACCACAAAGATAAGAGAAATTAGGTCTCGTACAGAGGCATATAGGCAGTCATTTTTCCCTCGTTCTGTTTGGGAGTGGAAGAGGTAGAGAAGATGGTAGTTGTGGTACGAGGTACACTCCGCCACGCACCGTATGGTGGATTGCGGAGTATGTATGTAGATGTAGATGTAGAACCAACGTCGATAGCTGAAACATGTGTGGGTCAGGATTGAGAAATTTGTGTCTGCTAAAGACATAATCGTTTTCAAAACTACTCTCCCAAATAGAAGATGTCATGCTTTGCTGTAAACATCAAAAACCCCCTCAGAGGCGCACAAACGACGCGGCCGCCATTGATGCAGTTTGGCAGCGTAGGGCCGGTGAGGTGCTGCGATGCCGGCAGAGGGCCCTTGACGGCTTCGATGAATACATCAGGCGGACTAGGCCGGCATGCATAATTCACCGCCGGCGTTTCCGATTCCCTTCCCCGTACCTCCGAGCACCGGAGTGACCGTTCGGCCGGCTCGAGCAACCGGCATAATTTTCCCATAACAGCCGGCGGGCCGGCGTATTGCCCGGCCGAGAGAGCAATTTCATCAGCGCCCGCCGTACCCTGCCGCGCCGTACGGTAGTTCCAGCAGATCTCTCCAGCCGGCCGTCTCCGGAGCCCGCGCCGGAGCGGCCTCCCAGCAGCGCGCCGACACAAGGCGGCCGCCGACATTCCGCAAAGTCCCGCAAGTAACCGGCCGCCGGCCCGGCTCTCGCGAAATCGAATCCGTAAATTACAAGAAGCGGAAGGCGCCGGAATGGCGATAGCGAATGGTCCCAGCCCGCCTACGCCGTGGCGCGGCCCGCTGGTGGAACCCGCACAGGAGCTCGTGCGGCAGACCGGGCCTTCACGTTGGTCGCGGACCATGTGGTCCTAGTGGCCGAGACCTGTTGCCCGTAGCGCTGCCGTGCTCTTTTGCGTGTATCACCGTACTCCGAGCCCGATTATCAGTTTACATATACATCTACATACATACTCCGCAATCTACCATACGGTGCGTGGCGGAGGGTACATCATACCACTACTAGCATCTTCTCTCCCCGTTCCACTCCCAAACAGAACGAGGGAAAAATGACTGTCTATATGCCTCTCAACGAGCCCCAATCTCTCTTATCTTATCTTTGTGGTCTTTCCGCGAAATATAAGTTGGCGGTAGTAGAATTGTACTGCAGTCAGCCTCAAATGCTAGTTGTCTAAATTTCCTCAGTAGCGATTCACGAAAAGAACGCCTCGTTTCCTCTAGAGACTCCCACCCAAGTAGCTGAAGCATTTCCGTAACACTCGCGTGATGATCAAACCTACCAGTAACAAATCTAGCAGCCCGCCTCTGAATTGCTGCTATGTCCTCCCTCAATCCGACCCGACAGGGATCCCAAACGCTCGAGCAGTACCCAAGAATAGGTCGTATTAGTGTTTTACAAGCGGTCTCCTTTACAGATGAACCAAATCTTCCCAAAATTCTACCAATGAACCGAAGACGACTATCCGCCTTCCCCACAACTGCCATTACATGCTTGTCCCACTTCATATCGCTCTGCAACGTTACGCCCAAATATTTAATCGACGTGACTGTGTCAAGCGCTACACTACTAATGACTATTCAAACATTACGGGATTCTTTATCCTATTCATTTGCATTAATTTACATTTATCTATATTTAGAGGTAGCTGCCATTCTTTACACCAATCACAAATCCTGTCCAAGACATCTTGTATCCTCCGACAGTCACTCAACGATGACACCCTCCCGTACACTACAGCATCATCAGCAAACAGCCGCACATTCCTATCCACCCCATCCAAAAGTTCATTTATGAAGATAGAAAACAACAGGGGACCTACCACACTTCCCTGGGGCACTCCAGATGATACCCTCACCTCCGATGAACACTCACCATCGAGGACAACGTACTGGGTTCTATTACATAAGAAGTCTTCGAGCCACTCACATATTTGGTTACCAATCCCATATGCTCGTGCCTTAGTTAGGAGTCTGCAGTGGGGCACCGAGTCAAACGCTTTCCGGAAGTCTAGGAATATGGCATCCGTCTGATACCCTTCATCCATGGTTCGCAAGATAGCATGTGAAAAAATGGCGAGTTGCGTTTCGCAGGAGCGATGCTTTCTAAAGCCGTGCTGATGCATGGACAGCAACTTCTCTGTCTCAAGGAAATTCATTATATTCGAACTGAGAATATGTTCAAGAATCCTGCAACAAACCGATGTTAAGGATATTGATCTTTAATTTTGAGGATCCGTCCTTCTACCCTTCTTATATACAGGCGTCACCTGCGCTTTTTTCCAGTCGCTCGGGACTTTACGTTGGGCAAGAGATTCGCGATAAATGCAAGCTAAGTAAGGAGCCAATGCAGTAGAGTACTCTCTGTAAAACCGAATTGGAATCCCATCAGGGCCTGGCGATTTATTTATTTTCAACCCATTCAGCTGCTTCACAACCCCAGGTAAGTAAAATCCGCAAGCATGGTGCTTCCAAAATAATACTCAGTGGTTATTAAATACAAAGAACAAGCTGACTAGGAACCATTCGAACAATTCTTGTTTTTAAAATGATATGCTATTTACACTACCCACCAGTGAAGATTGAGCGGACTGTTTCACCTCTTCAGCCATTCGTTTTGCAAAAAATGTTGAGGTTGGAGCGTTACGTGTACGTAGGCGAGTGATTTGGCCACCTGGATTTGATAGGAGATAAGGCGAATTTGCTTGTGCCGGCCAGGTGCTTAGGGTCTGGCGTGGCCGCCTTAGCCAAAACGCCGTGGTTGGGCAAGGCGCAGCAACCGGTCCCAGTCAGCCGGGTGCGCCGAGTAGCGTGGCCGGATGTAAATAAATCCCAAAGCTGGGAATTTCGACGATGGTCACCTCGTTTACGAGGGTGTGGAATGACCAGCAATGGCGGCCTTAGAGACAAACGAAAGATGACTTCTTACAGCTCTTTCAGAATCTTCAACACTTTACAGTCCAGTATTAAAGCTCATCTGAATAAATGTGCGATCTGAGGAAAATGCGGCGCATCTATTCACACGACAGTATTTCGATATGTCTAAGACTACGGTCGAGAATATTTAACAGCATTAAAAATTTACACAATGAACCTCTCAATCAACAACTTTTGAACTCTTCATGTGATTTCAAGGTACGATAGCACTGCACTGCAGCTATTATCCCTGCAAGCTACTTATTTGCATCTACTTTCTTTCTTGAGTAATTACGTCTATTGTATCTTTTTATTATTGACACATTTCCCATACCGTTGTAATCTTTACATTAAACATCAATTGAACACAGCAACAGTACGTCATATTTTGCGTACTTGTGCATTTACTTAATGAACAGTTTACTGTTTTGTCGCTAATTTTGTTCAAATGTTGGTTTTAAGTGCTATTAAAAATTGTGCTAATTTTTAAGGGATCAATCGCGTGTTGTCAATCACCTGTGTTAGCAGACACCAAAACTAAAAAAAAGAGAAACAAAAAATCACGCTTCTGTCAAGAAGACATAAAAAATTGTTCAAACAAAATGTAGTGACAATTCGTTGTCATTTAACGAGTTCGCACTTGTGCAAAAATAGTGATCTGTTTATTTTTGATCAGACGAAAACTAACAGTTATTGTAAATGATCTGCGTGGAACCGAATGTTTATGACATTTCTTCATTTAAATACTAATGTAATATATTAATTTAGTCTGGAAAATGGTCCTCTTGAGTCAAATCGTATCTGTAGAGCTTACAAACGATGTAATTTTGGTGGGACAGTATTCAGTCAATGGAAAAGAAGACAGTAATGGAACTCTACGAGACTGAAGTGCACTTTTCGAGTGAAGAACTGATGGAAGAGATCTGCACACTTGAATGGTCTTCTGGAAGAAGGCAAACCTGCCTGTAGAATCCTTCAGTTTTTGATGGAGTGGATGATACACTGTCGATCGTGAAAGGCCGCTACCAAACTCCGCAGTAGCTCTCTAACTTTTAGCATTTGAATTACTGGACTCAGAACAGCCACAATATGTTACTATTATTTGCATCGTATGTGTTAATTTATGAATCATTATGCCGAACTCTTAAATGAAGAAGGTGACTGTTTCTGTTTTGTGATCACAAAATGACATTAGTCTTGATGTTCCTTTGATGAATTTTTAATTTCGGGATTTTGCTACTACTCTCGTAACGGTCTCAATGTAACTCTACTTCATTTGATAAGGGTATTTTCTGTTTGTATTTTAACTGAAAATCGTACGACCTTAGCCCGTTTATTTAAGATGTCCTACATAGTTCTCATTCATCTGCATCAATTACATGCTTTACAACAGAAGCCTTGTTATTAAATTTTCATTTTACTTTTATCTTGTAATTCGGTGTATTACATTAACTCGCAATTCTTGCCAACACATTGACTATTTGATTGCAGGATCACAGCTACAAGTTACTATTCGTAGGGAATAAAAGCAGACGTTCATGGCTCGACCCTATGACTAGATCGAGGTATTCTTTTTAAACACAGCCAATAATAGCATTACTACTTAAAGTACGACTGATCACAGGTAAACACGCAACTCTTTTGTTCGCGTGGGATGCTGTTCAGAAGAGCAGCTACACTAGCAATAACAGTTAAGTACGGTCGCAAGATTAAAATACAATTTATGAAATTAAAATACAGATGGTAATATTTATGAAAATATGATGGTGACGTACATCCAAAAATATAGTGAAGGTATGATAATGTTTGCTGCTGGAAACTGAAAGTGTTGATTGAGATGTAGGAAGTATTGGGGATGTTAGATTTCAAACGATGGGAGACGTCTTTGTTGAAAAAAGCTTATAATTAGGATGCAACTTTTAGGGTGTAAATGAGATGCTAGCTAGACGAGAAAGGGATGAGTTGGAGTGATCTTCTGATAAAGGATTGCTGGGGTGTGTTATGGTTGGAGGGAGAGATTTATTTATTTACTACTGAAAGAAATGTACGAGGGTCGTCCAGAAACTAAGCTCCGATCGGTCACAAAACGGACATAACTGTGAAAATGCAATGACTCTTTGCAACAATGTTTTGAGCAATATCTCTGGTATACCCATCGATCACGTCACGTCACTCTTTGCAGTTCTGAGCTCATGTCGAGCACATAAATATGCGTAGAAAACCATCTCTGTCGCCAAATAAGGATGCTTGACGAGAGATTTCACCGTATTTCATGCAGTCCCTCACAAGGTTGCTGTCATGTATTTCTTTTACCTGGGCAGTTCTCGACCACATACTGCAGCGGCAATGAAACTCTAGCAGCGTTTTCGATGGGAAGTGTTTGGTCACCCACCATGCAACCCAGACGTGGCTCCCTCTGATTTTCATCTCTGCTCACATGAACCGCTGGCTCTGAAGACAACATTTTAACAGAGACAACGAGGTAACGAGCTGCATACCACCGTAGAGGCTTGGTGGAAAGTGGAGGTCGCTGCCATCTATGAACAGAGCATTGGAAAGTTGGTACAGCGCTAAGACAAATGTGTCAGTCGTAGGGGAGGCTATGTAGAGAAGTAGCTCGGAGGTGTTGGTAACTGTTTCAAATGAAACATTTCTGATTCTGATTATGGTTTACATTTCGTGACTGATTGGAACTTACCTTCAGGACAATCCAAGTACACTAAAACTCACACGATATCACAACATTAACAAATGTAATCCAAACACAATGCCAGTAAACAATATCATTTCTGCTAACAATTAATTATATTTTACGAAACAAATATGTTGAGACAACCATGCAGAGGATTAACATATTTCTTTTGTGGAGCTAAACACAGTCATTGGAGAGCACGTGCGAGGGTGAGCTGAAAAGCAATGCCTTCGAATTTTTAATGTGAAAACTCTTACAGATTTTTGAATAGAACGGGCAGTATTAACATTTTATGTCGTTATTCTTCATATCTACATTTTCATTTCTTAATACTGTTACCCAGGAGACGAACAAACACTATTAGCCATTAAAATTGCTACACGATGAACAAATGCATATGATAAACGGGTATTCATTGGACAAATATATTATACTAGAACTGAAATGTGATTACATTTTCACGCCATTTTGGCCGGCCGAAGTGGCCGTGCGGTTAAAGGCGCTGCAGTCTGGAACCGCAAGACCGCTACGGTCGCAGGTTCGAATCCTGCCTCGGGCATGGATGTTTGTGATGTCCTTAGGTTAGTTAGGTTTAACTAGTTCTAAGTTCTAGGGGACTAATTACCTCAGCAGTTGAGTCCCATAGTGCTCAGAGCCATTTGAACCATTTCACGCCATTTTAATGCATACATCCTGAGAAATCAGTACCTCTGGCCGTAATAACGGCCTTGATACGCCTGGGCATTGAGTCAAACAGAGCATGGATGGCGTGTACAGGTACAGATGCCCGTGCACCTTCAACAGTACACAACCGGTCATCAAGAGTAGTGACTGGCGTATTGTGACGAGCCAGTTGCTCGGAAACCATTGAACAGACGTTTTCAATTGGTGAGGTATCTGGAGAATGTGCTGGCCAGGGCAGCAGTCGAACATTTTCTGTATCCAGAAAGGCTCGTACAGGACCTGTAACATGCGGTCGTGCATTGCCCTGCTGAAATGTAGGCTTTCGCAGGGATCGAATGAAGGCTAGAGCCACGGGTTGTAACACATCTGAAATGTAACGTCCACTGTTCAAACTGCCGTCAATGCGAACAAGAGGTGACCGAGACGTGTAACCAATGGCACCCCATACCATCACGCCGGGTGATACGCCAGTATGGCGATGACGAATACACGCTTCCATTGTGCGTTCACCGCGATGTCGCCAAACACGGATTCGACCATCATGGTACTGTAAACAGACTCTGGTTTCATCTTAAAAAATGACGTTTTGCCATTCGTGCACCCAGGTTCGTCGTTGAGTACACCATCGCAGGCGCTCATATCTGTGATGCAGCGTCAAGGGTAACCGCAGCCATGGTCTCCCAGCTGATAATCCATGCTGCTGCAAACGTCGTCGAACTGTTCGTGCAGATGGTTGTTGTCTTGCAAACGTCCCCATCTGTTGACTCAGGGATCAAGACGTGGCTGCACGATCCGTTACAGACAAGCGGATAAGATGCGTGTCATCTCCACTGCTAGTGATACGAGGCCGTTGGGATCCAGCATGGCGTTCCGTATTACCCTCCTGAACCCACCGATTCCATATCCTGCTAACAGTCATTGAATCTCGACCAACGCGAGCAGCAATGTCGCGATACGATAAACCGCAATCGCGATAGGCTAAAATCCGACCTTTACCAAAGTCTGAAACGTGATGGTACGCAGTTCTCGTCTTTACACGAGGCATCACAACAACGTTTCACCAGGCAACGACTGTCAACTGCTGTTTGTGTATGAGACATCGGTTGGAAACTTTCCTCACGTCAGCACGTTGCAGGTGTCACCACCGGCGCCAGCATTGAGTGAATGCTCTAAAAAGCTAATCATTTGCATATCAAGGCATCTTCCTCCTGTCGGTTTAATTTCGCGTCTGTATCACGTCATCTTCGTGGTGTAGCAATTTTAATGGTCAGTAGTATATTTCTCCCAACGTTAGGTATGTTATGCACAGCGACGATACAAGCTATAATTCGGAGCTCTCTAGCGGTATGGGGTTGTAACTTGCCACAGCGAAGCAGGAAATTCGACTGAGTAAGAAGCATGACATATAATAGCTCAACCGATATCGAAAAGAGAATGAAAATTTGGAGTCATTACTTTTCAGCAGGCTTTCGTAGATGCTGACAACTTGCTAATAAATGTGTTCATTCTCTGTTCTTCAGCACATTCACATAAAGCAGAGTCGCAGGCCTATTCCCACTTTCTCGTGTTAATCTTCATTCTGCCACCTCCAGAGTGCAGCCTGTTGAAAGTCTGCCAAGTACACCAGCTTTCTTCATGACCTGAAGGGATGATTACCGAACGTATCACGCATTGGACAACGTAGCTGCATCTGGCTCACCATTAATTTATTCTGAAGTGTGAAGATGATTCAGTGAGACTTTTCTTCGCATGAAGGGAGCTCTTTCTTGATTTGAACTTTTGGTTGCCGGTTGATTTCCATTTTTCGTATGGGCCTTCGCATTCACTGAGTTAGATTTCTCCAGACTGTATGCCCACTCACAATGGAAATTTGGAAATGGATTACCTGGCATGCAGTAAGCTATTTCAAGTGCTGTGGAACTTAGACAATCTGTAATGAGTTTGTAGGTACAATTTAAGCTGACATCTACTTGATACGTGTGACAAGATCGGAGGAGGCAGGCATCTACCGCAACTGGATATCATAGGGTTGTGTCTGAAGTTATTAGGACGGAAGGGTACGACCCTCAGACTGTTTCACTGGTATTCCACACGCCTCCAGAGCGGCTTCCTCCAGTCACCGGCTCCCGATGTCACCAAGGACTAAAGAATGGTCTGACGATGCTCTTATAACAGACCGAAATCCATTAATCAAATGAAATAAAAACATCCAAGCGAACATGTTCATTTCAATAATTTTAACATATTTTTTACCGATCGTTGTTTTTCTTAGGACAATGTTCCAAAAAATTCTTAGAACCTAAATGGCTCACTACGCATCTTTGCAGATTTCAAAGTGACGGTTAATCCTCAATCTATTGTTGAGTCTTATCCAATTCCCAAGGTGGAAGAACCGTTGTCAAAATTAGCTGGTGTAATTTGTCAGACTGAACCCTAAAGTAGCAAATTTTGAAAACTCTTTTCTATTGAGACACATAGATATTTATGGCGATAAATACTCGATTTGGTCCATAATATCACAAAAGGATACCCTTTCGGAATGTTTCTTTCTTCTGTCACGTCATTAGACAATTCCTCCCATCACAGTTCACATTACCCTCAGTGTACTCTTTTCACCATTCCTCTCTCTCTCTCTCTCTCTCTCTCTCTCTCTCTCAGCACTTATCAGTGGAATTCCCATTTTACTCCTATTTTTACCACTCTTGCATTTAATTTCTTCGAAGTTTGTTTTGCCTATCCTATATGCTCAGTTAGACCTTCCGACAAAATGCAGCCGTATTCTGGGTGTAGAGACTGTGATCAGCAATCAGAACGTCCTCGGTCCCGGGTTCGAACGCCGCCATAGCCTGTTTTTTAAGTAAAAATCACCAGGCATGGCGGCCGACGACTTCCAGCATAGGAAGAGAGGGGGGCAGAGAGAACAGAGGTTCGGGGCTCTCTCTTGTCCTTGGGGTGGGAAACTACTCCTGAGCGTGAAAGAGTCAGTAACGATCAATAGCCTGAGGATGCAGAAGCCAATGGAAACCCCTGCATCAAAGACATATAATTTGTATCCGCACGATATGTGCCCTGAAATTGAAAAAATTTCATGATGATCTCGCCATTGGCAAAAGATAACTGACTGGTCCCCCATTTCGACCTCCCGGAGGAGGCTACCAAAGCGGCGGTGATCATGAAAAAAAGACTCAATAACGAAAGAAACTATAACGTTCTACGAGTCGTGGCATGGGATGTCAGATATTTTAAGGTGGTAGGGGAGCTAGAGAATCTGAAAAAGGAATTGCTAAGTTTCAATCTAGATATAGTGGGTGTAAGTGAAGTGTAATGGAAAGAAGACAAGAATTTCCAGTCAGAAGAGTATAGGATAATATTAACAGTAGCAGAAAATGGCAAAACGGGAGTAGGATTCGTTATGAACAGGAGGGTAGGCAAAAGAGTGAGTTACTGTGAACAGTTCAGTGATAGGCTGTCAGCTGTGTTGCGGCTCGTGTTGGTGCTGTTTGTAGGTTTCTGCCCCCTGTTGCAGGCCAGGTTTCAGATGTTTGTCTTCTTCTCGTGTTGACTGGAGCCACTCGGTTTCGCAAGAGTTGCCTGTCAGCTAGTGGCAGCATCGGCGGTTATCCATATATAGTAACTGTGGCCTTATCTTTTGGGCGACGTCGTTGTTTTCCCTGGCCGTGTGAGTGGGCCAGTTCGGTTGGGGACTCAGGAGGAGCAACGTCCGTGCAGCACGTGCAAGAGCACGCCGGGACCATGCATGAATGGCTGTGGTCACGAGGGTGCACGACCTCGTCGTAAACCGGATCCAGCAAGCTTTAAGATGCGTGCATTTCAATCCAAGTAGAGCACAGTCGCAGTCATGGACTGTGCGGCTGCTCCCGGCGGAGGTTCGACTCCTCCCTCGGGCATGAGTGTGTGTGTTTGTCCTTAGGATAATTTAGGTTAAGTAGTGTGTAAACTTAGGGACTGATGACCTTAGTAGGTAAGTCCCATAAGATTTCACACACGTTTGAACATTTTTTTAGAACAGAGTCAGTCACCCGTGTGGGCCCCGTAGTACGCCTGTGATGTTGTCACAGATTATCATCGCGCCGCCATGTGCAGTTGGGTGGATCTGCGTACCGCTTAGTACTTGAAGACCCTACTGTGTTAAAAGCACTTGGCTCAGCGATTAGACGGTGTGGTTACTCAGCTGTGAATTAATAAAGCAGTGAGGATATTTGTTTCATTCTGCCAACCGTCGTCAGAGTTGTCACAGTGAGTTCAGTGTACGTTTACGTGCCTAGTGAATTTGATGTCACACATTAGGTACTTGGTTTTGGCTCGCTTTGCGATTGTTCCTGCAATGACGTGTGGTTGGTGTTTTTGGTTGGTTACATTTTGGTTTCGTCTCGCACGCAAATCGAGTGGGGTTTTAGTTACTGTTAGTTTGTCTGATGTTCTGTACTGTGACTTGTTTGTTCAAATGTTCGGATTTGTGGAATCGGACGGAAATCTGGTAGTGGTTCCTTTCTCGTTCCCGGCGCTCTAAACACTGTATTCTGGTGACGTAGTGCAGAACGCCGGTTCCGGCTTCGGTGTATTGTTCCATAGTTGCAGTTGGTTTATCTGACGCCAGGTAGATTCAGCAAGATTATTATTAGTCATTCGTTAGACTGCCACTATTCTGAGTTACCATCTTGTGGAGTGAATGCACCTCTTGGCTGCCTATCTCATCGCTCGCGAAAGTGTTTGTTGCCGGACCCTCTCAGAGGTCAATTCATGGAGCACCGTCTGGATCAGATGCTTGTTTTTTAATAAACTTTTGCTACTGTATTTGCTGTTTATTTTTTTATATTATCGCCGTTATTGGGGTGTAAAGCCTTCAGCCGTGATTGTGGTCGCTTGCTTTAAAATTCTAATTTGTATTTGTATTTACGCAGTAAGCCTTTAAAACCTTATTTACTGCCGTTCCTGGCCTCTGATGCCGTCTGCTGTGTTTGTGGCCACTTACCTTTTAATATTTCAATACCTGTAAATTGTAATTGCAGCGAGTTCTTAAACATTCTTAATTTATTGCCATTCTTTGCGTGTAAGGCCTTAAGCCGTGATCACAGTGCCTAGTTTTTGAATCTGTATCTGTGTTTTTTGGTGATTTGCTAAATTGTAACGCACTGAAAACTCTACTATTTACACAGTTGTTTATTCATTCATTAATAACGCAGGTAATTTTTTATTTATTGTTGAGTCTGGAATTACTGTTTTAAAAATAAGTATGTGTAACTGTAAAAGGCAACCAATAGTGACTGATTACGGCTCCGTCCACAATCGTAACCGAATCCTGCCTTCCCTTGACTATCAGGTTTCAGGCTGTTCTCATCAAAATTGACAGTAAACCAACATCGACAGCTATAGTTCAGGTATACAAGAGGACGTCATCGCAAGACTAACACGAAGTGTTAGAGAAAGTGTACGACGATATTGAGCGGATAATTCTGTACGTAAATGTCGATGAAAATTTAATAGTCGAGGGGATTTGGAATGTGGTTGTAGGTGAAGAAATAGAAGAAAGATTTATGCGTGAATACGCTGGAAAGAAAAATATAGGTACAGAGAAGGTAGCTGCGAAGTAATCGTCGGTAACAGAAAAAAATACTTCAGTGTTTGGACGAAAGAAGGCAGTAAAGAAATGTTCACTGTAATTTCGTAGTACAGAAGTTCAACTCACTTAGAAATGAGATAGATAGGAAATGGAAGGAAACAGCCATTGGGCTGTAGGAACAGTATCTATGAGTGTCTGCAAAGTACTTAGAGTTTCAGATACCAAACAAAAGACTGCCAGGAGACAGTAAAGTTATTTGGGTTGGGCTGAACTACGTATGGGACTCAAATGGCTAGAGCTCTACTACTAAGGAAGTTAATTTACTCTTAATAATGTTAATAAATAATGTTTATGCTTTTAAATTGTGTTGCCACGTTTGTGTTCTAGTGCCGTCCTGAGACCCTTATACACTGCCAGCTCTTAGATAGAAGTAGTAGGTATTTAATTTTCGGCTGCTGAGGACATTTTGGTTGAACTGATAGTGATATTCAGTTACATCCCAGCAGAAACTCTCGTGGTGGTACTACGAGTATGTACCTCCAGAGCAATGTACATTGGAGATTTTTAACTAACGTTGTGTTTAGCTGGAAACTTGAAATTTTTAAAATAGCTCGGAAACACACGGGAATATAATATTAAGCTAAGTTCTTACCTGCCTGTTCCGTAGAGGTGGAGGAGCGAGTAGGTACACAGAACGCATTCTGGAGGAAACTACCGTTGACACAGCATCTATCAGCACTCCTTATCTTCACAGTCATGACATTATCACATCCAGTTCAGGCAGTTATGCTTATTATATTTCGCTGACGTCAGCATCAGCAGGTTTTCATTACCAAGGCCACCCACCACCCCTACCCCTTCCCTCCTCCATGTTTAGCACTGCACCCTCCTCCCCCCCCTCCACCATTACGTCCTCGGCCATTACATGCAGCGCAACGTAGTCTTCCTGCCATCATCTTGTAATATGGTGAAGCCTGAGATTATGACGTCATGAGATTAATTTAATATATAAAACTCATAGCTCCGACATAAGTTCTATCATTTCTTCACTGTCTGTATGTATGAGGGTTGGAACTTAAATAGTGGCAACTATTTATTCACAACCGATACAAAAGAGTTACATGTTTGCAGATGTTACTGTCCTTCAAAGTAGTCACCAGCGTTGTGTAGAACCCGTTGTCAGCGATGTGGAGGCGTAGTATACCGTTATCAGAGCCTGTTCTGTTGATGGTGCGAATGGATCGGTCTGAAGTTATGCTGATTCTCGTGTACGTTTAACTGTGAATGCAATACGAGTTGTGAATAAGGGATTTGAAAATAGGTGTGGAACACGTTCTGGTAGCTATGTCACTATGCTACCTGTCGGCGGACGACGATAAAGCCGTTATCAGGACGTCTGCTATCTCCGAGGCGGCATGTGAGGTCGTCGGATCAAAATCTACGCTCTCTTTCCTAGTATATTTTTTTTTCCTGAAGTGTGTATCAGTTGAATGAAGTCATAGAACGATTACGACTAACTTACAGGATCTGCCACCACAGGAAATACAGTCACATGAACGAAACCATTTCAGAGCTTCGAGGAAGACGCATCTTGAAGTAATTATGGAGACGTTTATTCACGGGCCCCACAGGCCATCACACAAATCATTCCCGCACTGACATGTGATGATACGAGGACTGGATGGTTCATGGCAGGCTGAGCTAGTGAATATGTGAGAAAATTCACAATCGAATAAAGCCTTCAAGTACATCCTAATGGTCATAGTTACATATTCCTAATTTTTTTGGGTTCTACATGTGAAAGTAAAGAAAGAGAAGTTGGCTGCGAATGCTTTTGAGTAGTACCTGCAGACTGTGTGAATTGGTGTCCTGACACCCTTCAAACCAACTATGGAGGCGAATTTTACGACAGACGTTTCAAAGCGGTAATGGAGCGATATATACTAATCCACTATACAGCATTCTTCCAACTTCTTTTTTTTTCTTTTTAGTCATCTGTCTTCTGACTGGTTTGATGCGGCCCGCCATGTACACTCCTGGAAATTGAAATAAGAACACCGTGAATTCATTGTCCCAGGAAGGGGAAACTTTATTGACACATTCCTGGGGTCAGATACATCACATGATCACACTGACAGAACCACAGGCACATAGACACAGGCAACAGAGCATGCACAATGTCGGCACTAGTACAGTGTATATCCACCTTTCGCAGCAATGCAGGCTGCTATTCTCCCATGGAGACGATCATAGAGATGCTGGATGTAGTCCTGTGGAACGGCTTGCCATGCCACTTCCACCTGGCGCCTCAGTTGGACCAGCGTTCGTGCTGGACGTGCAGACCGCGTGAGACGACGCTTCATCCAATGGGGGACTGATCCGGAGATCTTGCTGGCCAGGGTAGTTGACTTACACCTTCTAGAGCACGTTGGGTGGCACGGGATACATGCGGACGAGCATTGTCCTGTTGGAACAGCAAGTTCCCTTGCCGGTCTAGGAATGGTAGAACGATGGGTTCGATGACGGTTTGGATGTACCGTGCACTATTCAGTGTCCCCTCGACGATCACCAGTGGTGTACGGCCAGTGTAGGAGATCGCTCCCCACACCATGATGCCGGGTGTTGGCCCTGTGTGCCTCGGTCGTATGCAGTCCTGATTGTGGCGCTCACCTGCACGGCGCCAAACACGCATACGACCATCATTGGCACCAAGGCAGAAGCGACTCTCATCGCTGAAGACGACACGTCTCCATTCGTCCCTCCATTCACGCCTGTCGCGACACCACTGGAGGCGGGCTGCACGATGTTGGGGCGTGAGCGGAAGACGGCCTAACGGTGTGCGGGACCGTAGCCCAGCTTCATGGAGACGGTTGCGAATGGTCCCCGCCGATACCCCAGGAGCAACAGTGTCCCTAATTTGCTGGGAAGTGGCGGTGCGGTCCCCTACGGCACTGAGTAGGATCCTACGGTCTTGGCGTGCATCCGTGCGTCGCTGCGGTCCGGTCCCAGGTCGACGGGCACGTGCACCTTCCGCCGACCACTGGCGACAACATCGATGTACTGTGGAGACCTCACGCCCCACGTGTTGAGCAATTCGGCGGTACGTCCACCCGGCCTCCCGCATGCCCACTATACGCCCTCGCTCAAAGTCCGTCAACTGCACATACGGTTCACGTCCACGCTGTCGCGGCATGCTACCAGTGTTAAAGACTGCGATGGAGCTCCGTATGCCACGGCAAACTGGCTGACACTGACGGCGGCGGTGCACAAATGCTGCGCAGCTAGCGCCATTCGACGGCCAACACCGCGGTTCCTGGTGTGTCCGCTGTGCCGTGCGTGTGATCATTGCTTGTACAGCCCTCTCGCAGTGTCCGGAGCAAGTATGGTGGGTCTGACTGACCGGTGTCAATGTGTTCTTTTTTCCATTTCCGGGAGTGTATTTCTTTCATGTGCCAACATCTTCATCTCAGAGCAGTACTTGCAACCTACGTCCTCAATTATCTGATGGATGGATTCCAATCTCTGTCGTCCCCTACAGTTTTTGCCCTCTACAGCTCCTTCTGGTACCATGAAAGTCATTTTCTGATGTTTTAACATATTTCCTATCATCTTGTCCCTTCTTCTTTTTGCTGTTTTCCCACATATTCCTTTTCTCTGCGATTCTGCGCGGAACCTCGTCATTCCGTACCTCATCAGTCCACCTATTTTTCAACATTTGTCTGTAGCACCACTTCTCAGATGTTTCGATTCTCTTCCGTTCCGGTTTTCCGACTGTCCATGATCCACTACCATACAATGCTGTGCTCCAAACGTACATTCTCAGAAATTTCTTCCTCAAATTAAGGCCTATTTTTGATACTAGCAGACTGTTATTGGCCAGGAATGCCCTTTTCGCCAGTGCTAATCTGCTTTTGATGTCCTCGTTGCTCCTCCCGTCATTGGTGATTTTGCTGCCTAGGTAACAGGATTTCCTAACTTCATCTACTTCGTGACCATCAGTCCTGGCGTTAAGCTTCCCGCTGTTCTTATTTGTCCTACTTCTCATTACTTTCGTCTTTCTTCGATTTACTCTCAATCCATATTCTGTAATCATTAGACTGTCTATTCCTTTCAGTAGATCATGTAATTCCTCTTCAGTTTCACTCATGATAGAAATGTCATCAGCGAGTCGTATCATTGATACTCTTTCATCTTGAATTTTGATTCCACTCCTGACACTCTCTTTAATTTCCATCATTACTTCCTCTATGTGCAGTAGCGGGGAAAGACGTCATATCTGGCCTACGCATTTTTTAATTCGAACATTTTGTTCTTCGCCGTCTACTCTTATCATTCGCTATAGCTTACTCCTATTTTTCTCAGAATTTCGAACATCTTGTAACGTTTTACATTGGCGAACGCTTTTTGTAGGTCGACAAATCCTATGTACATGTCTTGTCTTGTCTTCAGTCTTCCTTCCATTATCAACGGCAGCGTCAGATTTGCCCCTCTTGTGCCTTTACCTTTCCAAGCAAAACCGATCGTCGTCTAACAGATCCTGAATTTTATTTTCCATTCTTCTGTACATTATTCTTGCCAGCCAATTGGATGCGTTAGCTGTTAAGCTGATTGTGTGACAATTCTCGCACTTGTCAGCTCTTGCAGTCTTTGGAAATGTGTAGACGACATTTTTCCGAAAGTCAGACGATACATTGCCAGACTCATATTCTACACACCAACGTGGATAGTGATTTTAGAAATTCTGAATGAATGTTATCGATCCATTCTGCCCTATTTGGTCTTAAGTCCTCCAAAGCTCTCTTAAATTCAGATTCTAGTACTGCATGCCCCATCTCCCCTATATCGACTCCTGTTTCCTCTTCTATCAGATCTGACAAATCTTCCCACTGATAGAGGCCTTCAGTGTACTCTTTCCACATATCCGCTCTCTCCTCTGCATTTAACAATGGAGTTTCGGTTCCACTCTTAATATTACCACCTTTGCTTTCAATTTCACCGATGATTCCTCAGCTACTTCTATTACTGTATTCCCGAAATTCCCTGAATATTTTTGTAGTTTCTTCTTTCATCGATCAGCTGAAGTATTTCTTCTTTTACACACGGTTTCTTTGCAGGTACCTTCTTTGTACCTATGTTTTCCTTTCCAACTTCCGTGATTACCCTTTTTAGAGATGTCTATTCCTCTCCAACTGTACAGTCTATTGAAGTATTCTTTATTACTGTATCTACAGCTTTACAGAACTTCAAACGTTTCTCATCATTCCTTTATAGCTCCGAAACCAACTTCTCGGTGTATTGATTCTTCCTGCCTAATCTCTTCTACGTCAGCCTCCGCTACTAAATTGGGATATGAATGTATTACTACTCCTGCGCACGCCTTGCATCCAGAATGCAGAGATTTCGGAATCTCTAGCTGAAATCTTCCCGTATCGCCCTGCCTTTTCCAAGTTACCTCCTCCTCTTGTGATTCTTGAACAGTGTATTCTAGCTGATATTTGTTACAGAACTTAGTTTCTTCTCTCTAATACCTAGGCCCAAGTCGATGTTATCCTGTAACTTTTTCTTCTACACCTTCACCTACAAATGCATTCCAGTCCCCAATGGTTATTTGATGTTATTTCCCGTTACGTATTGTATTAACCTTTCAATATCCTCATATACTTTCTCCATCTCTTCTTCTTCAGCTTGCGACGTCGGCATGTATACCTTCCATATGCAAGGTAATATTGTTAAATGGTTTAGCAGCACGATCAAAGACCAGAAGTCGATCCAATTTGCCGGCTGCTGTGGTCGAGCGGTTCTAGGCGTTTCAGTCCGGAACCACAGTGGTTTCTACGGTCGCAGCTTCGAATCCTGCCTCGGGCATGGATGTGCGTGTAGTCCTTAGGTTGCTTAGGTTCACGTAGTTCTAAGTCTAGGGGACTGATGACCTCAGATGTTAAGTCCCATAGTGCTTAGAGGCAACTGATCCATTTTTCGATGCAATTTAATCTTCAAGGATCATACAAATGGCTAGAAGTTCTACTACAAATTACTGATAAGTATAATCAGGCTACTATCATTCAATTAAGATGAGACCTATTTGTATCTTTTATAACTGATTTCTAAATATAGCATACTATTGAATTCAGATGGTGGATCTATGCAATCAGAACTTCAGCTTAAGTGATTCAGTACATATGGCGAAATATAAAACTGGGTTAGAGAAGTCCTACATGCTGAAATGGTCAACGGAGAAATTTTCAGTTTCCAAAGAACAACGCACTAAGTCAAGAAATTACATCTTAAACGGGAATGTTGGTGAAGAAACAGAGAGTAGTTACAGAAAACCTTTGAACAGGAAGTGATCCTCGTAGAGTGGGTCATAAGATATCTAAGCAGCAATGAATTAATGAAATGGTCCCACTTTCCATTAAACCCGAGCAATTTGGTGAATGCTCACTATATGATATATAACGGGACATGCAACCGTGCACTATGTGACATAAGTAAATACAACTTTTGTGGACCTAGAACAAAACTGAAAACTTTTCTACCTTTTGATGATAAGAGATTTAATATACTAAATGCTGCATGTAAGGAGTGCGACATTGTTTACTCCCCAAATAAATATCCTCGCTTTGGAGACTGAGTATTAGCATATAAAGCTGAGCAGATAGGTTGAAGAAAGATCACTGGTGTAGTAAAATGTACTGATGC
Organism: Schistocerca nitens; assembly: GCF_023898315.1. Classification (NCBI taxonomy): domain Eukaryota; kingdom Metazoa; phylum Arthropoda; class Insecta; order Orthoptera; family Acrididae; genus Schistocerca; species Schistocerca nitens. The sequence continues at coordinate 645,362,773 of NC_064618.1, read as the reverse complement.
TGCATTTGCGGTTGATAAAATTGTGTACTGTAAAAGTTTCAGACAAATTGTGAATGCTGCTCATCGCAAACTAACGTAGAAAGCAAAATCAATGGGATGTTTAAAAAATAGAATCGATTCAGTGGTGTCCGTGGCGATAGGTGCCGTGTGGCGAAAATCGTGAAGATAAACCGTGATGAAATGCCTAGAGGCTGCCAATACCTAAGATGTTTGGTGGAATAACTCCAATTATAATCCCTAAGTGTACCAGGATGTCGGACATTGGTTCCTTAGCAGGAGCAGCTGCTGCCATAACTCAAGCAGTAAAAAGTGCACGAAATGCATAGAAGCAAGTACAGGACATCAAAGGAAGTATTATCTCAATGGACATCGTAGAATTCAAACAAGGGCCATGATTCAAAAAATGCAGGAAGAGGCTTGGGCTGTTCATGAAAACCCTCATAGCAATACAATCAGGCAGGTGGCTTACAAACATAAATCTGCCTCAACTTGTCAGAAAACTGAAAATCCCAATATGCCAGACTGAGATTCATTTGAAGAATCCTAAGGAAATGGAATCCGAAAACAAAGGAAGTAGGTTACAGTACGCTTGTTCGCCCACTGCTTGAATACTGTTCAGCAGTGTGGGATCCGTACCAGATAGGGTTGATAGTAGAGATAGAGAAGATCCAACGGAGAGCAGCGCGCTTCGTTACAGGATCATTTAGTAATCGCGAAAGCGTTACGGAGATAATTGATAAACTCCAGTGGAAGACTCTGCAGGAGAGACGCTCAGTAGCTCGGTACGGGCTTTTGTTAAAGTTTCGAGAACATACCTTCACCGAAGAGTCAAGCAGTATATTGCTCCCTCGTACGTATATCTCGCGAAGAGACGATGAGGATAAAATCAGAGAGATTAGAGCCCACACAGAAGCATACCGACAATCCTTCTTTCCGCGAACAATACGAGACTGCAACAGAAGGGAGAACCGATAGAGGTACTCAGGGTACCCTCCGCCACACACCGTCAGGTGGCTTGCGGAGTATGGATGTAGATGTAGATGTGTTTATGAGGGATACATAGCCAGAGACGGAGACGAAACTCACTGGGTTGAGTACGCAAAAAGAAAAAAAAAAGGACTATGATTTCTGTCGTCACTTCACTGAGAAGAACCAGGTTTTTATACAATTTTTCGACGTTAGCAAGGCCGGAATTCATATCTCTGCGGTCATCTGTGCCTCATGTTTCTCCTGACGACTGCACAAAAACAAGCGGTACGCATTTCACTGCATCGGTTGAGATCTATGCAATGTAGTACACTCTTGTCTTTAAAGAACTACCTACTTCCAATAGATCTAAGCAAGTGGGAGCGAATGATCGATCTGGAAACTCACAATTATACAGCTTCTGTCACCGAGGCAAGCAAAAAATTGCTTGTAAAATGGTTGGAGTTATATGCAAATGTTAACATGTTTCAACAACAGATAAAACAACATAAGAGGCAGTGGATTTTTGCCACGAAATTTCTGTAAGACCGCTGCTGTTTTCCTTGAGGGATTAAGTACTGGAGCATAGCACTGACAAAATTTATGAGTCAATTGTGTATGTGGATGTAATACCAGTCAGAGTAATTCGAGTGTAATACCGTGATGAATTCATTCCTTAACGACAGATTAGTCCATAATGTATACGGATTTTTTCCTATGGTGGATCCACGTTCTACATTTGTCGAGGTTTCCAATAACCAATATCCCTCCTAGTCACTGTTGAGACATTAGAACATCTTTAGCTGAATATTCGATCAGAAAGCGATTCTGGTTGATTTTTGCGGTGAGAAAACTATAGTATGTTTTCATCTGAAACAGCGTTACGGGTATAAAGTACAAATAGGGCTTACACAACCATCAGGATTCCATTTTGCAGCGTAAGCAGAACGTGATGACATATAAAAATTATGAGTTCATTAAACCCGGTAGATTGAAACGTCGCAGTGACATTACTTGATATAAAGCTCCAGTGCAGTATGACAAGTATATCATTAGTATGTAACATTTTTCCCGCAAAGCGTTTGCCTCAGCAATGTTTCATAATAATGATGAGATAAAAATTATTAGTCAGCATGAAATGCTTTAACATGTCCAATCGAGAGGGTACTTAGACCTATGAAGACTCCAGCAGCAACAGCAGGAGTGGCGACATCACACTTTACACATAATGCATTTGCCTTTCTGTTTCAAGAGACAAGACACGAAGTTCATGACATTGCAACCAACCACACGAGGAACGTTGCAATCATGCTGCCTCTAAAGTCATATATCTTTGCATCAATATCTGCTCTGAATGCCCTTAAAAGCCCTGTACGGTTCATACAAGAATCAATAGATAAATCCGTTACCGGTAATGTGTACCCCCCCCCCCCCCCGAAACGTTAAGGGACTTCTTCCAAGACAGTTAATGTTTTTCTATGAATGTTAAACAGGAGCTGATTCCAGTTCGAAGTACTAGCGATGATAATGCATATATCTATCGTAGAAGATGGAGAAGAATTTAAAATTATGCTAGATAAATCGATATGGAAAGTTCCACATAATACTCTCTCAGACAAAGTTCAGGTGCCATTAATTTCCATTCATAAGAGCTGTTTGATTATCCAGTCCTTCCACAGTCACCTCACCAAGCATGGACGATTAAGACTTCTGTTCAGCTAGAAATATAATTATATATAATTATATTATATATAATTATATTATATATAATTATATATAATTTATTAATATAGCTATGCAGACGGGCAGGAAGGGGAATCTGAACAAGAATGCGAGTGTATTTGACTACTCTAGTAGACTTGTAACAGTTGTGATACTAAATGTGACACTTCTGTCACTAAATGTAACTGGGTTTTCTCTTTTGATGCTGTCAATTGTCAGGATGAGCATTCTAAAGCATTCTGTCAGGGTGAAAATATTAAATAAATTAACTTTTCTCTCTTAACAACATGTGGGCAGGGTGGGTTCTTCCTTGGCTCGGGTATGAGGTCGAATGAAACATCATTTTTTCATAAGATAACTTTTATTGAAGATTTGTACAACTGTATCTTACGGAATGTTCTGGTTCGGAGAGCGGCAGCTGTGTCGTTTGTGAAGTCTTCTGCTGCGGCAGCGGCGGCGGCGGCGGCGGCGGCGGCGGCGGCGTCTGATTACGCGTAGCGGTGTGTATCTCGTGTCGCCGTCTCGCCCAGTTGACTGGAGACGCGCAGCGCGAGGTGGCCCGTTTAATTATTGCGAGCGAAATCGTGCATCGGATGATACCTTGGATGTGGCGTCCCAGTGTTTCTCTTCTCAAAGCGGCCGCGTGTGTTGTGCGTCGGCCAGCAAAGCGGCGCGGCGGGGGAAGGCCAGTGTGGCGGACTCGAACCACGGACTCCCGCTTGCCAGTCTTTGGCTGTCAGGTCTTCATCCCAGCTCACAGGTGACTACTGATGTGAGGCCGTCTCCTTCCTGTCCTCAAGAGCCACCCGGGTATGTAAAAACCAGACTTCAAATACCTTTTAACTTCTGTCTTCTGGCGCCGTGGCTGCTGCTTGCTATTCCATTACAGCGGCGGACTTGGTTCGTCTGTGCATGATGCAGACTCTTCTTGCATGACGGTCTTCAGCACCGAAACTGACTGAAAGCTACTGCTACTCTTCTTTTCTTCCTTCTTCGTCTCTCGTCTCGTCTCCGTCCCCGTCTCCGTCTTCGTCTCCGTCTTCGTCTCCGTCTCCGTCTCCGTCTCCGTCTTCATCTGTCTGGCCCACTGCGTCTCGCGTATTTATTCACTTCAATTTACTGGAGGTGAACGACTTTACGGTCATTGCCACTTCTGTCACGTTGAGAAGCTCCTCGAAGAATCTTCTTAACGTCGGTCATTGGCTCTTGGAATGTGGGCGAGGGCCTTTGATCCCATGTGACGACTGAGAAACACGTGAGCCGGTCATTGCCTCTTCTGTCACGTTGAAAAGCTTCTCGAAGAATCTTCTTAACGTCGGTCATTGGCTCTTGGGATGTAGGCGAGGGCCTTTGCTCACATACGACAACTGAGAAACACGTGAGCCGGTCGGGCGATGCTCTGACGGCTGAATCGACAGCGCCCGCTTATGTGGAACTTGCTGACTTCACGGTCATTGTCTCTTCTGCTCTGCTGTTGTGCCCGCTGTGTGCCAGTATGTAACTCTCTAAAGTAAACCAAGTTTTTCATTTATATTCTAATTTCTAGTTCACTTTGATTTCACTAATTTATTTACTTAAGTACCACTCAACAGAATTTACCTAAACTCCCAGATTTTTCTATTAGTTCTTGAATGGAACTAAAACTATGTGGATTATTGTATAACATGTATGCAAGGCTGTACTCAACACACTATGAGACTGACAATATTTTTGGATGCACACTCAGCCCACAGAAGTTTAACGAATTACCACCCGTAGTGGTGATAAACTGTATAAAGTAACATGAGGCAGTGAAAACTGGAATTGTGGATATACATACTGAGTTCAATCATCACAAAACATCCCTTTAGGCTCTGCAGATTACACATTATTATTACATGACCATCTCATAGACTACTCAGTGTTAACCCAAACTTTACAATGTGCAGTATACATGTAGAGGTATTACGCGACATGTAAAGTATTCCCAATGGTGCTCCAAACTGCAAAGATCATCACAGACATATAGGGGTTTTACAATTGTGGACAATTTGTGTTTGAAGAAGTCGCATTCATCGCATTCTCCAATACTGAAGAGTATCAACAAGGCGCTCCACAGGCATTATTTTAACAAAATCACTTACATCAGAGCAGCATGTTGGCACTGATACGTTGCTTCTCAGGTTACACGGCCACACCTGATGTGGGTCATGTCACCACTGCCTGTAACCACACTTACTTCATGACAGTTGGAGAGAAATGTATCATGGAATTTTTTTGTCATGGGACGGTGTGAGAGCTCCTGGTCACACACCACTATCACAGAAAAAAATGCGTGAGAACGAGACACAGCTCTCTGTTGCAGCAGGATCAGCGTAATGTGTGGAGAATAAAGCACCATGCAGTTCATTATGTGTTTCCACAATAACAGTACATGTTGCCTCCTGATTCCTCTTTCTACTCGTGTACCTGCAACTGAATGCATGTGCATCCTGTGCACCAACTATGTATAACCAGCACTGAGCAGATCCTACTCACTACAGTCTGATCACCATCAGCCATGAACCTATCTGCACAAGCTGATGGTGATGGAGCTTGTATAGGCCCCTACTTCAACGATCAAGTCATTACCCCCTCTTCATAAAGCATAATACACAATGTTGATGCAAGGGGAGAATATTCCAACTAATTAGCGGTTATTTCATGTGTGTTTGTGTGTGTGTTATTTTAGATGGCACTTGTATGCTATTGTGATGCTTGTATCCCAGAATTACTTGGCAGGGTGGAACAGCCACCAAATGTATGCAGATGTGATGCTGGTGTTGATGATGATGTCACAACATTTCTCTGATTACATCATAAATATGTCATACCAGCTCTATTACCCCCAATCATAATATCCCTAGTCAGGCTCTTAGATGAGGAAATGATTGTGGGATGAAGTTCAATTTTTCAATTTGTGTCTATATATACTTGTGTGTGTGTGTGTGTGTGTGTGTGTGTGTGTGTGTGTGTGTAGTTTCACATGATACCTATGCACTCTTGTGTTCTGTATTTTTCAGAGTTGACAGCTTTCACGTAACTCTCGTGAATTGTATAAATTATTGCTCTTTATTTATTTATTTTGGTTTTGTTTTTGTTATTGCTCGCGTAGTAACGCATGTATGAAAAGAGTTACGTGAAATACTTTTATTAATGCTGTGCTTTGAAATTCTTTATCGTCATTACCTTTAAAAAATAAATTATATATATATATTGAGATCTTATTGTTCTGTATCTGGCCTACACTTAAAGGAACGTTTTTTCGTAACTGTAACTCATGCTAAAACTCAATATATCTTCCCTACTTTATAGCTATTGAAAATTGAAATTACTTTGTCATGAACACTGATGTTACAGTTCGTATGATCGTTCAACAACAAAAGTTTGCAGTGGATTTTGTTTCTCGGTAAAACACCATTCAATACCACGACTAGCACAAGAACATGAGACTCTTATTAAAATAATACGTTTTCACTGTAAAGTTTGCCAGACCAGAACAGAGCACAGCAAGATTCTTATTAAATTTTGGAGGTACATTAACTTATTTGTACTGTGAATTATATACTATCAGCAGCCCGCGTCAACGTGCAACACATCATAAAATCTGCTGATCTTCACTGCAAGTCTGGAAGCTAAAAGAAATAATATTGGAAGTAGTTTGAATACGCCGCGGCAGCGGCTCTTTCGTTCGTCGCGCAGCTCAGCACCACAGACAATATTTATAGATAACTGAAAAATGTCTCAACAGGATGGGATAATAAGCAAGCAAGCTTTAACAATTAATAATGCAAGTTTTCATTTAAACAACTCTATTAAAACATTTAAATATCTCAATGATTACAGACCTTTATGAATTCACACGTAATGGCGTACATCTCTTAGCCTCGACAAAAGAAAGCTACATAGGCGTTCGCTACTACAATACAGGAGATCTTACTCGCACGACTCTCAGATTAAGAAGACAAAGAAATTAATGTTTATCACGTATTATATACTAGATACTTTTTTAATCTTTGTTCAACATTTATTGTCTGTGGCGTTTTCATTATTCGCCGACGCAGATATTCTCAAATATAAATAATAATAAAAAAATACATAATTTTATACAATGACACAATATGATACATCTAATTTTCTAATTCCTACATAATATGTTGCTTTTCTACTAGACGTTACAATGCCCCCTGGCAGCAATTGACTAACGTTAAAATGTTCGGCAATATGCTGCCACTAACGTCTGTTTGGTTATTGTCTGTTACATTGGTTGGAACATTCACTTTACATTTCTTAGTTCTTTTACACTGTAGGTTCAATTACACTTTTTATATTATTTTTACACTTTGCGAGGTGACCGTAAACCTAGTCCCAGGGTCATTACGTTTATCTGGCTCCCCCATTTGGGCTACGTGCGATCAGAAAACCTGGGAAAACTGCGCCGGAGCCATGGTCATCTCGCCTGGTTTGTTTTAATACCCAGTTTGATCACAAAAAGTTCAGACTCTATCCAATGTTCACATATAACAAAGGCTTTTGTGAGAGCATGTTAAACCTTTAGTCTCTTTATTACCAATATACTTTCTACCCTTTTTCATATTTGTGTTCTGTATTGTAATGAAAGTCACTTATTACACATTTTTACAGTAGTATAATGAATCGTCTCTGCACTTACTCACAATTGTTTTAAAATGTTCTAGCATTCGTGCAAGTATACTTCATTAACATGACGGAAACATATTATATCTATACATCACTGAACCAATGAATACTTTGAGTCTGCATTGAGTAACTCAAGAAAAAAACAAATGTTTGTCACGTCATTTCGTGTCCAATAAACCCTATTCATATTAGTGCATTAAACACATATTTGATAGTTCATTTGAATGACAACAATGTTGTACGGAGCTGGCGGCGCGAAGCAATTGTTGAGTAGCGTCGTCTGGAACGCGGCGTGCCGACGGCCGACGACCGACTCTCAGTAACAGTGACGTAGTGCTGACGTGGCGCCCAAGCAGTCGCGAACCGCGCCGACCCATTCGCTGGTGTCGGCGAATTGCAGTGGTTTACCGCGACCGGCTGGCTTGCGGCACTGCACTCGTCTCTGCTTCTCCGCATGGCTCCCCGTCGTAGTGCATGAAACAAACATTCCACACCGGTGTACTGTCTTTAAGGACACAGATTACTCGCTGTGGAAGAAAGTGCAATTTGTTAAAAGCGTTTATTGTTCAGTAAGACGTCGCTTCACTGGTATGCACAGGATGTTTTGACATGATAACAGGTTTCTTGTGGCATTGTGACACTGGTATTCAGGGTTCGTCACACGCACTTTGTACTACACACTTTCACTCACTCTCACGGTTCATACACTGCCATAGCGTCTTTCAACCCGCGAAAATGTTTCAGTACACACATACTAAATGTCTCCGTCGAGCGATGTTTATTTGAATCGACTCCGAACGGATCAACAACTACTGTTTTTATACACTGTCTATTGTTCGTTGAGCACTGCACTAGGACAGTCTGTCACTCAACACTTGACTTATCGACGTATATATTGGTGCAGATACAACAGTCATTTTCTGTCCCTACTACACACAATATTCCGTCCTTTCCTCAATTATTTATGCACACAGTTTATTGTTCATACCTTTTAACTGTTCTTCGCATAATCACTCTCATCTACATTACGTCTATTTGTTTTTACCTTGTCACAACACACTTTTAATATTGTTACTAGGCGTATATGGCCCTTTTGTAAATTATTAAAGGTGTGTGATTTTTTTTGTACATAGTTTTCCTTTCCTTCTTTCTGTGTAGCTTGCCTGGTTATCACCCATCTAGCAAACAGATTTTACCATGTGCATGACAGTTTGACTTGGGCATATTGCTCAATAAATACTTTATTTAGCACTAGCAGTATTTTTAATGATTTTTCCTACATGACTACAGTGTAGGTTCCGCATTGGTTGACTTAATTCGCGTATCGCGTGATGAATATTCAAGGGCGTGTACCAAGTACACAGGCTTCAATTGAAGCATTGCTACATACAAAGCGGAGTTTACTCGGAACAGGCTTGTTTTTAATTAGCTTCTGCTCCAGTGTCGTTCTCAAATCACTACCGGCAGCAAACATCACATCACATAATTGTTCCATATTACAAAGTCAATTTTTGGCTAGTAAAGACTCTCTCTCTCAGGGTTCCTTATTCTAATACAATTACAACTGTTACCTTACACTATAAGATTGCATCATTAATTGTACTCACATACTACACATAGAAAATGATTCAAGACATTAATCCTTTGTAAAATGATTCAAGAAATTAATCCTCACTTTATCAACAAGAAGATTGTTCGTTGCTTGATGAGCATATAATATTTTAATGGCTCTAATTGTCTTTAAACAAAATCTTTCCTGTGTAAGCTATTGTTCACTTTGTGATTCCACTTCCTCCAAGTTTAATTACACACAAATTTCTTTCTTAATACTAACATATTTATACTCTAAAACATAATTAACATCTTCTTACAACTGTTGCTCTTTATATGTGAGATGTCACTGAATAAATAACTTCACATCTTTACGTGGATACAATCCTTTGATCTTCCCCGTATGGGGATGTGCTAACAAATAGCTACATTCGTGTGGCACGCTTATTACTTCAAAGGGCCCTGAATATAGCAATTGCCACTTACTATTCTGTTTTAAGGTGGCTGAGGATTTAGGGTGGTACCGAATAAGTACTAGGTCTCCTACATTATATTTCTGTTCGTTAGTTACACCTCGATCGTACTTCCTTTTCCTCTTTGGCCACTACTTCTCTCCTCGACCAAGGGATGGAGTAAGTTGCGCGACAGTATGTTTTGTGGGGCATCACCTCTATGTGATAGTGGTACCCTTTGACTATTCCTGGTCGGTCGGTAAATACCATAGTATATTCCGATAGCAGCTGCGTCAACTGTTGCTTTTGTGTATCGTTTAAACCTTTGGATTCCTGCACTTTCGTTTGAAATGCCTGAACATTTGTTTCAAAATTTCGATCCTCTAAATTCGGGTAATAGAGGTCTGCTACATGTGAAAAATCATCGAGGTGTAGTACCCAAGGGTTCCTACCTTTGATATTAATTCGATTACAACACGGCACAAGTACCTCCTTCGATTTCATCATATATAACTCAATCCTCCTACCTCTATTAACCATGCTTAATTTCCCCAAGGAGAGGTCGATCACTGCGTCCCTCTCACGGAGAAAATCTACTCCCAGAATGCAGGCCACCTTTAATCCTTTGACAACGAGGAACGAGCTCACTATGGCTTCGCCCTCCTTACAAATCTCCACCTGCACCTGGTACCTAACTAATTGGCTCTGTGCACTAATGGCTCCAGACACCTTACAATTATTAACCGGGAAAGTCGGAATGCTACGTCCTTTCCCCAGTGCTTTAAACAACTCCATACTCATTACACTTACTGAGGCACCTGTGTCGATGATTATATTCACTGCAACATCATTGATTTTCGCTTCTATTAAGGCTTGCACATTTTCGTTATTATCTTTCTTACATTCGTGCGGTTCGTTCAGTAGATCTTTATCCATACTGACACCGTCGTTGTATCGCAGCATACATATTCCAGGTACATTATCACTCGTGTTGCTCTCACTCCACCCCTCGGCCTTCGATGGAGAGCGTATCGAGGCCGATTCTAGTTTGTTGAATTGCTTACTTGTGAGGTACTTGGACGGCTATTGTCCGCGACCTCCACTATATGTACATTCTGATTTGTAGGCCGCCACGGCTGCGCAATAGGCGCGTTTTGCGGTGGTGGTCTATTGTTGTCATACCGGTCATTACCCTGTCGCTCTGGGCTTGTTCGCTGATTCTGCTGCCAATTTCGATTACTATCACTATAATTGCTCTGCCACTGACCTCGCGCATTTTTCCAGCGGTTGGTCCCTGACATTCCGGATTCGTACTGGTCGTCAAATCGACGCTTTTTGTTATAAGTTGGTTGTCCATACCCGTTCTGGTTTCTACCATTACTACAATTTTGTGAATGTTCTTGCCGCTTGTTACCACCCCCACCATTTCCATGGTTGTGGTTTTGTGTACTATTGTTTCTGTCATGTTTACACCCTGATCCATTATTCCGCGAGTGATCGCACGCTGATTTTGCGTCTTCCTGGATCAAGTCTATTGAATCTAGCACAGACAGGAAGTTTTCCACGTCGCTTTCTGGTACGTGTATTAATTTTTCTTTGATATGAAGGGGTAAATGTGATTTTAGTAGTCTTATTATGTCTCTTGGTGATATAGGCTCGTCCCAGTAGCGCGTTTTGTTTATATACTTTTCAAAATACCGTCTCAAATTCCCAAGACGGGGTGAGTACGGTTCGGGATTATATACTTCTTTTCTTAGCCGCTCTTGTATACAAGGCGACCAATATTTCGACAGAAATGCCCTTTCAAATTGTTCATATGTCATGCAGCTGTCTGCTACTTCTGTAGCCCACAACGCTGCGTCACCTTGAATGTATGACATGACGTATTGAATTTTCTGTGTTTCATTCCACACACTATTTCACGTCACTACTCTCTCGAATTGTTTTAAATTGTTGCTCTTTGGTTTATTTATTTATTTTTTGATTATTGGCGTAACAACGCATATATGGAAAGAGTTACGTGAAATACTTTTAACAATGCTGTGCTTTGAATTTCTTTATCATCGTTACCTTTTTGCAAAATAAAATGTATCTATGGAAGTCTTATTGTTCTGTATCTGGCCTACAATTTAAAGAACGATTTTTCTTAACTGCAACTCATGCTAAGGATCAATATAACTTCCCTACTTCATAGTTATTAAAAGTTGAAATTACTTTTAATGAACACTGATGTTACAGTTCGTATGATCGTTCAAAAACACAAGTTCGCAGTGGATTTTATTTCTTGGTGAAATACTATTTCATACCACGACTAGCCCAAGAACATGAGACTCTCATAAAAAAAATTACGTTATCACTATAAAATTTGCCAGATCAGAACGGAGCACAGCAAGATTACTATCAGATTTTGAAGGTACATTAAATTATTTGCACTGTAAATTATATCCTATCAGCAGCCCGCGTCAACCTGCAACACATCATAAAATCTGCTGATCTTCACTGCCAGCCTGGGAGCTAAAAGAAATAATATTATTTTACTATTATTTTACCGCTTCCTTGCGGTATGCTCGACTATATTGTAAGTCGTTTAAATACGCCGCGGCAGCGGCTCTTCGTTCTCCACGCAGCTCAGCACCACAGATAATATTTATATAACTGAAAAATGTCTCAACAGGATGGGATAATAGGCAAGCAAGCTTTAACAATTAATAATACAAGTTTTCATTTAAACAACTCTATTAAAACATTTAAATATCTCATTGATTACAGACCTGTGTGAATTCACACGTAATGGCGTACATTTCCCAGTCTCGACAAAAGAATGCTACATTCGCGTTCTCCACGACAACAACAGGAGATCTTACTCTCACAACTTCCAGATTAAGAAGACAAAGAATTTAATTTACATCACGCATTATATACTAGTTCCTTTTGTAATCTCTGTTCAACATTTATCTTCTGTGGCGGTTTTATTACTCGCCGACGCAGACGTTCTCAAAAATAAATAATAAAAAAAATACATAATTTTACACAATGACACAATATGATACATCTAATTTTCTAATTACTACATAATATGTTGTTTTTGTTTCTTACTAGACGTTACAATGCCCCCTGGCAGCAATTGACTATCGTTGAAAATGTTCGGCAATATGCTGCCACTAACGTCTGTTTGGTTATTGTCTGTTACCTTGGTTGGAACATTCACTTTACACTTCTTAGTTCTTTCACACTGTAGGTTTAATTACACTTTTTATACTGTTCTTACACTTTGCGAGGTGACCGTCAACCTAGTCCCAGGGTCATTACATTTATTTGGCTCCCACATTCGGGCTAAGTGCGATCAGAAAACCTGGGAAAACTGCGCCGGAGCCATGGTCATCTCACAAAAAGTTCAGACTCTATTCAATGTTCACATATAACAAAGGCTATTTGTGATAGTATGTTAAACTTTTAGTCTCTTTGTTATCAATATAATATTTGTGTTCTGGATTGTAATGAAAGTCACTTATTACACATTTTTACAATAGTATAATGAATCGTCCTTGCACTTACTCGCGACAGTTGGTTTAAAATGTCTAGCATTCGTGCGAGTATCCTTCATTAACATGACGAAAACATATTAGATCGATACATCACTAAACCCATGAATACTTTGAATTTGTGTTGGATAACTCAAAAAAAAAATGTTTATCACATTATTTCGTGTCCACTAAACCCTATTCATGTTAGTGCATTAGATACATAGTTGATAGTTCATTTGAATGACAATAATGTTGTACGGAGCTGGCGGCGCGAAGCAATTGTTGAGTAGCGTCGTCTGGAACGCCGCGTACCGACGGCCGCTGGGTTCGACGACCGGCTCTCAGTAACAGCGACGTCGTGCTGACGTGGCGCCCAAGCAGTCGCGAACCGCGGCGAACCATTCGCCGATGTCGGCGAGTGGCAGTGGTTTACCGCGACCGGCTGGCTGGCGGCACGGCACTCGTCTCTGCTTCTCCGCGTGGCTCCCCGTCGTAGCGCATGAAACAAACATTCCACAACGGTGTACTGTCTTTAAGGACACAGATTACTAGCTGTGGAAGAAGATGCAACTTGTTAAAAGCGTTTATTGTTCAGTAGCCGTCGCTTCACTGGTATGCACTGGTATGTTTTGGCGTGATAACAGGTTTCTTGTGGCATTGTGACACTGGTATTCAGGGTTCGTCACACGCACATTGTACTACACATTTTCACTCACTCCCACGGTTGATACACTGCCAGAGCGTCTTTCAACACGCGAAAATGTTTCGTTACACACATACTAAATGTCTCCGTCGAGCGATGTTTGTTTGAGTCGACTTCGAACGGATCAATAACTACTGTTTTTATACGCTGTCTATTGTTCGTAGAGCACTGCACTAGGACAGTCTATCACTCAACACTAGACTTATCGACGTATATATTGGTGCAGATACAACAGTCATTTTCTGTCCCTACTACACACAATATTCCGTCCTTTCCTTAATTGTTTATGCACACAGTTTATTTTTTAATACCTTTTAACTATTCTTCGCATAATTACTCTCATCTACATGGCGTCTATTTGTTTTTACCTTATCACAACACAGTTTTCTTATTGTTACTAGGCGTATATAGCCCTTTTGTAAATTTTTTAAAGGTGTGTGATTTTTTTTTTTGTACATAGTTTTCCTTTCCTCCTTTCAGTGTAGCTTGCCTGGTTATCACCCATCTAGCAAACAGATTTTACCATGTGCATGACAGCTTGACTTGGGCATATTGCTCAATAAATACTTCATTTAGCACTAGCATTATTTTTAATGAATTTTCCTACATGACTACAGTGTAGGTTCCGCATTGGTTGACTTAATTCGCGTATCGCGTAATGAATATTCAAGGGCGTGTACCAAGTACACAGGCTTCAATTGAAGCATTGCTACATACAGAGCGGAGTTTCCACGGAACGGGCTTGTTTTTAATTAGCTTCTCCTCCAGTGTCGTTCTCAAATCACTACTGGCAGCAAACATCACATCACATAATTGTTGCATATTACAAAGTCAATGTTTGGCTAGTAAAGACTCTCTCTCTCAGGGTTCCTTATTCTAATACAATTACAGCAATTACCTTACTATATAAGATTGCATCATTAATTGCCCTTACACACTACACATAGAAAATGGTTCAAGAAATTAATCCTTTATAAAATGATTCAAGAAATTAATCCTCACTTTATCAACAAGAAGATTGTTCGTTGCTTAATGAGCATATAATATTTTAATGACTAATTGTCTGTAAACAAAATCTTTCCTGTGTAAGCTATTGCTCACTTTCTGATTCCACTTCCTCCAAGTTTAATTACACACAAATTTCTTTCTTAATACTAACATACTTATATTCTAAAACACAATTAAAATCTTCTTACAACTATTACTCTTTATATGTGATATGTCACTGAATAAATAACTTCACATCTTTACGTGGATATAATCCTTTGATCTTCCCCGTATGGGGATGTGCTAACAAATAGCTACATTCGTGTGGCACGCTTATTACTTCAAAGGGCCCTGAATATAGCAATTGCCACTTGCTATTTTGTTTTAAGGTGGCTGAAGATTTAGGGTGGTTACGAATAAGTACTAGGTCTCCTACATTATATTTCTGTTCGTTAGTTACACCTCGATCGTACCTCTTTTTTTCTTTGGCCACTACTTCTCTCCTCGACCAAGGGATGGAGTAAGTCGCGCGACAGTATGTTTTGTGGGGCATCACCTCTATGTGATAGTGGTACCCTTTTACTATTCCTGGTCGGTCGGTAAATACCATAGTATATTCCGATAGCAGCTGCGTCAACTGTTGCTTTTGCGTATCGCTTAAACCTTCAGATTCCTGCACTTTGGTTTGAAATGCCTCAACATTTGTTTCAAAATTTCGATCCTCTAAATTCGGGTAATAGTGGTCTGCTGCATGTGAAAAATCATCGAGGTGTAGTACCCAAGGGTTCCTACCTTTGATATTGATTCGATTACAACACGGCACAAGTACCTCCTTCGATTTCATCATAGATAACTCAATCCTCCTACCCCTATTAATTATGCTTAATTTCCCCAAGGAGAGGTCGATCAATGCGTCCCTCTCACGGAGAAAATCTACTCCCAGAATGCAGGCCACCTTTAATCCTTTAACAACGAGGAACGAGCTCACTATGGCTTCGCCCTCCTTACAAATCTCCACCTGCACCTGGTACTTAACTGATTGGCTCTGTGCACTAATGGCTCCAGACACCTTACAATTATTAACCGGGAAAGTCGGAATGCTATGTCCTTTTCCCAGTGCTTTAAATAACTCCATACTCATTACACTTATTGAGGCACCTGTGTCGATGATTATATTCACTGCAACATCATTGATTTTCGCTTCGATAATAGCTTGCACATTTTCGTTATTATCTTTCTTACATTCGTGCGGTTCGTTCAGTAGATCTTTATCCATACCGACACCGTCGTTGTATCGCAGCATACGTATCCCAGGTATATTATTATCACTCGTGTTGCTCTCACTCCATCCCTCGGCCATCGATGGAGAGCATATCGAGGCCGATTCTAGTTTGTTGAATTGCTTACTTGTGAGGTACTTGGACGGCTATTGTCCGCGAACTCCACTATATGTACATTCTGATTTGTAGGCCGCCACGGCTGCGCAATAGGCGCGTTTTGCGGTGGTGGTCTATTGTTGTCATACCGGTCATTACCCTGTCGCTCTGGGCTTCTTCGCTGATTCTGTTGCCAATTTCGATTACTATCACTATAATTGCTCTGCCACTGACCTCGCGCATTTTTCCAGCGGTTGGTCCCTGACATTCCGGATTCGTACCGGTCGTCAAATCGACGCTTTTTGTTATAAGTTGGTTGTCCATACACGTTCTGGCTTCTACCATTACTACCATTTTGCGAATGTTCTTGTCGCTTGTTACCACCCCCACCATTTCCATGGTTGTGGTTTTGTGCACTACTATTTCTGTCATGTTTACATCCTGACCCATTATTCCGCGAGTGATCGCACGCTGATTTTGCGTCTTCCTGTATCAAGTCTATTGAATCTAGAACAGACAGGAAGTTTTCCATGTCGCTTTCTGGTACGTGTATTATTTTCTCTTTGATATGAATGGGTAAATGTGATTTTAGCAGTCTTATTATGTCTCTTGGTGATATAGGCTCGTCCCAGTAGCGCGTTTAGTTTATATATTTTTCAAAGTACCGCCTCAAATTCCCAAGACGGGGTGAGTACGGTTCGGGATTATATACTTCTTTTCTTAGCCGCTCTTGTATACAAGGCGACCAATATTTCGACAGAAATGCCCTTTCGAACTGTTCGTATGTCCTGCAGCTGTCTGCTACTTCTGTAGCCCACAACGCTGCGTCACCTTGAATGTACGACATTACGTATTGAATTTTCTGTGTTTCGTTCCATACACTGGGCAAGATATTTTTAAAGCTTTTTATGAATACTACTGGGTGTACTGATTTCCGTTCAGTAGTAAACGTTTGAAATTGCCTATTTTTGATTAAACTTTCTTCAACTAATATTTTTGAACTACATGGGTTTGCTCCTGGGACATATGCTGTGTGCTCCGAACCGGAGCTACAGCTCTTCGCATTATCGACTACAGATTCCCCATTGTTGTATCGCGTATAAGTTTGTGCGTTGCCAAAACCATGGGCTGTTGGCGACATAGGTTCCTGTTCCAGATGTTCTCTGCTTTGTGCTAAACCCTTCTCCAGGTCGGATATCCGTTTGTTCATATTCACTTGCCACTGCGGAATATCCTCACTGAGTATTTGTTTGATGGTTTGCACGTCGTTCTGTACCTGACTATTTACTGCGGTACTGAACGATTCGGAATCTCTATTTGCTATGGCTGCTTGTACTTTAGAATTAATATTTTTGTCAATCTCACTCTCCTTCACTTCTAGCCATGAGTTGAATTCTGTTTCAATTTTAGTTGCTTGTTCGTTCCACTTCTGCTCTACAAGCTGTGTGGAATCTATTTCTAGCTTTTCTACCCGGTTGGCTAATACACCTATTTCGTCTACCCTGTTAGTGTTTGCTACTTGCAGGTTGTTGACCTGTTCAGTCAGCTCCTGCACGGCCTTAGGTATCGACTCATAATTCTGTTTCATATCTGCAATCTCTTTTTTCATATTTTCTAACGACTGCACAAGTTGCTGGTCACGCTCAGCTTGCTGGCGATCTCGCTCGGCTTGCTGGGCAAGTAAATTTTCTGTTAATTGGCGATCTCGCTCAGCTTGCTGGGCAAGTAAATTTTCTGTTAATTGGCGATCTCGCTCAGCTTGCTGGCGATCTCGCTCGGCTTGCTGGTGCGCTAATTTTTCCTGGTAATCTAACACACGCTCTAAGATAACCTGAAGCGAATACCCACCAGGCAGATTACCACTCTCTGGTTCCTGCTTTCCTGGTGGTGGTACAACTTCTTTATCTACATCTCCTTGATCACTAGTGGGCGGTGGCACCACTTCCTGTGCCCCTGCCCCCACATTTTCGCATGTTATATCCTCAAAGAGAGTACTAGTACTACTTGAGGTACCCGGTTCCACATTTCCTACGCTACCTAATTGCTGTTCCTCAGTATCCATATTGCTTGGACGTTGACTACGCAACTTAACCATATTCCTAAATTGCTTACTAAAACACAAACCTGACAGTTTTGTCACTTGCACACAAAATACGTTAATTTATCTACACTACACTGCACACTAAAAATTACTATCTACCATCAACTTTGTCCTGTCCCAAACACTAACATCAAACTACGCACAATATGCACACCACCAGCGATATGAGATCACTTCACTGGAGCTCATCTTCTACAAACAGGACAACTACACTGTAGTCTTACCTTTAGTTTATCTTATCTCGGGGTTCGGCTGCCCCCGGATTACGTAGTCGTTAGAGCTTCTCAGTACTATCAGGATCGTCATCTCAGACTCGCTTGCAGTAGTACGTTTTGTCATGAAAGAGTGTTTGCACATTCATTAATGCATAGCATTGATCATGATATACATACATACATTTATCACTAAATACATATATATATATATACATACATAACAATCAACCCTGAAAGAAAAATACATAAAATTTTATAATTGTGGCCACTGCAAATTCGGGCCCCGCGTTTTTGGGCGACAGTTTCACGTCACTACTCTCTCGAATTGTTTTAAATTGTTGCTCTTTGGTTTATTTATTTATTTTTTGATTATTGGCGTAACAACGCATATGTGGAAAGAGTTACGTGAAATACTTTTAACAATGCTGTGCTTTGAATTTCTTTATCATCGTTACCTTTTTGCAAAATAAAATGTATCTATGGAAGTCTTATTGTTCTGTATCTGGCCTACAATTTAAAGAACGATTTTTCTTAACTGCAACTCATGCTAAGGATCAATATAACTTCCCTACTTCATAGTTATTAAAAGTTGAAATTACTTTTAATGAACACTGATGTTACAGTTCGTATGATCGTTCAAAAACACAAGTTCGCAGTGGATTTTATTTCTTGGTGAAATACTATTTCATACCACGACTAGCCCAAGAACATGAGACTCTCATAAAAAAAATTACGTTATCACTATAAAATTTGCCAGATCAGAACGGAGCACAGCAAGATTACTATCAGATTTTGAAGGTACATTAAATTATTTGCACTGTAAATTATATCCTATCAGCAGCCCGCGTCAACCTGCAACACATCATAAAATCTGCTGATCTTCACTGCCAGCCTGGGAGCTAAAAGAAATAATATTATTTTACTATTATTTTACCGCTTCCTTGCGGTATGCTCGACTATATTGTAAGTCGTTTAAATACGCCGCGGCAGCGGCTCTTCGTTCTCCACGCAGCTCAGCACCACAGATAATATTTATATAACTGAAAAATGTCTCAACAGGATGGGATAATAGGCAAGCAAGCTTTAACAATTAATAATACAAGTTTTCATTTAAACAACTCTATTAAAACATTTAAATATCTCATTGATTACAGACCTGTGTGAATTCACACGTAATGGCGTACATTTCCCAGTCTCGACAAAAGAATGCTACATTCGCGTTCTCCACGACAACAACAGGAGATCTTACTCTCACAACTTCCAGATTAAGAAGACAAAGAATTTAATTTACATCACGCATTATATACTAGTTCCTTTTGTAATCTCTGTTCAACATTTATCTTCTGTGGCGGTTTTATTACTCGCCGACGCAGACGTTCTCAAAAATAAATAATAAAAAAAATACATAATTTTACACAATGACACAATATGATACATCTAATTTTCTAATTACTACATAATATGTTGTTTTTGTTTCTTACTAGACGTTACAACTAGGCAAGATATTTTTAAAGCTCTTTCTGAATACTACTGGGTGTACTGACTTCCGGTCAGTAGTAAACGTTTGGAACTGCCTGTTTTTGATTAGACTTTCTTCAACTAATATTTTTGAACTACATGGGTTTGCTCCTGGGACATATGCTGTGTGCTCCGAACCGAAGCTACAGCTCTTCGCATTATCGACTACCGATTCCCCATTGTTGTATCGCGTATACGTTTGTGCGTTGCCAAAACCATGGGCTGTTGGCGACATAGGTTCCTGTTCCACATGTTTTCTGCTTTGTGCTAAACCCTTCTCCAGGTCGGATATCCGTTTGTTAATATTCACTTGCCACTGCGGAATATCCTCACGGAGTATTTGTTTGATGGTTTGCACGTCGTTCTGTACCTGACTATTTACTGCGGCACTGAACGATTCGGAATCTCTATTTGCTATGGCTGCTTCTACTTTAGAATTAATATTTTCGTCAATCTCACTCTCCTTCACTTCTAGCCATGAGTTGAATTCGGTTTCGATTTTAGTTGCTTGTACGTTCCACTTTTGCTCTACAAGCTGTGTGGAATCTATTTCTAGCTTTTCTACTCGGTTGGCTAATACACCTATTTCATCTACCATGTTAGTGTTTGCTACTTGCAGGTTGTTGACCTGTTCAGTCAGCTCCTGCACGCCCTTAGGTATCGACTCATAATTCTGTTTCATATCTATAATCTCTTTTTTCATATTTTCTAACGATTGCACAAGTTGCTGGTCCCGCTCAGCTTGCTGGCGATCCCGCTCAGCTTGCCGGCGATCTCGCTCAGCTTGCTGGCGATCTCGCTCGGCTTGCTGGGCAAGTAAATTTTCCTCCAGCCTGCGATCTCGCTCAGCTTGCTGACGATCTCGCTCAGCTTGCTGTGCATTAAAGATTTCAATTTTTTCGTCCTTTTCAGCTTGTTGTTGCGCAAATTTTGCCTGGTAATCTAGCACGCGCTCTAATATAGCCTGAAGTGAATACCCACCAGGCAGATTACCACTCTCTGGTTCCTGCTTTTCTGGTGGTGGTGCAATTTCTTTATCTGCATCTCCCTGATCACTAGTGGGCGGTGGCACCACTTCCTGTGCCCCTGCCCCCACATTTTCGCATGTTATATCCTCAAAGATAGTACTCGTACTGCTTAAAGTACCCGGTTCTACATTTCCTGCACTAACTAATTGTTGTTCCTCAGTATCCATATTGCTCGGACGTTGACTACGCAACTTAACCATATTCCTAAATTGCTTACTTGAACACAAAATCTGACAGTTTTGCCACTTGCACACAAAATACGTTAATTTATCTACACTACACTGCACACTAAAAATTACTATCTACCATTCAACTTTGTCCTGTCACAACCACTAACATCAAACTACGCACAATATGCACACCACTAGCGATATGAGATCACTTCACTGGAGCTCAGCTTCTACAGACAGGACAACTACACTGTAGTCTTACCTTTATTTTATCTGATCTCGGGGTTCGGCTGCCCCCGGATTACGTAGTCGTTACAGTTTCTCAGTCTTATCAGGATCGTCTTCTCTGATTCGCTTGCAGTAGTACGTTTTTCATGAAAGAGTGGTTGCACATTCATTAATACATGGCATTAATCATGATATACATACATACATTTATCACTATATATATATATATATATATATATATATATATATATATATATATATATATATATATATATAACAATCAACACTGAAAGAAAAATACATAAAGTTTTATATTTGTGGCCACTGCAAATTCGGGCCCCACGTTGGGCGCCAGTTTCACGTAACTCTCGTGAATTGTACAAATTATTGCTCTTTATTTATTGATTTTGGTTTTGTTTTTGTTATTGCTCGCGTAGTAACGCATGTATGAAAAGAGTTACGTGAAATACTTTTATTAATGCTGTGCTTTGAAATTCTTTATCGTCATTACCTTTTAAAAAAAATACATTATATATATATATATATATATATATATATATATATATATATATATATATATATATATCTTATTGTTCTGTATCTGGCCTACACTTAAAGGAACGTTTTTTCGTAACTGTAACTCATGCTAAAACTCAATATATCTTCCCTACTTTATAGCTACTGAAAATTGAAATTACTTTGTCATGAACACTGATGTTACAGTTCGTATGATCGTTCAACAACAAAAGTTTGCAGTGGATTTTGTTTCTCGGTAAAACACCATTCAATACCACGACTAGCACAAGAACATGAGACTCTTATTAAAATAATACGTTTTCACTGTAAAGTTTGCCAGACCAGAACAGAGCACAGCAAGATTCTTATTAAATTTTGGAGGTACATTAACTTATTTGTACTGTGAATTATATACTATCAGCAGCCCGCGTCAACGTGCAACACATCATAAAATCTGCTGATCTTCACTGCAAGTCTGGAAGCTAAAAGAAATAATATTGGAAGTAGTTTGAATACGCCGCGGCAGCGGCTCTTTCGTTCGTCGCGCAGCTCAGCACCACAGATAATATTTATAGATAACTGAAAAATGTCTCAACAGGATGGGATAATAAGCAAGCAAGCTTTAACAATTAATAATGCAAGTTTTCATTTAAACAACTCTATTAAAACATTTAAATATCTCAATGATTACAGACCTTTATGAATTCACACGTAATGGCGTACATCTCTTAGCCTCGACAAAAGAAAGCTACATAGGCGTTCGCTACTACAATACAGGAGATCTTACTCGCACGACTCTCAGATTAAGAAGACAAAGAAATTAATGTTTATCACGTATTATATACTAGATACTTTTTTAATCTTTGTTCAACATTTATTGTCTGTGGCGTTTTCATTATTCGCCGACGCAGATATTCTCAAATATAAATAATAATAAAAAAATACATAATTTTATACAATGACACAATATGATACATCTAATTTTCTAATTCCTACATAATATGTTGTTTTTCTACTAGACGTTACACAGCCTAGTATTGCCACCTTTATCGGATGTCCAGAGTCAGGCTAAATGCTGCACCTTGACTACTGTGAGCACCAACAACACGACTGCTGGACCCATTGTTGGCACTTCGTTCACACCATGTCACCTCATGTGAACCCATTGGCTACCATTCCTGGCGTAACAGTAGAACAGTTGTCCTGTCGAGGTCTATGTAGTGTCGGGACCTTTGCAAGAAGCGCAACTGTCGCTGAGACTTGGGCCATTGGCAAGGGTTCTCCATAGTGTGAGTGGTGATCAACTATCAACGAACGGCACCCCCTTCACCCATTCTGACACTGAGGGTGAGAATGTTTACATATGTCAAAGAGAATTACCATTTTCAGTGGGCTGAGGGGGGCTTGGAGGCATGGCACTGCTTACTTGCATCAGTAATATGGTCGAGTACACAATCTGAATCATTGCATTGATAGTTAGGTGCCTACTCTGGAAAGGGAAATTACCAAGATCTTAAACTATCTGCAGTACCCAACATTAAATGCCAAGCTATGATATGCTGCGAGTTCCCTCTCCCCTTAAGGAGGGTGTCACAAAGAACACACTTATAAATCAATAAGTGCGGTTATAGTGACGAGATATCGAGGGGTACCTCAGCTGCTGAGTGGTTTAAGATTTTACCCTGATATCTGTACAGAAGTGGCTCTCTGAATTCCAAGACGGAGATTTGGATGTAACTCCAACTCTGTATTCACACGTTGATGTATAGGTCTTTGATCAAAGACATGGAGGGTCCACACATATCTGCCTTCCAATGGATAAAGCTCTTAAAAAGGCTGTTGTTAATATCCAAAATGAAGACCGGTATTACTTACTGCAGCCACTTGTGGTCTGTGAAATACGTTATAAGACACATAATGAGTGTTCAGAAAAATACCACATGAATATTAGTGTGTATTACAAACAAGATGGTATTATATTGTCCATGAACCTTCAGCAGAGATTTGAGAGCCAGAATCCTCGTATACCTACTCATTTACAGGGTGAGTCATTAACTATTACCACCTTGGATAGCTCCGAAAGTATTATTGTATCTGAAAAGTTCGTAGGAAAAAAGTTGCATCGTACAACGGGGGCCACAATATGACGTTGGTTTTTGGTTGCTAGGTGGGGTCGCGTCAGAAATATGAAGGTCAACTTTTTTTTTTAATAGGATGCTATAGTTTGGTACTTATTTTCTGATAGCGGTTATCGACACGAATCCAATTACGTCTAACAGTAAGGTCTTTGAAGGTCAACGAAGGTCAAAAAGGTGGCATGAACGTCCATTTATAGAAGTTGTTCGAAGTGATGACCATTGGTATCAATGCAGTACTGCAACCGTCTTATCATGGATTGAGTGGTACTCCTTATCAATGCTGTACTTATTGAAGCACATCCTCTGACAATTCTCTCTCGCGTATTTTAAGGTGTAGTGAGAACGTCTTTATAAACAATGTCTTTTACGAATCCCCAGTGCAAGGACACTAGATCAGGAACGCATTCCACGGATAGCAGCTGGTGCTGTGGGGCGCCCAACACTTGTGTGTCCTCATCTGTAACAAATGCCTAAGCATAACAACATATACACATAATTATAATACCAATAATAATAATAATAATTAGAGATGGACAGGCAAAATATTTCTTGTTCCCAGCGAATCATTGCTGCTGCTGCTGATGCTGGCCCTTCATCCTGGATAACAAATGCTATTGTACAGGGAACCAAATTAAATTGTCGCACCAGGAACTGAGTAGCACAGTCACCATGGTGTAGTGGTTATAATACTAGACTGTTGCATCGAGGGTCGTGAGTTCAGAACTCACCTGAACTGTAACATCTTAATTTCCAAATTCGTAGTATCCACAAACGTCAAGAATCATTGTACTGGAATGTTTTGTAACTGTATATATACCGTATGTGTTCTGACCGGAGACAGTTCACTCGGCGCTCTTGTTTGTGCAAGTGCTGAATAAACCATCGTTAAGTGAAGTTAGTGTTCGTCATTCATCTAATAACACCTTCTTCTGCGTGACATTATTCTGGTGGAGGTATCGGATTTTGGAACTTGTGATAGCGCACGTTATTGACGACACAGTGTCTCCCATCAGGCCACGAAAGAGCCGCCGTTTACGTGGCGAGGAACCCGAGTTCGAGCCACATTCAACAGATCGTAATCTATCAGAGACAGAAGAAGAAGAGGACGTTATGCTGACAGCAACTGTGTACCACCACATGAGACATCCTTCCCGGTTCTGTGATGACGATGGCCAGGATCCAAACAAGTGGCCGAAGGTATATGAGCGGATAGCCAAATTTAACAAATGGGGGGGACATCGTGTGTTTGGCTAACGTATTTTTCTAATTGGAGGGCACTGACAAGCAATGGTATGAGAATAACGAGGAGAAGTTCACAAGCTGGGAAGTATTCCAGGCGGAACTGCGCAAGTATATCGGCGACACACAACAACAGAAGTGCAAGGCTGAAGATAAATTGAAGGGCAGAGCACAGCGTCCAGGAGAAGCTACAGCATTCTACATTGAAGACGTCTTGGAGCTGTTTAAAATAATGGATCCTAGAATGAAGGATGAAGATAAGGTCTCTCATCTCATGAAGGGTGTAGCTGAGGACATGTCTGAAGCCCTACTCCTGCAGGAGATTTCGAAAGCAGACGACTTCATAAAATGGTGCCAGCACATCGAGACAATGCATCGAAAAAGAATTATACGCAAGAAATTGGAACTGATTCCAAACATCGCATAGATGTCTGTGATGGAGGAAGAAACAGATTTCACGTGTGTTCTTCGTCAGATAGTGAGAGAGGAAATTCAGAAGGCACTTTCATTGCACGGCGAGCAGAAAACCTAGACGCTTCGAGAGGTCATAAGGGAGGGAGTGGAATAGACTTTGAACCCACTCTCTCGTCCTTCATTTCCTTTTAAATCAGTGAAAAGTCGAGACTCAGGCGACGTTACGTTCCTACAATGCCGCATGAGGAACCAATTTGGTCACCAAGGACTGACGTCTGGAGGACACAGGATAACCAACCAGTATGTTTCCACTGTGGACGATCCGGACATGTGGTGTGCTATTGTCGAGAAACGTGGCGGATATTTGATGACGCCCGTGACAGAAGACATCAGACCGATCTCAGCCGACGCCGACTCCGGGACGACGAAGATGTGCAAGAAGATGTGGGAGCAGGACGACCCAGGTCACCATCGCCGCAAATTAGCCGCAGGAGGGGACGCTCCCCAACACGCTGATCAAGGTCTCCATCGCCGTTTAGAAGCTGCAGCCGATCACCTAGCCGCAGCAGCCTGGAAAACTACAGGGTGTGACCTTCCCTGGAGGTGAGGCTGAAGAAGAGAAAAATACTCTACCGTCGATCACAATCAAAATACTAGGAAACTACGTCGATATCCTCATGGATGGCCGACCAGCCCAAGCTCTTGTGGACTCTTGAGCATACTATTCAGTCTTTTCGGAGAAGTACCCTCGCCAGTGGCAGAAAACCGTATTCTGGTGAAGGTGGCTAATGGGAAATATGTAAAACCTCCAGGAAAATGTGTCATTCGTGTGGGTGTAAGTGGCCATTTAAAGCCCTTACACCTTATCGTCTTACAAGAGTGTATTCATGATGTCATTCTCGGATGGGACTTTTTGAAAGCTTCTCAGGCAATTATAGGTTGTGGTCGCTCGAAGATTATGCTAGAAAAGATGAGATACTGTGAGCAGGATATGCACATCCGAGTGTGTGGAGACTATGTGTGCTGGATGAAGTGATCATTCCTGCAGTCAGCGATAGAAAGGTAACTGTCATGTTGTAACTGTCATGTTTCATGCCATGCATCAACCCATGGATCTTGTAGTGGAATGTAAGAGAAGCATACCACTCAAGAATATCTTGGTCATCCCCAGCCTCTGTCGTGTCTTTTATGAACGGATTCGGTGAATTGTGGGTAGTTAACTATCGCCGAGAACCACAGACCCTTCCAAGAAGCATGTGCGTAGCAAACGCTGAGCCGTCAGTGGCAGAGCACCTGAACGTCGTAGAAATCTCCCATGCCGAGTCTGTGGGCTAAACTAGCGCTACCACTACGAGACAAGATTTTCTAGCTCCACTATGACCAGATCTCACTAAAGAACAACTGAATAAGCTACTTTCCATTCTTCACAAGTTCTCTGAATGCTTCAATCCATAGGTGAGGAGCAAATTAGACAAGCACCGGATTAGCACTGGAGACCATCAACCAATGAGCCAGAGAGCATACCGAGTGCCAGCAACGGAACGTCGAATAATTTGCGACGAGGTAGAGAAAATGATGAAGAATGACATCATTCAGCCTTCGCAGAGCCAATGGTCGTCACCAGCGGTTCTCGTCAGGAAGACGGATGGCAGTTGGCGCTTTTGTGTTGATTACAGGCAACTTAATAAGATAACTAAAAAGGACATTTACCCTCTTCCACAAATTGAGGATACACTAGATTGTCTAAGGGGGCTAAGTTTTTCTCAACCATGGACATGTAGTCGGGATACTGGCAAATCGAAGTAGATGGGGCTGATCGTGAGAGAACTGCATTAACCACCACTGTGGGCCTGTATGAGTTTAAGGTAATGCCGTTTGGTTTGTGTAATGCACCAGCAACTTTTGAATGGATGGTGGATAATCTTCTAAGTCACTTGAAGTGGACGATGTGTCTTTGTTGTTTAGATGACATTATAGTGTTCTCAGAGACATTTGATTAACACATAAAAAGACTGAGGGTCGTTCGTAAGTGTCTCCAACAAGGCAGACTGAAACTTAATCCGAGAAAGTGTCTCTTTGGAGCAAAAGAAATCAAAATACTTGGACACCTTGTGTCAAACGAAGGTGTCCGGCCAGGCCCAGAAAAGGTGATATCTATAACGGAATTTCCTATTCCTAAGAGTATCAGAGATGTCAGAAGCTTCCTCGGATTACGTTTTTATTACCGTCGTTTTATCAAAGTTCTCTGTATCAAAGCCAAGCCACTCCAAGAGTTGTTAAAAGCCGATGCTATCTGGATTGGTGCTCAACAAGATTCTTTCGATGTGCTGCGAAAAGCTCTGACTACTGACTCTGCACTTGGTCTGTTTGATGGGAGAGCACCTACAGAACTACACACAGATGCTAATGGATATGGGATCTGTGCTGTTTTGGTGCAAATTTCGGATGGAAAAGAGGTTATAGCCCACGCTTCTAGGAAAGCCGAGAGAAACTAAACAACTACAGAAAGAGAATGTCTTGCTGTAATCTGGGCCATGTGCAAATTTCGACAGTATCTCTGTAAAAAGGCCATTCACATTTGTTACAGACCATCATCGACTGCGTTGGCTAACAGGTCTTAAGGATCCATCAGGACGACTCGCCAGGTGAACACTATGTCTTCAAGAGTATGAGATTGCCATAGTGTACAAAAGTGGAAGAAAATAGCAAGATGCCGACTGTCTCTCAAGACCACCAAGACTTTGATGAAGATAGTTATTGCACTCCAGAATCTCACTGCTGAGCAGAAGAAGGAAGCGAAGATATCTCAAATTATACTTGCCTTAAATCGGCCAGAGGATGTGAAAGGAGAATTTAAGATCATTAATTGATTACTTTGCAAGAAAAACTTTGATCCGTTTGGAAAGAGGTGGCTACCAGTGATTCCTAAAGACATGCGCTTAGATGTTCTACAGACATTCCATGACAAACCTTTAAAAATGTGTGTGAAATCTTATGGGACTTAACTGCTAAGGTCATCAGTCCCTAAGCGTACACACTACTTAACCTAAATTATCCTAAGGACAAACACACGCACCCATGCCCGAGGGAGGACTCGAACCTCCACCGGGACCTGCCGCACAGTCCGTGACTGCAGCGCCCTAGACCGCTCGGCTAATCCCGCGCAGCTGACACGCCTTAAGCATATGATAGGATCGGAAAGAGATTTTTCTGGCCAGGTTCATTTATGAGTGTCCGTCACTATGTGTCGCACTGTCGAGAGTGACAGAGGAGAAAGGCAGTTCCTCAGAAACCACGTGGCTGACTCATACCAATTCCACGTGCCGAAACGCCTTTCCAGCGTACTGAAATTGACCTCCTTGGACGAGTTTTAACGTCTGCTACTAGCAATAGATGGATTATTGTTTGCACTGGTTATCTGACACGCAACGCCATTACAAAGGCCGTGAAAACAGCCAAAGCTTTCGAGGTAGACAAATTCATCGTTGAAGATATTGTATTAAGACACGGTTTCTCAAGGTCGTTAATTACGGATCGAGGGAAAGTTTCTCAATCGAATCTTGTGACAGAAACTGTCGGTGCAATATTACTCATCACATGACGACTGCCTACCATCCGCAAACTAACGGGCTTACTGATTGCCTTAATAAGACCTTGGCCGACATGCTATCAATGTTCGTCAATGTTGGGCAGAGCAACTGGGATGAGGTGCTACCTTTCGTGACGTTTGCCTACAATACCACCAAACAAGACACCATAGGATTTACGCCATTTTTTTTGTTTTTTTGTTTTTTTTTTTTTTTGTTGGTGCATGGGTGTGAGGCGGCGACGACGATGACCACTGTGTTTCCGTTACATCCTGATGACGTGGACGACGACTACATTGGCCAGGTGTTAACCAGAGCTGAGGAAGCTCGGTAGTTAGCTCGTCTGCTTACGCGGCAGGCTCAAGGAAACGATGGCCGGAGGTATGACGCCAGCCACCGCCATGTTGTCTACCAGCCTGGTCACCTCGTCTGGATCTTCACTTCTGTTCGTAAGGTTGGTCTCTCTGAGAAGCCCATCAGGCGCTACTTTGGACATTATAAGGTTGTGAGACAGTTGTCTGATGTTACTTATGAAGTTGAAGATTTTGACTCCGACACAAGACGACGAAAGATCAGAGATACGGTCCACGTCCTTCGAATGAAGCACTATAAGGATCCTGCAACCCAGGGTGAATTCGAAGCTCCAGTGACAGACAACAAGCGGAAAGGTGACGAAGAGCGTAGCAGCAAAGAATGTTCTAAGAAGATCACCGCCAGTGGGAGAATCAGTCATCGGGAGGTATGTAGGGCCGATGACTCGTTCCCGGACTAGGAGGACGTAACACCGAGACGCTGTTTTCTTAAGTAGGGAGCAATGTCGCAGAAGAAGCTGAGTAGCAAAGTCACCGTGATGTAGTGATTACTACGGTCGTAGGTTCGAATCCTGCCTCGGGCATGGATGTGTGTGATGTCCTTAGGTTAGTTATGTTTAAGTAGTTCTAAGTTCTAGGGGACTGATGACCTGAGAAGTTGAGACTCATAGTGCTCAGAGCCATTTGCACCATTTGTAGTGATTATGATACTAGCCTATTGCATGCAGGGTCGTGAGTTCAAAACTCACCATAACTGTAAAAATGTCAAGGATCATTGTGTTGGAATGTTCTGTAAGTGTGTACATATCGTATGTATTCCGGCCAGAGGCAGTTCGCTCCGCGCTCTTGTTTGTCCAAGTGCTGAATAAACCTTCGTTAACTGAAGTTAGTGTTCGTCGTTCATCTAATTACACCTTCTTCTACGTGACAACATAAAATCTGTACTTGAAGGGTAGTGAGCTGAACATGCATGCAACTGCTGACAGCATTATGATGTCGACAATGAGGGGCGCTGGGGCACTTTGGACAGGGCAGGGGTGCAGGGCACAGAGGAGGACAGGTACGCACAGAGAGGTAGGATGGCCTTGACAATAAGCAAGTGCTGATGCTGACGTCAGCGAAATGTAGCAAGAACAATTGCATGAGAAGTGGCTGCAGTGATGTCATGAACCTGCAGTTAAGGAAGTGCTGACGAACGCTGCATCAGCGGAATTATATGCCGGAGCGCTCTCTGTGTACTTACTGCTGAGGGGATAAAGGTTGGTACTGCCTGATATATGGGTTGCCCTGCAAGACTGTATCTTGTACGGGTAGTATCGGAACATACTACAGGTAGTGTAAGAGCAGACATGCATGGCAGAGCAAAAAGAAGGGCGATCAGGGTATGGGTGGAGAGAGGGGATGGAGGAGATGTGTGCAACATATGTAACACACGTGTAAAAGTCAAAACCAAGGGTAAGAAGCTAGTATATAATACAAGTACACAGGTGTGTAATTTAGTTTCGCATTAAATGTCGCTATCAAGTAACATAACTCGATACTAAAAGGTTTCAGATAGATTATATAATGGTAAAACAGAGATTTAGGAACCAGGTTTTAAATTGTAAGACATTTCCAGGGGCAGATGTGGACTCTGACCACAATCTATTGGTTATGACCTGTAGATTGAAACTGAAGAAACTGCAAAAAGGTGGGAATTTAAGGAGATGGGACCTGGATAAACTGAAAGAACCAGAGGTTGTACAGAGTTTCAGGGTGATCGTAAGGGAACAACTGACAGGAATGGGGGAAAGAAATACAGTAGAAGAAGAATGGGTAGCTTTGAGGAATGAAATAGTGAAGGCAGCAGAGGATCAAGTAGGTAAAAAGACGACGGCTAGTAGAAATCCTTGGGTAACAGAAGAGATACTGAATTTAATTGATGAAAGGAGAAAATACAAAAATGCAGCAAGTGAAGCAGGCCAAAACGAATACAAAAGTCTCAAAAATGAGATAGACAGGAAGCGCAAAATGGCTAAGCAGGGATGGCTAGAGGACAAAGGTAAGGATGTAGAGACTTATCTCATGAGGGGTAAGATAGATACTGCGTACAGGAAAATTAAAGAGATCTTTGGATAAAAGAGAACGACTTGCATGAATATCAAGAGCTTAGATGGAAACCCAGTCCTAAGCAAAGATGGGACAGCAGAAAGGTGGAAGGATTATATAGGGGGTCTATAATGGGGCAATGTTCTTGAGGACAATATTATG
The DNA here is from genome assembly GCF_023898315.1 of Schistocerca nitens. Classification (NCBI taxonomy): domain Eukaryota; kingdom Metazoa; phylum Arthropoda; class Insecta; order Orthoptera; family Acrididae; genus Schistocerca; species Schistocerca nitens. The sequence continues at coordinate 645,331,100 of NC_064618.1, read as the reverse complement.
GAAATGGAAGAGGAGGTAGATGAAGATGAAATGGGAGATATAATACTGCGTGAAGGGCACTGAAAGACCTAAGTCAAAAGAAGGCCCCGGGAGCAGACAACATTCCATTAGAACTACTGACAGCCTTCGAGGAGCCAGTTCTGACAAAACTCTACCATCTGGTGAGCAAGATGTATGGGACAGGTGAAATTCTCTCAGACTTCAAAAAGAATATAATAATTCCAATCCCAAAGAAAGCAGGTGTTGACAGATGTGAAAATTACCGAACTATCAGTTTAATAAGTCACAGCTGCAAAATACTAACGCGAATTATATACAGACGAATGGAAAAACTGGTAGAAGCCGACCTCGGGGAAGATCAGTTTGGATTCCGTAGAAATGTTGGAACACGTGAGGCAATACTGACCCTACGACTTATCTTAGAAGAATGATTAAGGAAAGGCAAACCTACGTTTCTAGCATTTGTAGACTTAGAGAAAGCTTTTGACAATGTTGACTGGAATACTCTCTTTCTAATTCTGAAGGTGGTAGGGGTAAGAAACAGGGAGCGAAAGGTTATTTACAATGTGTACACAAAGCAGAAGGCAGTTATAAGAGTCGAAAGACATGAAAGGAAAGCAGTGGTTGGGAAGGGAGTCAGATAGGGTTGTAGCCTGTCCCTTATGCTATTCAATCTGTATATTGACCAAGCAGTAAAGGAAACGAAAGAAAAATTCGGAGTAGGTATTAAAATCCATGGAGAAGAAATAAAAACTTTGAGGTTCGCCGATGACATTGTAATTCTGTCAGAGACAGCAAAGGACTTGGAAGAGCAGTTGAAGGGAATGGACAGTGTCTTGAAAGGAGGGTATAAGATGAACATCAACAAAACCAAAACGAGGGTAATGGAATGTAGTCGAATTAAGTCGGGTGTTGCTGTGGAAATTAGATTAGGAAATGAGACACTTAAAGTAGTAAAGGAGTTTTGCTATTTGGGGAGCAAAATAACTGATGACGGTCGCAGTAGAGAGGATATAAAATGTAGACTGGCAATGGCAAGGAAAGCGTTTCTCAAGAAGAGAAATTTGTTAACATCGAATATTGATTTAAGTCCAGGAAGTCGTTCCTGAAAGTATTTCTATGGAGTGTAGCCTTGTATGGAAGTGAAACATGGACGATAAATAGTTTAGACAAGAAGAGAATAGTAGCTTCCGAAGTGTGGTGCTACAGAAGAATGCTGAAGATTAGATGGGTAGATCAAATAATTAATAAGGAGGTATTGAATAGAATTGGGGAGAAGAGGAGTTAGTGGCACAACTTGACTAGAAGAAGGGATCGGTTGGTAGGACATGTTCTGAGGCATCAAGGGATCACCAATTTAGTATTGGAGGGCAGCGTGGAGGGTAAATGTCGCAGAGAGAGACCAAGAGATGAATACACTAAGCAGATTCAGAAGGATGTTGGCTGCAGTAGGTAGTGGGGGATGAAGAGGCTTGCACAGGATAGAGTAGCATGGAGAGCTGCATCAAACCAGTCTCAGGACTGAAGACCACAACAACAACAAACTCGACGGAACTTGGACTACACGTAGGAAGAACTGCTGCAGTATAGTATAGAAAGGAATTGAAAGAATACATAGTGGCACTTACAGAAATGACACTTATATTCAAAGACAATAATTACACCGAAATCACAAAGATTCTAGATGGTCACCTGGGCAATACAAGAGGCAAGACATAGTCCTTAACAAAGCATGCTGTGAAACATATTCTCGTGTTGGCGACAGAGTTAGTAAAGAGAGATTGTGGTATGGCCTTCCATTCCTCCACCAGCACAGTTGACAATTGCTTAATGGTCATTGGGGCATTTCGACATTCTGAAAAACGTCCAAACAACGAATTACACATGTGCCCGATGAGATTTAGGTCGGGGAAATGGGCAGGCCAGTCCATTCGCCGAAGATCATATCGTTTCAGAAGTTCCTCCACCTTCGCTGTGGGTTGGTGTCGCGCGGTATCATCCAAGCGAGAGCCGAATGCATCACTTAAAAGACGGACGTGGTGGGTGTGCATTCTCATAATAACTCATAATTACGTCGACTGATGAGTTCACTGTGTTCAAAGATTCTGGCGTCAGTACTCCGCTGCAACATTATGCCTACCCAAACCATAACCTCCAGATAACCAAGACGACCATATACAACGATGACCTTGCATACATCATGCGTTTCCACCTCTCGCCGTTTGAAGTTATGTCCACGATCATTACTCAGGCTCAATTTGCCCTCATCTGAGAATAGCACATGACCCCATACCTCGTTGGGCTGTTCTCTATGTCCATGTCATTATCTTATAAAATACTTATAACAGTAAGAAAACGACATTTTGGCCAAGTTGCAATGACCATCATCATGGCAAGACCTAATTGTCTGGGGAGTGAATGTTTCAGTAAACCACCTTTCTATCAGTTTCTCCAGGTCACTGACATCGAATTTGTTAGATTTTATTGTCACTAAAGCAACAATAATTCGGTGTTAGAAGGGATAGGGGATATGTGGCATACTATTTGTGGCTTGCACGGCTCGCTAACAAATCGGTATTCTGTTACTAATCGGGGGTGGTAGGGGGCTGTATTTTCTTGCTCTTAGCTGCCAGTCTGCAGTGCTGCCCAATCTGAACACAGCCCACATCCTCCGCTATGTGGATGCTCACTGACCTTCCTGTTTTCCCAGTGTAGGTAACACGGAACTCAAGCTATGTTCTTTAAGCACTGTGACACTGACGGCTTCTATTGCATCGTGAGTAGGACCTGCAACATCCTGTATACACTCCGATAAGGTGATTCGGTACATTCTTGGCGAAGCATCTTTCATACATCATTGTTGAAGACCTTGATGTAATTTAGGTTAACCTCCAGGCTCTATTCTTTTGCGTCATTTTCTGTAAATGGCTTCCACACGTCATGTTTGTGGTTATTGTTTCGTGGTCATACCCACTGACTTGGAAGGTGTTATGCAGCTCTTTCAATTCCTGTTTGATAGTGTTTTTTACCATTAATGCGGTGGGCTCTAGCGGTCAGCTTGTGCAGGATGGAAGATTCTTTTGACGAATGATCCCACGTCCAGGAAGAGAATGAGAGATTTAATTTAGTAATAGGCCGTAAATACTTTACAGAATGCTTTTCAGCAGGCTGAATGACGACTGCAAACGTTTTCTGGCAATACAGTGGCAATATGCGTCAGCACTTTCCTGACAGTTCACTGCTAAGAGACAGTTCGCTGACGACGACTGGTACTGGACACCAGCGTCAGTAGGGGATAGTCTGTAAACTACTCCACTGGTGTGGAGGTCTAATACGTGATGTAAGATCACCCTGGAAAATCAGTGCGCAGACAAGATTATAGCTCAAATGAGATCCAGCTATACTCATGAGTAGCAATAATGAAATAGTAACTACTATTTAATTTTGATACCAGACTAGCGTATAGATACAGGAAGCTCCTGATCTGGTAAAAAAATACTATAAAATTTTATTAGAACTGAGGAAACAGCTGTTGTGTGATAAGCCGGCATTTCTTGGAGAGTACCATCTTAGCGGGACTAGTTCTCTGCACAAGAGCTTTTGTGAGACGGAGAAACATTCTTCTCTTCCTTGATCACAGACTGATATTGGCCGAGTGGCAGGGAACCTAGGAGCAGCTTTAGCTAGGCTGGATCTTGGTCCTAACACTTGTTGGTTGTCTTCTTGCAAGCGTTAGTTGTTAGACGTTCTAATATTTTTATTATGCGTATAGGTAGTTTCAGCAGTTACTATCTAAACAAAGATTTTATTTTCATTGTCGTAGCAAATGTTCACAGAAGCGTGTCCTGTACTAAAGCGGTGAGGATTTGTTGATAATTCATTAATAAACCACTTATTTGATTCACCTAAAATGTTACTGGCTTCTCAATAATCCTTGCGTCCGTTCCATAATGTGTTAATGAGTAGTCCACATCGCTGTGATGGCCTGTTTTCCATACAACTTGAAGTGCCATACCTACATGCTGAATATCCGATGACAGATAAATTCCGGAGAGAGTCACATGGCCAACGACGTCATTCCTGCCTAGTGTCTGACTTTCCTTTGCGACTCAGTCAGCCTCACTGCAGAGCTGCCAGTTGAACATGATTTGACCCTTTGGAGTGTAGTGAGGCAGCAATTTTTGCTCTGGTATAGGGGGTGGAACCACAAGGGACAGCTCAAAATCATTCAACGGAATCTGAAACTGTGTTAATGCCTTTTGAGTATCCTCTTTCATGCCTTCCTGTGGCACGGTCATGGAGGTATGCAGCATTGAGATGTATGTGTATATATTGGTAAAGGTTTCCTCTAAGACACCCCGTGTTCGGTAACACCCTCGGTGCCATACTTGCAAATTTGTTTAACAAATTAAAAATGTAGCAGCCAGTGACTTCATCTACATCTACATCTACATGGATACTCTGCAAATCACATTTAAGTGACTGGCAGAGGATTCATCGAACCACCTTCACAATTCTCTATTATTCCAATTTCGTATAGCGCGCGGGACATACAGTGAGTGGTGCATCACATCTGGTCTAGTGCCTGAGGGCAGGCGGCCCCACCTAAGAGGTATCGAAGGGCTTGCCTGGCTTGGGATAAAGTGAATCTGACCTACCTCCAAACTGGTTACTGTACACTAACATATGGGCTCATACTCAGGAGAGAGGGCCCCAGCCAATGATGCCTATGATGTGCTACTTACTGCAAGCCACATTTTAACTAAGTGCATTTTATGTCGTGAAATGCCTGCTGAAACAGATTTAGGTTGGGATGTGATCTATATTCTTACAGATGAGGAGGAGAGTGTAGTAAAGCATTAAAAAATGTTTGAAATGTCTGAATTCCACGCTAAGCATTTACTTACAGAGCGGCTACTTCATCCGTTTATTTCAGCAATCAGCCAGCTGTATTATTTTAATGCTTTCCACAAGGATTTTCATTTTTACAATAAGTTTTAGACTTGACAATGTGATTTTCGTTGTCGTTGAGTTTTTGTGTTTGTTTGTTTGTGTGTGTATGTGTGTGTGCGTGTGCGTGTGCGTGTGTGTGTGTATGTGTGTGTGTGTGTGTGTGTGTGTGTGTGTCTGTGTGTGTGCGTGTGTGTGTGTGTGTGTGAGATAGAGAGAGAGAGAGAGAGAGAAAGTCACAGAGAGAGAGAGAGAGAGGGAGGGAATGTTTTTAGGGCGTTATTTACGATTTTTCTTTGTAGTTCACGTTTTAATAATATGGTAACCTTTATCCACATTGGTCTCATAAAATTTTAGTGCGGATACTAACAGACTTACTGCCACACCACGTGTAACACCACAATTCTGTGGATGATCATAAAATTTGTAGGTGTTTTGCGAAGTTTGCTTTATTAGTTGTGCTGCACACTATTCTTGCAAATATGTTGTCAAGCTATAAACGCTATTTGTTATTTAAGAAAGATAATACGCATGGAATTTTAACATATTTGCAGGTAGACACGCTGGCCTAGTCAGGGAAAAACTATTGTCAACGACTATAATAAATTGTAAATGCATTATCGGTGGGCGTACGAACTCACCAGAAGTAGTAGCGGTTGGGAGTCTTGAAGACACTAATGGTGTCGTTGGTTGTATGTATTCGCCGGCGTGGCTATGCAAAAGTGCGGAGACAGTCTGTTTCCGAAGTTCGGAGCAGTGAAATTTAATTGGTGGTGTTGGCGGATATTTAATATTGGCAAGCTATGGCATTTATTAGGCACAGTACAAATGCACCAAGAATAGTTCACATAACATCAAGAGTACTGTGGGCCCTTATTATTGGCTATGATATGGCAATAAGATCAACCTGTGTCCTATTTACCGCTAAATGAAGCCACTGGAGAAACTAAAGGCATCATGAAGTGAAGTAAGATCTACATTTTTTATAACTAGAAGTGTAATAGACTGACCAGCGTAGTTGGAATTTTAATGCTTGAATAACATTGTTTTCGTGCATATTGCCACGTAAATCATTTTCCTAAGTCATTATCCAAGTAGTATCCATCCTATCCCTTTGTATGAACCGAGATAATCAGAAAATGAACTGAAGTGGACGTTAATTTATTAGATAAGCAAAACAAAATTTTTCCAACGTTTTGACAGTTAGGTAACAACGAAATCATTGGCTGTAGTATGAATAATGTCAGTAATAGAATGATCCAAATCTCTGTATTAATTCATTTGATAAAAATAGAGTAACTTACGTAATAAAAAATTGGTAGTAAACCTTTACATAACGAGGACACTGAATTTTTATGTTCAGAGCACACTTCTAATTTATAGTGTGTGGCATAATTTGTAACTTTTATTACAAAGAAATATTAAAGTAAGTGCTAAATTCAACAACGGTGAGTAACGTAACAAAAAGTTTCTGTCCGAAGCCAGTGAACAATTTTACTTTACTTGATCTTTGAAAATTTATATAATATGTTGTATATGTCTGCTATTTGATTATTATCTGACTTACTGTGACATGCGTGGTGTGAAGTACTTGAAAGCGTGCGTTAGGTACTGTTCCTGTGTCAAGACGCCAATAACTATTCTTACGTAAGATTACTTATGAGTATAAAGTTCAGTTTCAATTTCATTATTCTTGTTCCGGTGAGGAACTGGCGACCGTTGGTTATTTCATTAATGACATACTTTGAAAAGCTTTCTTCCAAATTTTCCACTAAGTACTGATAGTTAAAAAACTAGTTTACGTAATTAAAATATATAGAGTTAACCGAACTTGGTTTCTAATCGTAATTGCTAAAATACTGAGTATTGTTGATTCGGTCATAACTTCATTCTACTTCTCTGGATTTTGCGTTATTCTTCGGAGTAGATGTCTTTTCCCCACAGTTTAGGGACTTTAGGTACATGATCATACAGAAAAGCCTAATTAGCCGGAGAGGTAGCAAGGTTATACACTGTATTACAAATCATTGACATCAGATTTAGACAGAAAGCATCTCATTGCAATCTTAAGTCTTCCTTCACTTTTTGAGTAGGCGTACTATAATTTATGGCCATCAGTGTTTGTGTTTTGCCTCAAATATTCTTGGTGGCGTAATTAATGTCATTTATGTATTTTCAATCCATTAAAATGTCTACACATTCTTTGTACTTCATGCATACCATGTATGCCATTGTAATGTTTTTGGAAATACTTCAATTTCGCCACTGAAATCCGCTGCTACAATTTCGACCTTGTGATCATTTTCTCGTAGGTAACAGGTGCTGCAATACAGCAATAATCAGCTTCAAAAGCAATGAACTTCTAGTGCTCATGTCAGCCTTAGTTACATACACCATTGTTATGTGACAGACAGGAAAAGAATACATGAAATAAAACTCGTGCCTACTCCACGTGTCACTGGAAAAGAATACATGAAATAAAACTCGTGCCTACTCCACGTGTCACTAACGAACATCTAGTAAAAAACTTATTTTCTTTATCCTTTCTTTTTGTTACCATTACGCTGCTACCACTGACATGTGCAGTAAGGAAGAGGTCATTGTTATAGCTTTTACTAATGACTCTGCTGTGCTTGCGGCACCTGTTACCCACTTTAAAGTGACCACAAGCTCGAAACTTCAAAAGTGCGTTTTTAACAAACGTACAGTCAGTGCTTAAAATGAAGTATTTCGAAAAATATTACGAGAGTCTGAACTCACAGCATATACTGTAGTCTCATGTAATCTATAGTCGTTCTGTTCTGCTTTGGTGCCATTCATTCAGTAACGTGAAATTTGGTGCTCTTGCACAAGTTGCTCTCATCCAGCATAAGGTACTGCTAATTGAGTATCCGAAGCACAAAAAAGAATTATAAGAATTATGCATTGTTGAGTCTCTTGTCTTAAAGCCCGTGAGATATTTGTACTGAAACAAGCGTCTCGAACAGTACCCACAATTTGCTTTGTACTTTGTACAGTTTCTACTTCTTTTGCTATACAGTTGTACCGTACATTAGTAAGTTAGAAGCACTGACTGTTATATCATGCTTGACACATATCACAAATGGTGAACTCTGTATCTCACATTTCCTGCTTTACGTTGCGACCGACATTCCGTACAGCTGTTTATATTTTTGTTGCAACGGAATGTACTGTTTTGCCTGCTAGTTAATTGCTCCAGATGACGATCCTATAAGCAAAAAATTGTAAGATATAAACACTGGTAAAAAACACAATTCATTTACTAATGATATTTAAAAATATGTTATTTAATTATTATATACCCAGATTCGTAGATGCAGCACTTACGAATAGTTGCATTCTTTGCTGTTATGTAGGGTGTCCAAGGAGGAATAGTCCGTATTCAGTAACGTAACAGGAAAGATCATTTGCAACAATAAACTTCATATGGATATATGCCCCATTCCAAATGGTTTCCCAATTAGAACACATTTAATGTACATTGCTATTTATTTTCTGTACTGTTTAATTCATTGTCAGGTTCAAAAAATGGTTCAAATGGCTCTGAGCACTATGGGACTTAACTGTTGACGTCATCAGTCCCCTAGAACTGAGAACTTCTTAAATCTAACTAACCTAAGGACGTCACATACATCCATGCCCGAGGCAGGATTCGAACCTGCGACCGTAGCGGTCGCGAAGTTCCAGACTGTAGCGCCTAGAACCGCTCGGCCACTCCGACCGGCTGTCAGGTTCTCATTTGTGCGAATGGATAACAGTTAGTAAACATCACAACACTCGTCATACAAAATATCATTTCAAAAATATGTGTTTTTAAAACATTCACCTCTAAGCATAATCTATATCTCACATTATAGCTGTTGTACAGTTCGCAATAAATGTTCTGATGCTCCACAGTCAGCTTCAAGCACTTGCGCACTCATTGGTGAAAGTGTGTTCCTTGTCTGAGCGACCCTGTACGTTCCCTAACAAGGGATGTAGCGTCCATGATGTGATCAAATAGTTCATCTTTCGTTCGTACATTTCCAACCCCATGAACAGACACCTAGCTGCGTAAGGTCTGGCTATCATTTAGGCCAATTTAATTGTGCTAACATCACGAATCATAAGTCTGGTATAATGTAAAGGGACACCGTCATGCTGGAAATACATTGCAATCCGCGTGTCAAAAGGAAGGTCCTAAAGCTATTCAACGAACGAAATTTCCGAAAATGCAGGTAATTCTTTCTCTTTATTCCTCTTCTAATATGACGGGAACCACCGACATGTTAGTTACCACACCGTACCAAAAAGTGATCGCAAAAATACTTGGGAAACGTTTTCCACTCTAGCGTGTTGAGTTTTCAGCGACAATTTATAAGTTTTACGTTTGTTAATTTGATTACATGTAAACATGGCTTCATCAGTGAGTAGTATTAATGGAAGCAAGTGACGATTGTTATTTAACCAGTGATAAAATTCAAGTGGTGTGGCGTTGTCGCCTGTGTGAAGACCGGGTCGTGCTGCGTGTGAAACGGGTGCAAGTCTTCCGTTGTACATGTATTCGTGGGACACTGATAAGTGCGAAAAGCCCGCGTTCCGAGCAAGAAGTCTGAAATCAATGAGGTAAGTTGGGCTACAAATAAACGTAAGAATGCTTCGATGAGTAAGACATGAGTCTACGTGTGCGCCACTAGCCGAAAAAAATGTACATTGCGTGTGTTCTGCCACGGAAACAATTTGGAATAGGATGTCTGTTAATGAGAGGTTTTTTACTTGAAAAGAGCGTTGTGCCATATGCATAAATATTGATCATACCTCCTGGGACATCCTGTATGTCTTACTCTATCCACTTTTGCATGTTCTATGCTCCTTCCATAATCTACTGGTAACTTCAACCATTTTAAGTGTTGTCCTGCCTTATTCTTCCTCTCTCTCTCTCTCTCTCTCTCTCTCTCTCTCTCTCTCTTGCCTGCAATCTTTCCTTCGATGATTCCCCGTTGCTGGCAACTTCTTCACAACGTACTATATATCCCAGCAAATAGGTTTTCCCATTCTTACCATTACCCCCAATTTTCTGACATATTTTAGAGGGTTGGAACTTAAATAGTGGCAACTATCTATTCACAATCGATACAAAAGAGTTACATGTTTGCACTGTTACTTTTCTTCAGAGCAGTCAGCAGCGATGTGTAGAACCCGTCGCCAGAGATGTGGAAGGGGTAGTATGCCGTTAGCAGAGCCTGTTCTGTTGAGGGTGCGAATGGACCCGTCTACTGCCTGTCGAATCTCTAGAACAGTTCTGAAGCGGATGCCACGAAGTGGTTCCATCACCTTCGGAATCAAATCAAAGTCTCAAGGACTTAAGTCCGTGGAGTATGGTGGATGGTACAGTACTTCCCAGTCCCATCGACCGTGCAGAGCAGCCACAGCATGCGCTGTATCCGCCAGCGCATTGTCGCGCCATTGTTCTGTATGGCAATGCCTATTCCCGCACGCCTCTTGAAGACCTTGATGACACTGTCATGCTGTACGACTTCTGGCACAGTCAATCTTGATCCAACTACGTTGTTCCAGTTTCGAAAACATAGTGACACTGTTACGTTAGACCGCTTGCTCACAAGGGACTGTTTTGCCCTCGATTGTGCACACGCCGGTGACGTGGGACGGCAGAGTCCATTTTATCGGAGGTAAGGTAGGTATGTCAACAACGTGTGCTATCAGTGACAATAGTACATTCCATTCCATAGTGTCTCCACAGCGGTGTTGCCATTATTTAAGTTCCAACCTACGTATAAAAGTGTTACTCCAGTCCTTATTCTGTCACTATATTTCAGGTTATTCAGTTATCTCCTCAATCAAAATCCAGAACTATCCACCAAGTGAGAATTAGAAATGTTTCGAAAATTATAAACAAAGGCTCCTACACTCTAGTTTTAAGTTGCACACAGAACGTTTTAAAGATGTTAAGTACGCTATACAGCAATAGAAAATTCGGTTAACCTTAATTCACAGACTCTCTCACGTAGAGCGGGAAGTCGCTGATGGTCCATTCTGATGTATCGGCGGGCAGGAGCAAGAAACTCGGAAGCTACCGCTACACAGGGGCAGGAGAAGAGCAAGCGGCTGCAGTTACCTGTGCCGGGGCAACCGGAGGAGGTGGCTCAGCTTTCCGTCTGAAACGGAGTGGAGAAACAGCGCTTCGAGGTAGGATATCCGATTTAGTGTCATGTGTCTGGCGCGGCGTTCAGTTTACTCCCCACCAGCAATTACCAGAAACAGCCTCAGTTCAGAGATCGAACGGCTCACTACACCTGGGTCACGGGCGTGGGGTATGTGCGTACCACTGGCGATCCTCCATCGCATTCCATTAGCGTGCTGAGATAGGGAAAAGTTCTCATCACCCTTCCGCCAGTTGTACGATACAGTTAACGGAGATATCACACAGTCATCGAACTCGACTTCTTCAAATTCTTCAACAGGATTTTGCGGAAAATACTCTAATCAAGGCTGCTGATGCTGCGGAATTATATTAAGGAAGGAAAAAAATTAAAGGTATACGATGGTAACCCCAAAAGTAAGGACTCCTATTATTTTATAAATACATAGATCTGTATATTTCTACAATGGTTTGCATCATTTTACTGCTTGAACATTTAGCGATTTTTCGACATAATCACCATTTCAGTCGATGCATTTTTGTAGACGCTCTGGCAATTATTGTATGCTCATGTCGTACCAGCTCGCCGCCATAATGTTTAGAAAGTTATGAACTTCTTTCATCTCGTCGTCGGAGCTGAATCGCTGGGACCACAATTAACGCTGACAGGTACTGTGAGACGCTGTAAAAACTCAAACGGGCAATTCAGAACCGGAGAAGAGGAATGTTGAGCAAGGATGTACACATTCTCCTTGACAACGCTCGTCCACACATGGCTTGGCAAATCGTTGCTCTCCTGACACAGTTTCACTGGAACATAATCACCCACCCACCCTACAGTCCTGACTTGGCGCCCAGTTCCCTAGGTTAAAAGAACATTTGGTCGGAATAGTGACTCATCTCCGACGACGAGGTCAAAGAAGAGATTCATAACTTTCTGAACAGCATGGCGGCGAGCTGGTATGATATGGGGATACAAAAACTGACACAGCGTCTACAAAAATGCATCGACGGAAATGGTGATTATGTCGAAAAATAGCTAAATGTTCAAGCTGTAAACTGATCTAAACAATTGTAGAAATAAATAGATCTTTGTACTTATAAAAAAATAGGAGACTTTACTTTTGAGTTTACCCTCGTAGGTGATGAACGAATTGTCCTCTTGGGCAGCAAAGTAACTAACAATGAGATGACATAAAAGCACACTGGAAAAAGATTTATTTTTTTATTACACGTAATTTATTAAATATTGGGAAGTCTCCCATAAAAGTAACCGTCAGGAATGTACCCTTATATGGAAGCGAAACGCGGACTGGAAACATCACAATCCCGAAGAGAATCGAAAATGTCAAGAAGAGTTGTTACAGATACATGATCGATATTATCTGGACAGATTGCATTGTTGTTGTTGTGGTCTTCAGTCCTGAGACTGGTTTCATGCACCTCTCCATTTTACTCTATCCTGTGCAAGCTTCTTCATCTCCCAGTACCTACTGCAACCAACATCCTTCTGAATCTGCTTAGTGTATTCATCTCTTGGTCTCCCTCTACGATTTTTACCCTCTACGCTACCCTCCAATACTAAATTGGTGACCCCTTGATGCCTCAGAACATGTCCTGCCAACCGATCCCTTCTTCTGGTCAAGTTGTGCCACAAACGTCTCTTCTCCCCAACACTATTCAACACTTCCTCATTAGTTATGTGATCTACCCATCTAATCTTCAGCATTCTTCTGTAGCACCACATTTCAAAAGCTTCTATTCTCTTCTTGTCTAAACTATTTATCGTCAATGTTTCCCTCCCATACATGGCTACACTCCATACAAGTACTTTCAGAAATGACTTCCTGACACTTAAATCTATACTCGATGTTAACAAATTTCTCTTCTTGAGAAACGCTTTCCTTGCCATTGCCAGTCTACATTTTATATCCTCTCTACTTCGACCTTCATCAGTTATTCTGCTCCCCAAATAGCAAAACTCCTTTACTACTTTAAGTGTCTCATTTCCTAATCTAATTCCCTTAGTATCCCCCAAATTAATTCGACTACATTACATTATCCTCGTTTTGCTTTTCTTGATGCTCATCTTATATCCTCCTTTCAAGGCACTATCCATTCCATTCAACTGCTCTTCCAAGTCCTTTGCTGTCTCTGACAGAATTACAATGTCATCGGCGAACCTCAAAGTTTTTATTTCTTCTCCATGGATTTTAATACTTACACCGAATTTTTCTTTTGTTTCCTTTACTGCTTGCTCAATATACAGATCGAATAACATCGGGGAGAAGCTACAACCCTGTCTTACACCCTTCCCAACCACTGCTTCCCTTTCATGTCCCTCGACTCTTATAACTGCCATCTGGTTTCTGTACAAATTGTAAATAGCCTTTCGCTCCCTGTATTTTCCCCCTGCCACTTTTAGAATTTGAAAGAGAGTGTTCCAGTCAACATTGTCAAAAACTTTCTCTAAGTCTACAAATGCTAGAAACGTAGGTTTGCCTTTCTTTAATTTTTCTTCTAAGATAAGTCGTAAGGTCAGTGTTGCCTCACGTGTACCAGTATTTCTACGGAATCCAATCTGATCTTCCCCGAGGTCGCCTTCTACTAGTTTTTCCATTCGTCTGTAAAGAATTCGTGTTAGTATTTTGCGGCTGTGGCTTATTAAACTGATTGTTCGGTAATTTTCACATCTGTCAACACCTGCTTTCTGCCGGCCGCGGTGGTCTAGCGGTTCTAGGCGCGCAGTCCGGAACCGCGCGACTGCTACGGTCGCAGGTTCGAATCCTGCCTCGGGAATGGATGTGTGAGATGTCCTTAGGTTAGTTAGGTTTGAGTAGTTCTAAGTTCTAGGGGACTGATGACCACAGATGTTAAGTCCCATAGTGCTCAGAGCCATTTGAACCTGCTTTCTTTGGGATTGGAATTATTATATTCTTCTTGAAATGTGAGGGTATTTCGCCTGTTTCATACGTCTTGTTCACCAGATGGTAGAGTTTTGTCAGGACTGGCTCTCCCAAGGCCGTCAGTAGTTCCAATGGAATGTTGTCTACTCCGGGGGCCTTGTTTCGACTCAGGTCTTTCAGTGCTCCGTCAAACTCTTCACGCAGTATCGTATCTCCCATTTCATCTTCATCTACATCCCCTTCCATTTCCATAATATTGTCTTCAAGTACATCGCCCTTGTATAGACCCTCTATATACTTCTTCCACCTTTCTGCTTTCCCTTCTTTGCTTAGAACTGGGTTTCCATATGAGCTCTTTATGTTCATGGAAGTGGTTTTCTTATCTCCAAAGGTCTCTTTAATTTTCCTGTAGGCAGTATCTATCTTACCCCTAGTGAGATAAGCCTCTACATCCTTACATTTATCCTCTAGCCATCCCTGCTTAGCCATATTGCACTTCCTGTCGATCTCATTTTTGATACATATGTACACTCCTGGAAATGGAAAAATGAACACATTGACACCGGTGTGTCAGACCCACCATACTTGCTCCGGACACTGCGAGAGGGCTGTACAAGCAATGATCACACGCACGGCACAGCGGACACACCAGGAACCGCGGTGTTGGCCGTCGAATGGCGCTAGCTGCGCAGCATTTGTGCACCGCCGCCGTCAGTGTCAGCCAGTTTGCCGTGGCATACGGAGCTCCATCGCAGTCTTTAACACTGGTAGCATGCCGCGACAGCGTGGACGTGAACCGTATGTGCAGTTGACGGACTTTGAGCGAGGGCGTATAGTGGGCATGCGGGAGGCCGGGTGGACGTACCGCCGAATTGCTCAACACGTGGGGCGTGAGGTCTCCACAGTACATCGATGTTGTCGCCAGTGGTCGGCGGAAGGTGCACGTGCCCGTCGACCTGGGACCGGACCGCAGCGACGCACGGATGCACGCCAAGACCGTAGGATCCTACGCAGTGCCGTAGGGGACCGCACCGCCACTTCCCAGCAAATTAGGGACACTGTTGCTCCTGGGGTATCGGCGAGGACCATTCGCAACCGTCTCCATGAAGCTGGGCTACGGTCCCAACAACGTGCAGCCCGCCTCCAGTGGTGTCGCGACAGGCCTGAATGGAGGGACGAATGGAGACGTGTCGTCTTCAGCGATGAGAGTCGCTTCTGCCTTGGTGCCAATGATGGTCGTATGCGTGTTTGGCGCCGTGCAGGTGAGCGCCACAATCAGGACTGCATACGACCGAGGCACACAGGGCCAACACCCGGCATCATGGTGTGGGGAGCGATCTCCTACACTGGCCGTACACCACTCGTGATCGTCGACGGGACACTGAATAGTGCACGGTACATCCAAACCGTCATCGAACCCGTCGTTCTACCATTCCTAGACCGGCAAGGGAACTTGCTGTTCCAACAGGACAATGCACGTCCGCATGTATCCCGTGCCACCCAACGTGCTCTAGAAGGTGTAAGTCAACTACCCTGGCCAGGAAGATCTCCGGATCTGTCCCCCATTGAGCATATTTGGGACTGGATGAAGCGTCGTCTCACGCGGTCTGCACGTCCAGCACGAACGCTGGTCCAACTGAGGCGCCAGGTGGAAATGGCATGGCAAGCCGTTCCACAGGACTACATCCAGCATCTCTACGATCGTCTCCATGGGAGAATAGCAGCCTGCATTGCTGCGAAAGGTGGATATACACTGTACTAGTGCCGACATTGTGCATGCTCTGTTGCCTGTGTCTATGTGCCTGTGGTTCTGTCAGTGCGATCATGTGATGTATCTGACCCCAGGAATGTGTCAATAAAGTTTCCCCTTCCTGGGACAATGAATTCACGGTGTTCTTATTTCAATTTCCAGGAGTGTATTCCTTTTTGCCTGCTTCATTTACTGCATTTTTATATTTTCTCCTTTCATCAATTAAATTCAATATTTCTTCCTTTACCCAAGGATTTCTACTAGCCCTCGTTTTTTTTACCTACTTGATCCTCTGCTGCCTTCACTACTTCATCCCTCAAAGCTACCCATTCTTCTTCTACTGTATTTCTTTTCCCCATTCCTGTCAATTGTTCCCTTATGCTCTCCCTGAAACTCTGTACAACGTCTGGTTCCTTCAGTTTATCCAGGTCCCATCTCCTTAAATTCCCACCTTACTAATGCAAAAGTTCTGATTGGAATCGATGAGCAAAGACACTGTAAGTAGCCTTTTTATGTGTCTATATGTTGGCAGGCCTAAGTAGCGCTTTGTGTTAATAATTCTGACAGCGCTGTGCGCACTCTGTAAGAAACTCTGCTGCTGGTCGGATTAGCAGTTGGAGGTGAACAGCCCTCAGTGATGAAAGTTGGGTTCAAATGGTTCAAATGGCTCTGAGCACTATGGGACTCAACTTCTGAGGTCATTAGTCCCCTAGAACTTAGAACTAGTTAAACCTAACTAACCTAAGGACATCACAAACATCCATGCCCGAGGCAGGATTCGAACCTGCGACCGTAGCGGTCCTGCGGTTCCAGACTGCAGCGCCTTTAACCGCACGGCCACTTCGGCCGGCTGAAAGTTGGGTGTGAGTAGTCAGCGGTGATTGAGGTTAGAGGTTTATAATTAGCAGTGTTGGAGGTTTGCAGTATTAAAGTATTATCGCGAACGATCGATCTGGTAGTGTCCGACTTGGAGATTGAATATTATTCATGTTTATATAATTTTTCAAACTGGATCTCACGGACGATTATATATTTTTTTGAACTGGATAGCACATTATTAAGGTAAAAAATACATTGTTTGCTTTGCAAGAAAATCTTTCCTTGGCTACCCTTATGCCTATCAGTAGTTAGAGCCTACAGTAGTTACAATCTTTTATTTAGCTTGCTGTATTGGCGCTTGCTTAATTGCAGTACGAGTAATGAAGATTTTGTGACGTAAGTGACTTATATAATGTGTAGGCTATTGTCAGGATTTCTTCTCATTCAGGGAAATTCTTTTGTATTAATTATTTGAAGTCAGGTTATCATTTTTAAGTAGTCAGATTGCGTTGCGCTAGGTTATTTTGGGTCAGTGTTGAGATGATAAGTAATGAGAAAGTAGGCTCAGTACGTTCAGTTTCACTTAGCAGTTGAAGAACATTGTGTAAGCATTCAGCAGTTTAAGTAAAAAATCTATAATAAAGAATTCTCAACATTTAATGCAGAATATGAGAAAAGGAGAAATCATTTGACAGGACACTTACTGAGACATAGAGGAATCGTAAATCTGATAGAGGATGGAGATGTGGTAGTGGTAAATAGTGTAATAGGATGCCAAGGTTGAGTAAACTAAGCAGTTTCAAATGGACGAAGGGTACAGCAGATACGACAAGCAGAGGTAAAGAAACTTTCCGTGGGTAGGCTAGCATGTATTACTGCATGAAAGCTGTTCTGAGGATGAAGACGACAACGTCAACAGCCACGAAGGTAATTGCCACGGTCTTGAAAGAAAAAAAAAAGGCAGTGAACGAGAAATGCGAATCTGAGTACAATGAAAAGAGAAATACATTTCCAGTTCTCCTACGTCCTTGCGTTCCTACACAACTAACGCTTTCGTAGAATTATTAGGCTATGCTAACGTTTCGCCACGCGAATACTACCGGGCGTCATTCTCTGTTGGTATGCATGTTTGTTTCAGATGGAACAGGAGTACTGGTTTCAAAACGTAAAGTCTATGTGAGTGTCGCCAAACACGGCGAGCCGGATATTTAATTACTCGTAAAACGACTTCTGGATGGCAGCGACGGATTCATTACGTTACGCCCGGCAGATGGGCGGCACTGTTTCTGCTCCTGCTGCTCTAATTTGGCGCGTATGACAATTTGCGTCACCCTCTCTAATTACAGCCGTGGCGATACGTCACAGAGAAGCCTTTGTGAATGCGTTATTTCTTTGTCAGAGCGGCAACTGGTTCCCTGGCAACAGATGAATTTCCGTTTCTGACCGGGACTCTGCTGTTTTATACAAACGTAATACAGTTTTAGTGCGACCTATGTTCCATACCCGTCCTCTGCTCTTTCAGACGAATGCACTCGACAGCAGTATACTTATTTAAGTGCATAGGATTGATTTAATTTTCTGCTATTTCAGAGAAAGGGTCTGACTCAAAAGCATCTACAAACATCTATATTATGCAACTCAACATAAAATACTCTGTAAGGAAAAAATTATACGGATTTCCTCTACTCGTAACAATCTTCGCACTGTGTGATCAAAATAATGTGTATTATTAGTTATATTTAATTGGCTGTATCGCTAAGTTTTTTGAATAGAATTGCCGGTTTTGGCCATGCAATACTCACCTTCAGAATCTCTTCTTCTCTTGCACTGCCACAAGTCATATCATGTCAAATAAAAAAAATTGCTATTTTTCATAATTTACGGGGACCTGAATCCGCATGCTCCCGAATGGGAGCCGATTGCCCTCCCAATGCCCCACGTCACTCAATTATTCATTTATATAGTTTGAAGACGTCGCTAAGTGGGATTAATTCGGTTGGTTGGTTTAGGGGAGCGACCAAACAGCGAGTTCATTGGTTCCACCGTATTAGGGATGGACGGGGAAGGAAGTCGGCAGTGCCCTTTCAAACGAACCGTCCCGGTATTTGCTTGAAGCGATTTATTAAAATCATGAAAAACCTATAGCGAGATGGCCGGACGCGCGTTTGTACCGTCGTTCTCCTGAATGCGAGTCCACTGTGCTGACCACTTTGCCACCTTGCTCTGTGAAATTTATTTACTGAACTATACCTGCAGCTATGTTACTTGCAGCGTTAAGATTGTAACTTCATTGTTAATAGCACAGAACACCAAGCATTGCGAGATGTTGGTGAGCACTGTCGTTTTAAGCATTATACTAGTATTCATTGATGGGCGATTCCCTGAAACGATGGAAAGATGAAGTGTGACATACAGATCAAACCAAAACTTCACCGACAAATTTTCAGAGCACGTTTAGGGATTTTTCTGGGTATTTTGGTATCAAGGACGTGGTTCGTTACAGAATAATGATGTACATAGGGTAACTCAGCTTGTGAAACTACCTCTATGACAGTAAAAACGTGTAATATGTAATAAAAAAAATTTATACCAGGAAAGAGCGAATAATAGTGCTATAAACCTCGGAGGCAAAAGTACTATGATGTGCTGGCTGTCGCTACGGAAATTTCTGAGAATAGCCCTGTGCCAATATTCAATTGCATTCACTAAACCCATGGATGAGGTGCGCATTGTCAAGCCTTCACTTGTACACCTATCAGTACTGTTTTTATATCTTCAAATGTACCATTAACACTGATGGCAAAGAAAACCAGAGATAGAATGGAGCATTACTGAACGCAAGCTTGAGGGTGAACAGTGAAGTGCACTCTGGTCAACAGTAAGCACCGTACTTTTCAGTGTCAATTAATCACCGACCGCCGTATACTTTATTTTATTCTAGATGCAACCAGTTTCGTTGATTCATTTTGCCATCTTGAGGCCCCATACGCTTTTATCCTAATAAACGAACTTACCGTACAGTGCCATAAAACACCGGATGTCGTTAATTCTAGTCGTTATACAAATGCTTCATACGAAGGCGTGACTGCAACTGTGACCAAATCGGACAACGGCTGGGAGAGCGGTGTGCTGAACAGATGCACCTACGTATTTGCATCCACTGTCGCCTATCGGCTGAGAACTACGTGGCGTCGTTCGGTACTGTTCAGCCTTCCGAGGCCTATTCGAACAGGATCTTATATGGGTACACCGGTGGATTCTTCCTTACCGTAGGGTCCTGAATTTATCAACTGAACTCCCTCCTCGTTTGCATTCCCATACAGCTGTCCAACTATACCTCCCGCCGCGCAGCGATTCCGGGAAAGTTCTTTGTGTTACAGCGTGAAAGGTATGACGCCTCTCACTAGCGATAAAAGTAATTACAGCGATATACGCTTAATTAAGAATGTTTGTCACAGGTAGTGTATTGAAACTTCAGATTCCTCGATGACATATAAAGATTTAATTTACTACTATATAATCGAAACATGCCATGTTATCCCTCTCTTACCGCTTGTCATTTGGTCTTGTTTAGCTACTGTCTTGTCTTGTGCTCGTAGCTCTGTATGCCACTCGATGTATAGAGGCTTGTTGCCTGTTCATGTAAGTCGAATTACTCTTAAAAATAATCATTAGTGTTGAATTTTAATAATTTGTTCTTTCTTGGAAACGGAAACCTGTTCCTCTCCTTAGCATTGACGTAAATGTGACCCATGCATTGTACGGGGGGAAGCCCGTATGGTATTTTGATTCAATTCAAACAGTAGTTTAAGACTAGTTTTCTTTCATTTCTCGCGCGCTACATTCTGGACAACCTGCATTTTAAAGTTATTCACAAAGTCCCATTTTAATTTAACACAGCACCTTTGATTGTCGAAAATTTATATTTAAGTAAAATCACACTAGTTGAAACTTGCATCAACTTTGGTTTAAGCCTGACGTAGTAATATATCAAAATTAAAGGAATTTTCAATTTGTTTCGAGTCACAAAGAAAAATACTTAATATTCTTACCAGAAATAATATCTAATAGCAGTAAAATACATCTAGGAACTCACAATAATAGTTCCTAACATTATCATATTTTCACTTTATATAAAGGATATACTTTAAGCACATTTTCCTTTATTAAATGTAGCAAGAGAGTTCATAACGATAAAAGGTATTTATTCTTGCTTTCTCCATAATTGTTTAGAGACATTGTAACCTCCCCCTCACTTATCGACCTAAATGACAGTGAAAAATTAAACCGCGTGTACCTAATGGAGCTTTGGGAAAAGCTATCGTCACCGAAGTTAATTTGTCGGTAAAGAGGGAGGAAAGGGTTACGTCTAAATGAAAGGAAAAATGCAAATGAAACTGTGGGAAATTAATTTTGAAAAGGGGTAAAGTTAGTAAAGGAAGTAAATGTGCGGCCGTTACGTTGACAATTAACTAGCGGTAAATAGATATTTGAGATTTGGGGAAAATTACGGTCGCCAGTCCTAAGGACAATTACTATAGTAACTGAAAAAGAATGGTTATTACACATATAATTAGCACTAGAAGCGTGGCAACTGAACGTTAACACGTGTAGTGTGAAAACTGAAATTTTGTCAGAAGTAATAAATTTCGCTACACTCTGACTTAGTTTAGCAAAAGAATTAATAAAACCGGAAAATCGAAAGTTAATTTAGTGACTGAAGTTAATAGTGAGTTTTCTTTCTGAAGCACATCGAAATTCAGTAAAATACGGTTGTTCTTGGACTACCTCAACAATCATTTCAAAAGCTACTTGAATCTACGCAATTTAGAAATAAGAGATTTAACTTTGAACTTGAATTAAATGATTCTGAACAATTAACAATAGTGAAATTTAGTACGTACCAAGCTCAGCTGCGGTCACAGGTAAGCTAAAATACGGTAACAAAACTCGCACTCTTAATTTGTGCTTGTGTGATCTAAATATTGTAGCCAGCTATGAATACTTTAACTGAACTTTGAAATTAAAGTAGTGAAATGGAATGATGCTGGCGTTTGAATTTCAACGACACTCGTGTTCATTCCGGAAAAGGAGGGGACCCTGCTTGGTAATGCAATTGGGACAATGAGCAACAAAGGTTCATGCTACGTTGCTGTAATTTTGTGATTTGACAATTTTAAGAGCTGAGATCTGCCATACAGTTCTAAAACTTCACGTGCTTCCAGTCTTCCTTGTTGGTTGATTGAAGGTTTGAAGCCGTCGGTCGAGGAGGTGGCGACAGTCACCCATTGTTGGCCGTCGCTGTTGCAGAAGCTGGATGTTGGCGCGTCTTCTTCTCGACACTGTCACCAGGCGAAATGGGCTCTTGATGTGCGCCAGCTAATGCTTCCCGTCCGCGACACTGTGTCAGAAACAAACATAGCAAGTCGAGCGCAATTACATGCTGCCAAACCCCGAATGCGCAGCAACTCGCGGGAGCATCACACAACACACCTGCTCCACTCCACTACCCCAGCCAGACCCTCTCTCTGCCCGCGCTCCACGCGACAGAGTTAACACTACCTAGGCAAGACCCAGCGTAAAAATTCAAATAATATTTACAAAACAATCAATTATACATCGACATAAATGTATAAATATATATATACAAATAGTAAAACAATTACAATATATTATAAAGACACAGAAATGTCATATCTTGAGGTAACAAACAAGGAAAAAAATTACAGTACAATAGATGGAAATAGGAGAACATGCATTTCCGGCGTTACAACATGTATTCTCAATTTCTCGTAACAAATTACTGAAGTCCTAAGAAAGCACAGGTAGCGTCTAGTTTCAGGAAAACTACTAATTGAGAGGGGAATGACAACAAGGGCTCTACTTTCTCCTCGATATTATTAACACTATAAAGTTACCAAGCGCTAAAGGGGACCAATGGGAAACTTGAGAACGGAAATAATGTTCGGGGATTGTTGTCGTGAAAAAACTTTTAAGATGAACATCAGCAGACATAAAGCCAGCGTTAAGGAACGCTCTCGAATTAAATAAGTTGATTCCGATACAAGGAGACAACTCACCGAAAGACAAAAGCGTTGAGTCGTCGGTGGGTATACACAAAGAAGAAACATGGATAGCTTGCTAGCTTCTGGACTTATCCTTTCACGATGCATAGTAAACAAAAATACACATTCAAATGGTACTGGCTATATTGATAGTACCAAAGCTATTTTGCGGCAAGTGGGCTGGTTGTGGTGCAGGTAGCCTATAGTGCTCTTGGTAGCGAGAGAGGGACACAGGAGGTAAGGGGAGTGACTACTAGGGCTTGGTTGTCTTTCGGCTTGGAGGAAGGCTGGTTTGTCGGCTTGATATGCAGGAGGAAGGAATGGCAGCTATAGCTGTAATGACCTATCAGGAGCAGCACATGGGAAAGTATATTGGGAAGGAGGGTATGGGGACGGTGGGTTACCCAACACTGAAGCCAGGATGGTTATGGGAGCAGAGGACGTGTGGTAAGCACTCCGTCTTCAGGCCACAAGTGGCCCACCGGGACCATCCGACCGCCGTGTCATCCTTAGTTGAGGATGCGGATAGGAGGGGCGTGTGGTCAGCACACCGCTCTCCCGGTCGTTACGATGGTTTTCTATGACCGGAGCCGCTACCATTCCGTCGAGTAGCTCCTCAATTGGCATCACGAGGCTGAGTGCACCCCGAAAAATGACAACAGCGCATGGCGGCTGGATGGTTACCCATCCAAGTGCCGGCCACGCCCGACAGTGCTTAACTTCGGTGATCTCACAAGAACCGGTGTATCCACTGATGGAAGGCCGTTGCCACGTGTTGTAAGGATAACTGCCATCTGTGTAGTTAAGGATAACTGCAATCTGCGTAGTTCAAAATACTTTGTAGTGGAGCGGGAAGGACCCAGATGCAGCAGCCATTGAAATTGAGAACGTTGTGCTCAGCTGCATGTTGTACGAGTGGGTTGCCGACTTTCTTCTCGACTATTGTTTGACAAAGGCCATTCATCTTGGTTGACGGGAGGTTTGTAGTCATAACAACATAAAATTCTTTGCAGTGTTTGTAGCAGAGTTGGTAAACGCATAGCTGCTTTAATAGGGCCCAGGCTCTGCCAGTGTGGGATTAGCCTGTGACAGGACTGGAGCAGGAGGTGTTGGGTGGGTGGATTGGGCAGAGTTTGCCCCCTAGGTCCGCCACAGGTAAATGATATCTGTGGCAATGCGTTGGAAGTGCGAGTGGCATCCCTATGAAGCACTGATGCTGATAAAATTAGATTAAGAAACGTGAGAACAGAAGTAGCAGACATGTGTTTTCTAGTTAGGCAGCAAAATAACTGATGGTGGCTGAAACAGAGAATATATAAAACACAGACTGCCACTAACAAGAAAAGTTTCTGATAATGATAATTTGTTTAACGTCGAACCCTTTTTCAGAAGGTATTCCTATGGAAACTAAGAGAACAGAAGCTTTTGAAATGTCGTGTTTCAGAAGAATGTTGAATGTTAGATGGCAAGATCAAACAGCTAATGAGCAGATATAGAACTGAAATGGGGAAAAAGAAATTGTGGCAGAGCTTACCAAAGAAGAGATAGGTAATTGGACAAATCCTGAGACGTCAAGGAATCCTTAATTTTTTAATTGAAATCAATGCACAGGGTAAAAGTTGCTGGGGACACCAAGGCTTGAATACTGTAAATAAGTGCAAGTATAAGAAGACTGCAGTAGATATGTTAAGATGAATAAAATTCCACAGAACAGATCAGCATATAGGACTGCATTAAACCAGTCTTTGCATTGAATATCTCAACAGCAACATCAACAATGCAGATCACAAGTTAGATAGGATTAAAAAACCAAAGAAATCGCCATTAATCTAGAACAGGCCACATAAGATTCCTGATTCTTTCTACCAAATACTCAGAAAATGTACATGGACGACGTCCAAAATTTGTGTGTGGAGTTCGGATTCTACCTGTAGAAGTTGCAGAGAGAAAGCAGGTCACCAATACAAGATGAGACATGTAGTGACACAAAATCTGTATTGGTGTAGTGAGCAATGCGTTGTGATCTTGGTCAAACATAGGGCTGTGGGCGACAGATTGAGGAAGTGACTTTTGGTTTTTCTTTCGGAACCTGGATTTCACAATAAAAAGTATTTTCATTATGGAGTATTTATTGCAAAAACTTAGAAGAAATCTGACAGTATTTGGAAGTTTCACTTGAGAAACGGTTGTGGATCCTCAACTTTTAGATTAAACTATTGCCTATTAGAACCTATTTCAGGGGCCTTGAGAATGCTAGATTTTTAATCGTGCATGTAAACATGTATGGATAGTAAATGAAGTTAATGAAACTTTAGTGAATTCTTGCAGGGACTGAACATTGCTAGTGAAGTTTAAACGATATCCTGTTCGAAACTGTTTCAGGGGTCTGAACAAAGATAGTCATTTTTAACTGTGTATAGAGACAGATCATAATATGAAATGAAGTTAATGAAACTTTAGTGAAGTTTTGGAGGCCTTGACCGTTGGTTTATTTCAGCAGTGCTTAATGATAATCCTATCTATGAAGTCGATGTGCTTGAATCAGATCTGCCAGGTATGTGACTAAGTAGTTGACTGATTGATAAATTCATTCATTGTGTTCCAAAGACTCTGCCAAGGGAAAGAATGGTCAGGAATTTGGAATGACTTGTGACACACCTTCATAAAATGTTGTGAAGTTTTGGAAACTTTCTTCTCGCTGTGTGTTAACAATAATCTTCCTCTACAGTGCTTAATGGTGTTTATGCTTAGGACAGTTAGAATCAGCTAAGTAAATTATAAAGAAAGACGCTACTTTAAATTAAATAGCTCCATTCTCAGTTACACCAGATAGCTGATGTTTCCCTCTTTTTGGCCAGATAATATTAACTTAATTATTATGGTCTTTAAAGACTATGTTTACAATGCAATGTTTGCAGTGCATTAATACTTGTCATGTAGCTAACATACATTTGTCATGTATAATTTTTCAGGCCTTCTGCCTGGATACTCAGATAACTTTTGGAAAGACTGCCTAGTCAAGTATAATTTTAATTTTCACTTCTGTCAGATATATGATAAATACAGATGTTGCATTACATCCACACCGTGATCCATCAGTTGTTGATTGTGAATCCCAATCATATATTTCTATAAAAAAATTAAATAGAAATCCGAATTTGTTACTTGAACTAATTGAGGCCATTTATGTACAGATCTGTAGAGATATAGCTTCATGTGTGTGTGTGTGTGTGTGTGTGTGTGTGTGTGTGTGTGTGTGTGTGTGTGTGTTTGTGGGTGGGTGGGTGGGTGTGAGGGTGTGTGCAGTGTTTTGTAAAATTAACAATTTGGTCATACTACAGCAATCTGTGATCTTCCTTACAAGATCAGTAAGTCATCCTCATCACACATTATATTCAACTCAAATGGACATAAAGATGACAGTGTGGATATCAGGTCTTGATTTAGACTATTGTTATTATTTCTCTTAATCTCGAGATATTTTGAAAAGAGTCGCGGGTCATGGCTGTACAATAGCCACCTTCAGAATGTCTCACATTACTGCACTGCAACAAGTTATAACCATGTAGAATTAACATTGGATACATTCAAAAAATATAAATGACTAACTGAGTGGCGTGGTACAGTGGGAGGACGACTCACATTCGGGAGGATGAGAGTTCAGATTCCTGTACAGTCTCAAATGCGCCTGTTAGCGGGTTCTTTTATTTTCTCACCGTCTATTTTAGCTTCCTTAACTTCATAATATTTATTTTACTTCTATGTTTGAATTATTTCGTTAATTAACTTCAATATACCAACATATCGATTCAGATACTTTTGCAGAATTTTGCTAAGTTGCTGCATTGCAAGTAGTCTTTGGAGAACCAGTCTGCTACCAGCTAACAGCGTATCTACTTGGTGTAGTGTGCTATGAGAGTCATTGTTCAAAGGAAGCGATGCATAACATTCATGTACAGAACACTGGAGCACTGAGATGTGTCTTATATAGGAGGCATATCTGAAGAAGTAATGTTCTGCTGAATTTAATTTGTTTGCTACAGACCCACTGTTTTGAACAGATCAGTTCAGTTTCATTTCAGTCCAGAAATATAATTTTTAGTATTAGCTTAGTCAGTATGTAATATTTGGGGACACACTAAATTTTTTATCATTATCAATTAAAATGTATGATTTTAATTGTTTGTGATGAAGTGGGGCAACCCAAATATATTGTACTACCAAAAAATCAATTCAACCATATATCAGCAACAAAACCTACTGAAAAATCAATTAAATTATGAACTTAAATGAATATAAGAGTGACTGAATTTTTGTTGTGGTCTTCAGTCCTGAGACTGGTTTGATGCAGCTCTCCATGCTACGTTATCCTGTGCAAGCTTCTTCATGTCTGAGTAACTACATCAACCTACATCCTTCTG
Source organism: Schistocerca nitens (assembly GCF_023898315.1). NCBI lineage: Eukaryota > Metazoa > Arthropoda > Insecta > Orthoptera > Acrididae > Schistocerca > Schistocerca nitens. Next base: position 645,304,029 of record NC_064618.1, on the reverse strand, counting down.
AATCTGCTTAGTGTATTCACCTCTTGGTGTCCCCCTACGGTTTTTACCCTCCACGCTGCCCTCCAATACTAAATTGGTAATCCCTTGATGCCTCAGAACATGTCCCACCAACCAATCCATTCTTCTAGTCAAGTTGTGCCACAAACTTCTCTTCTCCCCAATCTAATCCAATACCTCCTCATTAGTTTTGTGATCCACCTATCTAATCTTCAGCATTCTTCTGCAGCACCACATTTCGAAAGCATCTATTCTCTTCCTGTCCAAACTATTTATCTTCCATATTTCGCTTCCATATGTGGCTACACGCCATACAAATACTTTCAGAAACTTCTTCCTGACACTTAAATCTATACTCGATGTTAACAAATTTCTCTTCTTCACAAACGCTTCCCTTGCCATTGCCAGTCTACATTTTATATCCTCTCTACTTCGACCATCAGCAGTTACCTTGCTCCCCAAATAGCAGAACTCCTTTACTACTTTAAGTGTCTCATTTCCTAATCTAATTCCCTCAGCATCACGAGAGTTAACTTTACTACATTCCCTTATCCTGGTTTTACTTTTGTTGATGTTCATCTTATATCCTCCTTTCAAGACACTGTCGATTCTGTTCAACAGCTCTTCCAAGTCCTTTGCTGTCTCTGACAGAATTACAGTGTCAATGGCGAACCTCAAGGTTTTTATTTCTTCTCCATGGATTTTAATACCTACTCCGAATTTTCTTTTTGTTTCCTTTTACTTCTTGCTCAATATACAGATTGAATAACATCGGGGAGCGGCTACAACCCTTTCTCACTCCCTTCCCAACCACTGCTTCCCTTTCGTGCAGCCGCAACTCTTATTACTGCCATCTGGTTTCTGTACAAATTGTAAATAGCCTTTCGCTCCCCGTATTTTACCCACGCCAACTTTAGAATTTGAAAGAGAGTATTTCAGTCAACACTATCAAAAGCTTTCTCTAAGCCTACAAATGCTAGAAACATAGGTATGCCTTTCCTTAATCTTTCTTCTAAGATAAGTCGTAGGGTCAGTATTGCCTCACGTGTTCCAATATTTCTACAGAATCCAAACTGATATTCCCCGAGGTCGCTTTCTACCAGTTTTTCCATTCGTCTGTAAAGAATTCGTGTTAGTATTTTGTAGCAGTGGCTTTTTAAACTGATAGTGCGGTAATTTTAACATCTGTCGACAGATGCTTTCTTTGGGATTGGAATTATTACATTCTTCTTGACGACTGAGGGAATTTCGCCTGTCTCATACATCTTCCTCAATAGATGGTAGAGTTTTGTTAGGCCTGGCTCTCCCAAGGCTGTCAGTAGTTCGAATGGAATTTTTTCTACTCCCGGGGCCTTCTTTCGACTTATGTCTATCAGTGCCCTGTCAAACACTTCATGCAGTACGATATCTCCTTTTTCATCTACATCTACATTCTCCTCCGTTTTTATAATATTGTCCTCAAGAACATCGCCCTCGTATAGACCCTCTGTATACTCATTCCACCTTTCTGCTTTCCGTTCTTTGCTTAGAACTGGGTTTCCATCTGAGCTCTTCATATTCATGCAAGTGGTTTTCTTTTCTCCAAAAGTCTCTTTAATTTTCCTGTAGGCGGTATCTATCTTACTCCTAGTGATATACGCTGTGAGGACGGGGCGTGAGTCGTGCTAGGGTAGCTCAGTTGGTAGCGCACTTGCCCGCGAAAGGTAAAGTCGTAGGGTCAGTATTGCCTCACGTGTTCCAATATTTCTACGGAATCCAAACTGATCTTCCCCGAGGTCGGCTTCTACCAGTTATTCCATTTGTCTGTAAAGACTTCACGTTGGTATTTTGCAGCTGTGATTTATTAAACTGATAGTTAAGTAATTTTCACATCTGTCAACACCTGTTTTCTTTGGTATTGGAATTATTATATTCTTCTTGAAGTCTGAGGGTATTTCGCCTGTCTCAAACATCTTGCTCACCAGGTGGTAGAGTTTGTCAGGACTGGCTCTCCCAAGGCCGTCAGTAGTTCTAATGGAATGTTGCCGACTCCCGGAGCTTTGTTTTGACTCAGATCTTTCAGTACTCTGTCAAACTCTTCACGCAGTATCGTATCTCCCATTTCATCTTCATCTACATCCCCTTCCATTTCCATAATATTGTCTTCAAGTACATCGCCCTTGTATAGACCCTCTATATACTTCTTCCACCTTTCTGCTTTCCCTTCTTTGCTTAGAACTGGGTTTCCATATGAGCTCTTTATGTTCATGGAAGTGGTTCTCTTATCTCCAAAGGTCTCTTTAATTTTCCTGTAGGCAGTATCTATCTTATCCCTAGTGAGATAAGCCTCTACATCCTTACATTTGTCCTCTAGCCATCCCTGCCTAGCCATTTTGCACTTCCTGTCGATCTCATTTTTGAGACGTTTGCATTCTTTTTTGCCTGCTTCATTTACAGCATTTTTATATTTTCTCCTTTCATCAATTAAATTCAGTATTTCTTCTGTTACCCAAGGATTTATACTAGCCCTCGATTTGTTACCTACTTTGATCCTCTGCTGCTTCATCCCCCAAAGCTACCCATTCTTCTTCTACTGTATTTCTTTCCCCAATTCCTGTCAATTGTTCTCTTACACTCTCCTTGAAACTCTGTACAACCTCTGGCTTAGTTAGTTCATCCAGGTCCCATATTCTGAAAATCCCACCTTTTTGCAGTTTCATCAGTTTTGCTGTACAGTCCATAACTAATAGATTGTGGTCAGAATCCACATCTGCCCCTGGAAATGTCTTTTAACTTAAAACCTGGTTCCTAAATCTCTTTTCACTATTATGTAATCTATGTGATACCCTGTAGTATCTCCAGGATTCTTCCATGTATACAACCTTCTTTTATGATTCTTGAACCAAGTGTTAGCTATGATTAAGTTATGCTTTGTGCAAAATTCTACCAGGCGGCTTCCTCTTTCATTTCTTAGCCCCAATTCATAATTACCTGATATGTTTCCTTCTCTTCCTTTTCGTACTATCGAATTCGTCTCCTCTCACTACCTGAATACTTTTTTTTATCTCATCATACATTTGATCAATTTATTCATCATCTGGAGAGCTAGTTGTCATATAAACTTGTACTACTGTAGTTGGCTTGAGCTTCGTGTCTATCTTGGCCACAATAATGCGTTCACTTTGCTCTTTGTAGTAGCTTACCTGCACTCCTATTTTTTATTCGTTATTAAACCTACTCCTGCATTACCCCCATTTGATTTTTTATTTATAACCCTCTATTTACCTGACCAAAAGTCTTGTTCCTCCTGCCTCCGAACTTCACTAATTCCCATTATATCCACTTTAACCTATCCACTTCCCTTTTAAAATTTTCTAACCTACCTGCCCGATTTAGGGATCTGACATTCCACGCACTGATCCATAGAACGCCCGCTTTCTTGCTCCTTATAACGACGTCCTCTTGAGTAGTCCCCACCTTGAGATCCGAATGAGGGACTATTTTACCTCTGGAATATTTTACCCAAGAGGATGCCATCCTTATTTAATCTTAGAGTAAAACTGTATGCCGTAAAGTTGCTTGCCCTCAGGAAAAATTACGGCTGTACTTTCCCCTTGCTTTCAGTTGTTCACAGTACCAGCACAGCAAGCTGTTTTGGTTAGTGTTACTAGGTCAGATCAGTCAATCATCCAGACGGTTGCCCTTGCAACTACTGGAAAGGCTGCTGCCCCCCACACATTTGTCTGGCCTCTCAACAGATACCCATCCATTGTGGTTGCACCTACGGTACAGCCATCTGTATTGCTGAGGCACACAAGCCTCCCCACCAATGGCAAGGTCCATGGTTAATGGGGGGCCATAAAATTTATAAATCTTTAAACAAATATGAAATTGAAGTGGCATTAACCTAATTATAAACTTTTTACTGAATAAAAAATCTTGCTCATGAAAATGATTTAAAGAAATACATTCTTAAAACATAAACCTAAGATAAATTATTAAATTATAAGCTCTATATTTACAATTCTACCAAAAAAGATATCCACAGAATTTTTTACTTTTAAAAAATTTATAAATCTCTTATCTCATAAACTAGGACTTCAAATTAATAGGCAAATGGTCGCAAACTATGTAAATAATTGACCGTTTCCTTTCATTTTAAATATCTATTATGTATTGGGTCCCCAAATCTAGTATTAAAATATTCTCAACATATTTATAAAATATAATGTCCGTTTTTTCATTTTTAAAAGTCTAATAAGCTTTTTGTCTAATAATTGCAACAAATTAACATATTGACTGCCATGATGAAATTTGGACAATGTGTTGCTATGCCATATTGAAATCACGAATAAACGATATTTTGTATTACATGCTTTTTTTTGAACATGTAGAATTAAGTTACTTGATAAAATGTCAATTTTTGACTGATCTGGACTGATAACAGGTGTGAGCCATTTGTGGCTCACATGGCCCAACAACAACAATTTAACACATTATAGTCTGTGCTATAAATAAAAGGTGTATGAACAAAAAATCTGACAAAAATAAGGAATATATACAATTTAATAAAAAATTGGGACCAGAAAAAATTCCTAAAAATAATGAAAAGTCTAATAAACCGTTATCTAATTTCATATAAAAATCTTGCTAAACAATTTAAAGTTAAACATTTTCAAGTTGTTTGTATGATTAAATTATCACCGAGTAAATCAAAAAAATTTTTCTGTGGTACATTTAATTTAGATATTGCTTATAATATTCACACTCATTGGATTTCTTATTATTAAAAAATAATGCTGGCAATATATGGAAAGAAGTAGTTAGTTACTTGAAAGAAAATGCTTAATATTGTAATTTTAGAGAAACACAAAATTTTGATGAACCTATTTGTAGTTATTTCTGTTGAAACTGTCAGCGGACATATATATATACAGTGATATTTTAAATGTAGTAGTTGGATATTGTTGGCAATGAAGTAAAAATAGAATATTAAGAATTAGAAAAATGAATAAAAGATTAGAATAAAAAATGAAGAATAAGAATGAGAAATAGAATCGATAGTTAATAAACAATGGGAATCGACAGTAATAAACTTCAGTTAGGAACAAAATCAGAAATTCATAAGTAACGTGGTTCATAAATCAGTAATCATGAATTAGAGCTAGAATCAAAAGTTAATGAAGATTGAGAACCAAAAATTATTAAACATAAATTTAAGAGAAAGAGTCATAAATTAATTTAATAACAATGGGTGATTTCAGTGCACAGATTGGCAGAGAAAGAAGCACAAGAAAACAGTTGGAAATTATACTGCACATAAATTCACCAACAAAAATGGCACAAAGTTCATAGAACTTTGCCAGCACCACAACCTCAAGCTCATGTCGACATCCACCAGAAATCTCCATGATAACAAAAAACCCTGAATTCCCCAGTCCAGCAGTTAGGCGAGTTCCAAATTGACCATGTGGCAATCTTGTACCCAGTACAGAAAGAGATACATGACATACAGGTACGCAAGGGAGTCAATATTAATTCAGACCACTGCCTAACAAGCTTCAAATTGTAGTTCACTGCAAGGGAATTTTCCGTAAGAAGCCTCCTCTACTGAAATTTGACTGGAAAAAGATCACTGGCACTAGAGTGAAAAGGGCTTGGGTGAAAGAACATACAAATGACTGGCAATATTTTCGCAAAAAAACTCAGAAAAACCACAAGACCTCATTCCTCTGAAGAAGAACGCCAAGCACCCCTGGTGGGACGCTTATTTTGAGAATGCACTTATCACCACAAAATTGGCATAGCTGAAATACACCAGTAACAAATCTCCAGAAAATTTACAGGTGTTGAAAGGAACACGAAAGACAACAGCAAAAATTATTAGACAGTCCAGGATGAAATACCTGAAGGAACAGCTGTAATCTATAGAGGACAACTTCTGCAACTACAGTGCAAGGGACTTCTACAGGTCGTTTGCAGGGAACATCCGAGGATGCACAACACTAAAACTCTGCCTTAGAAACAGTGATGGAAAAGTGGCACAGACGGATAAGGAGAACTGCAAGGTGCTGGCACAGTAATTCTCAAAACTTCTCAATTAGCCAGAAACCAGATAGAGATTCCCAGATGAAAAACAGACACACAGACTCACTACCCCCAACACAAGAGGTAGTCCACAGGCACATCCCCAGCTCAAAATCTACAGGACATCTGGTGAAGATAGCAAAGTGGCCGAACTACTGAAAAATCTCGGACAAAACTCATTCAGAGGATTTACACAGTTAATCACAGACATATGGATGTCAAAAAAGTTGCCAGACAACTCGAAATGTGCACTGATCCACCCTCTGCACAGAAAGGATGACCCTACAGACATGAATAATTAGAGGGGCATCTCACTAATACAAGTCACATACAAGGTATTCTCAGCATGCCTACTCCAAAAGACACAGAACCAACTGGAACATAAGATCGGCTAATGCCAGGCGGGCTTCCACCCTGGTCTTCAATCTTAGGACTACCGTGAAAATCAAAGCCCGCAGGAACAGTCCAGTCATATACAACTTCGTTAACTTCAAGAAGGCATATGCTCCATCGACCGCCAGTCATTGTTCAACTTTCTAAATGAACAAGGTTTGGTCAGCAAGACACTGTGACTCATGAAACAGACACAGACAGACAGGACAGCTAAGGTGAAGTTCAAGGGGGATATCTCCAAACCATTTGAGATCAAGACAGACGTTCGCCAAGGTGACAGACTCTCACTGCTCCTCATCAAACTAGTGCTGGATAAAGTCATCACGGAATGGGAGACAGAGCTGCAAATACAAGGGCACTGAAAGTCAGTGCGACTTGGACGACCCTAGGACAAGCTGGAGGTCGGCTGTCAAGCCTTCGCAGACGATGCAGACGATCTGGCACTACTCACAGATAACGAAATCACGACAATTAGACAGATAGAAGTACTCAAAGAGTGCGCAGAAAAAATATGGCTACAGATCTGCTTTCTGAATACTGAGTTCTCCTGCACGAAATTAAACATACCAAATCTGAACACAAAGTCTGGCAAGATCAACAGGGTCACACATTTAAAGTACCGAGGTGAAGTGCTCAAACCGACAGCAAACGAGAAAATTGCTCAGAACACTAGGTTATTGAAAATGAAGAGAGCCTTATACAAAACACAAGGTATTTACAACAAGAAGTATCTGTCCACCTGCATCAAATTTCGTCACTACAACACTAATCAAACCTGAGGCGCTTTACGCCAGAGAGACACTGATGTTAAACACAAAGTCCGATCTTGAGAACATTCTCACAGAGGAAAGAAAAAACATTAGGAAAATTATTGGACCAAACCTCACGTACAAAGGATTTAAGCTTTACTCCAGGGACACCACAGAGATGTTCTCCAACATCGCAGTGGATATTAGAAAGAGGCGACTAAAATTTCATGGACACATCAGCAGTCTCCCACAGACCAGACTGACCAACAGATTCCTCAGGTACATCCAGGGACTCAAGACCACTACACCCTGGATGACACAAGTCAAAATTGATCTGGAAAGAGCTCAGACAGATTCAGCTGACGTCGTGAACAAAGGCGTCTACAGACACAAGGTGTACAAGTGGGAAGTGATCTCAGAGAAAACAGCACCTAAAGCCCAAAGGCCAAAGTGGAATGAAAAAAGGAAGAGAATGAATGAGTACTGGAAGATCAGAAAGAATAAGTAGTCATCAATGTTTCGCGTGGTCCGATAAATAGCCTTTAACGTGTGTAAAAATAATAATAATTAAAAATATGAATAAGATCAAAAATAGAAAAAAATTATGAAACAACTTTATTAAAACTTAAGCTGCTGGACCGAGCGAGGTGGCGCAGTGGTTAGCACACAGGACTCGCATTCTGGAGGACGACGGTTCAATCCCGTCTCCAGCCATCCTGATTTAGGTTTTCCGTGATTTCCCTAAATCGTTTCAGGCAAATGCCGGGATGGTTCCTTTGAAAGGGCACGGCCGATTTCCTTCCCAATCCTTCCCTAACCCGAGCTTGCGCTCCATCTCTAATGACCTCGTTGTCGACGGGACGTTAAACACTAACCACCACCAACACCACCTTCAGCTGCTGGAGGCGCACCATCTGCTAGGCGCGCTGAGGCGCCGCGGCCTGCGGCGTAATCCGGCTACCTGCGCTGCGTGCCTGTCCCTCGGAGTCGCCGCCGGGATCGGATCGGCCCGAGCTGCCCAACCAGTCCACTGTTGAGTACTTCTTGGCTGATAACGACTCGCGCACAGCCAGCGTGAATTTTTTACGACTTTAACCTGTAATATCCATGGAGATAGTTTTCTAAAGAAATCAAAATTGGCCATCTTGTACAACTTCACACGTTCGCTTGAGAGTAACAACGAAAAGAATTTTAATAGCCACATTGAGCCAAAAAACTGTAGGCAAACAAGCCAAAAAATAGGCGCACGTAAATATTTCGAAAGTTGGCTTCTTGCATCTCCGGAGCTAATGCTGTAACCAACGTGAAACTTGGCATATAGTTACCTAACAACACAAGGTTCTTAAATATAAAGTTTCATTTCCGTAGCACTTTCCAGCACTGAACGAATTAAGCAAAAAATTTAAGATTTTGTAAAAACTCCAAAAATGCGGACGTTTCACTTCCCTACATGGCTACACTCCATACAAATACTTTCAGAAACAACTTCCTGACACTTAAATCTATATTCGATGTTAACAAATTTCTCTTCTTCAGAAACGCTTTCCTTTCCATTGCAAGTCTACATTTTATATCCTCTCTACTTCTATCATCATCAGTTATATTGCTCCTCAAATACCAAAACTCCTTTACAACTGTAAGTGTCTCATTTCCTAATTCCCTCAGCATCACCCGACTTAATTCGACTACATTCCATTATCCTCGTTTTGCTTTTGTTGATGTTCATCTTATATCCTCCCTTCAAGACACTGTCCATTCCGTTCAACTGCTGTTCCAAGTCCTTTGTTGCCTCTGACAGAATTGCAATGTCATCGGCGAGTGTTATAGTTTTTATTTCTTCTCCATGGATTTTAATACCTACTCCGAATTTTTCTTTTGTTTCCTTTACTGCTTCCTCAATATATGGATTGAATAACATCGGGGAGAGGCTACAACCCTGTCTCACTCCCCAAAAACTGCTTCCCTTTCATATCCCTCGACTCTTATAACCGTCATCTGGTTTCTGTACAAGTTGTAAATAGCCTTTCGCTCCCTGTATTTTACCCCTGCCACCTTCAGAATTAGAAAGAGAGTATTCCAGTCAACATTGTCAAAAGCTTTCTCTCAGTCCAGAAATGCTAGAAACATAGGTTTGCCTTTTCTTAATCTTCCTTCTAAGATAAGTCGTAGGGTCAGTATTGCCTCACGTGTTCCAACATTTCTACGGAATCCAAACTGATCTTCCCCGAGGTCGGCTTCTACTAGTTTTTCCATTCGTCTGTAAAGAATTCGCGTTAGTATTTTGCAGCCATAATTTATTAAACTGATAGTTCGGTAATTTTCACATCTGTCAACACCTGCTTTCTTTGGGATTGGAATTATTATATTCTTCTTGAAGTCTGAGGGTATTTCGCCTGACTCATACATTTTGCTCACCAGATGGTAGAGTCTTGTCAGTACTGGCTCTCCCAAGGCTGTCAGTAGCTCTAATGGAATGTTGTCTTCTCCAGTGGCCTTGTTTCGACTTAGGTGTTTCAGTGCTCTATCAAACTCTTCACGTAGTGTCTTATCTCCCATTTCATCTTCATCTACATCCTATTCCCTTTCTATTACGTTGCCCTCAAGCACATCGCCCGTGTATAGTCCCTCTATATACTCCTTCACCCTTCTGCTTTCCCTCCTTCATCTGAGATCTTGATATTCATACAAGTGGTTCTATTTTCTGCAAAGGTCTCTTTTTCCTGTAGGCAGCATCTATCTTACCCCTAGTGAGATAAGCCTCTACATCCTTACATTTGTCCTCTAGCCAAGCGTGCTTAGCCATTTTGCACTTCCTGTCGATCTCATTGGTGAGACGTTTGTATTCCTTTTCGCCTACTTCATATACTGTATTTTTATATTTTCTCCTTTCATCATTTAAATTCAGTATTTCTTCTGTTACTCAAGCATTTCTACTAGCCCTTGTCTTTTTACCTACTTGATCCTCCGCTGCCTTCACTACTTCATTTCTCAAAGCTACCCATTCTTCTTCTACTGTATTTCTTTCCCCCGTTCTTGTCAATTGTTCCCTTATGCTCTCCATGAAACTCTGTACAACATTTGGTTCTTTCAGTTTATCCGGGTCCCATCTCCTTAAATTGCCACCTTTTTGCAGTTTCTACAGTTTTAATCTACAGTTCATAACCAATAGATTGTGTTCAGAGTCCACATCTGTCCCTGGAAATGTCTTACAATTTAAAACCTGGTTCCGAAATCTCGGTCTTACCATTACATAATCTATCTGACACCTGTCAGTATCTCCAGACTTCTTCCATGTATACAACCTTCTTTTATGATTCTTGAACCACGATAAGGAATAAAAATTTTTATTCCCTTACTATTTTCCAATAATCTACAAATTAGTGACAAATGCATAGACTTTTATGAAAAAATTAAAGCAGGGTTATATTCGATACTTCTTTTACAAATAACATTTTCTATTAATGCTTCAAAGCCAGTATCAATCAAACAACAAATTTTAAGCCCCTCACCCTCCCCGGAACAATGAGTTTAATTTCCAATATTGGCTAATAACAGAGGCAAAGTAGCAAGTAAAATCGCACTGCCAACAGATTTAACTTTGGCCTGTGGTTCCTCGTTGATCAAAGGCGTTTAAATCATTTATGGTAAACAGGTATTGTACGAGTTGACCTAATGTCATCTGTATTTGTATTACTAAGGAGAAAAGATTATAACTGTCCATGTAATGCGTTAATAATTTAAATGTATTGTACGTAGATTAATATATGGGTTTTGTTACACTGGCGCAATGTAATCGGAATAATTACGTATGTTTTTCGATAGGGTCCGCCTTTAGCAAAACAATTTTATTTTTTAACCCAAACATGTTTCACTGCAGTTGCAGATCTTCAGTGGGCTTTTATTTTTCATCTGTTAAAGATAAAGAATGTTTTTTACTGTTTGTATACATGTAACTATTAGTTTTTAAATCGTAATTACAGATATTTCAAAAAACATAAATTATGAATTCATACCTTTTTACCACATGATGTGGTTTTATGATGTGTTGTGTTTCTACAGTGACTGTTTTGTTCCACAGTTTTTCATCTGCAGCCGCTTACACCTGAATGTATATAAATTGTTTATGCAAAAAAATGGCGATTTGAAAATTGTTATTTCTGTGCCTGAAATTAATTAATTCTGTGTGTGTGTGTGTGTGTGTGTGTATTTACATAATCTTTTACTTACGAGTTTTTTCCCCTCATCTTCATCACTGTCAAACACTATATATTGAGTTCATTCATAAGTGTCAATAAATTTTCTGAGATTTAGTTCCCAATGATTAGTAATGCTTCCTTGTATGCTAAGTCTCAAATCAGGGTACAACACATAATGAAACGTTGCAAGTTTTGCTATTTTACCGGCGCACCTTCTGTTTCGTGCAAACCACGCATCTGCCCATTAGCGTACTTTTCTGCGAATGTTCACTCATTATAACAGCCGGAAAATGTCTCCCTGTGAATTGCAGAGGATTCTCATCATCGTAGCGCCTTCCCCTGCCAGCTTTTTCCCATTCTGCAGCATATTTTTCTACAATCTCCCTTACGAGGGAAAGGTAAAAGAGACTCTTCGAGTGCCATTTTTCGCCCTGTTACCGACCGGTGCAGAGCATGAGCATATAGACTGCACAAATCCAGAATGTGAAAAAAATATTTCTTCTACCATTTCACAGCCTTACGCACTGATCCCAGTGAGCTCAGTAACATGTCACAAGAGTCAACAGCACCCACACTGGAATTGTAATATACAGTACATCGCGGTTTCTGTATTTTTTCGCCAGTATTTCTGTCAGTCTTCTCTGTTTCAACCATTTGTGTTATGTGACTTGTGGTAAACTTGCACACCTCTCTCTTATCGCACCACTTGATAGCAACGACCTTATCAGTGGACTTAAACTCAGTTTCTCCTCTTTTTAATTTCTTCTGTAGTTTTGGCATGTTGCGCCTATTCTTACGAACAATGCCACATGCAGCTGTTTCATAGTTGTGAAGCCAGAGGAAGAGGTCGAGGCCGGCCGCGGTGGTCTCGCGGTTCTAGGCGCGCAGTCCGGAACCGTGGGACTGCTACGGTCGCAGGTTCGAATCCTGCCTCGGGCATGGATGTGTGTGATGTCCTTAGGTTGGTTAGGTTTAAGTAGTTCTAAGTTCTAGGGGACTGATAACCACAGCAGTTGAGTCCCATAGCGCTCAGAGCCATTTGAAGAGGTCGAGGCGGGAAAATATGGTTGAAATGGCTCTCAGAACTATGGGGCTTAACATCTGAGGTCATCAGTCCCATAGAACTTAGAACTACTGAAACCTAACTAACCTAAGGACATTACACACATCTATGCCTGATGCAGGATTCGAACCTGCGACCGTAGCATTCGCAAGGTTCTAGAATGAAGCGCCCAGAGCCGCTCTGCCACAGCGGCCGGCTTCCGAGACTGGAGTATCAATTAACGACATATAGAATATGACTCACATCCAAATACGGTCCCATAAGAGGTGCCACTACGTCGTCACTTTTTCCCAAATTGTGGAACCCAGTTTCTGTTGTTGCTCCTGTATACAGGGTGTTACAAAAAGATACTGCCAAACTTTCAGGAAACATTCCTCACACACAAATAAAGAAAATATGTTATGTGGACATGTGTCCGGAAATGCTTAATTTCCATGTTAGAGCTCATTTTAATTTCGTCAGTATGTACTGTACTTCCTCGATACACCGCCATGTTTCTTACGGGATACTCTACCTGTGCTGCTAGAACATGTACCTTTCCAAGTACGACACAACATGTGGTTCATGCACGATGGAGCTCCTGCACATTTAAAAAAAAAATGGTTCAAATGGTTCAAATGGCTCTGAGCACTATGGGACTTAACATCTATGGTCATCAGTCCCCTAGAACTTAGAAACTACTTAAACCTAACTAACCTAAGGACATCACACAACACCCAGCCATCACGAAGCAGAGAAAATCCCTGATCCCGCCGGGAATCGAACCCGGGAACCCGGGCGTGGGAAGCGAGAACGCTACCGCACGACCACGAGATGCGGGCTGCACATTTCAGTCGAAGTGTTCGTACGCTTCTCAACAACTGATTCGGTGACCGATGGATTGGTAGAGGCGGACCAATTCCATGGCCTCCACGCTCTCCTGACCTCAACCCTCTTGACTTTCATTTTTTGGGGCATTTGAAAGCTCTTGTCTACGCAACCCCGGTACCAAATGTAGAAACTCTTCGTGCTCGTATTGTGGACGACTGTGATACAATACGCCATTCTCCAGGGCTGCATAAGCGCATCAGGGATTCCATGCGACGGAGGGTGGATGCATGTATCCTCGCTAACAGAGGACATTTTGAACATTTCCTGTAACAAAGTGTTTGAAGTCACGCTGGTACGTTCTGTTGCTGTGTGTTTCCATTCCATGATTAATGTTATTTGAAGAGAAGTAATAAAATGAGCTCTAACATGGAAAGTAAGCGTTTCCAGACACATGTCCACTTACCATTTTCTTTCTTTGTGTGTGAGGAATGTTTCCTGAAAGTTTGGCGGTACCTTTTTGTAACACCCTGTATACAATAAAATCAAAAGTACACCCACTCTGACAGTCACGCAATGCAAATGTCTTGGTTGGAATAAATTGCTTAAGGGATAATCGTCCTTTGAGCAGCAAAAGCCATTCATCCACACGAAGCTTGTGATATGGGCCAAGCGAATTACGAAACATCTTACGAACTTTGTCAACAATCGCCCTAATTTCAAATAGACTGTCGCTTCCAGTCGCAGAGTTATCACTAAAATGTAACATTCTCAGAAATAGACGAAAATGTCTCACGACATAATTTTACTGAAAACTGGTGCGTTCAAAAGTGTATGTCTGTGCCAATAATCACTTAATTTTAACTTCTTAACTTGCACCATTGGAAAGCAAATAGCAACAAAACAACACATTTGCTCAAGTCCTGTGTTTTTGCACTTTTGCCGGCCGGTGTGGCCGTGCGGTCCTAGGCGCTTCCGTCTGGAACCGCGTGACCGCTACGGTCGCAGGTTCGAATCCTGCCTTGGTCGTTAGGTTAGTTAGGTTTAACTAGTTCTAAGTTCTGGGGACTGATGACCACAGATGTTAGGACCCATAGTGCTCAGAGCCATTTCAACCATTTTTTTGCACTTTTGACAGTTGATAATTCACATATTTTGTAGTATTTTCTCTGGTGTAAATGTGAAAACGATTTGTTTCGTCTGCAATAAATTGTATCAGTTCTTGAGACATAAACATCGCCAAAAATGAAAGAATGCTTGTCTCTGTACCTATTTGACAATTGTGTTCTGAACTCGAGTTTTCGAAGTAGTGGTTTAATGGCTGGAAATCGGTTTCCTTCCAGTCAAATGTGTCACTTAAGCGTGATACTTTCCGAATCGTTTCACTGTCACTTCCTGATTTCTCGGATTCTGAGGAACTGCTGACTAATTCTTGCTCTCACTTCTGATGTAAAGGGTTCAGGACTACAGCTTCGAGATTCTGTTGAAGATTCATCATTGCTAGCAACACCAGTTAATTCACACTCACTGTCGCTCGTAGTGAGCATATCCTGGGTTTCTTTAACTGTTCAACCATGGTGAAGGGACATTTCTCGTGTAGAAAACAAGAAACTGACGAGAACACAGGAATAAAAGTCGAATTCTGCAAAGAGGGTACACAGCAACAAACATATATGCACTTTCGAAGTGTACAGTCGGACCACTGAACAGCTACTGGAAGAGCAGGGTGGAGAAACAGCTCTGTGTGTTTACACACCTGTAGCGCTCAGGTAGCTGTGACTCAGCGCACCTAAACTCGTCCTGAGCGGTGGGAAGACCTGTGGCGCGGTATACGTCAACACATCCTTGCACCGTAGGAAAGATCCAAGGGCCGCACTTATACACGTCAGGTGTGCAAGGGGAATGGCGATGCATGACGAGTTAACACGTCCCCAGCAGTCAAAGGCTTAAGATTTGGATGATATTTCTAACACTACTAAGAGCTGTATACCTTAACGCAATTTAATAATGATGTTAGTGAAAGTTATATGTATAATGAATTAAAAATTTTGCCACATCTCAGTATACATGTATTCCAACACATTTCATTACAATAAATACAATCTATCATAATGCTGCAGAATGTTATCATAAGAAGATAGATAACATGAATTCAGCATATAATAATGCTTTAACTTAAGGCATTAAATGTAAGGTATGTAATAAATGAATAAGAGAATTTTCATTTATAGCTGTAAATAAATTGAAAAACCAAATTTTGAGTATATATTTATTCGCAAAATAGTCATCACTATTGGTAACAATATAGATGACGATTTATAATTTAATAATTTTGATATTTCACTTAGAGTCTTTCATAATTTTTATAAAATAGCTACTGCTAACCAGTAAACAAACATATTGCATAAATCAAAGTTTGTAAGAGTAGCTACAATTAAAAGATAAAGTTAATATCGTTTCAGCTGATGTAAAGATAATTTCATGTGAAGAAATTTAAAGTTAAATAAATGGATTACATATTTGGTGTCAGAAGTGTAAAAATCTATCTGAAACATATCGATCTTAAAGGCTAACAACAAGAAAAGGAGAGCAAAGTATAGAAGGTATTTGTACATTTTGTTTTATAACCTAATTTTAACAAATATTAGTGAATTACATATCAAAATGAGAAAAGGATTGAAAAAATAAGAAGTATTCCTACTTTTGATACAGATTATATATGGCAAGCAGATTTGTTAGCAATAGAGTTTGTTCATTTGAAAGCTATCCAAAAATTAAATAAAGGATATATATATTTATTAACTAAAATTAATTTTTTCCAAATTTTCTTGGGCTATTTAAGTCAAAGGTAAGACTGGTCAAAATATTTCAGAGGATTTAAGAACATTTTAAGGGTAAGAACCCAATGAAATTACAAACAGATAATGGTAACGAATTTTAGGATAAGGTTTACTAGTAACTTATTAAATAATAAAAATTAATTATATCTCACAGTTTTGGCTTAAAGAATTCAGTTGTTCAAAGGTTTAATAGACCTCTAATAGAAGAAAGTAGGAAAAAATTTGCTTTTCAATGTAATTATAAATATATTGATTTAGTTAACAATGCAGTTCATTAAAATGGTAATACAAAACAGTAAACTATAAAAACGAGGCCAATAGAAGTTGATGGAAAAAATTTTTAAATCGTTTTTGCAGAATATAATAATAAAAAGTATAGTATAGGAGACTAAGCTCAGATCAGTATACTAAAAGAAATTTTAGTGAAAGGAAATTTTGCTAATTGGTCAACATAAATTTTCGAAAATGAAGACATTTTATAATCAGATCCTATTAAATATAAGGTAAAAGACATAAAAGAAAATTATTATGAATAGAAACCATAAAAATCAAAATTTCCACTCATGCACCTTTCAGAAGAACTGATAAAAAAGAACAATGCTAAAATTTTTATAAATGGTGAGATTTAAATAATTCTTATAATACTTGGATATCAAAAAGTTATCTTATAAAATACAAATATTTAAAATTAAATTCTCGAGAAAGTAAATAGTAAATTAATTTTTTCAAAGTGAATGACATTAATTTTAATTCTTGAATGTGTATTATATTAAAGTAAAGGGAGATATCGTAGAGGATTCGATCTGCTATAGCATGAATAAACTGTTCTGGTGAATCTAATAATATTCAAATAATTTCGATGTTATTCATATCTTGTGTTTCTTTGATATAGATTTAGTGAATTAGATTACCAAACAAATCCTAATATTTCTTAACAGTTAGGGCATTAACTTCTAATTTTCTTTAATAGTCATTGCTGTTTTTGTATCTTTTTAATGACCTATTAATTACATTTAAATTAATGTCATATAATTATAAAATAACTACTGTTGGCCTTAAATCTTAATCATTTGTTCAAAAAGTTGAATGTGGAAAATTTCAGTGAATGTCACCATTATTTCACTGGACTGTTTCTATCGCTATCAGTAAGCTTGATAGGAAGCTACCGTACAGGCAGAGGGATCTATATCTATACTTCGCAGAAGTAATTACATACTGACATAATCGCCGGTATTGCTTTAGTTTCCCGAAAGTTATAAATATTTCGATTTCGGAAAAGAAGCTCTGTATTTGGCCAAGTTGTCGAAGAAGAAGGTCCCTTACGTACTGGCTGTATCGATTAAGATGTGGAGACGGCGGTTTGAAAGCGGACAGAATAACTACGAGGAAGGGCGTCCCTTACCTGAGGGATCGCTACCTGGCGAAGTGGCAAGTGTGACAAATGTCCGGAGTGGCAAATGTCCGGCGTGGCAAATGTCCGGCATTCGGATGGAGTCGCCGGGGTAGGACATGACGCACTTCCGTTATAGGATGTATTGGGGGAGGAGCAAACCTGAACATTTCCGAGAAAGGGTCGTCCTCTAGGGCCTCGTAGTGAAACCGCAGTGGCGAATCTAATAGCGCGCCGTCGTGCCAATAACGTTAAAATATGAAAAAAAGGGACGTAGTGCAGCCGCAAGTGCGAGGAGCAGTAGCAGCGATAGGCGCGGTGGATGAAGGGCAGGGGGGGGGGGCAGGGGAGAGGAGGAAACGACCGCAGGAGATAATCGCACCCGTGCGGGCGCGCTCGCCCTGGCGTTATTTTTTATTACCACACTTTCTTTTCCCCCTTTTCCTTTTTTTTATTTTTTGTATTTTTCTCTTTATTTGGGCACCAATTGCGTTTACTGCTAGGGGAATTATGATGCAAATTGTGTATGAAACACGTAATGTACACCGTGCAGCGTCAGTGGTCCCGACGGCCGTAAAATGGTCGTGCGTGGGAGGAAAAGAAATTTAAATAAGGGAAGCAAAGAATTACATGTGCCTCCGCCAGGCCACAGCGCCTTCGCCACAGCGAGTTACAACGCATTTATCCTCGCCCGTACTGCTTCTTAAAAAAGGGCGAAAAAATGAAAAATTATGCTCCCCTCTCTCAAGGAGCTTAAGATACCTCCAAGTCGCTGCAACATCTTGACATCAGTTGCTGTAACTCTTGCCTGGGCCAGGTGAAAGACAGAGCGAGGTTGCGCAGTAGTTAGCTCACTGGACTCGCATTCGGGAGGACGACGTTTCAGACCCGCGTCCGACCATCCTGATTTAGGTTTTCTGTGATTTTCGTAAATCGCTTCAGGTAAATTCCGGGATGGTGTCTTTGAAAGGGCACTGTTCACTTCCTTCAGTAATCCGATGGGAGCCATGATCTGGCTGTATCGTCGCTCCACCAAATCAATCAAACAGCCAACCTAGTGAAAGTTACATGTTAGCTACCTGGGAAGTTCTTGGCAGACATTTCGTCATTCACTCTCCTTAGAATAAATTACATTACATACACTTAATGCTATTTTCTCGAAAGTTGACATCATTGTAATGCCATAAGGTTTATATCTGAAATGCATAACTGAAACGCCAACCACACACAAATATAGTTAACAAGGATTATTTGCATCAAACCACGAACGGTTTCGGACTTTTTTAAGAATCATCAGATGATTGTTTTACGTTTCGTTTTGTTTTATTTCCGGGGCCTCGATATGTATCCGTCATTGTTTTGCTTCGCTGGAATATACAGAGAATTTCTTCGTCGCTACTGATAAAGTTTGGTTTCTCATGACCATCAAGCCACTTATGAAAAAATTTTAAAAGCTATAAAAACGCGAAATGTACTGAAATTCTACACTACTGGCCATTAAAATTGCTACACCACGAAGATGACTTGCTACAAACGCGAAATTTAACGGACAGGAAGAAGATGCTGTGATATGCAAATGATTAGCTTTTCAGAGCATTTACACAAGGTTAGCACCGGTGGCGACACCTACAACGTGCTGACATGAGGAACCTTTCCAACCGATTTTTCATACACAAACAGCAGTTGACCGGCGTTGCCTGGTGAAACATTGTTGTGATGCCTCGTTTAAAGAGGAGAAATTGTAACCATCACGTTTCCGACTTTGATAAAGTTCGGATTGTAGCCTATCGCGATTGCGGTTTATCGTATCACGACATTTCTGCTCGCGTTGGTCGACATCCAATGACTATTAGCAGAATATGGAATCGCTGGATTCAGGAGGATAATACGTAACGCCGTGGTGGATCCCAACGGCCTCGTATCACTAGCAGTCGAGATGACAGGCATCTTATCCGCATGGCTGTAACGGATCGTGCAGACATGTCTCGATCCCTGAGTCAATAGATGGCGAACAGTTCGACGACGTTTGCAGCAGCATGGACTATCAGCTCGGAGACCATGGCTGCGGTTACCCTTGACGCTGCATCACAGGCAGGAGCACATGCGATGTTGTACTCAACGACGAACTTGGGTGCACGAATTACAGAACTTCATTTTTTTGGATGAATCCAGGTTCTGTTTACAGCATCATGATAGACACATTTGTGTTTGGCGACATCGCGGTGAACGCACATTGGAAGCGTCTATTCGTCATCGCCATACTGGCGTATCACCCGGCGTGATGGTATGGGGTTCCATTGGTTACACGTCTCGCTCACCTCTTGTTCGCACTGACGGCACTTTGAACAGTGGACGTTGCATTTCAGATGTGTTACAACCCGTGGCTCTTCTCTTCCTACGATCCCTGCGAAACTCTACATTTGAGCAGGATAATGCACGACCGCATGTTGCAGGTCCTGTACGGACCTTTCTGGATACAGAAAATGTTCGACTGCTGCCCCGGCTAGCGCATTCTCCAGATCTATAACCAATTGAAAACGTCTGGTCAATGGTGGCCGAGCAACTGGCTCATCACAATACGCCAGTCACTACTCTTGATGAACTGTGGTATCGTGTTGAAGCTGCGTGGGCAGCTGTACCTGTGCACGCCATCCAAGCTCTGTTTGACTCAATCGACAGGCGTAACAATGCCGTGATTACGGCCAGAGGTGGTTGTTATGGCTACTGATTTCTCAGGATCTATGCACCCAAATTGCGTGAAAATGTAGTCACATGTAATTCTAGTATAATATATTTGTCCAATGAATACCTGTTTATCATCTGCATTTCCTCTTGGTGTAGCAATTTTAATGGCCAGTAGTGTATGTGGTGTGTGCTTCTGTGTAACGGAAATGCCCTGTGTTTTTGTCATGAATTTTGAAATTTCCAGAATGGGATTTTCACTCTGCAGCGGAATGTGCGCTGATATGAAACTTCCTGGCTGATTAAAACTCTGTGCCGAACCGAGACTCGAACTCGTGACCCTTGCCTTTCGCGGGCAAGTGCACTTGTAACTTTAACTTTCGCGCGAAAGGCAAGGGTACCGAGTTCGAGTCTCGGTCCGGCACACAGCTTTAATCTGCGAGTAAGTTTCAATTTTGAAATTAATGCATATTTGGACGTGTTAATTTCACGACTCACCAAAAAACACATAGCTTTTCCGTCACACAGTAGCACACAGCACCTTACTTGTCACCATATTTCAGTATCTTTGAAAAACTGTTCAGAAATGCTTTGAGTTCATAAGAAATAATCCTACCGTAAACTTTACCAAATGGTCAACAAAAAACCTTCCGTCTATTCTAGAGCACAAAATCAATAACGAACACAAATCCAGGACCCAGCAAGAAAACAAAACAAGACGTATAAGAACCATTTTAAGTGGAACTCTGAATATATCTGGAACTGGTCATGATTTGACCCAAATAAACCTTGTTAAATCATACCTGTTGCTTGTTAGTGTTTCAGTTACAAACCATACATTTGTCCCGACGATACATATTGACGAGTTCCTCAACGAAGTATAATATCTAAATAAACAAGATTACATATTACCTATTGACATTAATATTCTGTCCACCGGTCCTAAGTGGTATAGTTTTCATGGATGTGGAAGAAGTAAAACATCTTAAGGGGACACGGAATCGGACTTTGGGGTTAAAAAATCGATTTTCGTTTTAATGACGTATTATATTCCGCCAAGTTTCGTCTTTAAAATGACGTATCATACATAGCTGCACTAGAATTATAACTATTTTAATTTTATAGATTTCTGCGATCAGGTATTGCTCTTTAGTTATACACGTCTCACATGGCTGACCATCAACTTTTTGGCAGTACATTTATATGACATGAATTCAAATATCCCGCTTTCCAGCGACTCTTTATACACTATTTGTCTGAAAATGTTTCCATCTGGTTTCCTCAAGTTACTCTTTGACTTTATGACGGGATTGTTTGTAAACAGTGTGGTATATGAAAATTGTTGTTGTCGATTTATTTCGTATTTAGTGCTTGATTTTTCACAGTGAAAATGCCTGGAGCTAGAGCAAAAGTGTTTAAAAAGCGTGAGAACTGGCAAAAGAAAAGAAATGATGATTCATTAGCAAAGCAAAGCAGTTGTTCATCATCACTGTTGGAAAATGTGATTCCACTTACTACCGATTTGCCGAACCAACTTACTCCAAATGAAAACAGTTCTTCTCTAAAAAACTAAGAGATTTGGATGAGAAATATAATTTACTTGGTAAAGAGAAAGAAGTTTTTGAACTCATTGATGCAAGCTATAGTAAAGGATTAAGGTCTTGTTAAGAAAAATTGCAAATTATTCTCCGGCTGGATGCCACAAACAATGTTGCACACAATCAACTGCTGAAGGCCTGATTAAGAAGGGATTCAAAAATAATTGTGGGCTGAAGGCCGCAAGCAATTTTCGGAATACTCAACGGCTGAAGGCCTGAATTACAAATAAGGAAGGCAGTTGCATGTTAAAAGACTAAAACCTTTTTAAAACAACCTTACCGAACTGTAACAGCCTATAGTGACGGCTGCAGGCCTTATAAAGAGAAAAATGAAAATAATTTGTCGGCTGAAGGCCAAAAGAAGTGTTACAAAAAATTAATGGCTGAAGGCTGGAACTACAAGGGGGAAGGCAATAACATCTTAAAACATAGGCTAAATTTTAAACAATTATGACAATTTGTCCAAGTGAGACGGAGTGATACACAGACAGTGCTCCCTGGATCCACCTGAGGAAGGTGACTACAGCTGTGTAAGCGGTGAGACAGCCATCCAAGAGTTGTACTCACGTAACAAGATGGCAACTGACACTAGTGGTAGCTTAAGAGCCAACCGACCGACTAACTAATCCAACTAATGTCTGATCACTGGTACAACAATGGAATATTTTTAGGCAAGGGCGCAGAGAAGGACAGCACCACGTCCTCAGAACCACGCCCAAACTCGAAGGAAACACTAGAACCAAGGTAGACCTCCCAAAAACATATGCACAGTACAGTTGAAGAGGCTATCGAACTACACGCCGTGTCGGACAGCATCAACACGACGAGGAATGGTACTGTAAGGTGTCAGGCAAATCCAACACCTTCCATGAAAACCCTGACATGATAGCAAATCCGGCAGTATGTCACATAGCTCCAAATAAATCCTGACATTAAATTAACCAAAGTAATACGATCAACGAGTGAGAAAATTGAATACCACAGACTAACACAAGAACGCCTAAATACATGTCATACCTTCCCACCGTGAAAAAGACACAGCTGAGATGAGAAAAACGAGAACAAAAGCCAAGAGCAGAATCGTGTAGGCTAGGAGGCCTGACGATGAGGGACGGACACCCACGTCGCCAGCTGACCGCCAAAACCACCGCCCAGCCCATGTTAAAAGATAGAGCCCTCCAGAAGAACAGTATAGATCTTACGATAACACTGAAAGGGCCACACCAGCTACAAGTTTTAGCGTGAGACTTTTTCGCATATCTGTTACATTGCAAACGTTAAAAACCACGAAAAGTATAATGTTTCTCATTGGATAGACAGAATTTTTTGTAGGCGGAGCTTAAGGTTAACATTGAGACCCTGATTGGTCAGTTAAAAACACAGCCACATAGCTTTTTTTAAACCAACTTCAGTAAATTGTAGTAAGGAGAAGTTAGAAGGAGTTGCTTCTAAGATGGCGAGATGCGTGGAGGTGTGCCGCCCGCCGGCCCCTGACGCTGCCTAAACACCGATAAGGCAAAAACGCATGCTATGCTGCATTTTTGAGCACATAAGTCTTCACTCAGAACTGCAGAAGTTTCATCTGTTACATCCCCTTTTTATGTAATACTAGTGTCGATCGTCAATTAAATCTCATGGTGTTCACATTTGCTACTAGAAGTTAAAATCTGAAACGCGATGATTTTTCTGTTATATAATTATTGAGAGGACACATCAGCCACTGTAATTTATGACAAGTTGGATGAGTAATTAATGATAATTGAGGGTCACCGACCATTTTGATAGTTTTCTCGTTTTTGAAACTTAACTTGAATCTAGATTATAGATGTGATAATGCATAGCTCATCCTTCAATCCATTGTAGAACTTGGAAACCCTTTCAGGGAATATTCGTTCACATTTTTGTTGAACGCAGTTGGTTTTTATCATAAAACAATGTTTAGTGAGTAGAATAAAATTTCCAATAGTAAACTTAACTGCTTTTTTGACGTTATTTTACCAGCTAACTTAATATACGAAAGCCTTGAACCCCTTCCACTAAATTTAGTTAGTATTAAGATTATTTTACAGGGAGTGCAGTGGAGCTGACGCTGAAATCATTAAGTATTTGATTATATCATCGCTAGTCTCAGTGAACTCTTCTGAACTCTACATGTCATGTGTGGTCTGGCGTCTCCTTACCAGCAACAGTTCCCAGGTTCAAACCAGTCAATTCCCTAAAAAACACGCTCAGAACGTCGTTGCGCGAAAGTGGTAGGGAGACACGACTTAGAACAAACAGACACCACGCAGAATGTTAGAGAATGGCGACCCTGAAAGTCATAAGTAGTCGAAAACAGTAGCTGCAGCGATAGATAGTAAGAAAGTATTCAATAGAATGTGAGACATTCTAGCAGAGACAATAGCTTAATAAAGTTATGAATATTAATATTGTTAGAATTAAGTTTTCTCTCCAATGTAAGCGCACAGGTGGCGGATACATCGTTGACAAGTTGGTTCTGACCCAACAAGTAAGTGAATGGATTGTCAGTCTTTGGTATAATAAGTGTCAAGTCGCGTGAACATGAAGTTTATGGAACTCGTGAGATCGTATGAGCGCATGTTGACGCGAAGTAGAGCGCGTGAATTGCTTTTAAAACAGAAAATAAGGGATTCGGAAAGATTAGCAATGGCAGATCGAGACCTTGACCGAATCGAGGTAGAGACCCAGCATGAAGACGGACAGAGAATAGAGGACATTACAACAGACGAAGCAGTATCGCGAGAAGTAGGACACATAACGCACCATAACGAGGATAATGTACGCCAAGGCATAGAAAACGTAGGCCAGTATACGACAGAGGAGCAGGAACGTAGAGAGACAGACGATGAGGATTCTAACTTGCGTCTTCAATACGTAGAACCCATGGTACAAGTAATCAGAGCTCCCTCACAACAGAGTACAAGGAATTAGAACAGAAACGTGTCACCGCACAGTTCAATGCAATCGGTTGCCCACCAACACTTGGGCGAAAACACAGAGCGTAGGACGTCGGAATAAATCGCAATAGGACCCACCAGTCTGGCATAATTATTACAACAAATTACGGAAACCATGACAAGGCAAAATAAAGAAATAGCGAACCAAATTCAAATTCAGAAGGCAGAAACCACGACACAAATGCGTGAGATTAAAGAAAAAAACAAAAAAATTCAGTTACACCTAAGTCATATTGAAGACGAGGCAAAAGAATCTCGAGAAGTGATAGGAAACTTAATAACAGGTCACAATTGAGAACAGACATTGACAAGGTACAAGTGGACGTACAAACATTGCGTAGTAACACTCAGGACGAGATCAAACCATTACGTAACAACACCCAGGGAGAAGTCAAGAAACTAGAGAAACAGATAAGCGTAATTACTAGACAAGCAGCAGGTACAGCGCGTGAAATTGTTGAAAACAGTGTGTTACACAAACGTATCACAAAAGCAGCGCTGAAAAGATATGATAACCGCATAGTCAAAATAGAAGCGCAAACGAAGCAACAATTTCAGAAATTGCGAACAGAGTTGTTGCAAACTATTGAAGAGCGTAGTGAACAGGATCGAAGAAGCACTGAATCAACAACCACATCCGTATCTGTAACAGCACCGGGAAAACAAGAATTAACGAAGATATTACGCATTTGCGATTCCAATCACAGGCGGGAAGTAACATACGTGAAATCAGACAGCCTGCACAGCAACAAACACGTTTCGAAATTCTTGATGAACAAACGGCACCACAAACACACACAGAACCACAAATGTATGTATCAAGAGAGTCTGGATCGTGCAATAAAGCGGCAAGGTTAGCCAGACAAGATACCGAACCCATACGTGACAATGGAAAGCCTGGTCGCAAAGAGTACAGTGCAAAGCATTCAGCTACACGTTCACAACCGATGGAAGAAAATTATTGCGTACAACTCCAACGATACTACGCAAGGGCTGGCGAAAGTTACAGTGGACAATATCCAATGGATCTACGACAACCGGAAAGGACGACGGGAGAAAAGATCACAAACAAAAGTGGCGAAGAATCGCGATTTTCATATGGAACTATGACGAAGCACGACAACGATCATTTCCTCACAGTCAGAAAATTTCAGCACTTTCGAGAAGGAAACACATTACATCCACAAACTTTTATTGATCAATTTCGAGTAGGATTACCAGAACACTGGACGCTAGCACACAAATTAGACTTTATACACTCCTGGAAATTGAAATAAGAACACCGTGAATTCATTGTCCCAGGAAGGGGAAACTTTATTGACACATTCCTGGGGTCAGATACATCACATGATCACACTGACAGAACCACAGGCACATAGACACAGGCAACAGAGCATGCACAATGTCGGCACTAGTACAGTGTATATCCACCTTTCGCAGCAATTCAGGCTGCTATTCTCCCATGGAGACGATCATAGAGATGCTGGATGTAGTCCTGTGGAACGGCTTGCCATGCCATTTCCACCTGGCGCCTCAGTTGGACCAGCGTTCGTGCTGGACGTGCAGACCGCGTGAGACGACGCTTCATCCAGTCCCAAACATGCTCAATGGGGGACAGATCCGGAGATCTTGCTGGCCAGGGTAGTTGACTTACACCTTCTAGAGCACGTTGGGTGGCACGGGATACATGCGGACGTGCATTGTCCTGTTGGAACAGCAAGTTCCCTTGCCGGTCTAGGAATGGTAGAACGATGGGTTCGATGACGGTTTGGATGTACCGTGCACTATTCAGTGTCCCCTCGACGATCACCTGTGGTGTACGGCCAGTGTAGGAGATCGCTCCCCACACCACGATGCCGGGTGTTGGCCCCGTGTGCCTCGGTCGTATGCAGTCCTGATTGTGGCGCTCACCTGCACGGCGCCAAACACGCATACGACCATCATTGGCACCAAGGCAGAAGCGACTCTCATCGCTGAAGACGACACGTCTCCATTCGTCCCTCCATTCACGCCTGTCGCGACACCACTGGAGGCGGGCTGCACGATGGGGCGTGAGCGGAAGACGGCCTAACGGTGTGCGGGACCGTAGCCCAGCCTCATGGAGACGGTTGCGAATGGTCCTCTCCGATACCCCAGGAGCAACAGTGTCCCTAATTTGCTGGGAAGTGGCGGTGCGGTCTCCTACGGCACTGCGTAGGATCCTACGGTCTTGGCGTGCATCCGTGCGTCGCTGCGGTCCGGTCCCAGGTCGACGGGCACGTGCACCTTCCGCCGACCACTGGCGACAACATCGATGTACTGTGGAGACCTCACGCCCCACGTGTTGAGCAATTCGGCGGTACGTCCACCCGGCCTCCGGCATGCCCACTATACGCCCTCGCTCAAAGTCCGTCAACTGCACATACGGTTCACGTCCACGCTGTCGCGGCATGCTACCAGTGTTAAAGACTGCGATGGAGCTCCGTATGCCACGGCAAACTGGCTGACACTGACGGCGGCGGTGCACAAATACTGCGCAGCTAGCGCCATTCGACGGCCAACACCGCGGTTCCTGGTGTGTCCGCTGTGCCGTGCGTGTGATCATTGCTTGTACAGCCCTCTCGCAGTGTCCGGAGCAAGTATGGTGGGTCTGACACACCGGTGTCAATGTGTTCTTTTTTCCATTTCCAGGAGTGTATGTGCACACATGTCAGGAACAGTCGCAGAAACCATGCAGAATGTTGCAGCGACATGCCGATCGTACGAAGATTTCATAGAGAAGTTTCTCTCACGATATTGGTCTAGCGAAGCACAGAACAGAGTGAAGTACGAATTATTACAGAACCCATATTTTGAAAATTCAGGAGAGAAGAGTCCCGTGAAATTTTTCGAGGTAATAGCAAAGAAAAATCAATGCTTAGATGTACCATACAGTAATGGAGAGTTGATTTAATTATGGGCGATGAAGTTACCATTGAAATACCAGCAATCATTACTATGTCGCAGAGGCAATGACGTCGAAGCATTTAAAGGAATTCTAAAGGAACTAGAGTTCATATTTTCGGAAGATGACGCAAGAAAGACACGAAGCGCACGTGAAAACGAAAGCAAAAAGCAGTGGAATCCACAAGACACAGTACGAAGAAACAATAATCACGAACCACGTGATAACTTCGCACCAAGAAACGATAACAGATTTCCACAAAGAAACGGTTATGGATTTAGAAGAGAATATGGCAATAACTATAGTTCACCCAGGAACGGCAACAACTATTACAGAGGGAATAATGACAACTGGAACGGGTATTGGAGAACCAATAGACCGACAAATTATCATCAAAGAAACCAATATCAACAAGCAGAACAAGAAAAGTGAATACAGATAGAAGAGGTGGAGGTAAGACCACCAAACCCCGAAAAACGTTCGAATTGACAGCTAAGCGCCCATGCCGAAGAGAATGACGCACCGATCCAGGACAATTGCAGAGAAGTAAATATCTTATCAGGAGAAGTGAAGAAGGAAGAAACAATACCGCAGGGACCAGATGAAAACGAAGACAGGAAAATAACAGTATCGTGTTGGGACGAAATTAAATGGGAGAATACTGACGAGGAAGATGAATTACCAGAAGCATGCACAACAAATGTAGGAGGAAAGGACGAAGTAATTAGTATTTCAGAGCTATTTGAGATGGAAACCAGGGAAAGTGGATTCAATGAGGATAATGTGCAGTCGACAGAAGTTGAAAATAAGTTACTAGTGGGCACACAACCTAACGTACATAATGAAGGATATTATTAAGCAATAATTAGAGCATTTAAATGCGATTATGTGCCAGTAGCGATGAAGAAGGAGAAGATAGACGAAGATGAGGAAAAAGTTTAGGATATTGAAGAAAGCGTAAATGAAGGAAGAAATAGAGAAGAGGAAATAAAAGAGAGAGAAGTAGCAGTCGAAGCTTATCCTACAGAAAGATCGAATTCACAAGGGAAATTCCTGAAAAGACTCATGTATGATTCAGTGGAGGATTCGTTGATACAAGAAGAAGAAGAACAGAACCAACCCTTTCCATTTCAACCAATTGTGAAGGTCATGGTAAAGCATATCCCAGTCAATATTGTAATTGATAGCGGAAGTGAACTGACCGCGATCTCAGAGAATTTATTCATGCAGTGTAATGCCAATGAGGAATTGCCAGTTCTGAAAACACGTAAGATTAAAGTAAGAGGTCCTATTAGAAACAACGCTGCGGAAGTTAAGAGACAAATAAGGTTAACTCTTTCGTGCCAAGGTCAGAAGATCGAAGCCAACATCGTGATTATACCTATGTAGGTGCAGAATTTTTAAATGAGAGACGAGCGATAATAGATATGGGGAAAGGTAGCGTAACATTCGGGAATGCCACACTTCTCTTTGAGCAAAAGCTAAAATTAGAAGAAATACCAGTTATAAACAAACAATTCGGAATGACGCGAGATAAAGAAGATGAAAAAGTAGAATGGTACGCACGAAAGGGGGAATCGCCTCAATTCATGTTAGAAATCCATAAAGAAATTGACGAAAAATTGCAAGAAGTTCAAGGTATTTCGCAACACAGTAAAAGAGAATTAGAGGGTATTTTACGAGATAAAGCAGAGGTATTTTTAACTAAGACTGGCGGTTTTAAACACTTTCAGTACAAGTTTGAAGTGAAACAGCACAAACCATTTAGAGTGCCACCCTATACAATCACATTAAGCTATAGGAATAAAGTATTCCAGGAGATATCTAAAATGTAAGATGATGATATTATTGAACCAGCTACCTCCACATATAACAGTCCGCTCCATATTGTACAAAAACGAGATGGGAGCATCAGGTTAGTGCTTGATTCCAGACAGATCAACACAATCATAATCACTGAGACAGATCGCCCAGAAAAATTAGAGGAATTGATACAAAATTTCCACGGTGCTAAGATATTTTCATCAATTGATTTACATAGTAGCTTCTGGCAAATAGAATTGGCCCAAGAATATAGGAAATTTACAGCATTTATCGTGTTCGGTAGATGTTACCAATTTAAACGATTGCCATTTGGTTTAAACATATCATCAGCAGCGTTTATTAGGGGATTTAATACTATACTCAGTCCTGAAATTTTACAAAAAATTACTTGTTATGTTGATGATGTGATTATAGCACAACCCTCTTGGGAACATCACAACGACACATTAAATCAGTTTTTACAGATCATGAAAGAGCATGGGGTAACAGTAAATATAATAAAATCTAAATTTCGAAGGTGAGAGGTCAGATTTCTAGGACACATAATTTCAGAGATAGGTGTAATGCCCGACCCAGAAAAACTAACGACAAACAAAGGATTCTGTACTTCATATAATAAGAAAACTCTCAGAGGATTTCTAGGTCTCACCGGATTCTATAAAAAATATATTTGGATCGACTGTCTTGCAATACCACGCCTATGTGCACTGACTGGAAAAAACGCGGCATGGGTATGAGATCAGCAAGCCAATGAAGAATTTTTAAAAGTGAAAAACGCACTAACTACAGCACCGATTTTAGCACATCCTGATCTAACACAAAAATTTTTGTATGGCCACTGATAGCGCGAAAACAGGTTTAGGAGTAGTTTTATTCTAAGAATACGAACAGGCAGGGCTAAGATCATACAGAGCAATTGCATTTGCCAGTCATGTACTTCCTAATCGGAAGAAAAACAAAAGTATACACTGACCACAAAGCATTAGAATTTCTGTTATCCGCCAAACTAACTAAGTCAGATGGATGTTAATACTACACGAATTTGACTTCACTATTACACACATGCCAGGACCAGCGAATGTATTAGCAGATGCTTCATCACGATGTCCACAGGGTGCATCCAATAACATAGGTTTCGAAGCAACAGAAGACCAGTTTACAATGTGCTATATGAAACAGGTACCTTTCGAAAACTACATTACGACAGCATTGAAAAACATAGGCAAAGAACAGGACAAGGATCCCGAAATACTAGGAATCAAAAACAAGTGGAGAAGTAGGGATTTTCCAGACATTCGACAGCTCTATCTCGTAAAAAATAATGTTTTATTTTTTAGACGAAATGTTGCAACGAATGAATGGTTAATTTATATCTCAGATGAACTAATTAATAAGTACATATGGTATACACATTTAAGTAATGGCCACTTTGGACCAAAGAAGTGCTTTTTAAAAATAAAACAAACAAGCCATTTTCCTAATATGGAAAGACGAATTAGTACAATATCAGTCAAATGCAAAAAATGTATGAGGGCTAAACACGTCACTTTCCAAACCAAACCACCTATGTTTCCAATAATCCCTAAAACATTAAAACAAATAGCTGCAACAGATTTGATGGGGCCACTCCCATGCACAAAAACGGATATATTTTCATATTTGTCGTTTTGGAACTTACTTCTAAATATGTTACCTTGACACCATTAAAACAGGCAACAGGTCTTACTATAAGTAAAGCATTTAGACAAGATTTTCTCAGACAAGTAGGTGGAGTGGAACGAATAATTTCGGATAATGCCCCAGAATACAAATCAGTGCAATGGCAGAACACGTTAAAACAACACAAAATAAAACCCATCTACATATCTGAGTACAAACCTAGCGTAAATCCAACAGAACTAAGGACATAGGCACTTTATGCCGATTATATGCTGGCAAAAGACACAACACTTGGGATTTACAACTTAAAGATTTTCAAGAAGTAATAAATGAAATGCCACATAGCACTACACTACTACCTCCAGTTACTGTACTTAAAAATATTGAACCCCCAAACATAACCAGAGAAAATGTTGGATTTCCTATTGTACCACATAGACAGCACAAACAAGTCATAGCAACAGCACTCTCCAACATCAGAAAGGCAGCCATTAAAAGAACATTCCCAGTAGGCCAGAAAGTATTTGTAAAAACACACCATCTCTCCAGCAAACAGAAACACAAAACAGATAAGTTTTACACTGCATACCAAGGACCTGTCATAATTAGCCGAATTGCTAATGATAATGCTGTGGAACTAATGAACCCAAAAACAGGCAAAACCTTAGGACTTCACCATGTGAGCCATATTAAAATGTTTGAAGATAAATTTTATTACTGGTAGATAATTAGCATAATATTTCAAGTTTATGTTGCAGATAAGATGGTTAGGAGAAAGAAGAATGAAGAGAGAGGAAGGTGGGAAAAAGAAAGTAGTTTCAATAAAAACAAAAACAAAAATAACACCAATAGTAGCATAGATTAAGGTGAAGGGATAAAGCGTAGATAGCCTAACAGCATGAAATACTAAAATACTATACACCACGACGCTACACAAAAATAAAAAATGAATTTGAGGATTCTTGTAGAAGTTAAGACTCAAAATATCTTAGAATTGTAACATGGAAAGGGCTCCCAAATTTTTAAAGCTTTTTAAAAAGGTGTAAAACAATGTAGGTATTAGACATATGTTAGATAAACATAAGTAAAACTTTTTGTAAGAACCATTGTAAAAACTCCAGCAACAACCAGATGCAATGACCCACAAGTTGTAAAGAGAGAAGTATCAAGAAAGAAAAGGACATAATTAGCAAGACACGATTCCTACAAGGCAGAAGCATCGAGAGAAGGGAAAGGACAGTGAGACCAACAAAGTATCCAAAGTGGGCAGTGAATCTGCTGCTAAGCGGAACCACAGAGTGGTGGAACCCTGCTGGGACAGAACACAGAAGGCCAAGAGGGCCCTGGGACTCAGCGGAGCGAGCAAAAAACGGCCCAACGAGAGGATGGCTTGGGCAAGCCACCACTGGCAAAAAAAAATATGTGTAAAAGTCACACTACCGCTATTAACCAACACACTGCAGTACGAAACTCAAGAAAACTTCCAAAAATGAAAAATTACACGTCCAAACAATTTATCAAACTGTTAACAAGAGGAGAACTTCAAGCGACTAGTTATCAATAAATGTTCCCATATCCTGCCCAGGGAAGATCCAAGAATCAAGTAAGAAGCAGAGAAAAAGCAGGAAGAACAGAAGTTGAAGATTCGCAAGATTGAGACCAAGGAAGAAGATGGGTGAAGAATAGACGACATACGTTCCCAAATCTCTATCCTATTGTAATCTAGTCGTCTGCGAATTATCACAACGAAAAGCGACCGCTTTCAGCGACACATAACGATGACTTTCACGCATACAAAGCCAGTAAACCACGAGATTCTGTACTCACAGCGCCATTCCATTATGGGACCTCCACAACAGCAACACACAGTTGCAAAATCAACACAGAACGACGAACGAAGCTGTACATCAAATACTTCCCCACATCCATCTCGCTCAATTCCATCATCTTCGTGCAAAAACGTTCGCCAAACTCATGCTTAAACATTCATAGGATTGTGTGAATGTGTGAAATCAAATTATGTGATGTAGGAATTGTGCAAAAGAAACGTGTGAAAAAATAAATAAGTTAAGCACACCAGACAGCTAATAAACTACAAAATAATAGTCATTGACTATGGACTTAAGTAAAAATAGACTATCGATAAAAATAAGTCATTAGTTATGAAATGGACAGTATATAAAGTACAAAAGTAAGGCATAATAAACACTAAAATTATATGCCACTTATTTTCTCCTCATAAAAATAAAAGAATATCTATATTTTACTTATTTTCTCCTTATAAAAACAAAGAATAGAAAATTATCTTGTTCCATGTTTTCCCTTTTTTTAACATTTGTACCATTTGTTAGGATAATATCTCAATACTTGTGTAAGTATATTTCTTTGTCAAAGCAATTCTTGGAAATAATTCTTATTTGCTAGTGTAACAATGTTGAAATGAGTGTCGAGAAACAAAAACATTTTACTTGTACATGATATTTAGAAAATGTGTTAGGAATAGATTTTACTTAGTTACTACATTTATAAAAAAATATTTATTTCTAAGAAAATCGATGTGAAAGATACCTCACTTTCGATAACAAACTTCTTAAAAAACAAACTTCACAATTAAATAAAGAAAGAAAATAATTGAAAATTAATAATGATAATAGCATAAATATATCTTCTCTTGTCAATATAAATATATTTTTCAGAATAATGTGGAAGAATATACGAGTAAAAATATAAATTAGTAATTCAAACTAGTATGGAACCAGAATAACATGGCTGAACAGTAGGCAACAAAATTTAGATAAAGGAATAATTTTTGGCTGACTTAGACAACGATTCAATCAATGCCTAACTTCAGCGCAAAAATTAAGTTTGAAGGGTGGAGATATGTAAGGTGTCAATCAAATCCAACACCTTCCATGAAAACCCTGACATGATAGCAAATCCGGCAGTATGTCACATAGCTCCAAATAAATCCTGAAATTAAATTAACCAAAGTAATACGATCAACGAGTGATCAAATGGAATACCACAGACTGAAACAAGTATACCTAAATGCATGTCATACCTTCCCACCGTGAAACAGACACAGTTCCGAGGGGAGAAACGAGAACAGAAGGCGAGAGCAGAATCGCGTAGGCTAGGAGGCCCTACGATAAAGGATGGACACCCACGTCGCCAGCTGACCGCCAAAACAACCCCCAGCCCATGTTAAAAGATAGAGCCCCCCAGAAGAACAGTATAGGTCCTACGATAACACTAAAAGGGCCACACCGGCAGCAAGTTTTAGCGTGAGACTTTTTGGCATCTCTGTTACGTTGCAAACGTTAAAAACATTGCCCACCACGAAAAGCATAACGTTTCTCATTGGATAGACAGAATTTTTTGTAGGCGGAGCTTAATGTTAACATTGAGACCCTGATTGGTCAGTTGAAAACACAGTCAGAGAGCTTTTTTTTAAACCAACTTCGGTAAATTGTAGTAAGGAGAAGTTAGAAGGAGTTGCTTCTGAGATGGCGAGATGCGTGGAGCTGTGGCGCCCGCCGCCCCCTGACGCTGCCTAAACACTGACAAGGTAGTAAACGCACGCGATGCCGCATTTTTGAGCACATAAGGCTTCACTCAAAACTGCAAAAGTTTCATCTGTTACATCCCCTTTTTACGTAATACTAGTGTCGATCGTCAACTAAATCTCATAGTGTTCACATTTGCTACTTGAAGTAAAAATCTGAAACGCGATGATTTTTCTGTTATATAATTATTGAGAAGACACATCAGCCCCTGTAATTTACGACAAGTTAGATACGTAATTAAAGATAATTGAGGGTCACTGTAGACCATTTTCATAGTTTTCTCTTTTATGAAACTTAACTTGACTCTGGATTATAGATGTGATATGGCATAGGTCATCCTTCAATCCATTGTAGACCTTGGGAACCCATTCAGGGAATATTCGTTCACATTTTTGTTGAACACAGTTGGTTTTTATCATCCTGTATTAAAATATTTCCTTTTATCAATAGTGCAATTTATAAACAATGTTTTGTGAGTAGAATAAAATTTCCAGTGGTAAACTTAACTGCTTTTTCGACGTTATTTTACCAGCTAACTAAATATAGGAAAGCCTTGAACCCCTTCCACTAAATTTAGTTAGTATTAAGGTTCTTTTACAGGGAGTGCAGTGGAGCTGACGCTGAAATCACTAAGTATTTGATTATATCATCGCTAGTCTCAGTGAACTCTTCTGAACTCTACATGTCATGTGTGGTCTGGCGTCTCCTTACCAGCAACAGGTCCCAGGTTCAAACTAGTCAATTCCCTAAAAAACACGCTCAGCGCATCGTTGCGCGAAAGTGGTAGGGAGACACGACTTAGAACAAACAGACACCACGCAGAATGTTGGAGTACACTGCCGGAAAAGTACGCTAACCTCCAAGGGCAGATAAATGGGGCGTCAGCGGCCACAAGATAGAAAATACCGCTGGTTGCACTTCACTAATAAGAATAATATTAAATCGAAACTAACATCAAGGAGTAGAAGGCGGCTCATAGCTTCCGCCAAGCTGATAGACTGCACTTGTTGCGGTTGGTCACACCGACCCTGGGAGCAGCAACGCACCAACAACAGCGAGATCTCAAACAGTGGAAGTTCCAAGTCCTCGACACAGTTCAGTCAACTTCAAACGTCCTAGGTTCGATCGTCGGGTACAGCCCCTCGGTCCGACAGTGCCTGCTCGCCGTCATCAATCCCGGCCTGCTCCCGTGCTGCGGACCTCCTCGCTGCTCCGTCCCAAGCCGAACTGATGTCTGTTCGAAACTTTCTCCCCAAATCCAGTACGCAGACAGCATTAAAATAACTGCTCATTCAAAACCACAAGATACACACAGATCCGGGAAAACAATTCTACCAACAACTCACAATACTAAAACCAGTCACTCTGAAACAAGACGGACGAATTATAAGTCGCCACAAACACAGAGAAGCCAGAAGCGGTCAGAAGACTAAGTGTACGTCGTCCACTGCGGCGACCGACCGAACGACCAACCAACGCTCGTCTCCACTAAAGTCAAGCACGGGAAAGATTCCAGTATAAATCGTTGACTGACAGCTTATAGCCATGATGTCACTTCGACGGGTGGACACACACACAAGTGAAAGTGTCACTACTCGAATATCACGGTCCATTAAACTAAAACTCACTGAATCCGGTCCTTGTTGTGGTCGTGCACTCTCGCGACCTTATCCTTCCGTCGGACCGTGCATGTGTGTCACCAGCAGTCGGGAGAGTATTGCCTGTCCAAAACTCACTGCTGCTCCGTCCCAACTCCACTAGCTCGACACACGACAACTCGGAAATACTAGAGGCCGCTCGAAAGATGGTACCACAGTACGCGCTATCGATAAGTTCTGCTGCTGCCCTTCACGGACAGACAAGGCGAGCCAACGTAGTGGCGCCAGTGAACACACTGAGGAAACGGGACGCCACTACAGCTATTACAAGATGCCGAGCTATGAACGGCATGAACCCGAGCCGCACACGTCTCAAATGGTATAATATTCCCTTGAAATCCATGTAGGCATGTGTTTGGAATTCCAAGGCTACTGAAAGCGGTTCTGAATGTCAACGATTTTCCTACGCCATTTTAGGCATACTAATGCGTTGTGTTTTTGGTTTTTCTATATTTTCGTCCACCTCCTGTTAGTTGGTGACAAACATCGAGGTATCACAGGTAACAGTGTAAACAGGGGCACTGTTCCAAACCAAACATTGGAGATGTATATGTATAAGCACAACTACTGAGATGATTTCTGTTCTATTTCCATATCAAACATCTATGGATTGACACACATATACACTCCCAGAAAAAGCTCTACAACATTCCTATGCCATGACGATTCGCGTATATTTAGTTTACACTAAAATACGGCCTAGATACTGCAGTGGGGTTTCGAGCAAGGTCGAATATGGATAGATCCTTCTTCGGCCATATGAGACGCGATGAACAGGAGCGGTAGCGGCCACGACGATGGCGCCTCCAACTGCAACTCTCGCAGGAACCCACTGTGCCAGTTAAGCCACGCAGGGCAACTTACACTGCTAAGTCAAAACATTACGACCACTGCCCACCGCGACGTAGGATTCAGCCTGGTGGCATTGCTGGCACGTGACACCGTAACAAAAGTATGTAACCAAAGCAGAAACGAACGGCGGATCACCTTAGCGAAGATATGGGTTACAAAGTGCGAAATTCGTTGGGGTAACTGACTCTGACAAAGGGCAGATTATTATTAGGCAGACACTGTAAACGAGTATCTTGAAAACGATGGAACTAATCGAATGTTCACGTGCTACTGTCATGGGCATCTACTACGGACAGTGAAACTAACAGTAGACGCTTAGTGGTTGGACGTCCACGACTATTCGCAGAACGTGGGGTTCGGAGGCTTTTCTGCCCTGTAAAGTAGGATAGATTATGATCTGCGGCACCTTTACCGAGAGAACACTATGCAGGTGCACGCAAATTTGTTTCGCAGCACACCCTTCGTTGTACATTATTGAACACGGAGCTCTGCAGCAGACCACCCGTACGTGTTTACTAGTTGATCCAACGACGTAGTCAGTTACGATTGTGCGTGCACGGGACCATCGGGGTTTCGACCATCGATTAGTGAGAACGTATCGGTTCTTCAGGTGATCACATTTTTCGTATACTGCGTA
Source organism: Schistocerca nitens (assembly GCF_023898315.1). Lineage (NCBI taxonomy): Eukaryota > Metazoa > Arthropoda > Insecta > Orthoptera > Acrididae > Schistocerca > Schistocerca nitens. Next base: position 645,266,151 of record NC_064618.1, on the reverse strand, counting down.
GGTGGTCGTCAACACAAACGCCGTCATCAAGGTGAGCAGCGGCTCGCGACGTGCAGTGCGCCACGGGTGCAGGTCGGTGGGAGCAGTACTATGCTATCGGAGACATGCTTCTGCTCTTCCTGGGATCTTTGGTAGTAATTGAAGACACATTGGTACCTGAACCCCGTTTGCTCAATATATTCTGCGATGGCGGTGTCATCTTTCAGCAGTATAACTGTCAGTGTCTCGGAGGTAGAACCGTGGTACTGTGGCTTGAGGAGCATTATGCTGAACTCATGTAAATGTCTCGGCGACCAAATTCGCCTGATGTAAGTCCAATGGAATCGACCTGGATCACTATAGGCCGACATCACTAGGTACGCAAAACAGCAGTTCGTTTTTTCGAGGTGTACACGACGTCTACGTAGACATCTAGTGCCACATACTTCCACAAACCTAACAACAAAATTTTGGATCTCTGACACGCAGAATCAATGACGTATTTCATTCCAATGACGGAGAAACAAGCTATTAAGCTGATAGTCACAATGTTTTGTCTCTATCACTGTATATCGTGGCGCGCAGTGATACTATGATCCTCAGTCTACGTTCCACTTGATGTGTAACATGAAACAAAGTTCCGCTATGCTAGGACCTCTGCAGAAGGCCGATGGTATCAGGAGGCTCGCTTCGCCTGGCGAGCTGTCCGTCCTGTAACTTGACATGTTCGAGAGAAGATGCAGCTCACGATCACAGAAACAATTATAGTGTTCTATACAACTAAATAAAAAGAGAACAACAAAAATGTATTTTAAAATGAGACGAAGCACACATACGATTCAAATAAAGTTTATGCTACAAATTAGTTCAAAATGTTCAAATATGTGTGAAATCTTATGGGACTTAACTGCTAAGGTCATCAGTCCCTAAGCTTACACACTACTTAACCTAAATTATCCTAAGGACAAACACACACACACATGCCCGAGGGAGGACTCTAACCTCCACCGGGACCAGCCGCACAGTCCATGACTGCAGCGCCTTAGACCGCTCGGCTTGCAGATAAGTGTTACATGCCAGGTTTTATCTTAAAATGTCTCACAACTTGCTTCAGAATATTGTATGCTAAACTCCTTTGATCAGTGCAGTACTTTCACTCTGCTTCTTAAGTGCAGATGGCTTCCTGTTTCTTGCATTCTTTTCACTTCTCTTTTGCAGTACGGTGAACAGACTGTAGAGTTGAGAGCATATGAGGTGGCTAGAAAAGCATACGTCTTTGCTTAAAAGAAACAGGCTAGTCCATAAAAATGTTCCAACACTGACACTCAGCTCAGGTAATGAAACGACATTCATTTCCGCCACCCCCGCATTCCAGGAGGCGGACGGGAAAGCTTTGTCCCAGAGAAAGACGCAGCGTATTAGTAGAAGCCTTAAGAAATGTAAAGAATCTTACGAGGTGTCACTTTCCAGAGCCCACCGTGCGAAACATACTTTGTCTGAGCTGCCCGGCCACAGTGCGGGATAACGTTATGTTTAAATTCCTAAAACGAGAATCATATCATGGAATGGGAGAGGTATCCTAGCTTCTCCCTCATACGACAACACAACTTGTTAGTAATAACGAAATCCGCGATAGTAGGAGTTTATTTGATCTTATTTTTGAAGTTTTACTGGACGGAAGCCACAATGTCTGCTTCTGCTGCGAGGCGAGATTCCTAGGCTGACAAAACAGCGAATTATGAGGGCGGTAAGGGGGAGAACAGGTTCGCGCTGATGAGGGAAGAGTACAGACGACTGACCAGAGGAGCCCAGCTGTCGAGTTGAAGGATTTCTACGCCTGAGCACTGAGTACAGGAGTGAACTCCGGCCTGTACCGCCACTGCCATCCAGATTCACGCTACGAGCCTGGTGAAGTTGGCCTGGTTTGCAAGCACCGATACGATAGCGGCACGAAGCGTGTTCACTCCCTGCATGAACCAGCTGTACAGCTACTTGCTTTCATTCTGCACTCTGGTGAGCTTTCTGGTATTCAGAACTACTTTTCCGTGTTCTTTCTATAATCTACTAGCCACATTTACAATCACTGGTCATATTCCTGAAATATTTACCTAATTCTGCTTTTACCAAGCTCACCAGCTGTGCCAAGTATAGATGTTACAGTTGTAGTTCCTTGTCCAGTTATGAAATATTTATTCATTTATATCAGCGGTTAAGTCTTACAGTGACCACTTGTTTCTCACATAGAGAGATGATCCTTCCTCTCATTAAAATACCCATGAGTGTGATGTGGCACCCATACTTTCATTCTCGACTAGGGCACCCCTGTTAATTACAATGTCTGTAGGACTTTCCACTTACACAACGCTATCATTTGCTTTAAAATAATCTGCATGATCATAAGAGAAATTATTCAGATACTTAAAGGAGACCAAAATTTAATAACGACATGGTACCAGAATTCAGTAGCAGGAAAAAGAAGCTAGGGAAAAATAGAAATTTAATATGGATTGGGGAGAGAGGAATGAAAGAGGAAGCAGCCTGGTAGAATCCTGCACAGAGCATCATTTAACCATCGCTAACACTTGGTTTAAGAATCATAAACGAAGGTTTTATACGTGGAAGAGATCTGGAGACATCGGACTGTCTGAAATTGATTATACAGTATGAATATATGAAGACGGTATCTCTTCTTTCGGACTTGTCCGAAAGGACAGATACCATCTTCAGTGCGGATGCACTCACATTGCCCGAAACCTTGCGGGAATCGGTAGATTGACTGCTGCGAGTAATGAGTATTGTGGGCAGGGGCACTAAAAAATGTAGTGTGAGGACAGTAAGTTGGGAATGTGGCTCTTATGGATAGCGTGTCAGAGATAAGTCCCTGCAGTCGCACGATCCTCTAAGTCCTGGGTGGCTCAGATGGATAGAGCGTCTACCATGCAAGCAGGATATCCCGAGTTCGAGTCCCGATCCGGGCACAGATTTTCAACTGTCCATCTTGATATATACCAACGCCTGTAAGCAGCTAAATGTCTGGATGTCCTTGTAATATCGTAATTATACGATGGTTGGAAAGAGATTTAGGAACCAGGTTTTAGATTGTAAGATATTTGAAGGGGCGGAAATAGACTCTGACGACAGTTTAGAACTCAAGAAACTGGAAAAAGATTGGAAATTATAAAGATGGGACCTGGATAAGTTGAAACAACAAGAGAATTCTGAAGGTTGCAGAGGAAGCATTAGGTAACGGCTCACTAGAACAGGTGAAATGAATACAGTAGAAGACGAATGGGTAGCTTTAAGACATGAAACGGCGAAGACACCATAGGATCAAACAGGTTGAAAGATAAGGCCTCGTAGAAACCCTTCGATAACACGGGAGATACTGAATTAATAGCTGAAAAGAGGAAATTTAAATATGCAGCAAGTGAAACAAAGAAAAGGGAATACAAAATTTAAAACGTGAGATTGACAAGTAGTGCAAAATTGGGAAGCACGAATGGCCAGAGGACAAACATAAGTATCTCGAAGCGTATTTCACGAGAGGAAAGATAGATACCGCCTATTGGAAAATTAAAGAGATCATTGTGAAAAGAGAAGCACCTGTATGAATATTAAGGGTTCATACGGTTAGCCAGTCCTAAGCAAAGAAGGGAAAGCTGGAAGGTGGAAAATGTATATGGAGTGTGTCTATATAAGGGAGATGAACTTGAAAACAATATTATAGAAAGCTCATTATAACTGAGGCGATATTTGTCAAAGCTCTGAAAGATCTAAATTGAAACAAGGCACAAGGCGTAGACAATGTTTCGTTAGAATCACTGATAGTCCCGGGAGAGGCAGCCACGGCAAAACTCTTCCGTCTAGCTTGCAAGATATACGAGACAGGGGAAATACCTTCAGACTTCAAGAAGAAATTAATAATTGCACTCCCTAAGAAATCAGTTCCTAACAGGTGTGTGAAAACTACCGAAATATTAGTTTTATAAGTGATGATTAGAAAATGCTAACACGAATTCATTACAGAAGAATGGAGAAACTGGTAGAAGCTAACCTCGGGGAAGATCAGTTTGGGTTCCGGAGAAATGTAGGAACATACGAGGCAATAGTGACCCAACTACTTTTCATAGAAGATTGGTTAATGAGAAGCAAACCTACATTTATAGCGTTTGTAGACTTAGAGAAAGCTTTTGATAACGTTTACTGGAATCAAAACTAAACTCCGCCCCAGCAGCAACTAGAACTTAGAACTACTTAAACCTAACTAACCTAAGGACATCACACACATCCATGCCCGAGGCAGGATTCAAACCTGCGACCGAAGAGGTCGCGCGGTTCCAGCTTGACGCGCCTAGAAGCCCTCGGCCACACCGGCCGGGTGAAATTCAGGTTAACATAGGGAGAAATTAAACGTATCCGTTGGACGAGAATGGAATTTTTTACAGAAGCATACCATTGTAAGGTATTCTCGGTTTTCAAGTTGCGTAGTGGTTGGATTCAAGTACAAGCTTTCGAAGATTTTAATGGTTTCCTTACACAGGAACAGAGTGATTTGTGTACTTGTGGTATGGCTCACTATTTCTCGTGTGAACCATATGCGGTTGGACGAGCATCCGCGTACGCAGGAAACGGAAGATAAGAGGGAGCAGCCTAGCTACATCTTACCTCCCTACCTCCACATCCCACATAGATGGGGAGGAATGGGGCTCGTAAACCCCCCCCCCCCTCACTTCCATTGTTCCCATGAGACATCAGGTTTTTATGCATCTCTGCGAAAGGTAGTTTTTATGTTTTAGGAAGATTTGACCGGGATCCAGAAACGGGAAATTCAGCTGTCGTCTGTTGTCCATTGTTTTTGTTGTTGTGATCTTCAGTCCTGAGACTGGTTTGATCCAGCTCTCCATGCTACTCTATCTTGTGCAAGCTTCTTCATCTCCCAGTACCTACTGCAACCTACATCCTTCGGAATCTGTTTAGTGTATTCATCTCTTGGTCTCCCTCTACGATATTTACCCTCCACGCTGCCCTCCAATACTAAAGTGGTGATCCCTTGATGCCTCAACACATGTCCTACCAACCGATCCCTACTTCTAGTCAAGTTGTGCCACAGACTTCTCTTCTCACTAATTCTAATCAATACTTCTTCATTAGTTATGTGATCTACCCATCTAATCTTCAGCATTCTTCTGTAGCACCACATTTCAAAAGTTTCCATTCTCTTCTTGTCCAAACTATTTATCGTCCATGTTTCACTTCCATACATGGCTACACTCCATACAAATACTTTCAGAAACGACTTCCTGACACTTAAAGCTATACTCGATGTTAACAAATTTCTCTTCTTCAGAAACGCTTTAGTTGCCATTGCCAGTCTACATTTTATTTCCTCTCTACTTCGACCATCATCAGTTATTTTGCTCCCCAAATAGCAAAATTCCTTTACTACTTGAAGTGCCTGATTTCCTAATCTAATTCCCTCAGTATCACCCGATTTAATTCGACTACATTCCATTATCCTCGTTTTGTTTTTGTTGATGTTCATCTTATACCCTTCTTTCAAGACACTATTCATTCCATTCAACTACTCTTCCCAGTCCATTGCTGTCTCTGACATAATTACAATGTCATCGGCGAACCTCAAAGTTTTTATTTCTTCTCCATGGATTTTAATACCTGCTCCGAATTTTTCTTTTGTTTCCTTCACTGCTTACTCAGTATACAGATTGAATAACATCGGGAAGAGTACAACACTGTCTCACTCCATTCACAACCACTGCTTCCCTTTCATGTCCCTCGACCCTTATAACTGCCATCTGGTTTCTGTACAAATTGTAAATAGCCTTTCGCTGCCTGTATTTTACCCCTGCCACCTTCAGAATTTGAAAGAGAGTATTCCAGTCAACATTGTCAAAAGCTTTCTCTAAGTCTACAAATGCTAGAAACGTAGGTTTGCCTTTCCTTAATCTAGCTTCTAAGATAAGTCGTAGGGTTAGTATTGCCTCACGTTTTCCATTGCTTCTATGGAATCGTAACTGATCTTCCCCGACGTCGGCTTCTACTAGTTTTTCCATTCGTCTGTAAAGAATCCGCGTTAGTATTTTGCAGTCGTGACTTATTAAATTGATAGTTCGGTATTCTTCACATCTGTCAACACCTGCTTTCTTTGGGATTGGAATTATTATATTCTTCTTGAAGTCAGATGGTATTTCGCCTGTCTCATACATCTTGCTCACCAGGTGGTAGAGTTTTGTCAGGACTGGCTTTCCCAAGGCCGTCAGTAGTTCTAATGGAATGTTGTCTACTCCCGGGGCCTTGTTTCGACTCAGGTCTTTCAGTGCTCTGTCAAACTCCTCACGCAGTATCTTATCTCCCATTTCATCTTCATCTACCTCCTCTTCCATTTCCATAATATTGTCCTCAAGAACATTGCCCCAGTATAGACCCCCTATATAATCCTTCCACCTTTCTGCTGTCCCATCTTTGCTTAGAACTGGGTTTCCATCTAAGCTCATGATATTCATGCAAGTCGTTCTCTTTTATCCAAAGGTCTCTTTAATTTTCCTGTAGGCAGTATCTATATTACCCCTCATGAGATAAGTCTCTACATCCTTACCTTTGTCCTCTAGCCATTCCTGCTTAGCCATTTTGCACTTCCTGTCGATCTCATTTTTGAGACGTTTGTATTCCGTTTTGCCTGCTTCATTTACTGCATTTTTATATTTTCTTCTTTCATCAATTAAATTCAATACTTCTTCTGTTACCCAAGGATTCTACCAGCCCTCGTCTTTTTACCTACTTGATCCTCTGCTGCCTTCACTACTTCATCCCTCAAAGCTACCCATTCTACTTCTACTGTATTTCTTTCCCCCATTCTTGTCAATTGTTCCCTTATGCTCTCCTTGAAACTCTTTACAACCTCTGGTTCTTTCAGTTTATCCAGGTCCCATCTCCTTAAATTCCCACCTTCTTTCAGTTTCTTCAGTTTTAATCTACAGGTCATAACCAATAGATTGTGGTCAGAATCCACATCTGCCCCTGGAAATGTCTTACAATTTAAAACCTGGTTCCTAACTCTCTGTCTTACCATTATATAATCTATCTGAAACCTGTCAGTAACTCCAGACCATGTATACAACCTTCTTTTATGATTCTTGAACCAAGTGTTAGCTATGAATAAGTTGTGCTCTATGCAAAATTCTACCAGGCGGCTTCCTCTTTCATTTCTTACCCCCAATCCATATTCACCTACTACGTTTCCTTCTCTCCATTTTCCTACTGCCGAATTCCAGTCACCCATGACTATTAAATTTTCGTCTCCCTTCACAATCTCAGTAATTTGTTTTATTTCATCATACATTTCTTCAATTTCTTCGTCATCTGCAAAGCTAGTTGGCACATAAACTTGTACTACTGTAGTAGTCGTGAGCTTCGCATCTATCTTGGCCACAATAATGCGTTCACTGTGCTGTTTGTAGTAGCTTACCCGCATTCCTATTCATTATTAAACCTACTCCTGCATTACCCCTATTTGATTTTGTGTGTATAACCATGTAGTCACCTGACCAGAAGTATTGTTCCTCCTTCCACCGAACTTCCCTAATTCCCACTATATCTCACTTTAACCTATCCATTTCCCTTTTTAAATTTTCTAACCTACCTGCCCCATTAAGGGATCTGCCATTCCACCGTCCGATCCGTAGAATGCCAGTTTCCTTTCTCCTGATAACGACATCCTCTTTAGTAGTCCCCGCCCGGAGATCCGAATGGGGGACTATTTTACCTCCGGAATATTTTACCCAAGAGGACGCCATCATCATTTAACGATACAGTAAAGCTGTTGTCCATATTCCACATTTTCTCGGGCAAGTTGCTCCCAGGTTCAGTTCCTCTCTAGTTTACGTCACTGTATCAGAATTCAATAAGGGCGCTATTAAACTGTCTAGTCACATTGACTAACCGCCTGTCAAAAGACTGAATAAGCGTCTTTTGCACAGCCGACCGCTGCAAGACGTGCAGGAAAAGATTCGATGAGGCTCTGAAAGGTATAGACAGGGATGTCGATCCTTGTCGACACCAGCGCCGTGGCCAGTCGCGTTAGTTTTCTGGATTGAGAATCCATGGCGCCAACAGCCCGATCGAGGTGGTTTCACAGATTCTCGAATTGGTTCAAATGTGGCAAGATCAGCGAAGTACGGTAAACTCAACAAATTGGGCTTCTAACCATGCGTGTATATTGTGGGCTATGTGGCACGTTGCATTGATCTGGTGATAGACGCCATCGTGTCGAGGAAAGACAGACTGCATGTAGGGATGGACATGGTCCCCAAGGTTAGATGAAAACATGTGTTGATCCACTGTACCTTCCAAAATGGCGAGATCACGCAGGGAATGCTACGAAAACATTCCCCAGAGCAACTGTTATTGAAAAAGTATTTGCCTTCAGACGTTTGACGCCTTACGAGTCAATGGCCGTCTGTCTGATGGGGCGTAAAACATGATTCATACGAAATGGCCATCTGTCGCTACTCAGCGGACTTCCGCTTTCGGTACTGGTGTGGGGATGCTTCCTTCACCGCCGATGAACAAAAGTTAGCAGGCTGCACCAACCACGCACCTGCTGCGGAGGCCCATATGCAGGACCGTTCGCTGATCGGTCGTTGAGGAGACACTGTTGGCAGCACCGTGGTTCATTAGGCGGTTAGCTGCTCAACAGTTGGACTTCTATTCGCCCGAACAGATCTTCGCAGTTGAAGTTCGCACTTGTCAGCTATGGCACCTCAGTTGCCTCCTCGACAATTGTGGATAACACCTTTTTGTGTGCCTATACTTTAATACCCGTTTCGCAAATGCTTCCACTCTTGGTCGAAAACGAGTGATCATGCTCTCTTACTCATTGGATAAATCGCTCCCTTTCCGCATTACGACAAAGACTGCACTGTTTTCAGTATCCCACCAACACGCTTTATATGCCGTTCACTGCTGGTGCTGCCACATGCCGACTGTGAGTGAATATTGCACGTTGACGTCTAATTTAGGTTACGCTCACATTAATGTTACTTGACTGTGTACGTGACACACGCATGTCGGATTCGTAAGTCAGTCAGTACGTTCTGGCGACTGTCGTGAGGACTTTGGAAATCTCGATTTTAAACCAAACATGATGTGGCTAGAACAGTGATAGAAAAAGGTTTCAGTTGGTATATGTCTCTGCTACTTTTACCTCCCAAAAGATCTTATTACCACCGGATCAAATACTTACTTTGTGCGTTGAAAAGCCGTCCGCGGTGTCCGAACGGTTCTAGGCTCTTCAGTCCGGAACTGCACGACTGCTACGGTCGCAGGTTTGAATTCTGCATCGGGCATGGATGTGTATGATGTCCGTAGGTTAGTTAGGTTTAAGTAGATCTAAGTTCTAGGGACTGAAGACCTTAGATGTTAAGTACCACAGTGTTCAAAGCCATTTGAACTATTTTGCATTGAAAAACTGTCGGTCATTACCAACTTGGAGGGTGAATCCGCAGTTGCCGATATTGAAGTGAATGTTAGATTTCCAACTTTGTCATTATTAACATTCATAGAAACAAGATAACCAGTTAACTGTATAAAGAACGTCGCGCGCTGAGATTGTAATAAGAGAGGGAAGGGAAACTGTTGTGGAAAACGGTTCTGATAGTTCGAACAGTCCACGGGTATACTGCCGGTTCATAGTGTCCAACGGGCACAATATTTCGGCGATCAGACATGTCGCCATCGTCAGGCGCGCTGACGAAATGAGCTCCTGAGGGCGGGCGGCCGATTTAAATCGTCAGCGCACCTGACGATGGCGACATGTCTGATCGCCGAAATATTGTGCCCGTTGGACACTATGAACCGGCAGTATACCCGTGAACTGTTCGGGCAACCAATACGCCGGGAGAAACTGAAGAATCGGTTCTGATAGTGTTTAATCAATATCATTATTTTCTTAGCGGCTTCACTGAGATACGTCTCAGAATGGGAACATCGTCTGCATAAAAATTCTTTCATTTCTGTTTCTTTGTTAAACACGCACATTTACATGACTGCAATAACCACGTGTGTAGAGCAGAAGATGTGGCTAGGCTACAAGTACGATATAATGAAAATCCTAAGAGTGACATCCACTAATATACTAAGTGGTTAAGAGAAAAAAACAGAGCATCAAGAAAAACATTGTCTTTTCCAGCCAAAAACAGCTTAGTCTCAGGCTAAAATTGAGACCTTGTAAAGGCAGTGTAAACTGTCCGGTCAGAACGGTTGTTGCCCCCCCTCCACCCCTCGCACCGGCCAGTCTACAGTTTTGTTTGCCAATCTTTGCTATTTTCTTAATTTAACCGAGGTTCCTGGTGAAGTCGTCCGTATACATCAAGAAGCTCATTACGTCCTTCTACTACCCTTGTTCCTATTTATTAATCATTCAATTTCATTTTTGAACACTGCAGGTTCACCGATGCTAGTCCACCGTAACGGAATGCAATCCCGTTATCATACCTTATTACATCCCAACTATTATGTAATAGGTCGTATCTGGCTTCTGGTCCTAAACTGGTAATTTCCATTACTTGTTGTAGAATGTCGTTCTAGGGTACCTCAATTCACAAACTGATAATGATGTACTATCATGTCCGTCAGGAAAGCGTATTTGCCTGAAACTGGATCCTCAGACTAACATTGTGTTTTCATCTTTGCGGTATCAGTTGAGAATCACAGCCGCAGGGCCAGGAAGATGTTGTGGGAGGGGTGGTAGAGGGGGGGGATGAGAGAGTATGAAATGAGATCGCATGTCCGCAGGCCACAATTCCTCATATGTGGGCCCAGGGCGGCAATATCGCTCGCATGCCAACGTTTTGTGACGGTGAGGACGACGTTTTGGCCAAACACAGCGCATCCTCAGCCCGAAATGTAACCACACATTGCTGCGATATTGAGTAGAGTTTATGGGAACGCCAGCAGTAATCATAACATGCCTCTGAAACCACTCCTCTCTCTTGCGTTGCTTCGCAAATTCAAGTGGAGACGATGACGCCAATGTCCTGAGATCACAATCTGACTCACACTAGCAAACGTTAATCTAATTAGGAAAGGTGAATTATAATTGTAGTCTCCATTGAAAAAGAGATATTTTAAAACAAGCATGTTTGTAGTATCATTATCCTTTCGTTTCGTTATAAGAATGGCTCAAATTGAAGTATTTCATTATACTTCTGGTTATGTCACTTCGTCGGTGTACTGCAGTCTGGAGAAAAAACTGTAACTTGTAAATCTTCATCATATACCGGTTAATTATCTTTATCGTTCAGCTGAATACAATCGGCAGAAATTACCACTTCTTTCAACCGCCTCGTTGGTGGGTAACAGCAGAGTTGCTCTTTAGGTAGGTGAGATCCTTGTCGTTTTGCGCGAATGCAGTGGAATTTATTTACGGTACAAATTTTTCTTTGACTCCAGTAGACGGCAGCCCTGTTCGTTTGATAAAGAGAGCAAAACACCTTGTATGTGCTTAAGTCATTTACGAGCAAAGCAAGAAGCAATACTGTCGTAAATCTGAAGCACTTGTAAGGAGCCAAAATCCTGTACAACGTTGCTGTAAACATGATTAGTCAATCATTTCAGAATTGAGACACACTTTCAGTAGCTAAAGGTACAGGTTTTAGTGTCACATTTTGAAGGAAATACTTAGTTTGCAGTTTTACGTATCGATTAACGTTATGAACCCAGTGATGGTTCGGACGCGTATATAGACGCTGCCTTGTCAGAGAGAAGTTGGTGGTCATGTTGCCCTCAAAATATAAGTCGTGATTTTATCTATAGTAGAACAGTAGTCGAGTATTTATTGCTATGTCTGTGAAACTAACCTAAGATGCGTATAAGAAAGGAACGGCGGACTCATGAAGAAGAGGTTTTTGTCACCAACAGAGAATGATGCCAGTTGTAGCCGTTACGTGATTTGTGAGCAGTGATAGGCGACTCTGTCTGCCCCCGTGGCTGTTATGAGTAAGACTTGGATTCTCGGTATTGCCACGACTGTTGCAATGGTGGCAGCACTGGAAATGGCCAGCTGTGGAGCTGCCTGAGTGAGAGGTATTGGCTCCAAAGTCAAGAAAGCCGACAACGGCGGGAGTGTCGTGTCCATACATCACACCGCTCCATCCTGTAGCCCACTATCCCACTGGCAGAGAATGACGCGAAAGTCAGACGATCGCAATAGGCCATACAGAGCGATAACACAAAGCTCTACTTTCCTTTGTTAGTAGACGACTCTTGGATTAAATCCTTAGTTTAGGGACAGTAATACCCGAAGGTAACTATAGCCACTTTCCTACTGTAATATTTGAATTTATGTGAAAGATCGGTGTCCCCTCGAACTTCAACCGTTGTGCAGTAACAATAGTTCACTAGAATTTAGCATTCAGGCTATGAAAGAATTATCAGGAGAAACTACACCGCTGCAGACAGAAGGAAGCCTTCGACTGCGTGTAGTAGTGATTAAATTTATTTGTTTGAGATTTATCAAAAGTGGGGTTCCAATATTTAGAAGTACAGATTTATGCTTGTTACTGATCGTTTGTTGTATTTGATGATGAATTTCAGTCATATTATCTGCAACCTCTGTGATAGAAAGTCGGATAATTACAGACAGGTGAACATACGTAGGGATTATTCTATTTCTTCCACACTGACCTGCCTGTAATGTGTGGGGACCCATAAACGTCTTATGCGGCAGTCGTTTTATTAAGCGTTGTCATCCTAAACGTGAGTTATTTATCTGAGTTGCTTACATGATAACCCTGCTGTCAGGACGCAACAAATTAAAACCAGAAGTACGGATCGCTGTTGTGACATGGGGCTAAGCGTAAACACATCTCATTACTCTAATAACTTGTACTAGAGATTCAAAGCTGGTCAGTGGTCCTAATTCGACGGGGAAGATTGTCGACGAGTTTCTTTACGTATGTCATATCCAGATAAAACAAAGCGTTGATGTTTAGATTCCCTGGACATACAGAAACTGGGAGACGTTGACTGTCATGTTTCCTTTGCTGTTCAAAATAGTCCCCTACATTTTACTTTTTCTGTGGGATTATGCTTGGGTGATTTAGTTGCCTGGTCGACGTTCAGTATGATCCTCGAGTGACTCTAACCCGGAAGCTATGCTTGCAACCCTGCCAACACGGCTGTTGACATCTTGGAAAACAGAAGTGTCCACAGTATGCTCATCACGAAGATGTAGAAGAAACAGCAACACTTGGTCATCAAAAAATGGTTCAAATGGCTCTGAGCACTATGGGACTTAACATCTGAGGTCATCAGTCCCCTAGAACTTAGAACTACTTAAGCCTAACTAACCTAGGGACATCACACACATCCATGCCCGAGGCAGAATTCGAACCTGCGACTGTAGCAGTATCGCGGCTCCAGACTGAAGCGCCTGGAACCGCTCGGCCACATCGGCCGGCTACTTGGTCATCGAGAATGTTGAAATAAATATTAGGCAACACAACCTTGAATGAGTGGGCCCATGTTATGGTACTAAAAATACCACCAAACCACTAGAAAAACCTAATCTGGCTTGATCTACACCATCCATACACTGTGGCTTAAAACCACCATATTGCCGTCGATGTATTAGAAGCTTTGTATCGTCGAACACTATGCAGATTGTGCTCCCACTGCTCCCACTGCTCCCACTGCTCCCACTGCGCTTTCTGGCCTTCTGAATGCTAGTAGTCTTTTTTGGCTCTGTGTGCAATGGTGTTTTTCCAAGTAACGGACTCGAAACATCCGTTACTAGCAAATCCACCAGAACACTCTTTCGGAAATTGGTTGTGATCGACCTGCAGTTTCTCCCATCAGCAAATTCTTCTCAGTTTCAAACCGACAATTGTCTAGACATGAAAGACGGTTGGGATCTTTTTATGACCACTATCTTACGCCGAGTTCCATGGCTACGAGTGATGAACTTGTAGCCACGTCAACTATAGCCCACGTTGATACAACAAAAAGTAGGAGCAGTTCATTCTCATATTGGTCATGGGCACGTCGAAATATGCTCTTTTTTCCTTTTGTGAGGTATCCCAGTGGAGTCATCTTAACTGTGCTAATGACACACAATCTGCTGGTTCGTGTATACCAATTGAGTCCGACGACTTACGTGAGAAATTAGACCCACGCCACTGCCTGGTACCAGTACTACACTATCCACAACGCTTCAAAGCGATCAGTGACGTCTCTGGTAGAGGTCGCTAATATCTTGCTCACTGAGCTTAATAAAGTGGCACCCAATTTGGAAACGAAGGACTAAAGTAGGAGAGTAATTCCACTTGTACCGGCAACCAGTACTGTTTAGTATCAAATGTGTTTAGTTGGTGCATCATACGTTTGTGGCGTTTCCGTTTTGCATGTTGGCTTTCCGGTTGTGTGGGCTTATTTATCGATTGTCGTTCTTTGTTTGTAGTTCATTGGTGCTATTTGAGTTTACATATAGTCATTTCCGGCATATTGCTCTCTTTGAGTTCAACAGAGGGGTGACATTAGTGATCCTCCACGTTCAGGAAGACCTTCGGGGTTTGATGAAGGTCGTTTAAAAGCATTAATCGACAATGATTCACGTCAGGGTACTCAAGAACCTGCAGATGTGATGATCTTTGATTATTCCACCATCCTGCGTCATTCAAATGCGATGGGGAAGGTTCAAAAATCGGTTGTATGTGTACACCATGCTTTCAGTGAAACTCATATAAATCAACGAGTACACATATGTGTATCTCTGTTGGCTCGTTATCAGTTGGCTCATGAACAATAAAAACACAGACTATTACCACCTGTCAGTTTTTGTGGCGATATATGATGTTTTTATGCTAACATAGGGAAAAGAAGGATATGGTTGAGCCCAAACAAAGCAGCAACTCCACTTATGAAGACCTGCTAGGAAAATGTTATTCATCTGGTAAAACAGCGACGGTATTATGTACTACATGAATTGCTTCTCAGAGGTGCAACCATCAATGCTGACAATTATTGTCAACAACTTTAACGCCTAGCAGGTGCAATCCAGGAATAGCAACCAGGAAGACTGCGTGAGGTGATGCTACCACGAGAACGGCCACCCGCATTCTGCTAGACTGAAAAAGAAACATACAGGGGTAGTAGGGTAGTGGGGGTGTCAGCACAATTTTTATATCAAACTGATATGCAAATTAATGAAACTGATCAATTAATCACTCCCGCCCCAGCACACCCCCACCCAACCCCCTACCCCGACCACGAAAACCGCCTCCCGTGGATAATGTCACGTATTTTTCTCAGCTGCACGTCTGCCCCAGAGCCCTCCTCCCCCTCCCCCGTCTCCACCCCACTTCCCCCAACCTACCCTAATGGTGGGAATTTCGAATTTTGGGGGAATGTATAATTTTTGCTGGAATTTCGAATTTTCGTGGGAGTTTCTTTGTCCTAGGGCTGTGCTGTCATCCCACCCCACCCCCCACCCGGGAATCGATGGGAAAATAAAATTGGCAGTATCCTTTCTGGGACCTGAATCCTGATCGTCCTGGGTAGAAAGCACAAGTGCACCCCCCTAACACAATCAAACCACTAGAGGCACTTGGAATTTATGGTAAATTAAAAATGGCTATGTCCTCTCTGCGACTCGAACCGTGATTCTACTGGAGGGAAAGACCAGTGCACCCCCAACACATGGAAACTGTCCAGATGCGGGAGAGGAAGGCTAGGTTAGTGTACTTTATTTATTTTGATCGGGAAACTGACCCCCTATCTATCCTAATTACGAAATTAATCACAAAGATCAGGCCTAATTACACAACTATATGCATAGCGCTACACAAGGACGGAATACAAGCGCAATAGAGAGCAAAAACTGACGATACGATCCAACTGGTGTTATCCTGCTAGGAAAAAATTTCGCAATGCCACTCGAAACTAGCGACAGACACACTCTAAATCTATCCTGCACCTACAAGCTGGCAGGTAAAAGGCTGGGATGTAAGGTACTATCTTCATCCTTCAACTGACGAGATGCTGGTATTGGACAGGGAGCACACAGTATCTATCGTTGCTTCACGTCAGAGTTCGTTACAGATGCCTGCTCAAAAGCCATCCTGCAGCCCAGGTAATCGAAGCCAATACACGCTACCACAACTGATGGAAAAATAATGCGTCACGGTTCTAATTACCCTTCGAAATAGTTGGGAAAAAACCACCACTCGTAATGAATGGGTCATAATGCACCACATGTCCTCGTCCTAAAAGATTGCAGAGGAGGCGGTAGTTTAATGTGAGTTCTCCTCGATAGGCGTCCACAAACTGTCGAACCTCGAGGCCCCCTTCCTCCCTCCCTCCCCATCTCCCCCATGATCCACCTATGGGGGGGGGGGGGGCAAATGCTCCTTCAAACGGCCAGCTGATCCACCAACAGCCTCGCAGCATGGGCAGGCCGCTCTCCACCCTTTGCTGCCACCCTCTGAGGTCGCTCGCCGCTCTCGGCTTTGCACCATCTGGCTGCCGCCCTAAGGCAGCGGTCCTAGACCACACAAAAGTGAAATTAAGTAGTACAAACCCACTCATCCAGTTGGCCCGCAAAACTCTGCTTTCTACCATTGCAAGTAACCTTAAGGTGGTGCTCCTACGCCAGTAGCTTGTATAGTAAACTAATATATAGGAGATAAAAGGACGACCGCCTTCCCAAGTGCAATTTGTTCGACTAAAATATAGTGAGAGAGCCCCCAAACGCCGCCCCCCTGGACAGAGAGCGGCTGTGTCCGACGACCACCACAGCAGACACGTTTCCCCCCCCCCTCCCCCTCCCCGTAGCAGCCCGCCGTTCGGCGTTGAATAACAACTGTATTCGACGTCAACGCATCTAAAATCAAGCATGTATTATGTTATATCCTAGCCAGTAATGCCAACCGAGCCCGCTGCCAAGAAGGTTGGCAGCATCAAAGTCCGGACGCCGTCCGCATAAGCAGCGCCAGCGATACAGGAAATCGCCGCAAGTCTGCGCGCGCCACCGCTGGCTTCTGGCTTCTTAAGCGCTGGAGTCGCGAGCGCTAGGACAGTTCTGGATTCGCCGCTCAGTTGTATACTCGCCACCGAATTGTGTACATCGCAGCAGAGTTGTTGTTTGTCGTCAGCCGACACTGACCAAGCCGCTCCGACTCGAACTAGACAGATTTCTGTAGACCATGTTCACCACTGTGTTCTGTATCGTCGTTAATAAAGATAAGTACCGACTTTCATTTAATCCGAGTGTTTGGGTTTACATCTTTCTGTCCACTGTTCCAGCGGACCGGTCGGCCCGCTATTAAAAGTGTGGCGGTGACTTCGTAGGCCGTTTCTACAGTGAAGTGTAGTCGCTACGAAGGCCGTCACAAAATATTAGAAAAAAACAAAACACATTTGCGACTGTAATAAATGTCCTCTTTCCACGAAAAGAGGTAAAGTCCATTTTGTTTTAGTTTTATGAGACAAATCGATATGGTTTTTAAGTTCGACTGTAGTCGCATCTCATTATTTCGTTACATCCATCGAAGTGTACCACCACCGATCACTAATGATCAGCAAAGACATTCCCACCCTGTGTAACCTCAGGAAAAAACAACTTCTACTATTTTAATGCGAGAACTACCGATCACCACAGAATGTCCTCGTAATTTCGAAACCCCCATTGAAGTAAAGAAAAAACGATAATTTAAACTTCAAAGAAAAAAGTCTATATTAAGCAGTTTCTTACACCTTGCCGAACAAATTAAATGACCTGAGAGCATCTCTCGCGTTCAGTGTCTGTAAATAAACTGTCATGCACGTGTGTATCGCAACCATTTCAGACAATCTTTCACGGCGTTGGCACGCATGTCGGAAAAAACAGCTTCATTTTACGTTTGACAACAATTAGCTATAATTCAAGAGAACGTAGCTGTTTTGTACACTATGACAGGGTTCCTTTTACCAGTGCAGTGCTATATCATACTGGTGATTACAAAGCAAATCGTAAGAGCATGTGTAGTTGGGGGATTGAACTTCCGTTAAAAGATATCGCCGCAGAGAAAAGAAAAAAGAAAGAAATGCTTGTCAAGAATCATTCCGTGGTGTTAAAAGCGGCACATCGTTGATATCAATTTGATAGGCTAATTAATGAAATTGTTCATAAGAGTCACTCTACATGGTGAGCAACTTTTTTATTTCAAAAGTCGGATTACGCTCGCCAGGTAGGACAACTGGGAATCCATGGAGGGAACACGATGTTCTTTTCAAGGAACATTATTTGGAAATGACATTTGAAGCTGACGACAGAGGGAATCTATAACCCACTGCATACATTTCGCGTAAAGACCGCGCTATTAAAAAACAGAATTGTAACGCCTATGTTACCATCAGCCTGTATAAAAAGCGGACCTGAGCCTACAGGCACACGGTCGCTGTTAGTGTTCGCTTTCAGCCAGAAATGCTGTCCCAAATACTGTCCGCAATTTGGAATATAGTGTATCCACTCAACCACGTATTTGCGTTGGATCCTGTAGATACGTCTTTTAATGACTACAGCGACTGAGGAATCATATTGGTGCTACTCCCGTATCTCTAAACGAGTCAGGTATTTTTTTAACCAAACTGCTAAGGCTCCCATACACCAAGAACTCCAGCGCTGTTTTTAAACAGCCCCTCTGCATTTTGTAACTGCTCCTGGGTGTCTGCCCCGCGCTCCCTGCAGCTTAGTCCATGGGACCGACCCACTTTACGTCTGACCTGTACGGAGGTAGGAGAGCGCTATATCTAAGAGGGGAAACAGGACGAGCTGAGTTAATGCGATAGGAGCGCGTTTTGACCACTCTGTGGAAATGGGAACATTGTGTCGTAGCTCAGCCCACCATGTACAGTGTGTAACGCCAGCACTAAACGAAGCTCTCACCTGCAACACGAGGTAGTAGAAGAGATAGTACAAACAATTACGGTGGAGTTTCCATTTATGAAAATACATGGTATGGGGTAAGGACGAAGATTTTGCGACACATCTCCAAACTACATGCAGGTAGTCCGAAGTACATCTGTGTCTCTCAGGTGGCATTCACGTCTATCACTCACACATATGTGGCGATCCTATTAATTATACAGGTATCGGTCCATTGGATCAGGTGATTCGTTATCGAATTTGCTTCCACAGTCTGGTGTAAAGTTTCACCACCTGTACTGTAGGATGACCGTATCCATCGGACTATCTATCACTGGAGGTTTTTGATGTCACTTCTGTCCATGCAATCATGACATAACCACTCGTTCCGTGTTCCAAAATTGCTTGTAAATGTAGTACAGATACCAACATCTTACGCAAATGCACTACTTTTCTGATCGGGAGGCATATTATAGCACTGTACTCGATTGCATCCAGTCGCCTCCACCCACATATTCCCCATTTGCAGTGCCTTTCCTCTGTTTTTTGTAGGTCTGTTTATGTGCTTGTGTTGCGGATGGCTCCCAGACATACAGAAAACAGAGCAAACGTGCTACAACTGTAGATTATGCAATTGGAGGTGACTGCTTGCATTCGAATGCAGTGCTATACTATGCTGCCCGACCAGAAAAATAGTTCGCATGCACTGGGTGTTGTATTGCTGTACTATATTTACAATCAATTTTGGAACACAGAACGAGTGGTTATGACATGATTGCATGGACAGAAGTGACATTAAAAAATAGTTCCATATCAATGGCATCCTTCCAATCCTGACTGTCCACTGGTTACGCTTTTGACTACTACATAATGATTGACTGCCACCACTCTGTTGAGATGGAGGGAATCTTGACGAAACACTGGATATCTGCTACTTGTCACTGTGGAACGTGGGATTAAATGTAGAGGTTTGGACGCGTTCCTCATTGCTAAAGGCTCGTCCTATTTCCATATGCTGCGATACCTTACACATGTTTTTTTTTTCTTATTTTCTCACCAATAACATAACAGTACCTCTTTTTATTTGTGCTACCTCAAGAGTGTTGTGAACAGCACCTTCCGACGATGGTCAACACCAGAACAGTAATCATGTACATGACTGCAGAATGAAGGAACAATACGTTTCGAAATGGAACACCCTTTTGATGGGAAGATGAGATTAACTGTACAGGTCATCACCTTTGAGTGGTTGTTGGAGGCGCTCTACAATACCAAAAACTCTTCCACTTTACATATATTGCGACGTCTTCCACATTTTTGTCAATGAGGAACATCCCATCTGTGGTTATTTCTACCAGCCTGTGGTGTGTAGCTGTATAGTTCATGCCATGCGATGTTCAGTTTTCTGTGAGAGCCAGAGAACAGAAACGTTTTTACGTGGATTTAGCAGCAGTTGACATTGGTCAAAGTCATGGTAGAAAAAAACAAAGTGAATGGCGGAGTACACTGATTGTGTGTGCTACAACCGAAAAAACCGATCTATCAAACTACTTATGAAAGTGCAACACAGGAATCCTATTGTGTGATCGATAGTCTCTAGGACATGGTCATCCTACAGTACAGGTGATGAAACTATACACCGGTCTGTGGAAGCGACTTCGATCAAGAGCCACCTGCTACAATGAATCAATACATGTAAATTTAATAGAATCGCCACATATGTTTGCGTGATAGACACGAATGTACCTTGAGAGACACAGATGTCCTTCGGACTACCTGTATGTAGTTTGGAGATGTGTCGCAAAATCTTCGTCCTTCCTCCATGCCATGTATGACGTGTAGTCTTCCTAATTTTCCCAACAAGAAACACCACCCTGACTGTTAGTACTATTTCTTCTACTACCTCCTACGGCACGGGAAAGCTTCGTTTGGAGCTGGCCTTACACACTGTGCACGATTGTCTGGGCTATGACACCATGTTCCCATTTCCACCGAGTGGTCAAACGCTCTCCTGTCGTATTAACTCAGCTCGTCCTGTTTCCCCGCAGGATGCAGAAGGCCTTAGACATAGTGGTTTCCGACTTCACTACAGGTCAGACTTAAATTGGGTCGATCACATGGAGGGCAAGGCAGAGACTTAGGAGCAGATACAAGATGCAGAGGGGCTGTCTAAACACAGCGCTGGTGTTCTTGGTGTATGGGATCCTTAGCAGTTAGGTTAAAAAAATAAAAAATAAAACAGATGACTCGTTTCGTGATACGAGAGTGGCACGAATATGATCCACCAGTGGCTGTAGTCGTTAAAAGCCGTCTCTTCAGGATCCAATTCAAATATGTTGTTGAATGGATAGACTTGATTCCTAAATGCGGAGAGCATTTGGGACAGTATGTCTGCCTGAAAGCGTAACACTATCAGCGACCATGTGTGCCTGTAGCCTAAAGACCAATTTTTATGCAGGGTATCGTATCAAAGGCGTTATGCTCATGTTTTTTAATAGCGCGATCCTTACGCGAAATGTGTGTTGTGGGTAGTAGAATCCCTCTGTGGTCAGCTTCTGATGTCATTTCTCAATAGTGTACTCGAAAAGAGCATCGTGTTCCCTCTGTGGATTCCCAGTTGTCCTACATGGCCAGTGTAATCCGATTGCCGAAAAAAACTACACTCGCCATGAAAAGCGACTCTTATGATCAATTTCATTAATTAGCCTACCAAACTGATATCAATAACGTAACGCCTGGCGGGTGGAAGGAATGGCAATGGCTCCACGGAATTTTCGTTACGGCAATTTATTTTAACAAAATTTCATTCCCTTTCCTACACGATATACTCTCACGATTTGTTTCGTAAACGCAAGTACGATATTACGTTGCATTGGTAAAAAGATAACTGTCACAGTGTACAAAACAGTAACATTGTCTTGAATTACAGCTTCTGGTTGTCAAAAGTTAAATGAATGTATTTTTTTCCGACATGTGTTCCAATGGCGTGAAAGATTATCTCAATTGGTTATAATACACACGTGCATGAGAGTTTATTTGAAGGCACTGAACGCCAGAGACGCTCTCAGGTCGTGTAATTTGTTCAACAAGCTGCAAGAAATTGGTTGATATAGATTTTTTTTTCCTTGGACCTTAAATTCTCGCTTTTTCTTTACTTTAATGACGGTTTCGAAATAACGAGGACATTGTGTGGTGATCGGTAGTTATCACATCAAAATAGTCGAAATTCTTTTTTCCTGATTTTACACAGGGCGGGAATGCCTGTGCTGATTATTTGTGATTGGTGGAAGTCACAAAATAGTGAGATGCGACTGCAGTCGAACGTAAAAACTGTACCGATTTGTCTCATAAAACTAATAGAAAATGAGCTTGACCTATTTTCGTGAAAAGAGGACATTTATTATGGTCGTAAATGTGTTTTGCTTATTTTAACAGAGGCTTGAATATAGATGCGTTGACGTCAAATACAATTGTTCCTTATCGCCAAACAGCGGGCTGCTATGGGTGAGGCGAGGGGGGTGGCGTGTGTGCTGTGGTGGCCGCTGGACACAGCCGCTCTCTTTCCAGGGGTCTAGGGTGTGGGGCTCTGTCGCTATATTTTAGACGAACACTTTGCACATGATGCGGTCGTCCTTTAATTTCCCAATCTTCGGTTCACTATACACGCTACTGGTGTAGGAGCATTGCCTTAAGGCGGCGGGCAGATGGTGGAAAGCCGTGTTTTGCTAACCAACTGGACAGTTCTCCGGCTGTTTAATTTTCTCTTCTGTTGTCTAGGACAACAGATGGAAAGATGGAAAGCCGAGTCCAGCTAGTGACCACAGAGAGTGACAGCAAAGGGCGGACATAGCCTGCCCGTGACGCGAGGCGGTCGGCGGATCAGCTGTTCGGAGCATGTGTCCGTCCCCCCCCCCCCCCCCCCCTTGTCGGTGGATGGAGGGAGGGAGGGAGGAGGGGGACCTCGTTTTCCGGCAGTTTGTGGTCTCCTATTGAGGAGAATGCACGTTCGACTACCACCTCTTCTGCACTCTGGAGTCTGTTAGGACGATGTTCTGCATTATGATCCGATCATTAAGAGTGCTGGTTTATCCACAACAGTTTCGTAGTGTATTAAGAATTGTGCTGCATTTTTTCCATCAGTTGTCCTAGCTTTTATTATCTTCGATTACTTGGTCTGCTGCATAGTTTTTGGGAAGACGTCTGCAGTGAACTCTGACGTCAGTCAGTGATAAATACTGTATGCTTACAGGAAATACACTTTTTAAACTGCTCTCTGTCCAACACCAGCATCTCTTCAGTACAACGTATTTCCCACCAAAAAGGACAAAGATAGTACCTTACACGCCAGCCTTTGTACCACCAGCATGTAGGTGTTGGGTAGAGTTTGAGTACGTCTGCCGCTAGTTTCGAGTTGTATTGCGAAATTTTTTCCCAGCAGGATAACACCAGTTCTATGGTATCGTCAGTTTTTACGTTGCATTGAGCTTTTATGCCGTCCTTGCCTAGCACTATGCTTATAGTTGTGTAATTAGGCCTGATCTTTGTGGTTAATTCCGATATTTGCATCAGTTTCGAGTGGCACCGCGAAATTTTTTCACAACTGGATAACACCAGTTGTACGGTATTGTTAGTTTTCGCCCTGTATTGCACTTTTCGCAATCCTTGTGTAGTCCTATGCATATAGTTGTGTAATTAGGATCGATCGTTGTGCTTAATTACGTAATTCGGGTCGATCTTTGCGTCAGTTTCCCGACCAAAATAAATAAAGTACACTAACCTAATCTTCCTCTCACGCATCTGGATATTTTTCATGTGCTAGGGGGCGCAATTGGGCTTTCCATCCTGGGGTACCAGGGTTGGAGTCCTGGAAAGGACACAGCCATTTTTAATTTCCCACCAAATCCAAGCGCCTTTGTTGGTTTAATTGTGTTAGGGGAGTGTATTTGGGCTATCCATCTAGGAGCATCAGTGTTCGAGACCCAGAAAGGGTACGACCAATTTCAATTTTCAGTCAGTTCCAAGTGCCTCTGGTCGTTTAATTGTTTTAGGGGTTGCACTTGGGCTTTCTGCCCTTGAGGACCAGCGTTCTAGTTCAGGAAAGGACATCACCCTTTTTCATTTCCTACCAGTTCCCGTGTGGAGGTTGAGGTGGGATGTCAGCACAGGCCTTGGACAAAACAATTCCCTTAAAATTTCGAAAATCCCGCCAAAATTCGAAATTCTCTCCAATAGGGTCGGTTTGTTCGAGGTTGCGGGTGGAAAGGGGAGGAGGGGGGGCCGGGCACACACGTGCAGATTAGAAAACATGGGATGTCTTCTTGGGTCAGGAGTGGGCTGGGGCGGAGTTGGGCGTTGTTCGGGAGGGTGTGATTAATTGCTCAATTTAATCAATTTGCATGTCAATTTGATATCAAAATTGCGCTGGCACCCCCACTAACCTACTACTTACAGGAGTTTTGTATGGAAGTCATTCTGCAGCCACCTTATTCACCAGATCTTGGACCATCTGACGTTCACCTCTTCCGCTCTCTATCTAACAGCCTTTGAGTAACTTCCTTTCCAGATGAAAATGCGCACTGAACAACGGTCGACGAGTTCTTCGCTACAAAACCACGTGATTACTACAGTCGCGGATTCTAAAAGTTACTCCAGCGGTGGCAGGCTGTTGTGAATAGTGAAGGAGTATATATTATTGA
The DNA here is from genome assembly GCF_023898315.1 of Schistocerca nitens. NCBI lineage: Eukaryota > Metazoa > Arthropoda > Insecta > Orthoptera > Acrididae > Schistocerca > Schistocerca nitens. Next base: position 645,241,560 of record NC_064618.1, on the reverse strand, counting down.
TGACTAAAACTTGTTTCATGTCTATTCCTTGTGTTTATTTAACTTATGGAAAAACGCTACGAACTTATGCTCCAACGCATTCATATATTCATACATCCTCATAAGTGTCTTCCTCAAATTAAGGCCTATGTTTGATACTAGTAGACTTCTCTTGGTCAGGAATCCCCTTTTTGCCAGGAGTGGTCTGCGTTTATAACCTTCTTTATTCGTTCGTCAAGGGTTTTTTTGTTTCCAAGGTAGCAGAATTCCTTAACTTACTCTTTCAGTGACTACTTATTTTTAACTTAAGCTTCTCCCTATTCTCATTTCTGCTACTTCTGATCACTTTGGAGTTTCTTCGGTTTCGTTTTAATCAATATTCTGTACTCCTTATGCTGTTCATTCCATTCAACAAATTATGTAAATCTTCTACGTCTTCATTGAGGACAGGGAACGTTGTCCCTGTATCCATTCACATAAAATTTTAATTCCAGTCCTGAACCTTCGTTTTATTTCCGTCATTCCTTCTTCGATGTGTAGTTAGATTAGTAGGAGCAGAGGCTGCATTCTTAATCGTCACCCTTTTAACTCCGAGCACTTCGTTCTTTGTCTTTCATTCTCATTTTTCCCTCTTGGTTCTTGCGCGTATTATATTTTACACGTCTCACCCAACAGCTTACTCCCAACTTTCCCAAATTTCGAACATCTTGCACCAAGAGCATCTTTATGTTTTCGCGCGACGCAACGCTTGCTCCATTAAATTTCTGATGTGCATGATGATAATGATGATGTTGGGTTTTTGGGCGCTCAACTGCGCTGTTATCAGCGCCCGTACAAATTCCCAACCTTTGCTCAGTCCAGTCTCGCCACTTTCATGAATGAGGATGAAATAATGAGGACAACACAAACAACCAGTCATCTCGATCAGATGTGCAGTCGCATTTAATTCAGCTCCTTCTTCTAATATTTTGGCTATAATCCGTTTGGCCATCTCCAGATTGAGCCGAAAGACTGGAGCTCCAGCAGTCATTCCGTACTTTTAAGCTTGTGGCCTCAGCTTGGCTAAATCATGGAAGCGTGCGCTCTCTGTACGGAATTTATAAATATGTCGCGATAGTGTAGCTGAGAGTGGTATATCGACCTCCCACCGTGGATCGACTGCACAGCCTCACATGTAATCCATGCGTATGTATACTACTTTGTCGCAGACAAACGTCTCTGTCCCCTTTGTATCTGTGGCGCGGTCCGCGAGTTTAAGAGGACGGAGCTAGTCCTGGGGCATTAGTTGTGAGGCCCTCTCTGAAGATGACCGAAGATATACAGTCGAAATAATAGCAGAAGAAGCTGAATTTAGGCGGTGTCTAGCACCATTTTACCCTTACGAAGAGACCTCAAGACATTGTGTTGTTCGCGTATTCTACATTCTTGGCTTCAAGACTTATCGATAGCTCACACTCTCTCTTTGGCTCCCGCGGTGTCGAGGTAGTTCCCAGCCCTGCGAGATGTCGGTTAGTGCCCAAGCGCAGTGTACACTGAAGCGCCAAAAAAACTGGTATAGGCGTGCGTATTCAAATACAGAGATACGTAAACAAGCAGAATACGGCGCTGGGGTCGGCAGCGCCTATATAAGACAACAAGTAAGATCGGTTAATGTTGGTGCAATGGCTAGTTATTAAGATTTCATTGAGTCTTAACGTGGTGTTACAGTCGGCGCACGAGCGATGGGGCACAGCATCTCCGAGATAGCGATGAAGTGTGGATTTTTCCCGTACGACCATTCCACGAGCCTGCCGTGAATATCAAGAATCCGGTGAAAGTTCAAATCTCCGACATCACTGCGGCCGGAAAAGATCCTGCAAGAACGGGATCAACGATGACTGAAGAGAATCGTTCAAAGTAACATAAGTGCAACCGTTCCGCAAATCACTGCAGATTTCTATGCTGGGCCATCAACAAGTGTCAGCGTACGAACCATTCAACGAAACATCATCGATATGGGCTTTCGGAGCCGAAGGCCCAATCGTCTTCCCTTCATGACTGCAGGACACAAAGCTTTACGCCCCGCCTCGACCCGTCAAGAACGACATTGGACTGCTTGATGACAGAAAACATGTTACCTGGTCGGAAGAGTCTCGTTTCAAATTATATCGAGCGGGTGGACGTGTACGGGAATGGAGCTGTGAACGCATGGAGTCTGTATGTCAGCAGTGGACTCATCAAGCTGGTGGAGGCTCTGTAATGGCGTGGGGCGTGCGCAGTTGGAGTGATATGGGACCTCTGATACGTCTATGCAAGACTCTGAGGTAATAATAAATTTTAGCCAGGCCACTCTATGGACCGCGTTGTTAGAATAACTGATCGTCTTGTGTGAACTGCACTTCTGGCCAATTGTGAGACATGTGTTTCTGTTAGAGACCTATGCTCTGACGTACGTGTTTGTGTGTGTGTGTGTGTGTGTGCGTGTGTGTGTGTGTGTCACTTGTTCTAAAGGCGGGACCGACAAGTTCAAAATTTTCTTATTCTGTATAACGCTGTAAATCCAGCGTCACCGAGTATTTGTTTGAACAACAATCGAGATATCTGGGTACGTTAACTTTGCTTTAACGGTATGAACTGGCCAGCGCGCTTTAGATTGTAGTTACACGCCTTGTGAACTTGTTGATTTTTTCTTGTAAGCCTTCTACAGCCGTCCAGCGTGGCGCTGACTCAGTGCTGTTTGAAATCTTCGGGACCTTGTGCATTCCTCTGCTTGTGCATAAAAGTAAAAGCGAAGTGAAAATTCAGTGAGGGCAGCTGTTTGATTAATTTCCGCCTTTCTTGAGATTTCCCATTGCGCAGCAAAGAGAGTGGTTCATGTCAAATTATTTGTATCGTCAGATGTGACCGACTTGCGTAAAATTCCCTTGTGGCAACATGATGCATATGCATTGAGATTAATTTAGGACTGGAGACAAGTTAAATCTTCTCAACTGGGGAGAAATATGGATACCTTGATGCCCAAGATAGGGTGTGGCAACTGCGAAGACAAGAGGTAGAAACTCTCGCCGAGTGCAGGCGGGCATTATCTTGCTGAAATGTAAGCCCAGGACGGATTGCCATGAAGCACGACAAACGGAGCGTAGAATTTCGTCGACGTACCGTAAGGGTGAAGTGGATGACACCCAAAGGGGTGTAGCTATGCAATAAGACCATCGCTCCTAGTTATCTGGGATTAAGGCGGGTGAAAGGTCGGTATTCCACCGCTGCACCGCTGCTCCTCTCCAGACACCACTTCGGCCTGCAATCTCATTGACCGGAGAACAATGTTGAGTTCAACTTCGAATTAGGACCCAATGACCAGCAATGTCGTGTCTTGAGGCGCCTCGGAGAACAGTGGCATCTCAACCTGATTGTCGTCACCAGTATAGCCTCGTCAGGCTATGGTGTGGGATGGTGTGATGGTGTGGGATGCTATTTCTGTTCATTGCAGGACCTCTTTGGTTGTCATCCGTGCTACCCTTAAGCACAGCGGTAGGCCAGCGATATTCTATGCCCCGTTTAGTTGTCCTTCAAAGCAAGCCAGCCTGAGCTTACATCACAGCAATAAAAGTTTTTTTCGCGCAGCAACTTTTTCTATTGCTTGTCTTCGTGCTTGCCAAACCATAGCGTGACCCTCCCGCCGGAGGTTCGAATCCTCCCTTGGGCATGGCTGTGTGTGTGTGTGTGTGTGTGTTCGTAGCATAAGTTAGTTTGTGTGTAAGTCTAGGGACCGATGACCTTAGCAGTTTGTTCCTATAGGAATTCACACACGTTTGAACATTTTTGAGCCAAACCATTCATTTGCCGGCAAAGCCGACGTATCTCTCCCCAATTGAGACCGTTTGGAACGTTATCGAAGGCACTATTCAAAAAATGCAGGATTTTGACCATCTAACCTACCAACTGGACAGAATTCGGCACGATATCCCTCAGAAGCACATGCAAGACCTCTATCAATCAATAACATGCCGAATAACTGCTTGCATAACAGACAGAGGTGTACCAACACGTAACTGACCTGATCAATGTCTCAAGTTCCTTTTCTTGAATAGATCATTAAATTTTTCTGAAAAATTTGGAATTTCGTGGTAAGCTCATATGGGACCAAACTGCTGAGGTCATCAGTCCCTAGGCCTACACACTACTTAAACTAAATTACGCTAAGGGCAACACACACCCATGCCCAAGGGAAGACTCCATCCTGCGACGGGGGCAGCCGTACGGACCGTGGCAACGTGCCTTAGACCGCGCGGCTACCCATCGCTGCCAATTTTTCTGAAATTGTCTTTGTTTGTTTCTCTGTAAACGAATATCATCTCCAGCGATTCCCTTCTCATTTGGATAATTCATTTATGGTGCGTCGGTTTTTTTTTTTTTTTTTAATTTTGGAAGTATACCTGGCGTGCAATCAGTACAGAGTATTGGAGAGAGTCAGAGTAACATCATAACCGAAATCAAAGCGCCGTTACTGCACTGAGGATGTCAACATATGATCCATATCAACGTCGTTCGATAATAGTTTCAAGCGCATACATTTCCAAAGTGCTTTAGAAAGTTCCAAGTTAATCAGAGCCACCGAAGGTTTGCTTACAGCTTGGAACTACCGTCAGTGAGCACGGCCAGCACTTCGATGCTGTTGGCAAACGTTGTAGTCAAGATGCTACTCTATTAGAGTTGTTTTACTGAGAGAGAGAATATTACAAAATAACGCAAAAAACAAAAGAAATTTACAAAACTGGAACAAAAAAGGAGCTTCCATGAAAGTTCAGTTATTATCTGAAAAGTCACCTTCTAGATCTTAAACAGCATCCATTACAAGAATGGATTCACGTCATCGGTACTTCCTATCCAAAGGTTCAAAAACTTGTAATGAAGTAATTCGACCGGTCCTGAAAAATGGCAACGGCCGGGAGTGCGGTGTGCCGACCACATGCCCTTCGTAACCGCATCCGGTGACGCCTAAGGGCTGAGGATGACAGAGCGGCCGGTAGGTACCGTTGGGTTTTCTAGGCCTGTTCGGACAGTGTCTGTTTGCTTGAAGTATTTCAGCTGTGTAAAGACATCGTTTGTCTGCGGAAGACTGGTTTTGGGAAGCAGAGTTTGCTGTCTACAACGCCATATGATGAAGGTGAAAATTCTCTCAGAAGTGTTATTTTACAGTCTGTTGTTGTGGGATATATAAAGTTAGTTATTAATGTATTCATTGAATATTAAATATTTAATTTATTTTTGGGTAGACCACTCTACATAATCAAAAAGTCTGGTCGATGTTTTCGGGTCCATCAATATTTATAAATAGATGAGGAAATCCAAACCAGCATCAATGGTTTGCTAATACCACACATTTCTCATTTGAACAGAATCCTCTCCACGGGGAAGGTCTTAAGCCCGAGGTTCTTATCATTTACATACAGTCCACATGGTATTCACAATACCCGACCGGCTAGATTAAGTTTCATAGTGTTTCTGCCCTACAATTTCATGAAAATACTGTCGTAGATGCTTTTGCGGAGTGTGTGCATGCAATGATAAACTATGTGCAGCACGGTCGGTGTGCAATGAAGATGTCTCTGGTTAAGAAATATTACGAACAAAACAATTCCGCCGGCCGCGGTGGCCGTGCGGTTCTGGCGCTGCAGTCCGGAACCGCGGGCCTGCTACGGTCGCAGGTTCGAATCCTGCCTCGGGCATGGGTGTGTGTGATGTCCTTAGGTCAGTTAGGTTTAAGTAGTTCTAAGTTCTAGGGGACTTATGAACTAAGATGTTGAGTCCCATTGTACTCAGAGCCATTTGAACCATTTTTGAAAACAATTCCGTAGCAGCATTTGTAAGATCGAAGTTACAAGGAATCGAGAAAGAGCAATTCAAGCGTAACAAAGTCTGTGGCGAGAGTCAAGAACCTGTCTCGGCAAGGATGTAACGATAGGGTCTGCAATAAGCACGGAAAACACTGTAGCTTGAATAACTGGCGCTGTAATTTCAAACCATGGGCAGAGGAACTGTCCGGCGGAGTCGACGGGAACGGGGCTTCAACTGACTTCTCGCATCTCTATCGATCTGTAATAAACAGGATGTTGGCATGTAACTGTCTGACAGTGCCAGACAAAGATACCGCTACTTTGTTTTTTGCGTAAATTCATTCTGATTCAGCACGTACTTGAGCCACATGCGTCGGATGTTCCAGACTTCCAGAGAGAATAAAACTAACAGTTTCAGTTCAAAAAAATGGTTCAAATGGCTCTGAGCACTATGGGACTTAATATCTATGGTCATCAGTCCCCTAGAACTTGGAACTACTTAAACCTAACTAACCTAGGGACATCACACAACACCCAGTCATCACGAACAGTTTCAGTATTTGCGGTAAACAGCGTTTCTGTTTCGCAGCATCGTTTCTAAACCAAGTAATCTTTTGGTCCAAGAATGGTTCATTGGAAAATCGATTCTACTGTATTTTAAATTATACTCTACTGATGCATTTTACGTTCTCTGAATAAAAGTATCCGGATACCTATATACAACGCGGAATTGATCAGTATATGCCGCGTGGTTATAATTAAAATGCCGCTGCTCACAGAGGTACATTGTGGGCTGTAATTAACCATTAGTCAACGAAACTTTCTGGGTATCCTATTGCGTTAAGGCGGAAACGGTTAGCGCTGGAAGAAAGTAAGTTCCAATCTTGGCCACCATGTGGTAATCTGGTGCTGAAACGAGAATGACATACAGATATGTTTACGTATGTAATGGATTAGTAACGGGTCCTTGATCAGTGAGAAAGCCATAATGTTGACGTTATTATTAACCACCATTGCGACTGGTGGCCAAAATCGGAACTAATTTTTTTCAAGCTTAAATAGGTTACGTATTAACACATTAGAATATCTACCAATTTTCAGTGCCGTACGACACTTACGGTCCTCGCTGTGCCTCTGTGAGTAGCTTTACTTTGATTATAACCACCTGGTTACAATTAAGCACCTTCTATGAAGCAATGGTTGCGCGACAGTAATATTCCTGAAACAGTCTGGCCTCTTGGCGTCTCGAATTGTACCAGATGAACACTTTTGGCATGAGTTAGAACCTCGACTTGGCCCCAGCCTACAGCGCCTGACAACATTGATGAAGTAGCTGCAAGGCAGTGTATCATAGAAATTTGTAAAATCAAATGCCATAAAAGTACGCCTTTTGAGCAAAATTGACACAGATAAGCCACTACTGACCATAAAAGCCGGCCGTTGTGGCCGAGCGGTTCTAGACGCTTCACACCGGAACCGCGCTGCTGCTACTGTCGCAGGTTCGAATCCTGCCTCGGGCATGGATGTGTGTGATGTCTTCAGGTTAGATACGTTTAAGTAGTTTCTAAGTCTAGGGGACTGATAACTTTAGATGTTAAGTCCCATACTGCTTAGAGTCATTTGAACCATTTTGACGATAAAAGTTATGATTGATTTAAGCTAGTGTTCACTGAGTGTGAACTGGTATTGAAGTGTGAAAGAACAGCTACGTGTCAGCCTAAAGTAAGATACTTTATTTCATGCCTGTTATTAGTCGTTATGCATTGGCTACCAGCGTTTACGTTTCTGCTCAATAACACACAGACAGGTATAGAAAAGATAAAAATACACAGAGCGGTCAGAAACAGCCTGTAAACTTTTTAAAGGTGTTACAGTGTAGGCTGTGCTGAGAAATAGTTATTAAGAAAAATATAGATATTTTACGTCCTCTTCGAGATAATTATCGCTGTAGTTAGTCAATGAGGCCGTTGCGGGCGCAAATTCAAGCGTCCCGCCAGAGACCGTGTCGCCAGACGTATTCTTAGTTTGGTTTTCCGAAGCGGAACAAGAGAGCCATACAAAAATTGTATATGGGACAGTAGTAAAGGATCGAACGCGAGCAAAATGTTGAGCAGTCTCATGAGCTATCATCTACGCTATGAGGACAACTGACACTGAATCTGACGGGCCATTTGAATTTGCGCGCAAGGGTCTGATTAGTAAACTTCAATACTAACTAACACGTAAACGAAGCAACGAATCGAATTTTTTTCTTAATTCTCAGCACAACGTAACAGACAACACACTTAGAAACTTGTCAGTCTATTTCTGACAGCCCTGTATTTCTTTCACCACGATATTATATGTTATTTTATCCATGCTAGAGCTTACTGAAGTAAGTGAATGTTATTCACTTAACTCCATCAAGACTCTTTATATCCAGTTTTCACGAACATTATCTGCAATTCAGCGTAGTACACGTGGTTTGCTTTGCCAACAGAGATACAAGTAAACTGTTACATACAACGTATTTCAGGAATAATGTTGCTAACTCTTCTCCGTTTCCTGCAGGACATAAACAGTAAAGAAACAAACCGCACACAATACTTCTGGACGACTTCGATTTTCTGTCATCGTTTCCTTTAACAATACGGCAAGCGATTTCATTAAATTCGTGTAGAAAGGAATATTTTGGTTATGTGGGCTTTTAGCGAAGCACTGCAATATTCTATTTGTCCGACAGTTCCCTTCTTCAGGCCATTTTGAGAGTAATGATTTACCGTGAGGTAACAAAAATCCTAGGATACCTCATAATATTGTGTTAGACCTCCTTTTGCCCATCATATTGCAGCAATTAAACAAGTCATGGACTCAGAAAATCGTTGGCCCTCTGCAGAAAAATTTAATTATGTTGCCCCTATAGCCATCCGTAATTGCGAAAGTGTTGCCAGTGGAGGATTTTGTGCACGAAGTGAGCTCACGATAATGTCCGATAAATGTTCGATAGGTTTCATGTCCAGCGATCTCGGTGGCCAAATCATTCGCTCGGTTTGTCCAAAATGTTCTTCAAACCAATTTCGAACAGTTATGGCCCGGAGATATGTTGGGGACAAGAAGTACGTGTATAGCTGCAAATGGTCTGCAAGTAGACGAACATAATCAGTTCCAATCATTGATCGGTTCAGTTTTACCAGAGGGTCCAGAACATTCCATGTAAACACATCCCACACCATTATGGAGACACCACCAGCTTGACAGTGTATTGTCGACAACTTGGGTCGATGGCTTCGTGGGCTTGGCGCCACACTCGACCCCTGCAATCATCTATTACCAAAAGAAATCGGGACTCATCTCACTGGGCCACGATTTTCCAGTCGTGTATGGCTCTAACGACACGTTCAGGAGGTCCGGGATAGGAGCTACAGGCAATGTCGTGCTCTTAGCGAAGGCACGCGTTTCGGTCGTGTTGTTAACTTTAATTTTAATTACTTCGAGTAAGCTTATGGCTGTCTAGTCTCAGTAGTGTAATTCTGTTTGAGAGATGTTTAATAACGGATGCTTCGTCCTCCAAAACTACTTTCATTCTAATGAACGACGCTGTGATAGCAGCGAATATTTATTTACTCCATTCATTAACGGAGTTTGCAGCCATCATTAGTACTGTGCTCCTACAGTTAAGATGATTCTTTTGTGCTGCTTCGTATTGATATCGGTATTCCTCCGCGTACTGATGTCATCTCCTTCATGAACTACATAATGAAGGTTCTAAGATGAGAACAGTGACATTTAGTATTACAACGGTATTTTATTTGCTCGTTTGTCATCCAGCACCCAAGAAAAAATAATTAGAAGCACAAAACAATGTACTCTACGATAAACCACTAAACCCTTTCACACTGCAGTTCTTGATAATTTGTCTGTTCCTAATACGATCGCATTTTGCGCTCATGTTCTTTCAAGGCCTGGTAAAATATTAATCGAGTCATTTGAATAACGTTTTTCCACGATTATACCGCATCAGGGCATACAACCAAGTTCTTGAGACTCAAACAACTATCACAGCCTCTCTACAGTCCATCGACAGCCGTCGATGACTTTATTTCAACTGTTAGATACTATCTGACCTGATATCCCATACCTACCATCGGTAGCCAGCCAGACACCATGTGGAAAAAATAATTAAAAAAACAATAGAAAACTAAATAATTTCAAAAAATGGTTCAAATGGCTCTAAGTACTATGGGACTTAATATCTGAGGTCAGAACTACTTAAGCCTAACCTAAGGACATCACACACAGCCATGACTGAGGCAGGATTCGAACCTGCGACTGTAGGAGCAGCGCGGTTCCGTACTGAAGCGCCTAGAACCGCTCGGTCGCAACGGGCGGCTAAATAATTTCAAGTGGAACTATTATTCCTAAGGGATCTTACACACTCGAATACATGTTCTCCCCCTGCCAGATTGTAGTTACAGAGTTTAGCACAGCAGACATTGCTGTTATTGGTGTTGTTGTTTTTGTTGCTGTGGTCTTCAGTCCTCCACGCCAGTCTGTCCTGTGCCACAGTTTTAATCACCTATGAATTTTAAAGAACAGCGTACATTCCAATGCAGAGTGAGTATTCATTATGGCAGTTACCTGCTCACAGAAACCAATTTCTGTCTCCCAGTCAAATAGATGATTGTTTGGTGCCTCAGGTTATGTCCTACTAACCAATCCCTTCCTTTACTTGTGCCATAAATCGGATATAGAATGCACGCCATCACTGGTGTAGGGTAAAAACGAATGGCTGTAGCACTGATCCTTGATATATTTGCTTGTTATTGTGATCTCCCTTTGCTGATTTTGCATTGATTTAAGCTGCGTACAAACTGTAAGACCATCACAAATATTCAAGTTTCTTACATGCAGTTGATGACGCATCGCAAAGACTCATCACACTGAATCTGGTCTGAGGCCATTTGTACTGCCTGGGTACGTTAGTGCTGCGGCAGGTGGCTGACGCCCGTAGCACTGGCAGCAAATGGCAGCTGTCTGGCGGGTGACACTGAGCCGGCACGTATCCGCTCAGACCGCCGCACGGCGTCGATCACGCAGACAGCGGCGGCCGAGTTAAGCGGCTTGGGTGTCACGGCCGCATTTACCGCACCTGCAATGATTAACAGCGCCCGGGGACCACAGCGAGCAGAGGTCGCCCCACTTAGCACCACTCGAGGGAGTCCGTTGGTCACATGATTCCTGGATGCCGAGCTTGCAAGCTGTGCCGTAGAGTACAGAGTCGACACGTCTGCTGCGGGTTATCCACGGACTTGGCTCTTCCGTCAGGATGTAGCCAATACACGATTCGTTTTACATAACTGATTGATCAAATCACTTACACAGCCGTCTCAATACCCCGACGGCAGCCACCGCGTACACTCCGGCAACACACTGTGGACACCGCTTGTGTTGTCAGCCGCTACGAACACTATTATGATTGTGACAAACACACATAAGCGTGTCAGTTCCGGACCCAATATTTTCCTGAATAATGTTGACATGGGGCATCGTCCGTTGCCTGGCATAGGCCCACAGAAATATGTATTAATCGGTAAACTGATGACAGTTCGTGATTTTGAAACAGACTGGGCATTGAACTTTGATTATGGTTTTACCAAGTGATTGATTTCCTGTCAGAGAGGCCACAGTTCATAGAAATTGAAGGAAAGTAATCGAGTAAAACGCAAGAGATTTCAGGCGTTCCCCAAGGTAGTGTTATAGGCCCTTTGCTGTTCCTTATCTATATAAACTGTTTGGGAGACAATCTGAGCAGCCGTCTTCGGTTGCTTGCAGATGACGCTGTCGTTTATCGACTAATATAGTCATCAGAAGATCAAAACAAACTGCAAAAAATACGATTTAGAAAAAATATCTGAATGGTGCAAAAGCTGGCAGTTGACCCTACATTACGAAAGTGGAAGATCATCCACATGAGTCCTTAAAGGAACTCGTTAAACTTCGGTTATACGATAAACCAGTCTAATCTAAAAGCCGTAAATTCAACTAAATACCTAGGTATTACAATTACGAACAACTTAAATTGGAAGGAACACATAGAAAATGTTGTGGGGAAGGCTAACCAAAGACTGCGTTTCATTGGCAGGGCACTTAGATAGGGAGACTGCCTACACTACACTTGTCCGTCCTCATTTAGAATACTCCTGCGCGGTGTGGGATCCCTACCAGGTATGACTGACGGAGTACATCGAAAAAGTTCAAAGAAAGGCAGGACGTTTTGTAATATCGCGAAATATGGGAGAGAGTGTCACTGAAATGATACAGGATTTGAACCGGACATCATTAAAAGAAAGGCGTTTTTCGTTGAGACACAATCTCCTCACGAAATTCTAATCACCAAATTTCTCCTCCGAATGCGAAAATATTTTGTTGAGACCGACGTACATAGGGCGGAACGATCACCACGATGAAATAAGGGAAATCAGAGTTCGTACTAAAAGATATAGGTGTTCATTCTTTCCGCGCGCTATACGAGATTGGAATAGTAGAGAATTGTGAAGGTGGTTCGATGAACCCTCTGCCAGGCACTAAAATGTGATTTGCGGAGTATCCATGTAGATGTAGATGTAGATGTAGATGAAGGCTGAGAAGTTTCCCTAGCCACGCTACATGTTACTCTGCGGCATTATGTAATAGCTCTCTGTACCGTTTAACACAGCATTGCACACACCATAACACGCAACTCAAAAGTTGCGAAACCAGTTGTGTGAGTCTGTAATCGACTTCAATAAATACCTCTACAACGGACCATTGAACTTTTCATTCAGTTTTGTATTTTAATAGCTTGTCCACCTGTATATATATACCTCAGATGCTGTATGAATAAGTCTCTTAATTATGTGTAACTACTTTACTTGTGGCTGTAACACCATTCGTTATCGTACGGTAGGCTTTAGCAAACCCTTCTGTAATAAGTAGACAGGGCAAAAATAATTAGTTACCGGTACCCACAGAAGGCTAGAATCTAATAAAGTAAAACATTCCATCTAGCCTTGACATGACCTCACTTCGGTAAGGAAGACAGTCGGCAATTTTTTCCAGGTATGCCGTATCTAGTTGAAACTACCCAGTGTTACCAGCGGCGATGTAAACTGTTTCGATTCATCCGAACTTTCACATTGTCCTAGGCACTCTATATGATATGAAGATGCAGTGATTTAGCGGTCCATTCAAGGTGTCAAAACACACGTGGATGTTCGATAAACCAGAAATGTAAACATGCAGCTCTGTAAACACTTGGAGGTCAGGAACATCATAGAGAGGTCGCGGAAATGGCAACACTTGATACTGAAAACATTGAATTAAACATCCTGGTTCGTGCTCACGGTAATCCAAACGAGTGAACCCAGTCGTGATACGAAAACATTACAAAATTACTTCCGCTCTGAACTACACCACCCGCACAACGCACGCTAAATCCCTCATTGTGCTGTCAGAGCACTAGACGACTTGCATTATCTGAAAAGAGGTGAAACTGTGAATCGCTTTGATACGCCTCACTCAGCTTCTATTCAATTTTTTTGTAGTGTGACATAGAAGATGTGTAATGTTATCAGCCAATCAAAGCAAAGGCATTTTTCAAGATACTCGACTCCTAATTTTTTATGCACTTATCTTCGTAATGTTCATTCGGAAATTGGTTGAACTGGACCTGCATTCACTATATCAGCAAATTCAGTCGGCTTCAAAACCGACGGTCGTTGACCAAGCGTGAAATTTGTCACTTGTCCTTGTAGGGTAATAACTGTTGTTACATGGCTCTGAGTGGTACCCTATTCCTGGTAGACACGTAGTCATTCTACGTTTTCTCACTAACAAACTGGTGAACATCATTCACAGCGTGTCCATGGGCATGTTCAAATACGATAGCTACTTTCAGTCATAGTCACACATACACATGTCGAACCTCCCGAAGTTGTAGTGATACAGATTTTGTTCTCTGCCACTTCTGCCGCGCAGGTTCGAGTCCTCCCTCGGGCATGTGTGTGTGTGTGTGTGTGTGTGTGTGTGTGTGTGTGTGTGTTGTCCTTACCGTAAGCGGGTTAGTGAAATAGTGTGTAAGTCTACGGACCGATGGCCTCAGCAGTTTGGTCCCTTAAGACTTAATACACATTTTGTAAGTAGACTGTTATGGTTTTTATGTTGGTAACGCCACGTAGTGCTCTGTATGAAAATCGCTGACTGCGCTGTGTGCAGTCTGTGGCTGGTTGGCATTGTTGGATTATTCACTCGTGTAGTATTGGGCAGCTACATATCAACAGCGCGTACCTTTGATCTGTTGGTGGTGAGCCGCCAGTAGTGGTGGATGTGGGGAGAGAGATGCCATAGTTTTGAGAGCGGACAATCTGGAGGTGTGTCCGTCAGAAACAGGAAATTTTTAAAACTAGAACAGGTAAATGCATTGTTTGTTCTCTATCAAAATCTTTCGTTTGCTAACTATGCCTATCAGTAGTCAGTGCGTTCAGTGGTTAGAATATTTTATTTACACTACTGGCCATTAAGATTGCTACACCAAGAAGAAACGCAGATGATAAACGGGTATTCATTGGACAAATATATTACACTAGAACTGATATGTGATTACATATTCACGCAATTTGGGTGCATAGATCCTGAGAAATCAGCCCCCAGAAGAACCACCTCTGGCCATAATGACGTCCTTGATACGCCTGAGCATTGAGTCAGAGCTCGGATGGAACGCACAGGTACAGCTCTCCTTTTAGCTTCAACACGATACTACAGTTCATCAAGTGTAGTGACTGGCGTATTGTGACGAGCCAGTTGCACGACCACCATTGACCAGATGTTTACAATTGGTGAGAGATCTGGAGAATGTGCTGGCCAGGGCAGCAGTTGAACATTTTCTGTATCCAGAAAGGCCCGTACGGTCGTGCATTATCCTGCTGAAATGTGGGGTTTCGCAGGCATCGAATGAAGGGTAGAGTCACCGGTCGTAACACATCTGAAATGTAACGTCCACTGTTCAAAGTGCCGTCAATGCGAACAAGAGGTGACCGAGACGTGTAACCAATGGCACCCCATACCATCACGCCGGGTGATACGCCAGTATGTCGATGACGAATACACGCTTCCAATGTGCGTTCACCGCGATGTCGCCAACCACGGATGCGACCATCATGATGCTATAAACATAACTTGGATTCGTCCGAAAAAAATGGCGTTTTGCCATTCGTGCACCCAGGTCCGTCGTTTAGTACGCCATCGCAGGCGCTCCACTCTGTGATGCAGCGTCAAGGGTAACCGCAGCCATGTCTCCGAGTTGATAGTCCATGCTGCTGCAAACGTCATCGAACTGTTCGTGCAGCGGTTGTTGTCTTGCAAACGTCCCCATCTGTTGACTCAGGGATCGAGAAGTGGCTGCACGATCCGTTACAGCCATGCGGATAAGATGCCTCTCATCTCGACTGCTGGTGATAAGAGGCCGTTGGGATCCAGCACGGCGTTCCGTATTACCCACCTGAACCCACCGATTCCATATTCTGCTAACAGTCATTGGATCTCGACCAACGCGAGCAGCAATGTCGCGATACGATAAACCGCAATCGCGATAGGCTACAATCCGACCTTTATGAAAGTCGGAAACGTGATGGTAGGCATTTCTCCTACTTACAGGAGGCATCACAACAACGTTTCACCAGGCAACGCCGGTCAACTGCTGTTTGTATATGAGAAATCGGTTGGAAACTTTCCTCATGTCAGCACGTTGTAGGTGTCGCCACCGGCGCCAACCTGGTTTGAATGCTCTGAAAAGCTAATCATTGGCATATCACAGCATCTTCTTCCTGTCGGTTATATTTCGTGTCTGTCGCACGTCATCTTCGTCGTGTAGCAATTTTAATGGCCAGTAGTGTAGCTGTTGATATAATTTAGGAACTAAAATATTAACATTAGCATGAGATGGTAGCCCCAAAAGTAAGGAGCCGCAGGACTAAACCTTCTGACACAATTCACTAGTAAGTGAGAAATCGAGGAAATGTACGTTCTGTTTTTCACCTACTGTTAAGCCACCGGAAAGAGTGAGGAATTCGGGCGGCGAAGTTATCGTAACTCAAGGTGACGTCACTGCACTGCAACAGTCCAAGTGTTCGGAAAGGTAAACGCTTTAGTACAGAATAGAATAGTAGAGCCGGCCGCAGTGGTCTCGCGGTTCTAGGCGCGCAGTCCGGAACCGTGCGACTGCTACGGTCGCAAGTTCTAATCCTGCCTCGGGCATGGATGTGTGTGGTATCCTTAGGTTAGTTAGGTTTAAGTAGTTCTAAGTTCTAGGGGACTTATGACCACAGCAGTTGAGTCCCATAGTGCTCAGAGCCATTTGAGCCATTTTTTAGAATAGTAGGTATTGGTCCCATACTCCTTCAGCTGATACGCAGTAGTTACACAAAGACCCAGATAAAGATTTCTTTGTATTTTCATGTAAAAGGATATAGAGAACTGGCTGGTGCAAATAATGCACACAATACACAGCACGGAAGGGGATATTTGAACGACAATAATTTAATGATTTTTTTCAGAAGAGGTGGTCTTCGGGGAGGGTGAAGACGAAGCAAATAGTGGAATATCAATGAAAAGCGAAAACTGTTTGTATTTATCTGAGCTACCGAAGCCTCCTACTTTCCAAACTTTACAGAAGTTCTCCTGCGAACCTTGCAGAACAAGCACTCCTGAAAGAAAGGATATAGCGGAGACACGGCTTAGCCACAGCCTGGGGGATGTTTCCAGAATGAGATTTTCACTCTGCAGCGGAGTGTGCGCTGATATGAAACTTCCTGGCAGATTAAAACTGTGTGCCCGACCGAGACTCGAACTCGGGACCTTTGCCTTTCGCGGGCAAGTGCTCTACCATCTGAGCTACCGAAGCACGACTCACGCCCGGTACTCACAGCTTCACTTCTGCTAGTATCTCGCCTCCTACCTTCCAAACTTTACAGAAGTTCTCCTGCGAACCTTACAGAACTAGCACTCCTGAAAGAAAGGATATATCGGAGACATGGCTTAGCCACAGCCTGGGGGATGTTTCCAGAATGAGATTTTCACTCTGCAGCAGAGTGTGCGCTGATATGAAACTTCCTGGCAGATTAAAACTGTGTGCCCGACCGAGACTCGAACTCGGGACCTTTGCCTTCCGCCGGCAAGTGCTCTACCATCTGAGCTACCGAAGCATTACTCACGCCCGGTACTCACAGCTTTACTTCTGCCAGTATCTCGCCTCCTACCTTCCAAATGATGGTAGAGCACTTGCCCGCGAAAGGCAAAGGTCCCGAGTTCGAGTCTCGGTCGGGCACACAGTTTTAATCTGCCAGGAAGTTTCATATCAGCGCACACTCCGCTGCAGAGTGAAAATCTCATTCTGGAAACATTGGTATTAATAGAAACCAACATAATAGGGGATTAAAAAATCTTCATCGCCTCCGCCCTTTGGAAGTATAAAAACCTTACCATAACCGACTTTGGAACTTGCGTGAACATTGTGGGGTCCTGCCCACTCGTCACTTTTAGGATGCGTAAAGGATGCTACTTTCTCGGATAGCTATACGACAATTGAAGCTAATCTTATGAATGGTTTTTATTACAATCAAGTAGACTGACAATACTTAACTTTGGTTTACAATAGTGCCGCAAGCGATGGGCGACATGCAAATAATAAATGACTTTCGCTACATACGGTGTGGTTTCTAGTCCGGATTTGCTAGTGTCTGTCTTCTACTGTCCTGTCAAGGGTGGCCGTAGCGGCGCTTACATCCTCTTCGTATAGAGGCCGCTCCTCTCGTGGTGCGGTTCTAGTCCGCGGGCTATTGTCTGACGTCGCCTCACCGCCATCTCTGTGCTTCCTTTCTTGATCTTCTTCCCGGCGCTTGTCGTTAGACGGGAACATTCCTCCATCCCCTCCCCCCTCCTCTCAAAGCGACGGACCGTCGTCGTGTAGTTAGTGCGAACACGGTGGGGGAGGCAGGAGTATGGGTGCATCGCTGCACGGGAAGCTTTGGGTACAGGGGACGTCAAGCTTGCGGTCGTACCCTGCTATCCGGCCTTCGCTCTGGTGGAAACGTGCCCGGGAAAATGACCAGAAGGGTACGCATATACCTCCTAATGCCAGGAACCAGATGAAGGCGGTGTTGCTGCGGGCTGGGCGGGTCCAGCTCCACCTGTAGGACGAGAGGAGGCGAAGGCTCTGTATCCATGAGGTCGCTAGCGGCGTCGTGATGACACCCAACGGTGGCTGCTGCGGCCGCGCTGTCTTCTGGAGCCGTCAAACTGGGGGAAGAAACACTGGGAGATCATCATGCACATGCCAGAGACGAAGTTGATTTTGATTTTGGCGCTGCAAGCCAGATGGATCTGAAATAAGATACTGTACATGCAAGCGCGAAGTCTACGGAAGATCTCGCCTCGCGCTCACCGTCTTCTGCCGCTATAAACATTGTAAAAAAACAATATCATGCCGAGCTATGCGATACTTGCGGTCTTCCTTTGGCGGCGGATGCTAAAGAAGGGTGGAGCAGGTGGAGCATGTCCGATGGCGGCGGCCATGAAGCAAATCCAGCGCCGATGGTCCATCTCGTCGGTGGGAACGGTAGGAGGCGACAAACCGTTGCAATGCTTGATCACTGGTGTGTGCGAAGTTTGGCCATCTGCTGGTTGCAGGTTCTGACAAAACGTTCCTCTTCGCCGTTTGATTGTGAATGGAACGGTGTACTAGTTAGATGCTGTACGCCATTGCGTTCACAGAATGTTTCAAATTCATTTGACGTAAACTGAGGTCCGTTATGCGACACTATGACGTCAGGTAAATCTTCTAGGCAAAAAGCAGAGGACAAAGCCCGAACTGTGCTACGTGCCTCTGACGAGTTCACTGGCTCGGCGAACGGAAACTTGTTACACAAAAAGCCAAACTGATCGTCACCTAGCGCATTCTCAATTTTCTTTTCCATTCTTCTGTATATTATTCTTGTAAGCAGCTTCGATGCATGAGCTGTTAAGCTGATTGTGCGATAATTCTCGCACTTGTCAGCTCTTGCCGTCTTCGGAATTGTGCGGATGATGCTTTCCCGAAATTCAGATGGTATATCGCCAGACTCATATATTCTACACACCAACGTGAATAGTCGTTTTGTTGCCACTTCCCCCAATGATTTTAGAAATTCTGATGGAATGTTATCTATCCCTTCTGCCTTATTTGACCGTAAGTCCTCCAAAGCTCTTTTCAATTCCGATTATAATACTGGATCCCCTATCTCTTCTAAATCGACTCTTGTTTCTTTCATATCAGACAAATCTTCAACCTCATAGAGGCTTTCAATCTATTCTTTCCACCTATCTGCTCTCTCCTCTGCATTTAACAGTGGAATTCCCGTTGCACTCTTAATGTTACCACTGCTGCTTTTAATGTCACCAAAGGTTGTTTTGACTTTCCTGTATGCTGAGTCTGTCCTTCCGACAATCATATCTTTTTCGACGTCTTCACATTTTTCCTGCAGCCATTTCGTCTTAGCTTCCCTGCACTTCCTATTTATTTCATTCCTCAGCGACTTGTATTTCTGTATTCCAGATTTTCCCGGAACAAGTTTGTACTTCCTCCTTTCATCAATCAACTGAAGTATTTCTTCTGTTACCCATGGTTTCTTCGCAGCTACCTTCTTTGTACCTATGTTTTCCTTCCCAACTTCTGTGATGGCCCTTTTTAGAGATGTCCATTCCTCTTCAACTGTACTGCCTACTGCGCTATTCCTTATTGCTGTATCTATAGCGTTAGAGAACTTCAAACGTATCTCGTCATTCCTTAGTACTTCCGTATCCCACTTCTGTGCGTATTGATTCTTCCTGACTAATGTCTTGAACTTCAGCCTACTCTTCATCACTACTATATTGTGATCTGAGTCTATATCTGCTCCTGGGTACGCCTTAAAATCCAGTATCTGATTTCGGAATCTCTGTCTGACCATGATGTAATCTAATTGAAATCTTCCCGTATCTCCCGGCCTTTTCCAAGTATACCTCCTCCTCTTATGATTCTTGAACAGGGTATTCGCTATTACTAGCTGAAACTTGTTACAGAACTCAATTAGTCTTTCTCCTCTTTCATTCCTTGTCCCAAGCCCATATTCTCCTGTAACCTTTTCTTCTACTCCTTCCCCTACAACTGCATTCCAGTCGCCCATGACTATTAGATTTTCGTCCCCCTTTACATACTGCATTACCCTTTCAATATCCTCATACACTTTCTCTATCTGTTCATCTTCAGCTTGCGACGTCGGCATGTATACCTGAACTATCGTTGTCGGTGTTGGTCTGCTGTCGATTCTGATTAGAACAACCCGGTCACTGAACTGTTCACAGTAACACACCCTCTGCCCTACCTTCCTATTCATAACGAATCCTACACCTGTTGTACCATTTTCTGCTGCTGTTGATATTACCCGATACTCATCTGACCAGAAGTCCATGTCTTCCCTCCACTTCACTTCACTGACCCCAACTGTATCTACATAGATTGAGCCTTTGCATTTCCCTTTTCAGATTTTGTAGTTTCCCTACCACGTTCAAGCTTCTTACGTTCCACGCCTCGACTAGTAGAACGTTATCCTTTTGTTGATTATTCAATCTTTTTGTAATGGTATCCTCCCCCTTGGCAGTCCCCTCCCGGAGATCCGAATGGGGGACAATTCCGGAATCTTTTGCCAACGGAGAGATCATCATGACACTTCTTCAAATACAGACCACGTGCCCTGTGGATACTCGTTACGTGTCTTTAATGCAGTGGTTTCCATTGCCTTCTGCATCCTCATGTCGTTGATCATTGCTGATTCTTCCGCCTTTAGGGGCAATTTCCCACCCCTAGGACAAGAGAGTGCCCTGAAACTCTATCCGCTCCTCCGCCCTCTTTGACAAGGCCGTTGGCAGAATGGGGCTGACTTCTTATGCCGGAAGCCTTCGGCCGCCAATGCTGATTATTTATCAAAATTTGGGCAATGGCGGGGAGCGAACCCGGGACCGAAAACGTTTTGATTATGAATCAAAGACGCTGCCCCTAGACCACGCGTACTATTCATATGCTCTATGAAAAATAACATTACGAACCAGTAGAAATGCTACTTCCAGAAATTTAAAGACAACATTATTTTGTGGCCAATGAGGCAATGGCATTTCTCGCGCTGCCTCCCTGCAAAGCTACACCTGCCTACACTTTTTTTTTCTAATATGATTCTTCCAACAACGCTGTTTTTTGTGTTGGTTGGAGTACGTGAATACTGCGTTGGCTATCTGAGTCCAAAGCTTAGCCATGGACTAACAAGTTTACGATCCTGTTTCTTCTTTTAAGAAAAGTTTTTCTCTTTTTACAGTTGGTTTGAAGGCTTCCAACCCTGCACCTCCCCCTCCGCAATTAATTAGAAAAGAAAAGTTGGCAATAAACAGAACAGTTGCTGGTGGTACTGCAATTAAGAAGCAGCGTAAGACAACAAGAACGTTAATCATGGGAAGGCGCAAATAATATTCTGAAATGTGTTGTGTGACAGTTTAAATAAAACCTACCAAGTAACGTCAGCCTACCGCTATATCCACTCTTCTAGCGAGAACAGATGGCCCATGTGTGCCCTGGGTGGGACAACCACTTTGGGTGTCATCTCTCTTCTTAAATTAGCACCCCGTATTCACACACGTTAACGTTTGCTGCAAGACGTATAATTAGCTATGTACGATTTCACGCTCCTGCAGACATTAGTTTCCAGTCACCCATTGTTCTCTATTAAGACGAAAGACCATTGTACACCGATGTAATAATCTTCCTGCTCTAAATGTGACCATATAGCTGGACTGAAATGAGACTCGGTGTACAGCAATTCAGTGTGCCCTAAGCTACGATTTATGGGTGAATTTCACGTTTCACAATGGGAATTATTCTCATTGTGAGACATGAAGTTCACCCATAAACCTCATAGCTTATTATAAGGCTATGCTTAGGAGCGTACAGAATTCTCTTCTCAACACTGTTTGCTTACTGTATTGTAAGTACTCTTAATTTAGTAACTCATCTGATACGTTGATGGCTTCATCTGAAACAGACGTTGCATAGAGGAGCACTTTGACGTTATACTACGTTACAGTAGGAAATAACATTCAGGGATCAGATGGCATGCCGCCCACCTAATATGTACATTTACACTATCTAATCGAAAAGATACAGAAATTTATTAGTGCACGTTAATATGGGGTCTGTCTACACTTCCCTTTTATGACAGATTGAAGTCTCCTGAGAACACATTCAATGCGATATCTGAATGTGGAGGAATCGTTGCTCATTCTTCCTCAAGAATCGAGAGCAGAGATTGAAGTAATGATGGACCCTTGAGTCTGGAGCATTACCGACATTCTAATTCATTCCTAAGGTGTTCCACTGAGTTCAGGTCGGGACTCTATCTTCTGCACCAACTGCAGTGCACAATTAAAATGTCCTGTCAGAGGTAGTTACCATTCATGTTGTTACAGTGTTGCCAGATTGCTACTCTTTAATGTCCTTCTTCTGCCCGGATGTACTGGCTAGACGAAATTTTGTGAGAGACATATTTTTATCGCTGGCATGTGAGGAGTCGCGCTGCGAAGCCCGAGTGCGCGAATTCTCTTCACCCTGTATATACCCTAATATCACCTCATCCGCCTTGTATGTTAGCGCTACACAGGATGGAAGGTAAAGTTGTCCACCCAGTGACCAAACGTAGACTCTTCCACCTGAGTTCTATAGGGTGTACCGTACTTCATCGCTCCAGGTCACTCGTTTCCACTCATCCACTGGCAAGTGGCGTCGTTCTTTAGCCCGCCTCAAGCGTCACTTACCATGAAGTACAGAAATGTGTGCGTTGTTCAAATGGTTCAAATGGCTCTGAGCACTATGGGACTCAACTGCTGTGGTCATAAGTCCCCTAGAACTTAGAACTACTTAAACCTAACTAACCTAAGGACAGCACACAACACCCAGCCATCACGAGGCAGAGAAAATCCCTGACCCCGCCGGGAATCGAGCCCGGGAACCAGGGCGTGGGAAGCGAGAACGCTACCGCACGACCACGAGATGCGGGCTGTGTGCG
Organism: Schistocerca nitens; assembly: GCF_023898315.1. Classification (NCBI taxonomy): domain Eukaryota; kingdom Metazoa; phylum Arthropoda; class Insecta; order Orthoptera; family Acrididae; genus Schistocerca; species Schistocerca nitens. Next base: position 645,218,630 of record NC_064618.1, on the reverse strand, counting down.
TTGTGAGACTAATGTATAACATTCTTTGCAACTCTCTACGCACAGTCATTGCGCTATCTGGACAGCTGGAAGCACTTCCGTATGGATGACTCCTTCCGCTGGTATCATGCAACTTTTTGCATCCACCATCTGTAGAACTCGACGGTCTTTGTCCATCAATAGATGCGATCTGCCTGGTCTTGGTATAGTCGTTACTGTTCATTGGCGTTTCCACCACACACTCATAAGATCCACAGTCAATACGAGCAGCTGTATAGAGGTTGAAATATCCCTAACGGATATGTTGCTTACGTTATAGGTGTGTCAGCTTCAGTATAATATTATTCATACTGCGTTTCTAACCAACCGCTGGGTATGATCTTAGGAAAAGAAGTGAATAGTCTGATTTACTTATCTACACTCCTGGAAATGGAAAAAAGAACACATTGATACCGGTGTGTCAGACCCACCATACTTGCTCCGGACACTGCGAGAGGGCTGTACAAGCAATGATCACACGCAGGGCACAGCGGACACACCAGGACCCGCGGTGTTGGCCGTCGAATGGCGCTAGCTGCGCAGCATTTGTGCACCGCCGCCGTCAGTGTCAGCCAGTTTGCCGTGGCATACGGAGCTCCATCGCAGTCTTTAACACTGGTAGCATGCCGCGACAGCGTGGACGTGAACTGTATGTGCAGTTGACGGACTTTGAGCGAGGGCGTATAGTGGGCATGCGGGAGGCCGGGTGGACGTACCGCCGAATTGCTCAACACGTGGGGCGTGAGGTCTCCACAGTACATCGATGTTGTCGCCAGTGGTCGGCGGAAGGTGCACGTGCCCGTCGACCTGGGACCGGACCGCAGCGACGCACGGATGCACGCCAAGTCCGTAGGATCCTACGCAGTGCCGTAGGGGACCGCACCGCCACTTCCCAGCAAATTAGGGACACTGTTGCTCCTGGGGTATCGGCGAGGACCATTCGCAACTGTCTCCATGAAGCTGGGCTACGGTCCCGCACACCGTTAGGCCGTCTTCCGCTCACGCCCCAACATCGTGCAGCCCGCCTCCAGTGGTGTCGCGACAGGCGTGAATGGAGGGACGAATGGAGACGTGTCGTCTTCAGCGATGAGAGTCGCTTCTGCCTTGGTGCCAATGATGGTCGTATGCGTGTTTGGCGCCGTGCAGGTGAGCGCCACAATCAGGACTGCATACGACCGAGGCACACAGGGCCAACACCCGGCATCATGGTGTGGGGAGCGATCTCCTACACTGGCCGTACACCACTGGTGATCGTCGAGGGGACACTGAATAGTGCACGGTACATCCAAACCGTCATCGAACCCATCGTTCTACCATTCCTAGACCGGCAAGGGAACTTGCTGTTCCAACAGGACAATGCACGTCCGCATGTATCCCGTGCCACCCAACGTGCTCTACAAGGTGTAAGTCAACTACCCTGGCCAGCAAGATCTCCGGATCTGTCCCCCATTGAGCATGTTTGGGACTGGATGAAGCGTCGTCTCACGCGGTCTGCACGTCCAGCACGAACGCTGGTCCAACTGAGGCGCCAGGTGGAAATGGCATGGCAAGCCGTTCCACAGGACTACATCCAGCATCTCTACGATCGTCTCCATGGGAGAATAGCAGCCTGCATTGCTGCGAAAGGTGGATATACACTGTACTAGTGCCGACATTGTGCATGCTCTGTTGCCTGTGTCTCTGTGCCTGTGGTTCTGTCAGTGTGATCATGTGATGTATCTGACCCCAGGAATGTGTCAATAAAGTTTCCCCTTCCTGGGACAATGAATTCACGGTGTTCTTATTTCAATTTCCAGGAGTGTATTAGACACAACACCCGGTCAAATCCTGTAAATCTACATCATCATCTACATCTACATCCATACTACTCAAGCCACCTGACGGTGTGTGGTGGAGGGTACTTTTAGTACCTCTATCAGTTCTCCCTTCTATTCCGGTCTCGTATTGTTCGTGGAAAGAAAGATTGTCGGTATGCCTCTGTGTGGGCTCTAATCTCTCTGATGTTATCCTCATGGTCTCTTCGGAGATATACGTAGGTGGGAGAAATATACTGCTTGACTCCTCGGTGAGGGTATGTTCTCGAAACTTTACCAGAAGCAAGTACCGAGCTACTGAGCGTCTCTTCTGCAGAGTCATCCACTGGAGTTTATCTGTCATCTCCGTAACGCTTTCGCGATTGCTAAATGATCCTGTACCGAAGCGCGCTGCCCTCCGTTGGATCTTCTCTATCTCTTCTATCAACCCTATCTGGTACGGTTCCCACACTGGTAAGCAATATTCATGCAGTGGGCGGACAAGTGTAATGTAACCTACTTCCTTTGTTTTCGGCTTGCATTTCCTTAGGATTCTTCCAATGAATCTCAGTCTGCCATCTGCTTTACCAACGATCAACTTTATATGATCATTCCCTTCTAAACCACTCCTAATGCCTACTCCAAGATAATTTATGGAATTAACTGTTTTCAGTTGCTGACCTGCTATACTGTAATTAAATGATAAAGGATCTTTCTTTCTGTGTATTTGCAGCTCATTACATTTATTTACATTGACACTCAATTGCCATTCCCCGCACCATGCGTCAATTCGTTGCAGATCCTCCTGCATTTCAATGCAATTTTCCATTGTTATAACCTCTCGACATACCACAGCATCATCCACAAAAAGCTTCAGTTATTAGCTTTTCCTATAAACGGTACTATATTTGGAAACTAAACTAAATTTTAGTGAGAGGGTTGTTCGTGGCTACATATAGGAAGGGATTCTGTTATTTAGGTAAGACCACTACAACCTACATCCTTCTAAATCTGCTTAGTGTATTCATCTTTTCGCCTCCCTCTACGATATTCACGTTCCACGTCTCCATCCAGTACTACATTTGTGACGCCTTGATGCCTCGGAGTGTGTCCCACCAACCGATCCCTCCTTCTTGTCAAGTTGTCCTACAAATTCCTCTTCTCCACAATTCTATCCAGTATCTCCTCATTAGTTACATAATCTATCCATCACATCTTGAGCATCCTTCTATAGCACCACATTTCGAAAGCTTCCATTCTCTTCTTAGCTAAACTGTTTCTCGTACATTTTTCGCTTCCATGCATGGCTACTCTCCATAGAAATAATTTCACAAACGACTTCCTGTCACTTAAATCTATGCTCGATGTTAACAATTATCTCTTCGTCAGAAACGCTTTCCTTGGCATAGACAGTCTACATTTTATATCCTATCGACTCCGACAATCAACAGTTCTTTTGCTTCCCAAATGACAAAACTCATTTACTACTTTAAGTGCCTCATTTCCTAATGTAATACCCTCAGCATCACCTGATTTAATTCGACTACATTCGATTTTCCCCCTTTCATTTTTGTTGATGGTCATATCCTCCTTTCAAGTCACGATCCATTCGGTTCTGCTGCTCTTCCAGGTCCTTTGATTTCTCTGACAGAATTACAATGTCGTCAGCAAACCTCAAAATTTTTTTCTCCTCTATGGATTTTAATTCCTGCTCCAAATTTTTCTTTTGTTTCCTTTAATGCTTGTTCAATGTCAATTAATAACATCTCAATATCAATGAATGACATCCGGGATAGGCTACAACCCTGTCTCACTCCCTTCCCAACCACAGCTTCCCTCTCATACCCCTCGATTCTTATGACTGCCATCTGGTTTCTGAACAAATTGCAAATAGCCTCTCACTCCCTGTGTTTTACCCCTGCCACCTTCAGAGTTTGAAATACAGCATTTCAGTCAACATTGTCAAAAGATTTCTCTAAGTCTACAAATGATAGAAACGTAGGTTTGTCGTTTCTTAATCTATCTTGTATGATAAGTCGTAGCGTCAGTACTGCCTCCCATGTTCCAACATTTCTATGGAATCCGATCTGATCTTCCCTGAGATCGGCTTCTACCATTTTTTCCATACGTCTGTAAGCAATGCGTGTTAGTCCTTTGCAACCGAGACTGGTAATTTTCACACCAGTCAACACTTGCTTTGTTTGGTATTGGAATTATCAAACGGTTCAAATTCCTCTGAGCACTATGGGACTTAATATCGGAGGTCATCAGTCCGCTAGAACTGGTATTGGTATTGGTATTGGTATTGGAATTATCAAACGGTTCAAATTGCTGTGAGCACTATGGGACTTAATATAGGAGGTCATCAGTCCGCTAGAACTTAGAAATACTTAAGACTGACCAACCGAAGGACATCGCACACATCCATGCCCGAGGCAGGATTCGAACCTGCGACCGTAGCAGTCGCGCGGTTCCGGACTGAAGCGCCTAGAACCGCTTGGCCACCACGGCCGGCAATTATCATATTATTCTTGAAGTCTGAGCGTATTTAGTCTGTCTCATACATCTTGCTCAACAGATAGAAGTGTTGTGTCATGACTGGCTCTCCCAAGGCTGTCAGTAGTTCTAATGAAAAGTTGTCTAATCCCTGGGCCTTGCTTCATCTTAGGTCTTTAAGTGCTATGTCAAATTCTTCACACCGTATCATATCTCCCATTTCATCTTCATCTACGTTCTCTTCCATTTCGATAATATTGCCCTCAAGTGCATCACCCTTGTATAGACCGTCTACATACTCCTTCCAGCTTTCTGCTTTCCCTTCTTTACTTGGGACGGGTTTTCCATCTGACCTGTTGATACTCATACAGGTTGTTCTCTTTTCTCCAAAGGTCTCCTTAATTTTCTTGTTGGCAGTATATATCTTTCCCCTAGTAACATATGCTTATACACCCTTACATTTGCCCTTTAGCCATCCCTGCTTAACCATGTTGCACTTCCCGTCGATCTCATTTTTGAGACGTCTGTATTCCTTTCTGCCTGCTTCATTTACTGCGTTTCTGTATTTTCTCCCTTCATCAACTAAATTCAGTATCTCTTCTGTTACCAAAGATGTCTACCAGTCCTCGTCTTGTTTACCTACATGATCCTCTGCTGCCTTCACTATTTCATCTCCCAAAGCTACCTATTCTTTTTCTGCTGTATTTCCTTCCCCTGTCCTTGTCAGTCGTTCCCTAATACTCTCTCTGAAACTATCTATAACATCTGGTTATTTAAGATTATGCAGGTACCTTATAGTTTGATTTTTACCTTTTTGCAGTTTCTACATTTCATAACCAATAAATTGTGGTCAGAGTCCACATCTGCCCCTGGAAATATCTTACAGTTCCTAAAGCTATGTATTACCATTATATAAAGTATCTGAGACCTTCCAGTGTCTCAAGGCCTCTTCTATGTGTACAACCTTCTTTCGTGATCCTAAAATGAAAAAAAAAATTATAACTGGAGTAGGATTCGTTATGATTAAGAAGGTAGGGAAGAGACTGGGCTATTATGAACAGTTCAGTGATAGGATTGTTCTTATCAGAAACGACAGCAAAGCAATACCGACAACAATAGTCAGGTATATATGCCGACTTCACAAGCCGAAGATGAAGAAACTATATGAAAATATTGAAGAGGTAATACGCTACGTAAAGGGAGACGAAAATCTAATAGTCGTGGGAGACTGAATTGCAGTTGTAGGGGAAGGAGTAGAAGCAAATATTACAGTGGTTCAAATGGTTCAAATGGCTCTGAGCACTATGGGACTTAACATCAATGGTCATCAGTCCCCTAGAACTTAGAACTACTTAAACCTAACTAACCTAAGGACAGCACACAACACCCAGCCATCACGAGGCAGAGAAAATCTCTGACCCCGCCGGGAATCGAACCCGGGAACCCGGGCGTGGGAAACGAGAACGCAACCGCACGACCACGAGATGCGGGCTATTACAGTGGAATATGAGCTTGGGACAAGGAACGAGAGAGGAGAGAAACCGATTGAGTTCTGTAACCAGTTTCAGCTAGTAATAGTGGATACTCTGTTCAAGAATCACAAGAGGAGAATGTATACTTGGAAAAGGCCAGGTTATACTGGAAGATTTCGGATAGATTACATCATGGTCATTTCGAAATTAGATACTGGATTGTAAGGCATACCCAGGTGCAATATAGACTCAGCTCACAATATAGTAGTGATTAAGAGTAGGCTGAAGTTTAAGATATTAGTCAGGAAGAATAAACCGCAAAGAAGTGAGATACAGAAGTACTAAGGAATGACACGCTTGAAGTTCTCTAAGGCTATAGATACAGCAATAATGAATAGCTCAGTAGGTAGTAGAGTTGAAAGGTTATCTCTAAAAAGGGCCATCACAGAAAAATACAGTTACGAAGAAGGTAACTGCGAAGAAACCATGGGTAACAGAACAAATACTTCATTTGATCGATGAAAGGAGGAAGTACAAAAATGTTCTGGGAAACTCAGGAATACACAAAAACGTCGCTGAGGAATGAAATAAATAGCAAGTGCAGGAAAGCTAAGACGAAATAGCTGTATGAAAAATGTGAAGAAATCGAAAAAGAAATGATCGTCGGAAGGACAGACTCAGCATAGTGGCAAGTCAAAACAACCTTCGGTCGCATTAAGAGCAAGGGTGGTAACATTAAGAGTGCTACGGGAATTTCACTGCTTAATGCAGAAGAGAAAAGGGATGGGTGCAAAGAATATATTGAAAGCATCTATGAGGGGGAAGATTTGTGTAATGTGATAGAAGAGGAAATAGAAGTAGATTTTGAAGAGATAGGGGATCCAGTATTAGAATTAGAATTTAAAAGGGTTTTGGTGGACTTAACATCAGACAAGGCATAAGGGATTGATAACATTCCATCAGAATTTCTAAAATCGTTGGAAGAAGTGGCAACAAAACGACTATTCCCGTTGGTGTGTAAAATGCATGAGTCTGGTGATATACCATCTGACTTTCGGAAAAATATCATCCACACAATTCCGAAGACTACAAAAGCTGACAAATCACGCTGACAAGTAATGCATCCAAGTTGCTGACAAGAATAATATACAAAGAATGGAAAAGAAAACTGAGGATGTGCTAGATGACGACCAGTTTGGCTTTAGATAACGTAAAGGCAGCAGAGAATCAATTCTGATGTTACTGCTGATGATGGAAGCAAGACTAAAGAAAAATCAAGACTCGTTAATTGGATTTGTCGACATGGGAAAAAACCGTTCGACAGTGTAAAATGGTGCAAGATGTTCGAAATTCCGAGAAAACTAGGGGTAAGTTATAGGCAGAAACAGATGAAATACAATATGTAAAAAGCCAAAAGGGAATAATAAGAATGGACGACCAAGAACGATGTGATTGTATTAAAATGGGTGTAGGAAAAGGATGTAGTCCTTCGCCCCTACTGTTCAAGCAATGATGGATATTAAAGAAAGGTTCAGGAGTGGAATTAAAATTCAAGAAGAAAGGATCTCAATGATACGATTCGCAGATGACCTTGCTATCTTGTGTGAAAGTGAAGAAGAATTACATGATCTGACGAACGGAATGAACAGTCTAATGAGTACAGAGTATGGATTGAGAGTAAATCGAAGAAAGACGTAGTTAATGAGAAGCAGTAGTGGTGAGAACAGCGAGAAACGTAACAGCAGGATTGATGGTCACGAAGTTGATGAAGTTGAGGAATTCTTGTACCTAGGCAGCAAAATTACCAGTGACTGTTGGAGCAAGGACGACATCCAAAGCAGACTAGTTTTGGCAAAAAGAGCATTCCTGGCCGGTAGAAGTCTACTAGTATCAAAGATTGGCGTTGGCCTTGATTTGAAGAAGAAATTTCTGAGAAGGTACGTCTGGAGTTCAGCATTGTATGGTAGAAAAACATGGACTGTAAGAAAACCGGAACAGAAGAGAATCGAAGCATTTGAGATGTGGTGCTACCGACGAATATTGAAAAGTGTGTGGACTGATAGGGTAAGGAATGAGAAGGTTCTACGCTGAATCGGAGAGAAATTAATATGGGGAAAACACTGATTAGGAGAAGGGACAGGATGATAGGGCATCTGTTAAGACATGAGCGAATGAGCCAAAACTGTAGAGGAAGACAGAGATTGGAATACATCCAGCTAATAACTGAGGACGCAGGTTGCAAGTGCTTCTCTGAGATGAAGAGATTGGCACAGGAGAGGAATTCCTGGAGGACCGCATCAAGCGAGTCAGAAGACAGATGGCCAAAACAAAAATCAAGTTATAGCTATGATTAAGTTATGTACTGTGCAGATTCCTACTAGGCAGCTTACTCTTTCATTCCTTACCCCCAGTCCAGATTCATCTCCTACTTTTCCTTCTCTTCCTTTTTCTACATTCGCATTCGAGTCCCCCACGACTAGCAAATTTTCGTCTCCCTTAACTAACTGAATAATTTCTTTTATCACATCAAACATTTCTTCAACCTCTTCATCATTTGCGGAGCTAGTTGGCATATAAACTTGTACTACTGGTAGGCTTAGTCTTCGTGTCTATCTTGGCTACAATAATGCGTTCACTATGGTGTTTGTAGTAGCTTACCCGTGTTTCTATTCTTTATTCATTATTAAACCCACTCCTACATTACCGTTATTTGGTTTTGTATTTATCACCCTGAATTTAATTGCCGAGAAGTATTGTTCCTCCTGTCACCGCACTTCACTAATTTCCACTGTATCTCTTAAATATGAGAGGGAAAAAGTTATCTACTTACATTTTCGCAGTTCACGCTGCACAACTGCACTGTTTAACTTATTATTTCTTTACTACTAACTCTATTCGTAACAGTTTTTGCGGACAGTGTCCCCTTGTACCACTGAATTTTTCTACAAAATTTTAAGTTATATAGCACCCGAGATACGACGTTCCAAACGTGGGCATTCCGTTTTGTAAGGAAACGGGGATGGGGAATTACTGGTCTTTGCTACAGAGCCTATGCATTGTCTGGAGCAGTTACGGAACAGCAGCGGCTCCTGGAGCTCCGAAGCCATTGTGAATGCCAGATGGGTTTGGGTTTTTAGGAGTAAAATTTTGCTTTCCTTTTGTAAAGTGGTAAGTGTGATTGTCGGATGACGGAAGTGGCTAGCATCTATAAGTGCAACAACATCGCTAAGTGCCGAAGGGAACGCGCTGTAGTTTAAATGTTGGAGGAACACTTCTGCAACATCAACGAGAGACTCGAGGACACGAAACTTTCCGTTAAGGTAACTAACTTTAAGGAGGAATTCGGAAAGCGAAGTGGTTTTACTAAGCCAAAGTTAAACACTATCTTTCAAAATATGTGAATATAATAAATGTTGATATCAATTTGAAGATCGTTATAATGAGGCAGTAGTTTACTAGGTACAGTCATGTTGGAGGTGGTAAGCCTTTGCCTTCCTCCGACCTCTGAACTGACTTTCCCAGACATTGATGGGAGAATTATTACAATTTTAACACTACTGTCAGCTGTAATTTCGTTATCAATTAATTTATAGCCTACTTAATCCATTTATATCTCATCAACAGACAGAGGATAATTTTAATGTGTGGTTCTGCTTCTATTCTCGCTATTGTTCAGGAAGCAACCATCAGGACCTTGTAATGTCAAGCAGTCTCAGAAAGATACGAGCAATTTACCACAGTGTACAATCCGTCAGTAGTAGTAGAGCAAAGCTATTGTCAGCACATTTTGTTAGTGAGGGTTGCCTACATCAGTGGCAGGTGTGCACTCAGGAGCAAACCTATTGTTCTCCTTTGATTGACAGGTACTTAACCTATTGTTCTCCCACTCCCCTGCCCCCTCAGGAAACCCCACCCTTGCAGCTACAGGTACACTTTCAGGTCTGAGTTATTACATAGCCCCTCTCACTCTTATCAATTTGATTGACTACTTAATTAAATTTATCAATTAATTAACCTATCCCCCACTAACAAACCACCGTCCCCTCCCACGCTTCCTCCTGGAAATTGGTGGGAAAAGGACGCATATTGGTACAAAAAAGGATGTCACTATACTTTCAACTTAGTAGTTTCAACTACTTTTCAAGATCATTTGACTACTCACTTTCCACAAACGAAATCAGTGCCCATGCATTATTGTATATATTAATTGTCTTAAGAGTTTTGATAGATTAACAAGTAAGACAAGCAAATATTCTAGAACCAGAATCTTTATTAACTTTTGCATATACATTTGCATACAGAAAAAAACTCTTTCCCTATTTTTGGTATGTGTTGCTTTAATAACATCCAGTTTAATTTTTAACTTATATCTTAAATCCACATCTTAATCATCTATTTCTTTCTCCAGTCAGTAGTTTGACAAATACAGAGAAGGAATGAGATCGAACCCCACTATATATGTATTGTTTTTCCTGTAAACTACGTGGAAACTACCTGAATTAGTTCTGTTCCTTCTGGCAGTTCTTCTAGATGAGAGCATTCGGGGACTATAATTTTTCCTCTTATTTCCTGCATGACTGTTATTATGACACTCCACAACCTCCTAGGTGTAAACTGCAAGTTCTTCTGCTGCAAATTCTTGCGATATTTCGGTAAGGAACTTTAAGTTCAACTTTTGCAAACGAATTGCCATTAATGGTTGCTATTCCATTGGTTTTAAGCTCTGCAAACGGTTGTTCTGTTACTAAGTGTATGACATCGAACCCACCACTTTTTGATATAATGTATCCAACCTTTTTAAGAAGCTCTAAGAAGGAATGGAGTTTGATAAACAGATCTTTCACGTGTCCTTTAAAATATTAAACATGCTCCAGTCCGCCGTTTTCGGTCAGTATTCCAACATATAGACACTTACACTGCTCTTAACAGTAAACGCCGTTGTCTTGTATTCCCCAGTCATAGCCAGATTTCTCCATACACTGTGTTTAAAGTCATATATAAACCCGTCCTGCAAATGCGCTATATCCTCTTACTTTTCAATTTGCAGCTTATATTCTTTCTTTATAGCAGTTGTCTGCATACTCTAGTTTTCTTTTCTTTACTTCGATTTCTTCCACTTCCAATTTCCTTATCCATGCACATAACACATTAACTGTACTTAAAATGTTTAATGTCTATCATGGGAAATGGTTTTAGTCTGTGTCATTTTCTTAGGAATTGTGGAATAATATTGCTGGTATCAACCAGTCCAAATTCTGCAATACCTATACCAGACAGTATTCTGGAGAACAGTGCTGTAGACTGAGAAAAATGAGTTTCTCCTGGTTTAATGTAACCCTTTTGTATAATACTTAAATTGTCTTTATTTGAGTCGGATTTAAGAATCTCCGCATAATTGATAGGAAGATAATTAAAACTGTATGCAGACAGAACATAGCTGATAATCTTTCCACTGTCTGGAGTATCTGCAAGACTGACTTGTACACCGGTCAATTTTCTAAAACGTTCAAATGTGTGTGAATTCCTAAGGGACAAATTCTCTTAGGACATCGGTCCCTAGACTTGAACACTACTTATTGTACTGTATTTTATTGTATGTTAAACGGGGGCCTCGAAATGTTGGAGAGGCTCTGGCCCCACCGCTACTGCAGTGGTCCATAACCCCACTACGACTACCGCAGTCCACGTCACCCCTCTGCCGCCATACAGTGTGTTGTGACTTGGCAAGTCTGCCAAGCCACTATGAGATAGCCGAAAGGCATGCGTTTAAGCTCACGCAGGCTGGCGTGAGGTCTGGAACAGTTAAAGGAGTTCAGTCTAGTAAAAAACTACGTAGCTTCTGGAATACTTAACTTTAATACATAATTGGTAAACATCGGTCTGACGGTACATGCATCACAAGATAAATAGAAAATGATAATGGCGCCTTGCTAGGTCGTAGCAAATGACCTAGCTGAAGGCTATGCTAACTATCGTCTCGGCAAATGAGAGCAAATTGAAAAGGAACAGGCTATTGCAGATGTTCAGGCCACGTTTACGTATGGCTTTAAACACAGTGTATCGAGATATCCAGCTGCGACTGGGGAATACAAGATAACGATCGTTGGTGTAAAGAGCAGTGGTAAGTGGTCATATGTTGCAATACTGGCCGAAAACGACGGACTGGAGCATGTTTACTATGTTAAAGGACACATGAAAAATCTGGTTATCAAACTCCATTCCTTCTTATAGCTTCTCAAAAAGGATGGGTACATTATATCCAAATGTGGTGGGCTCGGTGCCATACACTTAGCAATAGAATAGCCGTTTGCAGAGCTTAAATCCAACGGAATAACAACCATTCATGGGAATTCGTTTGCAAAAGTTGTAAACTTGAATTTCCATACCGAAATATCGCAAGAATTTGCCGCAGAAGAACTTGCAGCTTTCACCCTGGAGGATGTGGAGTGTTATAACAACAGAGACATGCTGGAAATAGGAAAAATTAAAGTTCCCAGATGCTCTCGTCTAAAAGAACTGCCAGAAGGAACAGAACCAATTGTTAAAGACATAAAAGAGGTAGTTTACATGAAAAAATATTAGATACATACTGGAGTTCGAAAACATAGCTTCCCTGTATTTGTCAAATTACTGGCTGGAGAAAGAAATAGATTATTCAGATGTGGATTTAAGTTATAAGTTAAAAATTAAATTGAATATTATTAAAGCTACACCTACCAAAAATAAGGAAAGAGTTGTTTTCTGTACGCATATGTATATGCAAAAGTTAATAAAAATTTGGTATTAGACTATTTGCTTGTCTTATTGGTTAATCTATCAAAATTCCTACGACATTTCCTATATACAATGATCCATGGGCATGTATTTCGGTTGTGGAAAGTGGTCAGCCGTGTGACCTTGAAAAGTAGTGGAAACTCGGTAGTTGAAGGTATAGTGACCCACTTTTCGTATCTACATGAAAAAAATGTTACCGTTATTGTTTCGGTTGGCAGGAGAGCCAACACCGTGTTACTAGAAGGGCGGCCGAAAGGCACGCGTTTTAGCTTACGCAGGCTGGCGTGAGGTCTTGAACAGGACAAGGAAATTAGAATTTAGAAAAACGGACGTAGCTGGTGGAATACTTAACTTTAATCCATTAATAGTGAACGTCGTCTGACGGTACATGATTCAATGTCAATTGTAACTGATAATGGCGCCTTGCTAGGTCGTAGCAAATGACGTAGCTGCAGACTATGCTAAACTATCGTCTAGGCAAATGAGAGCGTATTTTGTCAGTGAACCATCGCTAGCAAAGTCGGTTGTACAACTGGGGAGAGTGCTAGGAAGTCTCTCTAGACATGCCATGTGGCGGCGCTCGGTCTGCAATCACTGATAGTGACGACACGCGGGTCCGACGTATACTAACGGACCGCGGCCGCTTTAAAGGCTACCACCTAGCAAGTGTGGTGTCTGGCGGTGACACCACAGTTATCGATTTTGATCTCTCTTAATATCATCTACAGACTCACTGGTCATACCAGTACTACCAAGATTGTATACATACTTACGATGCTGCCGATGCTGTTGCTGCTGATGGAGCAGTTGGTGGAACTGTGTCTCCTGCTGCACGTTAGGTTTCAAATCAACTACGCTTCGGTGTTCGTGGATATGCGCTACAGCAAGAAGAAGAAGAAATGGATTCAATACTATGAAATTCTTAGTGGAAACATTACAGTTACTGTTTGAATCTATACTTAGCAGGTAGTTCCCCATCATGCCCTAACTTTTTCTGCCGTTTGCCGCCACTGGCACTACCGACGGTGCTTGATGCCGCTGCTGAACGTTTCATTTTTTGTACCTGAACTGGTGACACGCACGCAAGAAAGGAGCAAACTGACGATCACGAACGAGAACAAGACGATCGACTTCATACTACGGCGGTCGACGAAAAAATGAGGTCGACTGGGGGTAGAATGGACATTATATGCTTTCTGCCCCGTCAACCCACCACTTCCCTCAGGGTCGCAGGTTCGAATCCTGCCTCGGGCATGGATGTGTGTGTGATGTCCTTAGGTTAGTTAGGTTTAAGTAGTTCTAAGTTCTAGGGGACTTATGACCACAGCAGTTGAGTCCCATAGTGCTCAGAGCCATTTGAACCATTTTTTTAACTTCCCTCAGGTTGCCAATAGGAACACAGCATTCTATCCCACCAGCAGGTGAATGCTTGTCTGAGCGCTCTGGACAGGTCGGTGCCAGTCTGACCATGCTGGACAAGTCTGTGCTGGACTGCGAGCACTGCCTGTGTCCAGCAGGTAGTGGAATTTTTGCTATTCGACAAAACCGAACGTAAGATTCTGCGATAACTTTACACTGAGCATTCTATGTATCTGGAGCTTCCACAGTTTCTGGCTGGTGAACTGGAACATTTCTCTCAAACTGAAAATTGGGAGACAGCGTGCAACTTCTCTTAAGGTTAAAAACATACAATGAAATTCTGCTTTTTGTTTGACGTTGTCGGGCTCCAAGAATTATTTCACAATTGGTTCAAATGGTTCAAATGGCTCTGAGCACTATGCGACGTAACGTCTGAGGTCATCAGTCCCCTAGAACTTAGAATTAATTAAACCTAACTAACCTAAGGACATCACACACATCCATGCCCGAGGCAGGATTCGAACCTGCGACTCTAGCAATCGCTCGGTTCCAGACTGCAGCGCCTAGAACCGCACGGCCACTCCGGCCGGCATTTCACAATTCTCTAAATTTTGTTGTGTCTAACGTCACTCTTTTTTGGGGGTTCGGAAATATAAAAGAGTTTGGAGCGTAACGTGAAAGTATAGTTCACTGATTGCTAGGTCATGATGAAGTATAAAGGCATGACAGCACATTGCTCATTTCGCTGCAGTTACTAATTACTCCTGTTTCAATGAATTTGTAACAAAGTACCTGTCAGTAGGCGAGGTACAGGGGTGTCACCACACTCTCCATTGTTGTCAGATGTATCTAAGATGGTGGCGATGACGTCATCCAAGAGTATGGCCTGTAGACTTGGCAACAGTGCATGACGTCATCAAAGATGATGACCATGACGTCAGCTGATGACGCAAGTACCATTATCCAAAATGGCGGCTTTTGGTGTGAAAGAGCCACACCCATCTGCCACACCCCCCTGGTTGGAAGCTCACATTCCATCAGGAGAATGCAACCCCTACTAACCTAAGAAAACAGCGTGAAGATAGGTCACTTGCGCTACCTCCACTAACCTAAGTCACCTGACTGCTACCTATTCCTAAGAACTGGTGGTAAGTTTGAATTTTGGAGTTAAGGTAGGTCAATTGGGCTATCTCTGCTAACCTAAGAAAATGGCAGAAAGGACAGGGGAGATAGGCTACCTCAACTAACCTAAGTCATCCGACCGCCACCTCTTCCTAGGAATTGGCGGGAAAAGTATTTGTCCTGTGCTGGACATAAGTCTTTATTATTTTGCATGCAGGTTTTATTTAAACAATTAGGGACAGTACCACCATCAAGTGTGTTCACCACGATTTCTGAGCCTAATACACAGTACTGCCACCAGAGGGCACTGTTCACCCTTTTGTGACATAACCCAAAATGGCCCTCTGGAATAGAAAATGACTCAGCCTGCACTGGGCTGTTGGAGACAGGAAGGAGTATACTTTATTTATTTTGGAACAATTTATTTAGAAACGGATCTGAGACAGTATATTTATGACATTGATACAAAACGCACGCTCTAACATGCTTGGGGTCACTCCACACAGCCTACAGACCTGTAAACCACTCGTCAGTTGCTGAAATAACCCACTACAAACACACAAACAACTTGTAAATTGCCGAAATAATGCAATATATTAAATTCCACAGAGACAAACAACTCGTAAATCGTCAAAATAATAATCCATCTAAAAGACTCTGCAAGCAGGCTTCATAATCGTCAACTGCCAAAATCATGCACTGCACATCTGTTCACAAAATAATGGAATAAACACCAAAACAACACCTAAATCGTCAAAAGGTAATGCATGTGTATCGCTCAAAACTCTTAAACAGCCGAAAATAATCCAGTGCACAAACACTCAGTGCACGTAAAAAACGCTTACGAACTATCACCAACTGCAACAATCAGAGGTTCCAACGCGCTCTGCAGGGACAGCTGGATTGAAGCCAGTGCTGGAGCGCAGCCGATGGCATGTCAAAGTCATCTCTACAGTTAAAGTTCTTTGAGTGTTATGCTGGTGTCACGTGTCTAATTAAATAAGCCCCAAGTCATCCTATGGGCCACGTGCGTACGTGTTCACCACTGCTTTTGTGATCCCTCTCACTATCAGCAGTCCAGTGAAGACATAATTGCCGGGCGACTCACCCCCACAGACACTGCAGAAATCTGTTCCAGAATAGCACAGGTTGCACTGTTCCTCGCTATCCTAACAGGTCATGCAAGACATCTCTATGTCTGCTTAACTGCCCAGCGTGACTGATGCAACGCTGCAAAATATCTGTGTGACGACTCACCATCTAAAAGGTTCTCAATGTTATATGGACACACATGGCTATGTAAAATAAGAGCCAAGTCGAACACTCGGAAACTGTATAGCGTACCACAAATAGTTAATGGTCGCTTTTGTAGGAGCTTTTGTGATGTCTCATCTTGTCTGCAAGGAAATTCTTGACCTAACAGAATTTGTTTACGAAAATAGAGCAGAATAACGCCGAATGCATTCTCCCTCAAGGTCCTAACGTGGCACCCCATCTATCATGTGTTACCCTTCCTGCTTTCAACATACACAAACGCTCTCACCGCTCTGTAGAGACTCCTATATCCCAGCAGAGAGGATATCATGTGAATAAATCGAGCATTGTGATTGGATCTTATCGAATTTACTCTCCGAATTACTGATGCCGCTGGTGTTGAGGCGCCATCCGCCTTTTCTTTCTTTTCTGCAGACGGAACTTTCAGCAGCATAAAAGTATGTTGCACAGATCGCCATACTGCACTGACAATGAAACCCTGCAAATTGTCCCTACATATCGACAAATTCGGAAAGGCTCTTACTCAATTACACTGCTCTTCCATTGAGGACAGGAGCTTGAATATTATAGGGCAAGAAACCGATCTCCAACCCAGAAATATATCACCGCATACAATTTCGATGTAGTAGACGTACAGTTCGTATCCTGAGCCATACAGAATCATCCCTTTTACATCATTTGTACATATACCGCAAAGACAGACTGCACCGTATGTACCCCTCACAGCACTAGATATTTTCCTGTGAGGTCAGTGGTCATCCACTCCCGACAGGTGACCATAGTGCCCTCAGCGGACCGAAGTCACTCACCGAACTGTTCTACAAATTTGGACTCGTTTCCCCTCGGCACAAACGCGTTACTATATCTGGGTTGGACCTGCTTGCTTGCTGGCTTTTCTACGGCCATCTCCAGACTCCAGGATTACAAGAACACATGTATTTTCGCATGGTTTGCCATAACATTATACCATTTCCGCGGTACTTCTCGATATCAAGCGCACAGCAGTAACCTGCTGATCACTCGTGCAATATTACACTTATCCCAACTGCGAAGACCCGAAATTTTGAAACAAATGGAGGAAAGTGATATTTTCACTTGCGAGTACCAATCTTGGTGATGTAACAGGATCCAAATCATCCCTATAATTTACAAAGTCAGCTAGGGTGTTTCTCATGTCCAGAGAACAAGCAAGCGTGTCTTTCACCTGCTAGATGCACACACCACAATGGATGTCCTCTCAACTAAATAAAGGCGCGAAATCAGCAGAAACAGCCAACTGAACAATTTACATGGAAGGGAATAACGGTCCAGTGCAAACAAACATCCATATTTAATGTTCTCAAATTTCCACGCAATCACAAATGCTATCCAACACATACTAAGTATTAGTTCGCTATTCGGCCGTCTAGAGGACAACACAGTTAAGTCAGCTACATTCCGACACTCCAACAGGCCTCTCCATTTGGACAGCTCCTACCATTAATGGGAAACAAGAATCATTCCCGCACAGGTCACAGGCGCTGCATGACAAGCACACATAGACAGAATCGTCCTAGGAAGAAAACCGACCTCATATACATTTTATCCCGGTACTTACAACTAAATGTTACGATTTTTATCGCAGTTGAACAACATTCGACATTGAGTGAAGTATCACAAATACACGCTGTTGACGGCTGTGGCTCTGGAAATAGAATTATCAGTACCATTCTTATGACTTGACATACTCTTCCCTTTGCTATCACAGTACTCCACGTCAAATCCGTACCTTCCTTAAGACTATACATATTCATTTCCTTTGCACATATCGGAACACTCACACATACTTTATAAGACTGATGCTCGAGCGAACATATCATGTACCCCCTACTGATAAGTATAATTCTTCGCCAATAAATGATTACAGACAATTCGAAATAATACAACGATGGGTGAACATTTCTCATACGTTTTTCTTGCATGTGGTACCACTTTGTCTTAGAAAGAGAGGCGTAATCGTCTTACAAACAACCAGATGTAGTATCCATGTTAAAAGCTATACTGATTATATAAATCGAGGTATGACATTACCTCTGAATGAGGAGGTTTTTTGTCCAGACAAATATCGTGACAGGGATCGCTGGAGTATATAGTACAGCAACACTGCACTTACACGTCGCCGATGGGCAATCTCGCAATAAAATAAACCAATTCATAAAGTGAATCGGCTAAGGAAAGCGGTAGGGAACCAGTATTTGCGAATCCCTCACGCCACCCCAGCTAGATATTTCTAAAGTATTTGCAACGCATTATGCCTTGATGATATGTCAGACGTTTGGTGATACATCCACTTGGCTATAGGCGATGGTTGATTGAGAAGGATCACATACGGCAGATGGTATGCTGACTGACGTCATAAGAAATGCAGACTAACTTTTGAGATCTCTAATGCTACGATATCCGCTAGAAATGCTGTCTGGGATTTGGAATCAAGTCCCTCCATTCCAGCACATACCTGCATTGGATAATATGGAGAAGACTTTTAATGATTACAGCCACTAGTCAATCATATTTCTGGCACTCCCATGTCTCAAAACGAGTAATCACTCTCGAACCTATCTGCTAGAGTAATATTCCAGCCTCGTTTTAGGTAGTCCCTTGCATCCTGCAACAGCCGTTCCACAATCTGCACTACCATCATTGAAGCTTTGCGCGTGTGATCGTTCCAATGAAAATCGGAATTGAGTAGAAGTCAGAGGAAACTATATGTACCAACTTCTGCGTACTGTGTAGTAACAAGCTAAGCTGCGACAGGATTGTCTTTTGACCATTCACTGGAAATGGGAACTGAGAAAATGACGAGGATTTGTGCTACTGCACTATAGTGCGCCCAAAATCCACATACGAGTACTACAGATCCATGACCTTTCACATCTATCTCCCTAAAATAATATCTTCGTTATTCTGTACCATTCATCAGAATAAAATTACGAGCTATACAAGCTCAACTAACTTCATCCGATAAAGAACTAGATAACATTTTTACCGTATATCTCTTCTCCCATACATCAGAAACAAATACTGCATGTGTGCAGGCATAGAGCACATTTGCCGATCCTATTAAATATACAGGTGTTGATCAACTGCACAGACCAGTTTAAAGTTTCATCACCTGTACTCTAGGAGGTTGATCGTATAATGCAGACTATACTGTAGGTCGCAAGTGACGCCCCCTGTGGCCCTGACTCATTGTTTGAAACTTTATTTTTTCTGCTCTAACTCACTTTTTATGTCATGACTTTGACGTCTGTGCCATGTTCTAAACTGGCATTAAGATGTTCTGATCCACTGCCTCAGGTAGATTACAAGGACATCTCCCCAAAGTACCATTATCCAAGAGGTCACACTGTGATGCCATTGACGTCATCAAGATGGCTACTGTGACGTCAGTTGATGACACAATTGACATCATTCATTAAGAAGTTCTGATCCATGGTTTCTCGCAGACAACAACATGGACATCACAGTTATCCAAGAAGTCGCATTGTGACGTGATTGACGTGATTCGACATTGTTGCTGTGATGTCCGGTGACGACGCGATTAACTTCACTCAAGATAGCTGCCATGACGTCAGTTGAGGACGAGAGTACCGTTACCCAAGATGGCTGGCAAGTGACGCACCACCCTGCCAAGCCCACCTGGCGGGAAGTTTGAATTTTGGAGGGAGGATAGGTCAATTGGGCTAACTCTAGACGTCGCATGGCGTAAATCATATTGTTACTGCTGTCACACTGCACACACTGAATGATTATAAATAAAAGTTTTTTACAACGTAAGGAAATTGGAATAATTATTCGGCGTCGGCGTAGGTTTCCCAACTACATTTAAAGTCGTCTGTCACACTAACGGAATAGCTAATGGCTGTGCATTCAATTGCAGTCATGTATGCAATCACTCTTTCGGTGCTAGCTATCGCCAGAAAGTGTCACTCCTACACAAAACTCTTTCTCCAACTAAAACAAGCATTGTCAGTCAGTCATTATGTTGTAACCAACAGCATGCCAGTGGACAGATGGTATGGAATAGACATCACCGATGTACTGAAATAATAAGCATCACATTTGATACTATGAACAATTTTAGCAATTTTACAATACTTTCAACACCACCCAGTGATGTTACAGCATGTTTCCCAGTTTCAGTATCATAGCTAAACCACCCCTTCTCCGCTTTGCGAGTATCATTGCGGATGTGGATAGATGACTATGCAGTTTGTCCATTCATTGTTTATTATCAAACACATACATCATCAAAGTATATCAGACGATGCTCAACATGTTTCTAACACCTCGAGCGTAGTGCATAATTTACAATCCATCTCTATGCTTATGGGAGTCACAGAACATTCTCGAAATCTTAGGGTAAAATTAGAGACTGGGAGACCCCCTCACGCTGTCATTGACAAATCCACCCTGCAGCACCGCTACCAATGTAATCTGCAACCGACCAGAAGTAAACTACCAAATTCCATGTCTCGTGAATGAATGGAGCTTGCCGAGTTATCACCCAGCCAAGTGCACAAGATTTGTCGAGATGCGCCTTTGTCGAGTAGCGTAGCACTCCTTATCGATGTATAGCAACAGATCTGTCTAGAGAAGGAGAAGTTTCTGCAGGCCAGTTTTTTCACTGATCTGTTAGGATGCATTAGTCGCATGACGTAGCCTGGGTTCGACTCGTACACAGCGACGTGTTCTGTATATGGTTTAAAGCACAGTCAATTTGCGATATTTAATGGTAAACCTGTCGGTCATCAGCGGACTTCCATCTCATATGTGATGAAATGTGACACGCACTGCATAGTCATCTATCCACATCCGCAATGATACTCGCAAAGTGGAGAAGCGGTGGTTTAACTATGATACTGAAATTGGGAAACATACTGTAGGTGTTGAAATTAGTGTGAAATTGCTAAAACTGTTCACACGGTCAACTGTGATGATAATTATTCCACTTTATCGGTGTTGTCTTTTCCATCCCACGTTTGTGTGAAGTACTGAAAATACTATTCACATAAAAACAAAAATAGTTACACATGTCTAGTCGTAATGGAAGGATAGATTGGATATGGTGAACTGTGATTTCAGCGCACTCAGGAGTACATCCGAACGTAAGTGTAAATAGATTCATTTCGTAAACAGCGGGCACTGTACAGTTATAAAAGATAACTACACTGTTTGGGTAAAATTTGTATACGTTGGAGTGTAATGTTACTGTGGCTTATGTTGTGGAATCACCAGGGAAGATGAGTGTGTGTCCTATCGTGAGGGACATTTAGATTCAGCCCATTGATAACCACGATGGTATGAGAGAGATGTTTATGTGGAAAATTATGTGCACTGTAGATACTGAGATTCGTTCCTGAATCACAGCTGTACATTGGCCGCTGTCAGCCAACAGCAGCAATCGTAATATTTAATTGTATTTACACTGGTTAATATGTCCCTGGCCCCCAATATTCTTGTGAGTCTTGTATGTATTTGATGATCTGCAAACGTCTTTTTCGAGGTTTCAGTGTCAGTGCTATCTAGTGATCTGTACAAAATAATTTTGCTGCTGGAAGACTCTTCTGGAGAAAACAATGGCAGACGGTGCTCCCACACTGGCAGCAGCAGCAGTTTGATGGGAAATTTCAGTGACAAACTGGCTGTCCTGTTAGGATTGCTAGGAACAATGCACCCTGTGCTATTCTGGGAAGCAATGGAACATCTCTCTCGGCGCTGGACCTGCACTGCAGCTATGCATCACCAAGCCAGCAAGGACAGCAATGGTGCGTAGGTGTACACGTATTTTGACAGGAATTTCTCTGGTGTCAAATATGAAATAGATGCCACCACCTCATCCTTGAAGGGCCCAAACTGACACCTACGCATCACTTGGCTGCTGGCGACCGCATTGTCACTTCATGGGGACAGCCAGTGCATTCTGACTACTGGGGAGGCATGCAGAGTCAGCAGTGTCGGAGTTGGGTGTTGAATGGTGGGTGAAAGGTGGCTACACTGAGCCACAGCGCCAGAGATCGCGCAAGAGAGTATTGTTCCGCCGCCTCCACTGGCAGTGATTATTGAGATGTCGTAGTGGGCAGTGCTTTGGGAGAACTCGTGGTAGTTAGTGCTGAGATGTCGTAGTGAGGAGTGTTTGTTGAGATGAGCTAGTAGGCAGTGCTTGCTGAGATGTGATACTGAAAAGTTCTTGTTGAGATGTGATAGTAGCGAGTCGGTGTGGAGAGATTGTAATGGCTAGAGTGCTTTTCATCAATATAAATTAAGGTAACAAACTACTTTTCTTTTCTTTCTCATTATTTCAATGTCCTGAATAATGCGTCATTACAGGTTCAGTCAACAAAGCATCTGGCTTGTCTTCTTGTATTAGAGTGTAATTCTGGTTTTCTTGAGTAATTATGGTATTTCCATTTTCTTTAATTAATTCAGTATAAATGATATTTAAAATTTCTTGTGTTGTTGAAGAAGAACCATGCCAGATGCGTACGTTGAGTCATACTACCACACACAGAACAGTTACACTTGTGCTTTGGTTTCGTAGGTTTTATAGTTGCTGGGGACTTAATTAATTAATTGTGTTAATGAAAATTTCCATTTCATTCTTTGTTATTGTTCTATGCAGTTGTGTTATTGAAAATTTCCATTTCAGTCTTTGTTGTTGTTTCATGCAGTCAGATTGCGTAATAATACTAGTCAGGGCCAACCGTTACGAGACTTCGTAATCGGACAGACAGCTACTAAAACAAAAAATTAAAATTATTTTAATTACATTTCATTAAGCCCCCATGCACGAATTACGCTATCTGACTGCATAGAACAACAACAAAGAATGAAATGGAAATTTTCATTAACACAATTAATTAATTAAGTCCCCAGCAACTATAAAACCTACGAAACCAAAGCACAAGTGTAACTGTTCTGTGTGTGGAAGTGTGACTCAACGTACGCATCTGGCACGGTTCTTCTTCAACAACACAAGAAATTTTAAATATCATTTATACTGAATTAATTAAAGAAAATGGAAATACCATAATTACTCAAGAAAACCAGAATTACACTCTAATACAAGAAGACAAGCCAGATGCTTTGTTGACTGAACCTGTAATGACGCATTATTCAGGACATTGAAATAATGAGAAAGAAAAGAAAAGTAGTTTGTTACCTTAATTTATATTGATGAAAAGCACTCTAGACATTACAATCTCTCCACACCGACTCGCTACTATCACATCTCAACAAGAACTTTTCAGTATCACATCTCTACAAGCACTGCCTACTAGCTCATCTCAACAAACACTCCTCACTACATCTCAGCACTGACTACCACGAGTTCTCCCAAAGCACTGCCCACTACGAGTTCTCAATAATCACTGCCAGTGGAGGCGGCGGAACAATACTCTCTAGCGCGATCTCTGGCGCTGTGGCTCAGTGTAGCCACCTTTCATATGCCCTTCGTCCACAGGCTAGAATTTGATGGTATTTTTGCCAGCATTGGTGGTGAAAATACCACCAAATTCGTAAAAAAAATACAGACAAGAATGAAAGATAATATTAATGTGTAAATATCATATAACTAGATAAAATTTTGGCTTTGCACTGACTTTTCAATAACCTAATATATAAAATACAGTAAGCAATACAAATTCTTTCATACATGTGACTTTACATAATAGTTTACACAAGTATTATGTGGTTAAACAGTTCAATCAATAGCGTCAGCAATGACGAATATGTGCAGGTAAGAGTCTCATAACTTTTCACAAACAGTAATACACAAAAAATCTGTTTGTACAAATATTCACATAAACGCTTTCCATAGCCCAAGAAACAAGTAGTTGACAGTTCCAGCAGTAGCACCCAGCAATGGTCAACAGGTGCAAATACCAACAAGTGACAATTTTTTCAGTAGAAACAGTCCATCAGTGGCACCCAGTAATGTTGTATAGGTGCAGACACCAACAAGTAACACCATTTCAGTATAAGCAGTTCCATTAGTGGCACCAGCAATGTTGAGCAGGTGCACACACCAACAAGTGACATCATTTCAGTAGAAGCAGTCCATCAGTGGCACCCAGCAATGTTGAGCAGGTGCTGACAGCAACAGGTGACATCTTTTCAGTAGAAACAGTCCATCAGTGGCACCCAGCAATGTTGAACAGGTGCTGACCGCAGTCCATAATATTCACTTTCACTAATCACACTGTTCATCAGCAGAAATTAAACATGACTAAATGTCACACATCATGTTGAAAAGTGCAGCACCATCACTAATCAGACAGTTCAGGCATGAACAATAGTTTGAATACACATACAATGCTTTTACACTAAACATACAAATCATAACAAACACACAAATGATATCAGATAATTGTCCTATTAACTATTACAATACACAAATACCAGTAAACCTATAATATTTATGGGTGTCAGTGCAAGCCACAACAAACAAGTAAAATAATATTTAGGAGATAGGTTGTGATCACTTCTCTGGGATTATAAAAGGAAAACACACAAAACACACTCAGTCATCTTTCATCCACATTAGTGCTACTGTGTAATTGAATAGTGTTAACTGTGTAAATGCAATTCTGTCAAAATTTTATGTTCATCATGTGTATCAAGTAGTAGTGGCAGCAATGTATAACAGTCAATAATAGTTAGTCAGCGTCTTAGTCATCATGTCAAGACCAATGTTTGCCAAGCCAGATCAAATTGTACGGTTGCTGAACAACTGTCAGTGAGCCAAGATATGCAATTACTTCCTCTCTCAAAAAAAAAGTATATACTGCTTAGTGATTTAACAAAGTGTGTGTGTAGACAATCTTCCTGCTACTTTAGTGTTCTAGTCTGCCATCTTTATCCTCCTTGTTCCATATAGACCAACGAAAAAAAAATATGCTCCTCACTTACTTCACCTCTTATCCACCAAAACTCCAATAATCATCAGCATCACATAATCTCAATACTTCACTAATACATCTTCAATACGTCGATACATATAAACCTTATCATCAATATCATTTACCTTACCTCTTGTCCACGAAAACTCCAATAATCATCAACTTCACATAATCTCAATACCTCTATAATACGTCGATACATATAAACCAACCGAGTGAGGTGGCGCAGTGGTTCGCACACTGGACTCGCATTCGGGAGGACGACGGTTCCATCCCGTCTCCCGCCATCCTGATTTAGGTTTTCCGTGATTTTCCTAAATCGTTTCAGGCAAATGCCGGGATGGTTCCTTTGAAAGGGCACAGCCGATTTCCTTCCCAATCCTTCCTTAACCCGAGCTTGCGCTTCGTCTCTAATGACCTCGTTGTCGACGGGACGTTAAACACTAACCACCACCACCACCATATAAACCTTAGCACCAATATCATTTCACTTCCATAACAACTCTTTCCTCTAGTCAGTCTCCTCGAACAAGTACAGACAAAATCCTAGTGCAACTTCAATTCAGCATCCCATAAAATCCGAAGACACAGTGTCCACACACAACCTCTGTGTAATCCATCTGACCCAAATTTTCTACTCATTATAAATTATAAGATACATTTTGGTTCCTTGTCCATCATTAAATAAAAGAAATGCATACATGACCTCTAACAGACTTAGTTCGAATAACTCTCAGTAATTAAGTACGATTACGAAGTGTTAATGATCGTGATATTTCAGTGTGTACACCACTTCAAAAATTATGGCAAACAGAAGCAAACATGTGGAGTATTTCTTGTGTCAAGTGTCACTTCCTATTTCAATTGCTCACGAAGAATGCAGTGTAATAACTGTCAATGGTCTAACCTAGTGTTGGTATGTCATGTCGTTAACTTCCTTCCTATTAGCATAAATTTATACAGCTTCCATAAAACCTCCAGCTCATGTGACTTCTATGAAGTTTCTTGTACTAATGTCGTTCGTCGAATTACTGCAGTTCATTTTCTTATCTTAAAAATATCAGGCACTGAGCGTAAGCAAAACATGCAATACCGAGTAAATATACCAGTAGAGAACAGAATGTCAACAAGTGAATGCAGCACAATCCTTACAACGAGGCTCTGCCAAGCGAACAATCTACAATTAATACCATAGTGTGACCTAAACTCTATGTTCATACACAGTATATCAGCATTTCTATATTCTAAATTAAAGAGTAGTTATGACAACAAAACAGAAATGTGTAAATATGCAATCCATACGCAAGGCAGCAAATATGTTATCTAACATAATAAGCAGGTCATTAGCATCACATCAGCATAAGCAAATAAATGTTCATACGTAACCTTAATAAGTAAATATGAAAGCGCAAGCAGATAAATCACAAAGTATATCTTACATACATAACCACAGTCAGCACAATTAATCAGTTGTCAATTACAATTTAAATAAATAAGCACAGCAGGCACATAATAAAAAAAATATGACATCAGTAAAAGAGCAGTGCAGCCAAGCGATGCATAATATATACAAATAACAAGCCTGTTCATTAATCAATAATTGTCAAAATCAGCAAATGTACACAAGCACGTCGCTTCACAAGTAAATTCATAGAACATGAAATTTAGCACAAAGTATGAATCACGTAATCGCAAGCAGCAAATTACGTCTAAAGTACATACCTAAGTGGAAATATGTTACCTGAAAAATAAACTCAATTAATAGTTACCCTTTTTAGTTTATTACTTTTTTCTTTGAAATTACATTCTTCCTGAAATTTTCTCCATAGCAAGTCGTCTTAACGTCGGACACGCACAGAATTTACCTGAAGGTCTTAAATACTTTATACAACCCTATCCTGAAAAATACTGAACGTTAATAACATAATTTATAAAGTCACCATAGCTTTATACTGAATTTAATCGGAGAAATTAAGACTGTGTATTTGTTTACGGCTGTCAGTGCATTCGCACTGAGCGCTCGATCAGCTGTAGGCGCGTGACGTAGGAAGTAATTGTTTGCGGTCAACGACTGCCTTGTGCGGCGCGCAGACTGACTGTTGCTTTGAGTATGTGCCGCCGCCAAAACACAGCGCGGTATCCTTGTACTCTCCGCATGTTTACGTATAACTGTTGATGTCTCAAAAATATGTCATTCCACAAAAATTTTAACGTTCGATATATGATGTATTCCCTTAGAGCGTCGAGATTTAAGAGTTTCTACTTCAACAGTGTTATCATGGATAATTTTGCGAATCCTATATGGACCGTTATAGAGCAGAAAAAATTTGCGACATAAGCCTTTTCCTTTGTGAGACAAACGATGAGACTTAATTAACACCTTTTGACCAACTGACAAAATTTTTAAACGACCAGGACGTTTAGCTGATTTCTCTCTTCTAGCAGCCGCAGATGCAATATTTTGCAAAGCCAGGTTCACAACTTCAGAATGCCGCAGTTTCCGTGAAGGCGGAAAAGGAACGATTTCAGAAATGCGATTTGACGGTGCTTTGTTTTTTAATATCAATAGAGGCGGTAAAGAAGTTGAGTCATTAGGAAGTTCATTCAGAATGTTTTGAAAAATATGAAGATACTGATCCCAAGTTCTGTGATTCTGATGACAATAAAGACGGCACAATTTATTGATTTCCTTCATCCATATCTCTGAAGCGTTAGATTGAGGGTGAAAAAGTGAAATAAAAATTCGTTTAATCTTACGACGCCGTAGAGTACGAAGCCAAATTTTAGAGCGAAACTGTGATCCATTATCTGATATAACCTTATCAACATGACCAACTTCTTTAAGAAAATGTTTGATGAAAGCGTTAGATACTGAACGAGCTGTTGCTTTGCGTAAAGGTGTAAAACACACATATTTTGATGTTAATTCCACTGCTACGAAAATATACGCAAAACCATTAGTAGAACGAACCACTGGACTGAACAAATCGACTGCAGCCATGTCCTTTAATTTCGCTGGAATGATAGAAAACAACGGTGCTCTGTGAGAAATAGTTGGCGGCTTAGCCTTTTGACATAATTTGCATTTGGCAAGAACAGATCGAATACGTTTTTCCATATTACTGAAGTAGCAATTTTCTCGTAATTTATGAAAGCATTTTCTGGGACCAAAGTGCGCATAACTGAAATGTGTAAACGAGGTGTGGCCAAATCATCCAATCTAACAAAGCGTCTAAGAAAATTACAGACACCAAGGAAACTACGAACAGCACATTTTGTAGTAGGAACAGCATAATTACGAATAGCGTCTAGTTTCTCTGGATCAGGAAGAATACCTTCTGTAGAAATAATGTGACCGAGAAATTTCACCTGAGAACGACCAAATTCAGATTTTTGCAAGTTCTCTGTAATGCCAACTCTTGCAAAAATACGTAATAATGAATCCAAAATTTTGTTGTGCTCACTCCAAGAATGTTTAGCAATAGGAATATCGTCAACATATGAAGTAATATTGTCACGAAGATAAACAGGTAAAATTTCATTTAAACTACGAATAAATGCTGCAGAAAATATAGTAAGTCCAAACGGCATTTTCCAAAGTCACTTTTGGGTAAAACAGTCAAATCCGGTTATTGTTTACTTACTGTCTAGATAGATGGATAGTAGAAGAATTGTTTTTTCTTTTTCTTTTTTTTTTTTTTTTAGATGCAAAGAATAGTGAAAGAGTAGGCAGCGGTGCAGAAAACTAAAAGGGAAGTAGCACCACTACAGCTCGGGGCCCTGTGAACGCTACGGCACATATTCACTTAGTATAGTGAATCCCCTGAGGACATTAATAGCTGCACATAAATTTCAGTTTGTCACTTAGTGGCAAATTTGGCGGAAGTGCGTACGTAAATTGATCAAGCCATGAACATGGATGTATGTCATTCTTAGAATTACGAAAGATCTGAAATTTCCGGACAGTCAAAAAGTGTTTATAGTCAAAGTTTTCGCCTCGTGGCGACAAAAACCTACCGCGTCTGTCCCAGTCCCAATGTCGATTATTGTCAAGTTCGCGCGCCTGGCGCTCTCTTGTTGCATCCCATATATGAAATAAATTATTTTCTTCAAAGCCCTCTGCTATCTGTGATTCCAAATTTCTAATGCTGTCTTTTCCTACAATTTCGCCTTCGATTTGTTTGACTTGCTTTCGTAATGCCTCAACTTCCCTTTTAACGCGTTCATTAAATTTTCCCTGATTTTCAACATGCTTATTTATGTTCTGGTACTCTTCGGTTTCTGCAAATGGTAATGGAGCTGTATCATCCGAATCTCTGTCCCCATGTAAACTAAGATTTGTCAATTTATCTGAAATCTCCTCAACTCTTTCCGATAAGTCACCTATTTTTTCTTTCTGTTTGCTTACGTCTTCCGTAAGTGTCGCGACTCGGGTTTCAGTATTGACACATTTGGTAGTTAACTGTTCATATTGTTGTGTTAGATTATTTATTCTGTCATTTGGTACGGATTCCTCGATTCCCTCAAATATTTCTTCCTTATCATGTGCACGTTGTAAATTTAACTCTGAAAATTTTTGTACTACCACGCGATCTCTTTCTTCCTGTTCTCTATCTTGTTCCCTTTTTCTAATCTCTACTGCAATTAATCTATTATTGTGAGAATTCAAAATCGGTTGTACTTCTTCTCTGATTTCTTTCTTTAACTCATCTTTCATATTTTTGAAACATGTCCCTATTCGTGAATCTAACCGTTTTTCCAAAGTTCCCATCTCTGTTTTAATTGTTACAATCTCTGTTTTAAATTCAGATCCTAACCGAGTTTCCATTGTTCCCATTTGTGAGTCTAACCGTGTTGCCAAAGTTCCCATCTCTGTTTTAATTGTTCCTATTTGTGAGTCTAACCGTGTTTTTAATTCAGATCGTATCTGTGATCCCAAATTTAATATTGCACTCATCAACTGCTCCGTCCTAACTTGTTCGAAATTCTTTTCGCCCCTAATATTTCCCACAAAACCAGCCTCCTTCGTCATAGCTGTAAACCCATCTGTGTTCGATACTATTACAGGATCTTCTGTCGTTAATCTCGTATTCTGAGAATTTTCTGATTGAGAAAAATTTTGAAATGCTTCCGGACTATTTTCCCGACTTATTAAATTGTTTTCCACTTCATTATCCCCCATACTGTTTTCCCCTGTTGGCGAGTTCGCCATGTTAACAATTTCGTCATTCTCACTATTCATCATTTTTGCCTTTTTCATCGATCGCGTAATCATTTACAAAATATACAAAACTCGTCACTGTACGAAATTTATACACAATGACTCTTTATCTCCAACAATACCATTTACATGAAATGTTTCCCTCAAACACGATTAATCGAACAATTGAAATAATTGCACTACATTGTCAAACGCGTAGACAAGACAAGAGAAATGAAATTTTGCAAAAAAAATACCATCAGAAGAATGACAATTACCAAATCTACACATGCAATATAGACTACAATTACTAAACTACAAATTACTACAACAATCCTACTGTCTACTATTTATACAATCAGAAGAATTCCAAGGGACGATCCGAAGCAGCGGTCGCCACGTGCATGGGGGCTTAATTAAATGAAATGAAAATAATTTTAATTTTTGGTAGCTGTATGTCCGATTACGCTATGTCTCGTAACGGTTGGCCCTGACTAGTATTATTACGCAATCTGACTGCATGAAACAACAACAAAGACTGAAATGGAAATTTTCATTAACACAATTAATTAATTAAGTCCCCAGCAACTATAAAACCTACGAAACCAAAGCACAAGTGTAACTGTTCTGTGTGTGGAAGTATGACTCAACGTACGCATAGGGCACGGTTCTTCTTCAACAACACAAGAAATTTTAAATATCATTTATACTGAATTAATTAAAGAAAATAGAAATACCATAATTACTCAAGAAAACCAGAATTACACTCTAATACAAGAAGACAAGCCAGATGCTTTGTTGACTGAACCTGTAATGACGCATTATTCAGGACATTGAAATAATGAGAAAGAAAAGAAAAGTAGTTTGTTACCTTAATTTATATTGATGAAAAGCACTCTAGACATTACAATCTCTCCACACCGACTCGCTACTATCACATCTCAACAAGAACTTTTCAGTATCACATCTCAGCAAGCACTGCCTACTAGTTCATCTCAACAAACACTCCTCACTACGACATCTCAGCACTAGCTACCACGAGTTCTCCCAAAGCACTGCCCACTACGAGTTCTCAATAATCACTGCCAGTGGAGGCGGCAGAACAATACACTCTAGCGCGATCTCTGGCGCTGTGGCTCAGTGTAGCCACCTTTCATGGGATGTTTGTTTAGTAGTGATCTTCTGTTTAAACTATATTCCATCGATTTCACTGACCAATAGGCTGCTGAGAATTAAAAAAAAACTACACCATATTTGTGAAGAATATCAATTTAAAGAATTTGCATATATTTTATATCAATGTGGTGTTTGTTGTACATCAGTTAAGAGGGGGGTGTGGGTGAGTGGGTGACATGGAGCAGAACAGCAGGTTAAATGCAAACCAAACGGTTTTAGTACAGTAGTACAGTACAGTACAGTTTTAGTACAGTAGTTTACGAGTTTTAGTACAGTTTTAGTACAGTTGTTTACGAGGGGCGTGTGACAAAGAAGAATGCGCCAGAAATGGCATGCAAAAGCATGTGAACTTCGAGAAGTGTACCAGAAAATGGTGAGAGGACATAACTAATTACTTACTTAGGTTTCAAAGGCGGTACAATGGTTGATGGAATTGGGGGTGACATGGAAAACCACTTATCAGAATAATAGGTTAAGTGCTGGCAAATGGCTGAACATTAGGTTAAGACACTCAAAGTGCAGCACCAAACATTAGGTCATGCAACATGTTTGTCCCATGTAATTACTTCTTACAAGACCTTCATGCATCCAAACAGCAGAGAATGATGAGAAAGAGAAGTCCAAACCCACACACTGAATGTTTTATAAATAAACAATATACCTTTGAATTTCCTGTTATGAGATCCTTCCTCTCCACCAGAGAGACACCGATTTCCATATATTCCATACATTGCTTTGAATCCTACCTCAATTGTTGAAATAAACAATATTCCACACATTGTCTAAATTGTTTAAACAATACTCCATATCAGCATACAATTTTCCTCCAAATGACCAAGCAACTGAGTCTGTTTCCCACCAGTTCCCATGAGGGACTGTAGGAGGGGAGGGTGGTTTACGAGAGGGGAAGAGTTTAAATAATTGATCAACTTAATTAATTAGTGAATCAAATTTATAAGAGTTAGAGGGGCTCTTCCAATAACTCAGACCTGAAAGTGTGCCTGTAGCAGTGACATGGAGAGGTGGGTTGGAGGTTTCCTGAGGGGGAAGGGGAGTGGGAGGGGTGAGGGGATAAGACGTTAAGTACCTGTCAGTCAAAAGGAAGGATCCTTTTAGCAGAACAATATGTTAAGTTCCTGTCAATCAAAGAAGAACAATAGGTTTACCCCTGAGAGCAAACATGCCTGTGATGTAGGCAACCCACACTAACATAATTTGCTGATGCCTGCTTTGTTTTACTACTACTGACAGATAGTACACTGTGGTAAATTGCTTACATCATTCAGAGACTACTTGACATTACAGGGTCATGATGGTTGCTTCCTGAAATACAGCGAGAACAGAAGTAGGACCACTTATTAAAACTATTCTCTGTCTCTTGATGAGATATAAATGGGTCAAGTAGCCAATAAATTAAGTTGGTAATGAAGTCACAGCTGACAGTACGAACAAAATGTGCTGATGCCTGCTTTGCTCTACTATTGTTGGTCAGTAAATTATTGAACCTATCATTCTGAAGGGCAAAACCAAGACATTTATAGACTTCGTTTGTTTGTTTTTAGAGCTCATGGCTGATTGTTGGCGTCAGTCATCTAGTCAGGCAGCAGCAGCCGGCCGAGAAACAAACTGCCCCAGCGAAGGAACCGATTTTATGACTTTTCACGAGTTCCTAACCATGAGCGAATTGTATTTTTCAACTATAAGGATTGGGAGTTTAGTTTCTTGACTTCCTGCATGTTAATTTTATACTTAATAGACATAGTTTCAGCGTTCTCATTGCGTTGGAAAGTACACCAATTTTGTGACATATGAGAAGTTCCTAATCAGGAGCGAATTATTTAGTCTAACTGCAGTGAGCCAGTGGGTGTGTTGGACCTTCCATTGAGCTACGGACCCTCTTGAAGATGTCTCCCGCAGTCGGAGACGAAACGTTGGGAATCGACACAGAATTCATCAAGCGATTACGGCATAACAGCCCGGATAATTATAATGGACACGATATTTCCGGCCGTGAAAGTCTGCTATTTAGGATTAGTCCAGTGCTTATGTCAGTGACATAGGAATTCCGCAGCGAAGAGAGGGCGGTTGGACGTCTGCGTCCTGATTTGGTGACAGTGTTTACCTTACTCAGCAATGCGTACCTGAGTTAGCACTATGTGACCCTGAGTGAGCAGTGTTAGGCAAGTTCACGTCCACTGAATTCCAGTAGGTGGCCATGGTTACTGGGATAGAACCTTACCGTAGTGCAGAGTGGTGGCTGTGAGCAGCTGCCCTCCAAGACAGACGTTCACTGCAGCTATAATAAGCTTACGGGGCGCATTTAGACTCGTGAGCTGGAGGAGCTAACTGCCCAGACTGTCATTAGCTGCTACCTAGCCCATAGCATGTTGTAGACTGACGAAGAATAATATCGTGGAGACTGCAGCCAGACTGTGAATTACTGTTCCATAAACAGAGGGTGTTTACTATGATTAATAACACTCTAATGCCATGACATTGCTTCCAGTATGGACAGATGAGCACCTCTATGTCCCACTAGCATGGATATATAACGCAGGTCATATGCCGTTGCATGGCCTTTCTGCGATGTCTACACGATTTTGCTACATAACCTTGCCGCCTGTCGGTGTACAAATAGGTTCGCTTAAGAAATTACGTATCAGCCAGCGCCTCTGTGCCTGTCTATTTGCAGACCAGCACTGGAACTGCTGTAATTCAGTCGTCGTATTTTCTCATGTTCTAACAGTTAAACAGGCCGATGGTACCGGAGGACTGCATTGGCGAATGGTTCTCTGCTTACGGCAGACGAAGGCGTTGCGAATCAGAGTCAATACTAACATGGTGGCTGGGACGGGTCGCTTATGATGTTGATCATGTGCTGCAGCTCCTTCCGATATTGCTCCACATTGAAGCATCTGTTCTACTGAAAACCTCCCATCTCGAGTGCAAGCTAACTGGTTTAAGAACCGGGTTAGGTTGTTATCATCTACATGGATACTCTGGAAAACACACTTAAGTGCGTAGCAGAGGGTTCATCGAACCACCTCCACGATAATTCTCAATTATGCCGATCTCGAAGAGTTCCCGGAAAGAAAACGAACATCTACATCTTTCTGTGCGAGCTCTGATTTCCATTATTTTGTTTTGATAAACGTTTTTCCCTATGTTGGATGGCGTCAACATAATATTTTCACATTCGGTGGAGGAAGATGGTGATTGACATTTCGTGAGAAGATTCCGTCTCAACGAAAAACGCCTGTGTTTTAATAGTATCACGTTCTCGAAAATCGTTCCCCTATTTCGCTATAAATCAAAACGTGCTACTCTTCTTTGAACTTTCTCGATGTATTCCGTTAATACTATCTGGTAACGATCCCGGACCGTACAGCGGTACTCCATAAGAGGACGGACAAGCGTAGTGTAGGCAGTCTCTTTAGTAGATCTGTTACATTTTCTAAGTGTTCTGCCAATAAAACGCAGTGTTTAGTTTGCCTTTCCTACAAAATTTTCTACTGTGATTTACAATTTAAATAGTTCGTAATTGTAATACCTAGGTATTTAGTTGAATCTGCAGCCCTTAGATCAGACTGATTTATCTTGTAACCGAAGTTCAACGGACTCCTTCTAGCACTCATGTACATGACCTCACATTTTTCATTATTTAGCGTTAATTTCCAATTTTTACACCATTCCGATATTTTTTAGAAATTGTTTTGCAATTCGTTTTGGTCTTCTGATGAGTTTACTTGACGATAAACGACATGATCATCTGCAGACGACCTAAGACTGTTGCTGAGACTGTCTAGTAAATCGCTTGTATAGATAAGAAGCAGCAGAGGGCCTATAACATTAGCTTAAGGAACGCCAGAGGTCACTTCTGTTTTACTCGATGACTTCCAGTCAGTTACTACGAACTATAACCTCTCTTACAGTAAATAATCAATCCAGTAACATAACTGAAATGTTATTCCATTCCATATGACCGCAATTTCACTACAAGCCGCTTGTGTGGTGCAGCGTAAAAAGGCTTTCGGAAATCTAGAAATATTGAATCAATTTTAAATCCCTTGTCAATAGCACTCAATACTTGTGTACGTAAGGAGCTGGTTATGTTCCACAAGAAAGATGTGTTCTAAATCCCTGTTGACTGTGAGCCGACAGACATCTCTCTTCGTGGTAATTAATAATGTTCGAACACAATATACGTGTGTTCCAGAATCCTACTGCATTATTAGGTTAATGGTTTGGGCCTGTGGTTAGTGGATTACTAATACTACATTTCTTGATTATTGATGTGACCTCTGCAGCTTTACAGACTTTGGGTACCGATCAATCATGTAGCGATCGGTTGTATGTGGTTGTCAGTATAGAGTTATTGCGTCAGCATACTCTGAAAGAGACTTAATTGATACACATCTGGACTAGAACACTTGCTTTTGTGGGGTGTTTTACGTTGCTTCAACACTGAGAGGATATCTACTTATAAGTTACTCATGTTGGCAGATGTTCTTAATTCGAATTCTGAAATATTTATTTCGTCTTCTTTGGTGAAGGAATTTCTAAAGGATGCTTTCGCAGCACTGACGTCGATAGTGTTTCCATTGCTATCGTACAGAGAAGCTATTGACTGTGTCTTGCCGTTAGCACACTTTACATGCGACCAAAATATCTATGGATTTACTGTTAGGTTTTGAGATCAGTTTTCGATATGGAAACTATTGCAAACATCTCGCATTGATGTCGGAGCTAAACTTCGAGTCTCTGTAAAGATCGACACTCTTGGATACTTCGCGTTCGTTTTAATATGGCATACTTCTTTCGTTGTTTCTGCAACAGTGTTCTGACCCATTTTGTGTACCAAGAGGGATCAGCTCCGTCGCTTGTTAATTTATTTGGTATAAATATTTCAATTCCTGTCGACACTATTTTTTTTAATTCAGCCACATCTGGTCTACACTAACATTGTTTATTTGGAAGTAGTGTCACTATGAAAGGCGTCAAGCGAATTTCTATCTGTTTTTTTGAATAGGTACAATTTTCGTTCAGTTTTGAAGGATTTGGGAGTTACAGTATTTATTCTCGCTACGACAACGCTGTATATACTAATCCCTGTATCCGTTTTGATGCTCGTTATTAGCTCAGGATTATTTGGTGCTAAGAAGGCATCTGTGTGTTCTCAACCGTTTACTATTTTCGTAGGCTCGTGAACTAACTGTTCGAAATAATTTTCAGAGAGTGCTTTTAGCACAACCTCAGGTGATGTTTCATGAGTGCCTCCTGATTTAAACATGTATTTTGACATCATATCGAGGGTAAATTGAAAGCAGGAAACTAGACTCAACTTTCATTTGAATTTTTCAGCAACTGTATCATCTGAGCCGGGATCCGTAAAAGTTACCAATTATTACTTTAGTCCTGTTGCCAAGAATGATCTCTTTTCATACTAACTCACATAAACTATCTGCTCCTATACCTCTGGTTCCTGTATCTACGTTATTCTTATTTTCGACACAGTCACTGCTATCCTGTAGCAGCCTCCTGCGTGTAATGGACTCCTGACCTATTGAGCGGGACCCAAAACCCCAATTCTCTATTGCCCAAGTCGATGAAACTGCAGCCTATATGGTCGTAGAATCATCTGAGCCTCTGATTCAGACCCTCCACTCGGTTTTGTGCCAAGGGCCCGCAATCGGTCCTGTAGACTATGCTGCAAATTGTGGGCTCTGCTTTCATCACACAAGCAAAACTGGCAGCCTTCACCACTTCTATTAGACGCTTGAAACCAGGGAGAATCTGTTCCAGTCCAAAGTGACATACATTGGTATCAACATGAGCCACCATATGCAGCTGGTTGCATCCTGTGCTCTTCATGGCATCTGAAATGACCTTTTCCACGTCTCTAATAACTCCACCCAGTATGCACATGGAGTGCACATTGGCTTTTTTCCCCTCCTTGCCAGCCATGTCCGTAAGGGGCCACATAATGCACCTAACATTGGAGCTCCCAACTACAAATAATCCCACTCTCTCTGACTTCTCGAATCTTGGACGTTCAGAATTTCCTCTAAAACAGGACAAGCGACTGCATCTGGCTCAGGCACAGTGTCAGCCTCAGAGAGAACCTGGAATTGTTGTCAGAATACCTGGGGAAGATTTACTTTCAGCTCCCTGGGAAATCTTTTGTCGCCTGCCACGCCCAAAGGCGACCTCCCACTCTACCACTGGTGTGTCGTCAACATAGTGCAAGCAGCAACTGGGGTGGTCACCGCTGCGGGTCAATCGGTGAACTCAGATGTGTTGGATGTCCTCTGAATCCGCATGGCCAGCCTACAACAATGATGCCCATCCACTGCAGGTTCAAGCTGTGTAACCGAAGCCATCACAGCCTGCAGCTGAGAGCGAAGTTTCACCAACACAGCTCGCATCTGCACACAGAGCTCACAGTTCCTAATTGATCCTAAGGGCGGTGGAAAACTAAACTTCACAGAAAAACAAGGACAGCCAACACGGGCTACATAGTTCTAGTGTAGACATATTGGGTAAACAGAAGAACTGTGACCAATAGATTAGATTAACTCGAAAAGATTCAAAAACTGAACTACCAAAGCACAAAGTTGAGACTAATTAATTCGCTCCTGATTAGGAACTTCTCATATGTCACAAAATTGGTGTACTTTCCAACGCAATGAGAACGCTGAAACTGTGTCTATTAAGTATAAAATTAACATGCAGGAAGTCAAGAAACTAAACTCCCAATCCTTATAGTTGAAAATATACAATTCGCTCATGGTTAGAAACTCGTGAAATGTCATAAAATCGGTTCCTTCGCTGGGGCAGTTTGTTTCTCGGCCGGCTGCTGCTGCCTGACTAGATGACTGACGCCAACAATCAGCCATGAGCTCTAAAAACAAACAAACGAAGTCTATAAATGTCTTGGCTTTGCCCTTCAGAATGATAGGTTCAATAATTTACTGACCAACAACAGTAGAGCAAAGCAGGCATCAGCGCATTTTGTTCGTACTGTCAGCTGTAACTTCATTACCAACTTATTTATTGGCTACTTGATCCATTTATATCTCATCAAGAGACAGAGGATAGTTTTAATGAGTGGTCCTACTTCTGTTCTCGCTGTATTTCAGGAAGCAACCATCATGACCTTGTAATATCAAGCAGTCTCTGAATGATGTAAGCAATTTACCACAGTGTACTATCTGTCAGTAGTAGTACAAAAAAGCAGGCATCAGCAAATTTTGTTAGTCTGGGTTGCCTACATCACAGGCATGTATGCTCTCAGGGGTAAACCTACTGTTCTCCTTAGATTGACAGGTACTTAACATATTGTTCTGCTAAAAGGACCCTTCCTTTTGACTGACAGGTACTTAACGTCTTATCCCCCCACCCCTCCCACTCCCCTTCCCCCTCAGGAAACCTCCAACCCACCTCTCCGTGTCACTGCTACAGGTACACTTTCAGGTCTGAGTTATTGGAAGAGCCCCTCTCACTCTTATAAATTTGATTGACTAGTTAATTAAATTGATCAATTAATTAAACTCTTCCCCTCTCGTAAACCACCCTCCCCTCCTACAGTCCCTCTTGGGAATTGGTGGGAAACAGACTCAGTTGCTTGGTCATTTGGAGGAAAATTGTTTGCTGATATGGAGTATTGTGTAAACAATTTAGACAATGTGTGAAATATTGGTTATTTCAACAATTGAGGTAGGATTCAAAGCAATGTATGGAATATATGGAAATCGGTGTCTCTTTGGTGGAGAGGAAGGATCTCATAACAGGAAATTCAAAGGTATATTGTTTATTTATAAAACATTCAGTTTGTGGGTTTGGATTTCTCTTTCTCATCATTCTCTGCTGTTTGGATGCATGAAGGTCTTGTAAGAAGTAATTACATGGGACAAACATGTTGCATGACCTAATGTTTGGTGCTGCACTTTGAGTGTCTTAACCTAATGTTCAGCCATTTGCCAGCACTGAACCTATTGTTCTGATAAGTGGTTTTCCATGTCACCCCCAATTCCATCAACCATTGTACCGCCTTTGATACCAAATTAAGTAATTAGTTATGTCCTCTCACCATTTTCTGGTACACTTTTCGAAATTCACATGCTTTTGCATGCCATTTCTGGCGCATTCTTCTTTGTCACCCGCCCCTCTTAAACTACAGTACTGCATTTTACATACAAATTATGGAAATTAACCGTTTGGTTTGCGCTTAACCTGCTGTTCTGCTCCATGTCACCCAATCACCCACACCCTCCTCTTAACTGATGTTCAACAAACACCACATTGATATGAAATATATGCAAATTCTTTAAATTGATATTCTTCACAAATATGGGGTAGTTTTTTTTAAATTCTCAGCAGCCTATTGGTCAGTGAAATCGATGGAATATAGTTTAAACAGAAGATCGCTACTAAACATCACATCCCACCATTCGACACCCAACTCCGACACTGCTGACTCTGCATGCCTCCCCAGTAGTCAGAATGCACTGGCTGTCCCCATGAAGTGACAATGCGGTCGTCAGCAGCCAAGTGATGCGTAGGTGTCAGTTTGGGCCCTTCAAGGATGAGGTGGTGGCATCTATTTCATATTTGACACCAGAGAATTTCCTGTCAAAATACGTGTTCACCTACGCACCATTGCTGTCCTTGCTTGCTTGGTGATGCATAGCTGCAGTGCAGGTCCAGCGCCGAGAGAGATGTTCCATTGCTTCCCAGAATAGCACAGGGTGCATTGTTCCTAGCAATCCTAACAGAACAGCCAGTTTGTCACTGAAATTTCCCATCAAACTGCTGCTGCTGCCAGTGTGGGAGCACCGTCTGCCATTGTTTTCTCCAGAAGAGTCTTCCAGCAGCAAAATTATTTTGTACAGATCACTAGATAGCACTGACACTGAAACCTCGCAAAAGACGTTTGCAGATCATCAAATACATACAAGACTCACAAGAATATTGGGGGCCAGGGACATATTCACCAGTGTAAATACAATTAAATATTACGATTGCTGATGTTGGCTGACAGCGATCAATATACAGCTGTGATTCAGGAACGAATCTCAGTATCTACAGTGCACATAATTTTCCACATAAACATCTCTCTCATACCCTCGTGGTTATCAATGGGCTAGATCTAAATGTCCCTCACGATAGGACACACACTCATCTTCCCTGGTGATTCCACAACATAAGCTACACTAACATTACACTCCCATGTATACTAATTTTACACAAACAGTGTAGTTATTTTTATAACTCTACAGTGCCTGCAAAAATTATGGTATGCCTACACTCACACCGGCTATATGTCTCGATTCTCGTCAGTCCTAGGAAATTATCTGACAAAGTCTTCGAATCAGCGATTCTGGAGTGTGCTGTATCCTGCCAAAATACTCTCAAACAAAGTGTTGTGAAGGACAGGCGTCCGTCACTATGTGTGATAATGAATACCACACCTGCGGATGTAACGCCTGGTAGGACATTACTGACATGGGTTGGTGTCATGTAATCAACATCTCCATCGATAGAACAACAAGGAAAATGCAAGGGTACACATAGGGGTGCCGATGAGGGGACATGTTGGTTCAGCCGTCTTGCCCATC
Organism: Schistocerca nitens; assembly: GCF_023898315.1. Taxonomy (NCBI): domain Eukaryota; kingdom Metazoa; phylum Arthropoda; class Insecta; order Orthoptera; family Acrididae; genus Schistocerca; species Schistocerca nitens. Next base: position 645,177,389 of record NC_064618.1, on the reverse strand, counting down.
CTGTTTGTACACTGTAGCAGGTCCAGTTAACACTTGCATTGCTACACTGTGCAGCTGTTTACGAAATGAATCTATTTACACTTACGTTCGGATGTACTCCTGAGTGCGCTGAAATCACAGTTCACCATATCCAATCTATCCTTCCATTACGACTAGACATGTGTAACTATTTTTGTTTTTATGTGAATAGTATTTTCAGTACTTCACAAAAACGTGGGATGGAAAAGACAACACCGATAAAGTGGAATAATAATCATCACAGTTGACCGTGTGAACAGTTTTAGCAAATTCACACTAATTTCAACACCTACAGTATGTTTCCCAATTTCAGTATCATAGTTAAACTACCCCTTTCCACTTTGCGAGTATCATTGCGGATGTGGGTAGATGACTATGCAGTGCGTGTCACATTTCATCACACATGAGATGGAAGTCCGCTGCTTACCGACAGGTTTACCATTAAATATCGCAAATTGACAGTGCTTTAAATCATATACAGAACACGTCGCTGTGTACGAGTCGAACCCAGGCTACGTCATGCGACTAATGCATCCTAACAGATCAGTGAAAAAAATGGCCTGCAGAAACTTCTCCTTCTCTAGACAGATCTGTTGCTATACATCGATAAGGAGTGCTACGCTACTCGACAAAGGCGCATCTCAACAAATCTTGTGCACTTGGATGGGTGATAACTCGGCAAGCTCCATTCATTCACGAGACATGGAATTTAGTAGTTTACTTCTGGTCGGTTGCAGATTACATTGGTAGCGGTGCTGCAGGGTGGATTGGTCAATGACAGCGTGACGGGGGTCTCCCAGTCTCTAATTTTACCCTAAGATTTCGAGAATGTTCTGTGACTCCCATAAGCATAGAGATAGATTGTAAATTATGCACTACGCTCGAGGTGTTAGAAACATGTTGAGCATCGTCTGATATACTTTGATGATGTATGTGTTTGATAATAAACAATGAATGAACGAACTGCATAATCATCTATCCACATCCGCAATGATACTCGCAAAGCGGAGAAGGGGTGGTTTAGCTATGATACTGAAACTGGGAAACATGCTGTAACATGACTGGGTGGTGTTGAAAGAATTGTAAAATTGCTAAAATTGTTCATAGTATCAAATGTGATGCTTATTATTTCAGTACATCGGTGATGTCTATTCCATACCATCTGTCCACTGGCATGCTGTTGGTTACAACATAATGACTGACTGACAATGCTTGTTTTAGTTGGAGAAAGAGTTTTGTGTAGGAGTGACACTTTCTGGCGATAGCTAGCACCGAAAGAGTAATTGCATACATGACTGCAATGGAATGCACAGCCATTAGCTATTCCGTCAGTGTGACAGACGACTTTAATTGCAGTTGGGAAACCTACGCCGACGCCGAATAATTATTCCAATTTCCTTACGCTGTAAAAAACTTTTATTTATAATCATTCAGTGTGTGCAGTGTGACAGCAGTAACAATATGATTTACGCCATGCGACGTCTAGAGTTAGCCCAATTGACCTATCCTCCCTCCAAAATTCAAACTTCCCGCCAGGTGGGCTTGGCAGGGTGGTGCGTCACTTGCCAGCCATCTTGGGTAACGGTACTCTCGTCCTCAACTGACGTCATGGCAGCTATCTTGAGTGAAGTTAATCGCGTCGTCACCGGACATCACAGCAACAATGTCGAATCACGTCAATCACGTCACAATGCGACTTCTTGGATAACTGTGATGTCCATGTTGTTGTCTGCGAGAAACCATGGATCAGAACTTCTTAATGAATGATGTCAATTGTGTCATCAACTGACGTCACAGTAGCCATCTTGATGACGTCAATGGCATCACTGTGTGACCTCTTGGATAACGGTACTTTGGGGAGATGTCCTTGTAATCTGCGAGAGGCAGTGGATCAGAACATCTTAATGCCAGTTTAGAACAGGACACAGACCTCAAAGTCATGACATAAAAAGTGAGTTAGAGCAGAAAAAATATAGTTTCAAACAATGAGTCAGGGCCACAGGGGGCGTCCCTTTTGACCTACAGTATAGTCTGCATTATACGATCTACCTCCTGGAGTACAGGTGATGAAACTTTAAACTGGTCTGTGCAGTTGATCAACACCTGTATATTTAATAGGATCGGCACATGTGCTCTATGCCTGCACACATGCAGTATTTGTTTCTGATGTATGGGAGAAGAGATATACGGTAAAAATGTTATCTAGTTCTTTATCGAATGAAGTTAGTTGAGCTTGTATAGTTCGTAATTTTTTCTGATGGATGGTACAGAATAACGAAGATATCACTTTAGGGAGATAGATGTGAAGGGTCATGGATCTGTAGTACTCGTATGTGGATTTTGGGCGCACTATAGTGCAGTAGCAAAAATCCTCGTCATTTTCTCAGTTCCCATTTCCATTGAATGGTCAAAACACAATCCTGTCGCAGCTTAGCTTGTTACTACACAGTACGCAGAAGTTGGTACATATACAAAATTGTTAAGGCTTTCGTGGCCACTTGTTGACAAACTGCCTATTGGCTTCTGTCTCGGGTTCTTCGGCCGACGTTCATGTAATGATTTTTCTGACGTTTCGCCAGCACGAGTGGCTGGCATTGTCAAAGCTTCACCCTCCATTGCCGGTGGTGAACTGGAGGCGAGCTCGCGGCCGCAGGCTATATGTACCTGGCGCGCCAACGTCCGAGGGCTTCTCCGCGGTCATTTCCGGTGCGGTTCTCCTCTTGCTACCTGCGACGGTCGTTCGCTGCAGTACGGGAAGCCAGGATCCGTTTACCTTAAGGCTTTCCTCTTTCTTGTTGAAACTGTTCGCGTGTTTTTGGATTTCTACAGCTTCTCTGAACAAGCGCGTGTGATAGTGCTTCTCTACAGCCAGAACTTCCGTGTCGGCGAATTTTATAACGTGGTCGGTCTCATTCAGTGCGTGCTCTGCCACGGCCGATTTCTCCACCTGCCCCAACCTGCAATGTCGCTTATGCTCTTTGATCCTGGTGTTAATGGATCGTCCAGTCATTCCGACATAAACTTTTCCGCAAGTGCAAGGTATGCGGTATATTCCCGACATTGCAAGTGGGTCTCTTTTCTCCTTCGCCGATCTAAGACACTCTTTGATCTTCCTTGTCGGTTTGAAAATCGTCTTTACGCCATGTTTGCGCAATATACGGCCGATTCTGTCCGTCACTCTGGGAATGTATGGCAGAAAGGCCGTACCCGACATTTCTTTTTCAAGTTCCTTACTTCGCCGAGTGTTTGGTTCTTTTACACTTCTAATGTAATTTGTGGAGTACCCATTGCTCCTCAGAACAGTTTCCAGGTGTTGCATTTCTCGTTTGAGGTGTTGAGGCTCACATATTCGTCCTGCTCTCGTTACGAGCGTACTAATCATGCCTCTTTTCTGGCTCGGGTGGTGGTTTGACAGTTTGTGCAGGTATCGGTCCGTGTGTGTCGGTTTTCGATACACGCTGTGTCCCAGGTTTTCGCCGTCCCTTGTGACCAGGACATCTAGAAATGGCAGTTTCTTGTCCTTTTCTACTTCCATGGTAAATGTTATGTTGGCATGGAGGCTATTCAAGTGTCTCAGGAATTCACCGAGCTGTTCTTTACCATGGCTCCACACCACGAAAGTATCATCGACGTACCTGTACCACACCTTAGGTTTGCAAGTCGCCGAGTCCAGTGCCTGTGCTTCGAATTGTTCCATGAAGAAGTTGGCCACCACTGGACTGAGAGGACTACCCATGGCGACGCCTTCCAGCTGTTCGTAGAAATCGCCATTCCACGTGAAATAGCTCGTGGTGAGACATGCATGGAAGAGCTTTTTGATGTCTTGCGGGAACATGGAACCGATGTGCTCCAGAGCGTCGCTGAGTGGCACTTTCGTAAATAACGAAACAACATCAAAACTGACCAGGATGTCGTTTGGCGCAAGTTTCAGTTTCCTCAGCTTCTCAATGAACTGTCCTGAGTCCTTAATGTATGTGTCGGTCTTTCCCACGTGCGGCTGGAGCAGAGAGGCCAAGTGTTTCGCCAGTTTATACGTTGGTGAGCCAGGAGCGCTAACGATCGGTCTCAGTGGAACGTTGTTCTTATGGATCTTGGGTAATCCATACAGCCGAGGTGGTAGGGCTTCTGTGTTGCGCAGGATTCTCTGTATGTCCGCCGGCAGAGAAGACGCCTTGATTAATCGATTCGTATTCCGAGTGATACGCTGCGTCGGATCTGCGCTTAGTTTTCGGTACGTCGTCGGATCTAATAGGTCTCGGATCTTTTGCTCGTAATCTTCGGTCTTCATTACGACGGTCGCATTCCCCTTATCGGCAGGCAGTACCAATATACTCTTGTCGGCGTTGAGATTCTTAATGGCTTGTACCTCTTCTTTCTTCAGGTTGCAAGCTGGTGGTTTTGCTCGGCGCAGTATCCTGGCTGTTTCAGTGCGTATTTCCTCTGCCCTTTCACAAGGAAGGGTCCGAATGGCTGCTTCGGTGTTGGCAATGATGTCCTCCATAGGTATAGTTCTCGGGATGATAGCGAAATTCCCTCCTTTTTGAAGGACTGACACTTCCTCTTCGGTCAATTGTCGTTCAGTGAGGTTGACCACTGTGTGTGACATGTCGGGAATCGCCTTGTCGGTCTGCTTCCGGCATCTTTCAAACTTTTTCTTTTGCCGCTCGGTGCAGCGCTCGAGTTCGTTCTGCATGCTCCTGTGAGTGATGCTGTCGATCTTGTCCCAGTCGTCTCTATGCATTCTGCTACTTAGTTGATAGAAAATGTCCAGAAGTTCCTGATCCGTTCTTGCCAAGTCTCTCCGTGTTGTATGTATTCGCTCACGAAGAAAAGCTCGTTCCATTCTGTCGTAGATACGATGTGCTTGGGCGGTGGTGAATAGGCGCTTGCATCTCACGAACTTCGGTGTAGCACATTCATCTCGGCACCGTGACAGAAAGGCGAGAGAGGACAACAGTCGCGCTTTTTTCTTCCGTCGTTGGTCAAGGCGTCGGTACAATCTGCAAATCTCCTCCCCGTAGAGGCGTAATACAAAATTGTTAAGGCTTTCGTGGCCACTTGTTGACAAACTGCCTATTGGCTTCTGTCTCGGGTTCTTCGGCCGACGTTCATGTAATGATTTTTCTGACGTTTCGCCAGCACGAGTGGCTGGCATTGTCAAAGCTTCACCCTCCATTGCCGGTGGTGAACTGGAGGCGAGCTCGCGGCCGCAGGCTATATGTACCTGGCGCGCCAACGTCCGAGGGCTTCTCCGCGGTCATTTCCGGTGCGGTTCTCCTCTTGCTACCTGCGACGGTCGTTCGCTGCAGTACGGGAAGCCAGGATCCGTTTACCTTAAGGCTTTCCTCTTTCTTGTTGAAACTGTTCGCGTGTTTTTGGATTTCTACAGCTTCTCTGAACAAGCGCGTGTGATAGTGCTTCTCTACAGCCAGAACTTCCGTGTCGGCGAATTTTATAACGTGGTCGGTCTCATTCAGTGCGTGCTCTGCCACGGCCGATTTCTCCACCTGCCCCAACCTGCAATGTCGCTTATGCTCTTTGATCCTGGTGTTAATGGATCGTCCAGTCATTCCGACATAAACTTTTCCGCAAGTGCAAGGTATGCGGTATATTCCCGACATTGCAAGTGGGTCTCTTTTCTCCTTCGCCGATCTAAGACACTCTTTGATCTTCCTTGTCGGTTTGAAAATCGTCTTTACGCCATGTTTGCGCAATATACGGCCGATTCTGTCCGTCACTCTGGGAATGTATGGCAGAAAGGCCGTACCCGACATTTCTTTTTCAAGTTCCTTACTTCGCCGAGTGTTTGGTTCTTTTACACTTCTAATGTAATTTGTGGAGTACCCATTGCTCCTCAGAACAGTTTCCAGGTGTTGCATTTCTCGTTTGAGGTGTTGAGGCTCACATATTCGTCCTGCTCTCGTTACGAGCGTACTAATCATGCCTCTTTTCTGGCTCGGGTGGTGGTTTGACAGTTTGTGCAGGTATCGGTCCGTGTGTGTCGGTTTTCGATACACGCTGTGTCCCAGGTTTTCGCCGTCCCTTGTGACCAGGACATCTAGAAATGGCAGTTTCTTGTCCTTTTCTACTTCCATGGTAAATGTTATGTTGGCATGGAGGCTATTCAAGTGTCTCAGGAATTCACCGAGCTGTTCTTTACCATGGCTCCACACCACGAAAGTATCATCGACGTACCTGTACCACACCTTAGGTTTGCAAGTCGCCGAGTCCAGTGCCTGTGCTTCGAATTGTTCCATGAAGAAGTTGGCCACCACTGGACTGAGAGGACTACCCATGGCGACGCCTTCCAGCTGTTCGTAGAAATCGCCATTCCACGTGAAATAGCTCGTGGTGAGACATGCATGGAAGAGCTTTTTGATGTCTTGCGGGAACATGGAACCGATGTGCTCCAGAGCGTCGCTGAGTGGCACTTTCGTAAATAACGAAACAACATCAAAACTGACCAGGATGTCGTTTGGCGCAAGTTTCAGTTTCCTCAGCTTCTCAATGAACTGTCCTGAGTCCTTAATGTATGTGTCGGTCTTTCCCACGTGCGGCTGGAGCAGAGAGGCCAAGTGTTTCGCCAGTTTATACGTTGGTGAGCCAGGAGCGCTAACGATCGGTCTCAGTGGAACGTTGTTCTTATGGATCTTGGGTAATCCATACAGCCGAGGTGGTAGGGCTTCTGTGTTGCGCAGGTTTCTCTGTATGTCCGCCGGCAGAGAAGACGCCTTGATTAATCGATTCGTATTCCGAGTGATACGCTGCGTCGGATCTGCGCTTAGTTTTCGGTACGTCGTCGGATCGAATAGGTCTCGGATCTTTTGCTCGTAATCTTCGGTCTTCATTACGACGGTCGCATTCCCCTTATCGGCAGGCAGTACCAATATACTCTTGTCGGCGTTGAGATTCTTAATGGCTTGTACCTCTTCTTTCTTCAGGTTGCAAGCTGGTGGTTTTGCTCGGCGCAGTATCCTGGCTGTTTCAGTGCGTATTTCCTCTGCCCTTTCACAAGGAAGGGTCCGAATGGCTGCTTCGGTGTTGGCAATGATGTCCTCCATAGGTATAGTTCTCGGGATGATAGCGAAATTCCCTCCTTTTTGAAGGACTGACACTTCCTCTTCGGTCAATTGTCGTTCAGTGAGGTTGACCACTGTGTGTGACATGTCGGGAATCGCCTTGTCGGTCTGCTTCCGGCATCTTTCAAACTTTTTCTTTTGCCGCTCGGTGCAGCGCTCGAGTTCGTTCTGCATGCTCCTGTGAGTGATGCTGTCGATCTTGTCCCAGTCGTCTCTATGCATTCTGCTACTTAGTTGATAGAAAATGTCCAGAAGTTCCTGATCCGTTCTTGCCAAGTCTCTCCGTGTTGTATGTATTCGCTCACGAAGAAAAGCTCGTTCCATTCTGTCGTAGATACGATGTGCTTGGGCGGTGGTGAATAGGCGCTTGCATCTCACGAACTTCGGTGTAGCACATTCATCTCGGCACCGTGACAGAAAGGCGAGAGAGGACATCAGTCGCGCTTTTTTCTTCCGTCGTTGGTCAAGGCGTCGGTACAATCTGCAAATCTCCTCCCCGTAGAGGCGTAATACAAAATTGTTAAGGCTTTCGTGGCCACTTGTTGACAAACTGCCTATTGGCTTCTGTCTCGGGTTCTTCGGCCGATGTTCATGTAATGATTTTTCTGACGTTTCGCCAGCACGAGTGGCTGGCATTGTCAAAGCTTCACCCTCCATTGCCGGTGGTGAACTGGAGGCGAGCTCGCGGCCGCAGGCTATATGTACCTGGCGCGCCAACGTCCGAGGGCTTCTCCGCGGTCATTTCCGGTGCGGTTCTCCTCTTGCTACCTGCGACGGTCGTTCGCTGCAGTACGGGAAGCCAGGATCCGTTTACCTTAAGGCTTTCCTCTTTCTTGTTGAAACTGTTCGCGTGTTTTTGGATTTCTACAGCTTCTCTGAACAAGCGCGTGTGATAGTGCTTCTCTACAGCCAGAACTTCCGTGTCGGCGAATTTTATAACGTGGTCGGTCTCATTCAGTGCGTGCTCTGCCACGGCCGATTTCTCCACCTGCCCCAACCTGCAATGTCGCTTATGCTCTTTGATCCTGGTGTTAATGGATCGTCCAGTCATTCCGACATAAACTTTTCCGCAAGTGCAAGGTATGCGGTATATTCCCGACATTGCAAGTGGGTCTCTTTTCTCCTTCGCCGATCTAAGACACTCTTTGATCTTCCTTGTCGGTTTGAAAATCGTCTTTACGCCATGTTTGCGCAATATACGGCCGATTCTGTCCGTCACTCTGGGAATGTATGGCAGAAAGGCCGTACCCGACATTTCTTTTTCAAGTTCCTTACTTCGCCGAGTGTTTGGTTCTTTTACACTTCTAATGTAATTTGTGGAGTACCCATTGCTCCTCAGAACAGTTTCCAGGTGTTGCATTTCTCGTTTGAGGTGTTGAGGCTCACATATTCGTCCTGCTCTCGTTACGAGCGTACTAATCATGCCTCTTTTCTGGCTCGGGTGGTGGTTTGACAGTTTGTGCAGGTATCGGTCCGTGTGTGTCGGTTTTCGATACACGCTGTGTCCCAGGTTTTCGCCGTCCCTTGTGACCAGGACATCTAGAAATGGCAGTTTCTTGTCCTTTTCTACTTCCATGGTAAATGTTATGTTGGCATGGAGGCTATTCAAGTGTCTCAGGAATTCACCGAGCTGTTCTTTACCATGGCTCCACACCACGAAAGTATCATCGACGTACCTGTACCACACCTTAGGTTTGCAAGTCGCCGAGTCCAGTGCCTGTGCTTCGAATTGTTCCATGAAGAAGTTGGCCACCACTGGACTGAGAGGACTACCCATGGCGACGCCTTCCAGCTGTTCGTAGAAATCGCCATTCCACGTGAAATAGCTCGTGGTGAGACATGCATGGAAGAGCTTTTTGATGTCTTGCGGGAACATGGAACCGATGTGCTCCAGAGCGTCGCTGAGTGGCACTTTCGTAAATAACGAAACAACATCAAAACTGACCAGGATGTCGTTTGGCGCAAGTTTCAGTTTCCTCAGCTTCTCAATGAACTGTCCTGAGTCCTTAATGTATGTGTCGGTCTTTCCCACGTGCGGCTGGAGCAGAGAGGCCAAGTGTTTCGCCAGTTTATACGTTGGTGAGCCAGGAGCGCTAACGATCGGTCTCAGTGGAACGTTGTTCTTATGGATCTTGGGTAATCCATACAGCCGAGGTGGTAGGGCTTCTGTGTTGCGCAGGTTTCTCTGTATGTCCGCCGGCAGAGAAGACGCCTTGATTAATCGATTCGTATTCCGAGTGATACGCTGCGTCGGATCTGCGCTTAGTTTTCGGTACGTCGTCGGATCTAATAGGTCTCGGATCTTTTGCTCGTAATCTTCGGTCTTCATTACGACGGTCGCATTCCCCTTATCGGCAGGCAGTACCAATATACTCTTGTCGGCGTTGAGATTCTTAATGGCTTGTACCTCTTCTTTCTTCAGGTTGCAAGCTGGTGGTTTTGCTCGGCGCAGTATCCTGGCTGTTTCAGTGCGTATTTCCTCTGCCCTTTCACAAGGAAGGGTCCGAATGGCTGCTTCGGTGTTGGCAATGATGTCCTCCATAGGTATAGTTCTCGGGATGATAGCGAAATTCCCTCCTTTTTGAAGGACTGACACTTCCTCTTCGGTCAATTGTCGTTCAGTGAGGTTGACCACTGTGTGTGACATGTCGGGAATCGCCTTGTCGGTCTGCTTCCGGCATCTTTCAAACTTTTTCTTTTGCCGCTCGGTGCAGCGCTCGAGTTCGTTCTGCATGCTCCTGTGAGTGATGCTGTCGATCTTGTCCCAGTCGTCTCTATGCATTCTGCTACTTAGTTGATAGAAAATGTCCAGAAGTTCCTGATCCGTTCTTGCCAAGTCTCTCCGTGTTGTATGTATTCGCTCACGAAGAAAAGCTCGTTCCATTCTGTCGTAGATACGATGTGCTTGGGCGGTGGTGAATAGGCGCTTGCATCTCACGAACTTCGGTGTAGCACATTCATCTCGGCACCGTGACAGAAAGGCGAGAGAGGACATCAGTCGCGCTTTTTTCTTCCGTCGTTGGTCAAGGCGTCGGTACAATCTGCAAATCTCCTCCCCGTAGAGGCGTAATACAAAATTGTTAAGGCTTTCGTGGCCACTTGTTGACAAACTGCCTATTGGCTTCTGTCTCGGGTTCTTCGGCCGATGTTCATGTAATGATTTTTCTGACGTTTCGCCAGCACGAGTGGCTGGCATTGTCAAAGCTTCACCCTCCATTGCCGGTGGTGAACTGGAGGCGAGCTCGCGGCCGCAGGCTATATGTACCTGGCGCGCCAACGTCCGAGGGCTTCTCCGCGGTCATTTCCGGTGCGGTTCTCCTCTTGCTACCTGCGACGGTCGTTCGCTGCAGTACGGGAAGCCAGGATCCGTTTACCTTAAGGCTTTCCTCTTTCTTGTTGAAACTGTTCGCGTGTTTTTGGATTTCTACAGCTTCTCTGAACAAGCGCGTGTGATAGTGCTTCTCTACAGCCAGAACTTCCGTGTCGGCGAATTTTATAACGTGGTCGGTCTCATTCAGTGCGTGCTCTGCCACGGCCGATTTCTCCACCTGCCCCAACCTGCAATGTCGCTTATGCTCTTTGATCCTGGTGTTAATGGATCGTCCAGTCATTCCGACATAAACTTTTCCGCAAGTGCAAGGTATGCGGTATATTCCCGACATTGCAAGTGGGTCTCTTTTCTCCTTCGCCGATCTAAGACACTCTTTGATCTTCCTTGTCGGTTTGAAAATCGTCTTTACGCCATGTTTGCGCAATATACGGCCGATTCTGTCCGTCACTCTGGGAATGTATGGCAGAAAGGCCGTACCCGACATTTCTTTTTCAAGTTCCTTACTTCGCCGAGTGTTTGGTTCTTTTACACTTTAAAAGAACCAAACACTCGGCGAAGTAAGGAACTTGAAAAAGAAATGTCGGGTACGGCCTTTCTGCCATACATTCCCAGAGTGACGGACAGAATCGGCCGTATATTGCGCAAACATGGCGTAAAGACGATTTTCAAACCGACAAGGAAGATCAAAGAGTGTCTTAGATCGGCGAAGGAGAAAAGAGACCCACTTGCAATGTCGGGAATATACCGCATACCTTGCACTTGCGGAAAAGTTTATGTCGGAATGACTGGACGATCCATTAACACCGGGATCAAAGAGCATAAGCGACATTGCAGGTTGGGGCAGGTGGAGAAATCGGCCGTGGCAGAGCACGCACTGAATGAGACCGACCACGTTATAAAATTCGCCGACACGGAAGTTCTGGCTGTAGAGAAGCACTATCACACGCGCTTGTTCAGAGAAGCTGTAGAAATCCAAAAACACGCGAACAGTTTCAACAAGAAAGAGGAAAGCCTTAAGGTAAACGGATCCTGGCTTCCCGTACTGCAGCGAACGACCGTCGCAGGTAGCAAGAGGAGAACCGCACCGGAAATGACCGCGGAGAAGCCCTCGGACGTTGGCGCGCCAGGTACATATAGCCTGCGGCCGCGAGCTCGCCTCCAGTTCACCACCGGCAATGGAGGGTGAAGCTTTGACAATGCCAGCCACTCGTGCTGGCGAAACGTCAGAAAAATCATTACATGAACGTTGGTACATATAGTTTCCTCTGACTTCTACTCAATTCCGATTTTCATTGGAACGATCACACGCGCAAAGCTTCAATGATTTTAGTGCAGATTGTGGAAGGGCTGTTGCAGGATGCATAGGGACTATCTAAAACAAGGCTGGAATATTACTCTAGCAGATAGGTTCGAGAGAGATTACTCGTTTTGAGATATGGGAGTGCCAGAAATATGATTGACTAGTGGCTGTAATCATTAAAAAGTCTTCTCCATATTATCCAATGCAGGTATGTGCTGGAATGGAGGGACTTGATTCCAAATCCCAGACAGCATTTCTAGCGGATATCGTAGCATTAGAGATCTCAAAAGTTAGTCTGCATTTCTTATGACCTCAGTCAGCATACCATCTGCCGTATGTGATCCTTCTCAATCAACCATCGCCTATAGCCAAGTGGATGTATCACCAAACGTCTGAAATATCATCAAGGCATAATGCGTTGCAAATACTTTAGAAATATCTAGCTGGGGTCGCGTGAGGGATTCGCAAATACTCGTTTCCTACCGCTTTCCTTAGCCGATTCACTTTATGAATTGGTTTATTTTATTGCGAGATTGCCCATCGGCGACGTGTAAGTGCAGTGTTGCTGTGATACTATATACTCAAGCGATCCCTGTCACGATATTTGTCTGGACAAAAAACCACCTCATTCAGAGGTAATGTCATACCTCGATTTATATAATCAGTATAGCTTTTAACATGGATACTTGTGGGCACCTCTAGAACCAAGACTGCTTGTGACAGTAGCATATAGTAGTTGCTGCGATCGGTTGTCTAACATCTGGTTGTTTGTAAGACGATTACGCCTCTCTTTCCAAGACAAAGTGGTACCACATGCAAGAAAAACTTATGAGAAATGTTCACCCATCGCTGTATTATTTTGTATTGTCTGCAATCATTTATTGGCGAAGAATTATACTTAGCAGTAGGGGGTACATGATATGTTCGCTCGAGCATCAGTCTTAAAAAGCATGTGTGAGTGTTCCGATATGTGCAAAGGTAATGAATATGTATAGTCCTAAGGAAGGTATGGATTTGACGTGGAGTACTGTGATAGCAAAGGGAAGAGTATGTCAAGTCATAAGAATGGTACAGATAATTCTATTTCCAGAGCCACAGCCGTCAGCAGCGTGTATTTGTGATACTTCACTCACTGTCGAATGTTGTTCAACTGCGACCGAAATCGTAACATTTAGATGTAAGTACCGGGATAAAATGTATATGAGGTCGGTTTTCTTCCTAGGACGATTCTGTCTATGTGTGCTTGTCATGCAGCGCCTGTGACCTGTGCGGGAATGATTCTTGTTTCCCATTAACGGTAGGAGCTGTCCAAATGGAGAGGCCTGTTGGAGTGTCAGAATGTAGCTGACTTAACTGTGTTGTCTTCTAAACGGCCGAATAGCGAACTAATACTTAGTATGTATGTGTTGGATAGCATTTGTGATTGCGTGGAAATTTGAGAACATTAAATAAGGATGTGTGTTTGCACTGGACCGTTATTCCCTTCCATGTAAATTGTTCAGTTGGCTGTTTCTGCTGATTTCGCGCCTTTATTTAGTTGAGAGGACATCGATTGTGGTGTGTGCATCTAGCAGGTGAAAGACACGCTTGCTTGTTCTCTAGACATGAAAAACACTCCAGCTGACTTTGTAAATTATAGGGATGATCTGGAATCTGTTACATCACCAAGATTGGTATTCGCAAGTGAAAATATCATTTTCCTCCATTTGTTTCAAAATCTCGGGTCTTCGCAGTTGGGATCAGTGTAATATTGCACGAGTAATCAGCAGGATACTGCTGTGCGCTTGATATCGAGAAGTACCGCGAAAATGGTATAATGTTATGGCAAACCATGCGAAAATACATGTGTTCTTGTAATCCTGGAGTTTGGCGATGGCTGTAGAAAAGCCAGCTAGCAAGCAGGTCCAGAACAGAAATAGTAACGCGTTTGTGCCGACGGAAAACGAGGCCAAATTTGTAGAACAGTTCGGTGAGTGACTTCGGTCCGCTGAGGGCACTCTGGTCACCTGTCGGGTGTGGATGGCCACTGACCTCACAGGAAAATATCTAGTGCTGTGAGGGGTACATACGGTGCAGTCTGTCTTTGCGATATATGTACAAATGATGTAAAAGGGATGATTCTGTATGGCTCAGGATACGAACTGTACGTCTACTACATCGAAATTGTATGCGGTGATATATTTCTGGGTTGGAGATCGGTTTCTTGCCCTATAATATTCAAGCTCCTGTCCTCAGTCGGAGAGCAATGTATTTGAGTAAGAGCCTTTCCGAATTTGTCGATATGTAGGGACAATTTGCAGGGTTTCATTGTCAGTGCAGTATGGCGATCTGTGTAAAATACTTTTATGCTGCTGAAAGTTCCGTCTGCAGAAAAGAAAGAAAAGGCGGATGGCGCCTCCACACCAGCGGCATCAGTAATTCGGAGAGTAAATTCGATAAGATCCAATCATAATGCTCGATTTATTCACATGATATCCTCTGTGCTGGGATATAGGAGTCTCTACAGAGCGGTGAGAGCGTTTGTGTATGTTGAAAGCAGGAAGGGTAACACATGATTGATGGGGTGCCACGTTAGGACCATGAGGGAGAATGCTTTCGGCGTTATTCTGCTCTATTTTCGTAAACAAATTCTGTTAGGTCAAGAATTTCCATGCAGACAAGCTGAGACATCACAAAAGCTCCTACAAAAGCTACAATTAACTATTTGTGGGACACTATACAGTTTCCGAGTGTTCGACTTGGCTCTTATTTTACGTAGCCATGTGGTGCCCATATAACATTGAGAACCTTTTATATGCTGAGTCACCACGCAGATATTTTGCAGCGTTGCATCGGTCACGCTGGGCAGTTAAAAAGACATAAACATGTCTTGCATGACCTGTTAGGATCGCGAGGAACAGTGCAAACTGTGCTATTCTGGAACAGATTTCTGCAGTGTCTGTGGGGGTGAGTCGCCCGGCAATTATGTCTTCGCTGGACTGCTGATAGTGAGAGGGATCACAAAAGCAGTGATGAACACATACGCACGTGGCCCATAGCATGACTTGGGGCGTATTTAATTAGACATGTGACATCTGCATAACACTCAAAGACCTTTGACTGTAGAGGTGACTTTGACATGCCATCGGCTGCGCTCCGGCACTGGCTTCAATCCAGCTGGCGCTGCAGAGCGCATTGGAACCTCTGACTGTTGCAGTTGGTGATAGTTCGTAAGCCTTTTTTACGTGCACTGAGTGTTTGTGACTCGATTATTTTCGGCTGTTTAACAGTTTTGAGAGTTACACATGCATCACCTTTTGACGATTTAGGAGTTGTTTTGGTGTTTATTCCATTATTTTGTGAACAGATGTGCAGTGCATGATTTTGGCAGTTGACGATTATGAAGCCTGCTTGCAGATTCTTTTAGATGGATTATTATTTAGACGATTTACGAGTTGTTTGTCTCTGTGGACTTTAATGTATTGCATTATTTCGGCAATTTACGAGTTGTTTGTGTGTCTCTAGTGGGTTATTTCAGCAACTGACGAGTGGTTTACAGGTCTGTCGGCTGTGTGGAGTGACCCCAAGCACGTCAGATCGTGCGTTTTGTATCAATGTCATAAATATACTGTCTCAGATCCGTTTCTAAATAAATTGTTCCAAAATAAATAAAGTATACTCCTTCCTCTCTCCAACAGCCCAGTGCAGGCTGAGTCATTTTCTATTCCAGAGGGCCATTTTGGGTTATGTCACAAAAGGGTGAACAGTGCCCTCTGGTGGCAGTACTGTGTATTAGGCTCAGAACTCGTGGTGAACACACTTGATGGTGGTACTGTCCCTAATTGTTTAAATAAAACCTGAATGCAAAATAATAAAGACTTATGTCCAGCGCAAGATAAATACTTTTCCCGCCAATTCCTAGGAAGAGGTGGCGGTCGGATGACTTAGGTTAGTTGAGGTAGCCGAACAGCCCTTTCCTTTCTGCCATTTTCTTAGGTTAGCAGAGATAGCCCAATTGACCTACCTTAACTCCAAAATTCAACCTTACCACCAGTTCTTAGGAATAGCAGAATGGCGTTGTAATCCAAGACCAAAAATAGATTTTGTATCTTGCAGCGAAATTTTGCTAGTTTCTCTTGGCCAACGTCAGTGCCTCCGCAAAGTCCCACTCCTATACACAGTAGCATCCCCACTCACCACAGGTCCGTATTGCTTAATCACGGAAACTTTCTATTACGAATGTAATACAAGAATCATTAATGTAATGGTCTATTTTTTTTTTTTTTTTTTGTCATCAGTCTACTGACTGGTTTCCTGTGGTAACCTCTTCATCTCAGAGTATCACTTGCAACCTACGTCCTCAATTATTTGCTTGACGTATTCCAATCTCTGTGTTCTTCTACAGTTTTCGCCTCTACAGCTCCCTCTAGTACCATGGAAATCATTCCCTCATGTCTTAACGAATGTCCTATCATCCTGTCCCGTCTCCTTATCAGTGTTTTCCACATATTCCTTTCCTCTCCGATTCTGCGTAGAACCTCCTCATTCCTTACCTTATCAGTCCACCTAATTTCCAACATTCGTCTGTAGCACCACATCTCAAATGCTTCGATTCTCTTCTGTTCCGGTTTTCCCACAGTCCATGTTTCACTACCATACAATGCTGTACTCCAGACGTACATCCTCAGAAATTTCTTCCTCAAATTAAGGCCGGTATTTGATATTAGTAGACTTCTCTTGGCCAGAAATGCCTTTTTTGGCATAGCGAGTCTGCTTTTGATGTCCTCCTTGCTCCGTCCGTCATTGGTTATTTTACTGCCTAGGTAGCAGAATTCCTTAACTTCATTGACTTCGTGACCATCAATCCTGATGTTAAGTTTCTCGCTGTTCTCATTTCTACTACTTCTCATTACCTTCGTCTTTCTACGATATATTCTCAAACCATACTGTGTACTCATTAGATTGTTCATTCCGTTCAGCAGATCATTTAATTCTTCTTCACTTTCACTCAGGATAGCAATGTCATCAGCTAATGGTATCATTGATATCCTTTCACCTTGTATTTTAATTCCACTCCTGAACCTTTCTTTTATTTCCATCATTGCTTCCTCGATGTACAGATTGAAGAGTAGGGGCGAAAGGCTACAGCCTTGTCTTACACCCTTCTTAATACGAGCACTTCGTTCTTGATCGTCCACTCTTATTATTCCCTCTTGGTTGTTGTACATATTGTATATGAACCGTCTCTCCCTATAGCTTACCCCTACTTTTTTCAGAATCTCGAACAGCTTGCACAATTTTATATTGTCGAACGCTTTTTCCAGGTCGACAAATCCTATGGAAGTGTCTTGATTTTTCTTTAGCCTTGCTTCCATTATTAGCCGTAATGCCAGAATTGCCTCTCTCGTCCCTTTACTTTTCCTAAAGCCAAACTGATCGTCACCTAGCGCATTCTCAATTTTCTTTTCCATTCTTCTGTATATTATTCTTGTAAGCAGCTTCGATGCATGAGCTGTTAAGCTGATTGTGCGATCATTCTCGCACTTTTCAGCTCTTGCCGTCTTCGGAATTGTGTGGATGATGCTTTTCCGAACGTCAGATGGTATATCGCCAGACTCATATATTCTACACACCAACGTGAATAGTCCTTTTGTTGCCACTTCCCCCCAAAGATTTTAGAAATTCTGATGGAATGTTATCTATACTTTCTGCCTTATTTGACCGTAAGTCTTCCAAAGCTCTTTTCGATTCTGATTCTAATACTGGATCCCTTATCTCTTCTAAATCGACTCCTGTTTCTTCTTCTATCACATCAGACAAATCTTCACCCTCGTAGAGGCTTTCAATCCATTCTTTCCACCTATCTGCTCTCTCCTCTGCATTTAACAGTGGAATTCCCGTTGCACTCTTAATGTTACCACCGTTGCTTTTAATGTCACCAAAGGTTGCTTTGACTTTCCTGTATGCTGAGTCTGTCCTTCCGACAATCATATCTTTTTCAATGTCTTCACATTTTTGCTGCAGCCATTTCGTCTTAGCTTCCCTGCACTTCCTATTTATTTCATTCCTCAGCGACTTGTATTTCTGTATTCCTGATTTTCCCGGAACATGTTTGTACTTCCTCCTTTCATCAATCAACTGAAGTATTTCTTCTGTTACCCATGGTTTCTTCGCAGCTACCTTCTTTGTACCTATGTTTTCCTTCCCAACTTCTGTGATGGCCCTTTTTAGAGATGTCGATTCCTCTTCGACTGTACTGCCTACTGCGCTATTCCTTATTGCTGTATCTATAGCGTTAGAGAACTTCAAACGTATCTCGTCATTCCTTAGAACTTCCGTATCCCACTTCTTTGCGTATTGACTCTTCCTGATTAATGTCTTGAACTTCAGCCTACTCTTCATCACTACTATATTGTGACCTGAGTCTATATCTGCTCCTGGGTACGCTTTAAAATCCAGTATATGATTTCGGAATCTCTGTCTGACCATGATGTAATCTAATTGAAATCTTCCCGTATCTCCCGGCCTTTTCCAAGTATACCTCCTCCTCTTGTGATTCTTGAACAGGGTATTCGCTATTACTAGCTGAAACTTGTTACAGAACTCAGTTAGTCTTTCTCCTCTTTCATTCCTCGTCCCAAGCCCAAATTCTCCTATAACCCTTTCTTCTACTCCTTCCCCTACAACTGAATTCCAGTCGCCCATGACTATTAGATTTTCGTCCCCCTTTACATACTGCATTATCCTTTCAATATCCTCATACACTTTCTCTATCTGTTCATCTTCAGCTTGCGACGTCGTCATGTATACCTGAACTATCGTTGTCGGTGTTGGTCTGCTGTCGATTCTGATTAGAGCAACCCGGTCACTGAACTGTTCACAGTAACACACCCTCTGCCCTACCTTCCTATTCATAACGAATCCTACACCAGTTATACCATTTTCTGCTGCTGTTGTTATTACCCGATACTCATCTGACCAGAAATCCTTGTCTTCCTTCCACTTCACTTCACTGACCCCTACTATATCTAGATTGAGCCTTTGCATTTCCCTTTTCAGATTTCCTAGTATCTCTACCACATTCAAGCTTCCGACATCCCACGCCTCGACTCGTAGAACGTTATCCTTTCGTTGATTATTTAATCTTCCCCCTTGGCAGTCCCCTCCCGGAGATCCGATTGTGGGACTATTCCTGAATCTTTTGCCAATGGAGAGATCATCATGACACTTCTTCACCTACAGGCCACATGTCCTGTGGATACACGTTACGTGTCTTTAATGCAGTGGTCTCCATTGCCTTCTGCATCCTCATGTCGTTGATCATTGCTGATTCTTCCGCCTTTAGGGGCAATTTCCCACCCCTAGGACAAGAGAGTGCCCTGAACCTCTATCCGCTCCTCCGCCCTCTTTGACAAGACCGTTGGCAGAATGAGGGTGATTTCTTATGTCGGAAGTCTTCGGCCGCCAATGATGATTATTTATCAAAATTTAGGCAGTGGCGGGGATCGAACCCGGGACCCAAGACGTTTTGATTTTGAATCAAAGACGCTACCCCTAGACCACGGGTACAATAGGAAAACCTGGATAAACTAATCGTAGCATACATCGTGAATCATTTCAAATTTCCTGCGCAAATATTGTGGAAATGGAAAGTCCTGTTAATGTGTTGAATCGCAGGATAGATTTGTTGTAGGGGGCTTGTACGGTTAGCAAATAAACCGACTGTAAAAATCAAGAGCATTTCTTGTGCAAACAAACACTTTATTAAATGGAGAAATGCTTATTGACACCAACAGGCTAAAATTAGGGCGTATTGGTATATCTGTGGTGTTTGTTGCCAGATTTTCGTGCTGGTCGGTTACGGGTTGTCGTATTATAGAAAGTTTCCTCATCAACACTTGGATGTGCCACTCACCCCGCTTAGTTTCTGGGTACAATGTTGTTGTGTTTGGTTTCAGTGTGCTTGTGTGTTTCTTGAGTGCACTGCGACTTGCTAGTCAATTGGTGTGTGGCAGCTCCAGCAGGAGGTCACGTGTGGATGATGGGGATTACCAATGCAGAAAATGCCAACGTGCTTGTGGTGTATGGAGAGTGTAGGAAGAACAAGAATGCAGTTCGTTCCTGTGCTATCTATGCGGCATGATATCTCAATAAATGTTAGCCACCTAATCAATTATTTATCAACCTCTTCAACCAGTCACATGAAAGTTGGTGTGTAACATCTATACAACGTAACAGAAGAAAATAAGTAACGGCAGAAGAGTGGGAAATTAATGTTGCTGCTGCTATTGCTGTAGATCTGCACATTAGCTTCCGTGCAATTGCACAAGGTAGTGGTATGATTTAGGCAGGTGTAATATGCATTCTCCATGCACGTTGGTTCCATCCCTATCACATCTCTCTCCATTAAGAGCGGCATGGAAACGATTATGAGAATCGTGTTAATTTCTGTACATGATCATTAAGGCAGAATACTCCAGATGAAGCCACATTCGCCAATCATGGCCAGGTAAATCGTCGAAGCGTGCACTTTTGGTCTGTTGGTAGCCCTCGTTTACTTCGGCAGAGGGAGCGTTAGCGTCCGTGGAGTATAAACGTGTGGTGTGGCATAATGACCCATTAGTTAATAGTCCTGTTATTCACAGACGGCACACTGAATGCCCACAAGTACAGCAGCCTCCTGACACATCATCTTCAATGTATGCTAGAAAATGTTCCTCTGCAGACTAGGAGGAACTTGTGGTACCAACATGATGGGTGTCCAGCCCATACTGGAAGAAGTACTACGATATGTCTTCATGAATTGTTTCCAAATCGTTGGACTGGACAGAGTGGACCTGTATGTTAGCCACTCATTTCCCACTTATGAAGATGGTAGAATTTTTCTGTGTGGGAGGAAGAAAGATGCCATCTACAAGGACATACCAAGTGCACACGATGATATGCAACGTCATATTACTGCAGCCTGCTTGAACATCTCCAGTGAGATGCTAGCAAGCGAGCAGCAATTATTCCACATCAGAATGGATGCATGTATTGCTGCTGCTGGTAGTCATTTTGAACACGACCGGTGGTGGCCAATTATCTCGTTATTATTCAGAATCCAAATAACTAGTGCATGCATTTCTGTTGTTCTTTAGTGTTTGCTACCACAGGTATTGTACGAGTGTCGGAGTAGTAACTTTTCAAAATACGATTGCTCGTGAACGACTCGCACTAGAATGCTGTAAGAAATACCACTGACGTTCTAATCTACTTTACGTTTGATCTGGTAATCTCAACAGACATTGTTCCGTTTAAAAAAGTGTAAGTTTGCTCAATAAGTACACTTTCTAAGTATTATAACGGTGTGTTGAATGGCTAACAACACGAGCCAGAATCTATTCTTAGAAAACCGCACATCAATGGCAGTTTCCACTTCCGCAATATTTAAGGTGCAAATGTTAGGTGTTTCACCCTGTAAATAGGCTGTGTCGCTGTAACTAGAACGCCAGTTTTGTAAACAGGTGTCTGAATAAACAGTAGATGAGCAGAGAACGTTGTTCCCATAGCATATTTTTGCAATGAAAGTTTTATTCTCTCGGAAGAATACTTCGTGTTCCCGTATTACACACCTGCCCTAATCTGCTTCACTTCCTCTTCTGTCAACTAATGAGTGTTAACCAAACCGAAACAAAAGCAGTTTGAAAAAACTGTTGTCGCCTCCATAGCTGAGTGGTCAGCTCTTCTGAGCGCCATTCTGAGGATACTGGTTCGCTTTCCGGTAGTAACAAAGGTTCTACAATGGGGGGGGGGGGGGGGGGGTAGACTGGAATGGAGTGCACACAGCTTCGTGAGCCCAGTTGAGGAGCTGCCTGAGTAGTAGCGACTCCAGGTCATGGAAATCGACAATGGTCGGAAAAGAATTGTGCTGACTCCATGCTCATCCACACTGCATCCATTGACTCAGAGAATGGTCGGTTGATACTGCTTGGGCCGCCAAGTCTTTTACATTTTACATTGTCTCTCTCTCTCTCATCTTAGGCGCCTTGTATCAAGTTTTCCATTTTGGTTGGAATGTAATGATTTCCTTGACAGATGCACAGTTGGTATCTTTTTGATGTAGACATACGACATTTATACGGTATTCACTGTCACACTTAAGAGTAGGTTCAGCCGGTACATTGTATAGTCTTAATGCTATTTATTAACTCATACATCTAATAAAATACTACCTGATACAATCATTTACAGCATTATATTTCTGTATATTCTGCACCACAACTGAACTAATTTTTTATTTAGCGGTCTCTGTCGTGATATATTTCAATTAATTTACATGTGCTATTATTTTGTTATTTATCACTATTCTTGCTCTTCTTGTGTATTTCCCTTCAATTGCCATCATTTTTTATTTATTTGTTGTTATAACAATTTCATAAGTTTGTAATATGTTACTGAATTTAAAAGCACTTCTTTGCAAAAGGCTCTAACTGTCTACTACGAGACAAAAGGGTCATCTGTAAATAAAATAGAGTTAATAAATTTGTTCCTTTTAGAATATAAAAAAAAGGCTGGGGAGAGACCACACCTTCGGTTTACTCTTTGGTTTACAGTCAACAACTCTTTGTTTTTACTTATCTTATTGTTACCTTGCAGTGACTTAACTGCATTCATTGAATTTACGGGTACATTGTTGTCAGTGAGTATTTCCCATAATTTCATTCCGATTGCCTTACCATAGAACTTCTCACAGAATAAGATGAGCAGAAATAGTGGCTTGTTGAACTCTCTACTCTTTTCCATCAATTGTTTTAAAATAAATATCTACTGCAGTATCGATAAAAATTTGTTGATTTACATGTTTTCAATTGTGTATGTACATATTTCACGCTTCCGATTTTTTTTTACGTTTTTAACATCCGTAAGGCACCCCCCCCCCCTCTTTGCCCAATGGTGCAAACGAGTCCACCAACATTAGACTCCATCAATTCCACACTAATTTCGCAACTGTGTTGTTTTTACATTTATCCCCCTTCACATCATCCACGGTCGCCGCTAAGTGTGTTAACTGTCCCTTCAAAAGTATATAGGTTAAATTACTTCAGAGTAGCAGCGTTATGGTTATGTGCCACCGTTTCTACACCCACAACCACTGCAAATATGTGTGACATGAAATATTCTTGGCCCACAATACTTATCATCTGTTCATAAGAGATAGAGAGACATGCTGAGTTCAAAGTAATGCTGTATCATAATACTTCAGTCAAAATAAGAAATAATAGTCCATTTTACGTAGTGCTTTATTTACCTTTGAACTGAAAAGCGTGTAACTACTTTAGAAGATATACTGAGTTCACTGGAAAAGATATCAGGGAAAGAGATGCTCAGATTTAATGTTGAAGGGAATTTGACAAACCGACCACAGATATTCGTCAGCCTGAGGAAAACAATAAGTGAAAATACTCTCAAAAGAATAGAGTTACTTGGTAAATTTCATATATATCTCACATAGAAGTGAAATTTTATTTACAGTAGTTCAGCTTGACACAGGTTGTATATATATGAATATATGTGTATATAGACCGTTACACGCCGATTTCTTCTTAGGGCCTTCATTAGCTCCAGGTTGAAATTGTTCCTACACATTAAACCACATCCATCTTGTGGTCTTGGAGCGTACAGGAAACAGAATCCATTTTGGGTCTCTAAGAAAGAAGGAAAAAACGATTATTGAGAAACAATGAAAGGTGTTCATTTTAATTTTTGTAGTAATTTTTCTTCTTTTGGATGTCTGAAATCACGCTCGTAAGGTTTGAATTGCTTCGACGTGCGTGCACTGCCTCGACAGAGACAAGCGAAAAAAAAATCGAAATTTTGGCGATTGTACGGTATCATAAATCAGAAAATGTATTCTGGTGTGGAAAAGAGTTTTGATTTATTTTGGTAAAAATATATTTGTGAAGACTGCATTACAGGTAATGACTAAGATTGTTTTGATTGTGGCAGCGGTTTCAAAATGCAGCATTCTTGCTTCGTCAGATATCCAGATGAGGAAGATTTTATGCTTTTGAATTTTTGCTAGGAGAGAGAAATAGATTTGAGAATTAGATTTTGGAATAGCGTGTAACGAGATGATATACACGTGAAGTTCAATTTTTGTAATTCTCAGATTACGCGATTTCAGAGAAAGCTTCACAATTTTTTAAATTTCATTAAACGTTATTAAGTCAAACGAAATGAAACATGAACTGAAATCATTTAAACCAGAATCACTGTCCACATCCCAACAGTCGATTAATTTTCAAATTATTTAAAAACAATTATTAAAAACCATGAACCAAGGATGACAGTAATGTCTTTAGAGTACGCATTACACCTCTGCGTATCTCCGCAAATAAATTTCGCAACTCTTTTATCGAGAAACGTTGTAGCTACGAGAGCAGTTTTCACCCAGGTAAGACACACGGGGTGGTGAACAGACTCTTCCTTTCACTAAACTTCACAGGGACCAACTTTACTTTCGCAGTAATCAGTTTTGTTTTATCAAAGATAATACTCAGACTTTGTGATTACAATAAGTTCCAGACACGGCATGATTTTCTTGAGGTTTTCGCAGTTAAAGTTAGCTAAGCTTTCCCGTAGTTGAATTTTCGTCATCAACACAGCGTTAAGTTACCTACATATTCCGATTCTCTTTCACATCAACTTTCACTCTGGTTCACAAAAACAAATAGAAAGAGATAACTTTCTCTTGGCGACAGTCTTTCTCCGGTTGGGCATCGGGGTGTCTGCTGAGATTTTCTTCAAGTTGTCAGATCAAGCGTACTCCTCTCGAAACTTTTCGGAAAAAAGCAGCAGAAGTTACAATACAGACCATCAAGCACTTCATCACACAACTGTTAGCACGAATTCTTCGCAGAAAAACGATCTTGCACTTATCTTTCAGCACTTATTACAATAAACCTACAAATTAATTTAAAAAATTAAAAGAAAGTAATAAAATATTAACTAATATTTTATCAAGTCACGTTGAAACGAAGTTACAAGACAACATCAAAATAACTGAGACAAAATTACAAGGAAGTAACAAAACACTAGCAAATCAATTATCAAGGCACCATTAAACAAAATTACAAGAACACAACAAAATACTTGAAGCAAATCAAGAAGAAGGTTAAGTTTCAATTACAAAGAAAATAGAATTAACTAAAATGTCTACAAAAACAGAAGAAACTGCCAAAACGCAGATACAATTACAATATCAGTTTTATCAGAGGGTGGCTGAGGTTGACGCAAAATTTAATGAAATTACAGATACAAACTGAAAACAGCAAACTATGTAATAGAAAATCTTTAAAATGTATTTCTAAGCAGCGCAGTCGCAAATCTACAGCGGAAATCACAAAACTATGCGCAAAGTTAAAGACTTTGGAAACAGAAACGAATCAAACTGACACCAGAGCAAAAGTAAAATTTGAAACACTGAAAGCACAGATTGATTAACTTTCAAACTTGGGCAATTCCAAGTAAACACGGACAATTACTCCGTAGACACACTACGAATAAACTATAAAGTAACTGAAAAACTTCAATTTTTAGAGCGTTTTAAGGGAGGATGAATGACAGTAAACAAGCAATACAAACGTGAAATAAATAGGTTACATAACCATCTGGTTGATATTGAAAAGCATTTGACAGAGGACCAAGAGACACATGATTATAGTAAGAGCTATCACGGACGAGAAAAACATTAAATGCAAGAGCAACGCCGACTCAGACGGGAAAGATACTTTGATAATTAATGCGAACGGTCACAAACGCATTTCAGCGACACACAATTTTAAAGACCTAACAACACGCGACGGATTTGACTACCAAATTTTTTTATCGATTCGAAAGTTTAATATTCTTCGCAATGTCGTCAGTGACTTGCATCCCTGAGATTGGATCCAGGAGGTTAGATTTTTTTTAACACCAGCCTGGCAGTAACACACAAGTTAGAATATCCTTGCAGCTGTTTGGAAGATGAACCTTTGGCACGGAAGCGCCTCACTGCAAGACAATGCTTCTCTTGAGAGGAGTTTCAAAATGCATTTCTTGCAGCATACTGGTCAGAGATTACATAGCGTGGAAGTAAGGACAAACTCAACAGTTTGCCATATTTTGAAAACTCGCCATTTCTTCGAGTACATGGTACTGCTGAAACAACATTTAATAACACCGTTCATCTAATGTTCTTTTGTATTTCTAAACTTCGTAGATCTTTAGTTGTTTCTTTGTTGACAGGATACCAGAAAGAAAACATCGATGCATTCCGTGACACTTCGCAATTGTTTGAGATTCAAGTATCCGAATGTACGTACAAAAACAGAAAAATTTATCAGAACAACCACAATCAAAATAACAATAGCGATCAGGGACATTTCACATCACTCAGCGACTACAGAGACAAAAGGCACGGAAAAAAATGAATAATCCAATATCAGGGGAATAACAATTTCAATAGACAACCACAGTAAAACCAGCAAAAAAATCCGAATTTTTATTACAAAAACCAGTGCTTTCGTAATTTAATGGGGAACATGAACAGTCTTCCACAGCAACATAGCAATTTTAAAAACACTTACCTACAAAGGAATAACAATTTGCATATGCGTAGCCAGCCAGCAACCATACAATCACAACTATCGTGACAACAGACAACAAAATCACGATTTCCGAATAGATATAGGAATATAGGAAATAAAAATTAGAGCCCACTTCATAATTTTGTTTCGAATGAATCGGACTGTCGCTACACCCATGACAAGTTAATTCTAATACTGCAGAACAGAGACTATCTGTACAAATAGTTCAAGTTTCGATACCTACCACAGCCATGTGACAGTGGCGGAAAACAGTGACTAGAGGAGAAGCGTACAGAAGATCCACACACAGAGACAGCACGATGAATTACCAGTCCTACTGACATTACTGAAGATATCATTTGTTTAGAAGACCTCAGGAACACATTGTTGCAGGAAAAAGATGAATCTCAAAAACAAACTTATCCTGTCATCAGCATAAAAATAGCCAAACATACTTTAAATGCAGTTTTAGGTCCAGGCTCTCCAGCTTCAGTAACTGGTGATGCAGCATTCAATAAATGTAATTCAGATTAAACTTGCCCTACTTTACCATCCCATAGAGCAAAAGTTACAGGAGTTGTTTCAGATAAACATGTCAATGTAACATCCGAAACACAGTTACAATTTACTGAACAAGGTCACACTTCCTCTGCAAACATCAAGATCGTTCCACAACTAACAACAGAAACTGTGCTTGGCATGGATTTCTTAAACAGACAAAAAGCAATATTGCATTCTGAGAAATCTTATATCTTGTTATAAAGTAATGATGCGCAGGTCACATGGCATTTTGAGAAGAGTTTTTCAATGGAGGAACACTACACTTACACACTACTTAAACTAACTCAGACTAACTTATGCTAAGAACAATAAACAAACCCATGCCCGAGGGAGGACTCGAACCTCCGACGAGAGAGGCCGCGCAGTCAGTGACATGGCGCCTCTAACCATGCGGCCATTATTTATTATAAGAGGTGGAGCCCTTCGCGCCCACTCCGACATGATGGCCAAGATAAAAGGTCTACTGCCATCTCTGCAAAAGGGTTACTTTTCACTAGACTGACGTCTCGTAGGATGTGGGTACTGCGATGTTTGCGTACGTCTGGTTAAGTTTACCGTTAATACGCACTCATCTGGAGACAGATTGGGTCGAAAGTTGAACTAAGGTTTGCGGTTAGGAGGGCAGAGGGAAGAAAAGTGACAAGGCAAGAGCCAAGGGAAAGAAACATCACCGATAGTTGGGTCGAGTTTTAGGAGCAGCGGCGGTTTTCTTGCCGTCTGCGACGGGTCATGCAAGGGTAGGCTTTGTTACTAGTGGGTGTCATGCAGGTCGATACCTTTGACGTGTTGCGGTGGTGTTACTCTTCAGCTGCCACCGGGGGGTGACGTTGATCTCTCGAACACCATCAGCATTCCTGTAACAGTTAGGTTCAGCATCGTCTTGTGTCCGATAGGTCATATATCAGATTCACAGTGTAGGGAAATGGCGGGTTGTTTCTGCGTCAGTGTGCGAGCTTGTCGGTCTCCCTAGTGTAGCCTTTTGACAGCTTTAATAGTAGCTGGCATATCCAGCCAACGTTGCTGATATGCAGGTGCAGGTGCCTGCTTAGATTGTCCCTGGTGGGTTTATGTTAGCGTGCCACCTACGGTTGTGATCATAGTTTCCCAGAATAAGGATGAAAGGGTTGTTCGTGTGTCTCGAGTTCCTGTATAGTCGTGTGTCGTGTTGTTTGAATACTTCTTTTAGGGTTTGAAGGCGGTAATCATTGTGAAGATCCACGGTGCGTGCGTAGCGTGGAGCGTTTCTATTAATGCGTACCACTTTTTTCTGTATGACCTGTAGGCGGCGCAGGCGTGTAGGAGCAATGTATCCCAAGACTGTTGTATCATCATCATCATCAACATTAATGTTCTGGAGTTGCTTTGCGAGCGGTTTTTTTTTTTATTTTTTTTTTTTACTAGGATCCATTGCTTCCTTCTAATATTGCTGTAGGCGCTTACTTCCATCACACCATCCGGAATCTCAAATCTCTTCCTTCAGTCCCTTCCCTTCCCTTCCATATACCCCTCTAACACCGTTTCTACAATCCCGTACTTCCCTCTGAGTAACTGTCCAGTCTAGATTCTTTTTCTTATATCCATTACATACAGTAACTGCATTTGCTGTCCCACCCATCTGATTATTTATTCAGATAGTACTCTATTGAACTTTTTTATTCTGTCCCCCACCATGTCCACATTTCACAGGCATCCAGGCTTTTTCTGTCTTTCATCTTCAGTGTCTAGAGCTTCAGCACCATACATAACCACACTCCATTGAAAACACTTTCTTTTCCAGCAATGTTTAGTCATATTTCTGCAGAGAAATTTCCTTACCTTATAAAACACCTCTTTCCCCATGCTGTCTTGGTTTCAATTTCTGTGCTGCTCTTCCAGTCGGTTTCTATCATGCTCCATAGGCATTTAAAGCCTGGCATGTTCAAATAGTTCTCCATGCAACATTTTCTTTACCCTTTTATTTCCGACCAGTGTAATTACTTTGCTATTTATTCTTCAAACCTTTGCAATCACTATACAGAAATTCGCTACACTGCACCTTGTACTTATTTTTTATGTACGTTGTTGTTTATTGTTCTTTTTCAGTCACTATTAAAAATGTCATGATAATGCAGGTGTGGGTAATAAAACGCGCCAACTAACAATAACGCCAGCTGTTGAGAGAAATGCAACTAACGTCTAATTATTGCTCACTCACGCCACTGTAACCCAATTTGAATATGCTGGTTGGATCAGCCAAAGGACTATTCTGCGTGTATTATGTCACAATGCATTTCACGATTTCCACATTTTGCTCATATCAGTTCCTTCACGATAATTTCCAAAATATGTTACAGTTTGTGATGTTATAAACTCGTTGCATGAATGAGAATGAAGTTAGGCAGATCGCAAGTTCAATATATCAAAGCCGTCGGGCCTGAAAAGTAGGTGCTAAAGAAGGTAGATGCTAGCGACCTGGAAGGATATGCTAAGTCCACGCCTGGGCTGGAGTTGGCGGAGATCGCTGAATGCTTGCAGGTAAAAGATGGAACAGTGGCAGTGTCGTATCAAAAAATTCGTAGGGAACCAGTAGTGGGTAGTAGCTTCTGTTCTGATTGCGGGAAGTACAGTGAGACACAATGAATAATGATGTAGAAAGATATGACAGACGTAAACTACCGATCTGGTACGTAATAAGCAAGTACACGTAGGTATAGAAAACGAAAAAACACAAGTATATACACAATACGAGTCAAAAAAAGTACGATTTAACTTCTAAAATGAGTGACACAAAAAGTTCTTATAACATTTTAACGATTTAGGTGTCATCGGGTACCTGATGGTAAAAACATCTCCTATGTCCTCCAAAGTACACGAGATAGCACCATACATGGTTGCCTTCTAGATTACAAATTATCCGGCATGTGACTACTATCTGCACCCACGACAGTCTGCAAGCACACTAGAAATATCGTTGTCTGTTGCACTTTTCGGACTGTGGTTCATGGAATGAAAGTTCAGCTGTCGTAAAATAGCTCGTGGACTTCTTAAAGATCGCATATTCGGTCCAGGACTCACAGCTGTGCTAGCAATTACTTCTTCAACACAATGTGGCGCAATTGGCAGTCGGCTTTTCTCATGAGAAATTCCCAAATCGCCATGTTCTTCAGCTCCGGTGTAGATAGAGGAACTCCCCGTATTCCTGTATTGCATTGGTACACACGGAGAGCAGCAACGCTACTGCTGTCGTTTTGATAAAATAGCTTTACTTGTGAAGCTTTGCTGATGTTGTCCACATCCATGTTGACTGCTGCAACTGTAATGCACGCTGATGCTTGTGTTTCAATCCTAAGTCGGTGTGCCACTAACAGGACAAAGTCTGTACAATATTTCTATATAGTTGGGTACCCATACTGTAAATAGAATTACATCTGGACTGGCTCAGGTAGTGAAAGTTTAATTAATAGGGCCATGTACTAGTTCTGTTAGCCATCCTTCACTGAATGCAGGACTAGACCAGTGTTCAAAATTACAATACAGCAAGAGAACTTTTAACAACATTGCCAAGCATTATTTTCGCACTTAAATTCGTCATGTATATTTACTTTTAATCATTTAGTGTAAATTGTTGCTATTTTATACTTCCTTCAATTTTGTGGTAGTTTTGCCGTGTGACAAGGTCATATTGATTGTACACGTAAGGAAGTAATTTTAATATCAGCAATTACTTTCAATGGTAGCGAGTTCTCTTCCTACTACATTGACTTTGACACCAAATGTTATTTGCAGAATACAACAAAATCACTACAGCTTCTCAAAACTGCAGTACAATTTAATTGACTGCAGAAGAATAAGACATATTTCAGTTCCCTACTACATTGCCTTGTGATCAGGAATCAATAAAAGAATTAGAAAATTAAAAAAAAGTTATATAATTAATAATACAAAATGGTCAGTCAGAGAACTGTGCAAGTTGTCACCAATCTGAAGGCCCGTGTAGAAACACGAAACAATTTACTATAGTACTGTCACTGTACATAGGTGTGTGGCACAAACCGTTGATTGGGCTACTGAGCTGCCTGTTGATATAGAACAGAATTTTTTTCTGCGGCACTAGAGGGAGACGGGCTGTGAGCGAAGTGCCCCGCCACCTGTATCCCTCATTGCTTAAGATTTCTTAATGTTCAGAGTAAGCTAACAATAATTTTCCCAGTCCTTGATCATCTGCTAGTTTGTCTGAAATCGCAACAAGTTTCCAGTGACGTCACCAGTCTCCAAACACCTTCCTGTTCTACAGACAGTCTCCTGAATGGTACAAAAGTAGTTATCTACAAAGTCATTAATTTATAGGCTGTGGCTCACACTGTAATCACCTGTGCCCTTGCAGCTCTGCTGTCATGCTGATCAAAAACGACTTTCTGGTGAAGATATCAGATAATGTCAGTGTATAAGTAGATATGATTCTTTTGTGTGTGTGTGTGGGGGGGGGGGTGAATTACTAAGTGCCTAAATTGCTGAGGTCATCGGTCCCTACACTTACACACTACTTAATCTAACTCAGACTAACTTATGCTAAGAACAATACACACACCCTTGCCCGAGGGTGCACTCGAACCTCCGACGGGAGGGGCCGCGCAATCCGTGACATGGCTCCTCTAACGACGGAGCCCTTCACGCCCACTCCGACATGATGGCCAACACAAAATGTCTACTGCCATCTCTGCAAAAGGGTTACTTTTCACTAGAGTGAGGTCTCGCAGGATGTGGGTACTGCAATGTTTGCGTACGTCTAGTTAAGATTAATCTGTCTCCATCTGGAGACAGATTGGGTCGGAAGTTGAACGAAAGCTAGCGGTTAGAAGGGCAAAGGGAAAAGTGCCAAGGTAAGAGCAAAGGGAAAGAAACATCAGCGATAGTTGGGTCGAGTTTTAAGAGCAGCGGCGGTTTTCTTGCCGTCTGCGACAGGTCATGCAAGGGTAGGCTTTGTTACTAGTGGGTATCATGCAGGTCGATACCTTTGACGTGTTGCGGTGGTGTTACTCTTCAGCTGCCACCGAGTGCCGACTTTGTTGTTTCGAACAGCGTCAGCATTCCTGTAACAGTTAGATTCAACATCGTCTTGTGTCCGGTAGGTCATATATCAGATTCACAGTGTAGGGTACTGTTGGTGGGTTGTTTGTGCGTCATTGTGCGAGTTTGTCGGTCTCCCTACTGTAGCCTGTCGATCAGCATTAATAGCAGCTGGTATATCCAGTCAACGTTGTTGATATGCAGGGTTCTGCCGAACTTGTCACTTGTGGGTGTACGTTAGCTTGCCACCTATGGTTGTGATTATAGTCTCCCAGAGTAAGGATGAAAGGGTTGTTCGAGTGTCTCGAGTTCCTGTATAGTCGTGTGGCGTGTGTTTTCAATACTTCTTTTAGGGTTTGAAGGCGGTAATCATTGTGAAGATCCACGGTGCACGCGTAGCGTGGACCACTGCTAATAATGCGTAACACTTTTTTCTGTATGATCTGCAGGTGCGCAGGCGTGGAGGAGCTGCGTATCCCCAGACGGGAGCTACCTACGTCATCAGAGGTCGGCCACTCCGCGCGGCTTTCTGTTATGATGGAATTCAAGAAACAGAGGAGCGGTGTGATTGTATGCTGAAAGACACTCTGTACCACTTCCTCATGATCTGTCTTTGTATCATCATCATCATCATCATCATCATCATCATTAATGTTCCGTTACCTTAGCAGATCGCCGGCCGCAGTGGCCGTGCGGTTCTAGGCGCTGCTGTCCGTAGTGCTCAGAGCCATTTGAACCATTTTTAACCTTAGCAGTTCCTTTGTGAGCGTTTTGTTCTGGGATCCATTGCTTCCTTCTAATATTGCTGTAGGCGCTTTCTTCCATCACATCATCCAGATTCTCGAATCTCTTCCTTCATCCACTTCACTTCCCTTCCGTATACCCCTCTAACACTGTTTCTACAATCCCATAGTTCCCTCTTAATGTTTGTCAAGTCTAGCTTCTTTCTCTTATTTTCATTATAAACAGTAACTGTCTTTGCTCTCCCACTCATCAGATTATCTCCTCAGTTTTCACCCTATTGAACATTTTTTATTCCGTCCTCCATCATGTCCACATTTCACAGGCCTCCAGCATTGTTCTTTCTCTCTTCCTCAGTGTCCACAGCTTCAGCACCATACATAAACACACTCCATAGAAAGACTTTATTTTCCAGCAATCTTTATACATATTTCTGCAGAGAAATCTCCTTATCTTATAGAACACCTATTTCCCCTGTGCTGTTTTGGTTGCAATTTCTGTGCTGCTCTTCCAGTCGGTTTCTATCATGTTCCATAGGTATTTAAAACTTATCATGTTCAAATAGTTCACCATGCAACATTGCCTTTACTCTTTTATTCCCAGCTAATGTCATTACTTTGTTATTTATTCTTAAAACCATTGCAATCACTATACAAAAATTCGCTACATTGCACGTTTTACTTAGTTTTTTATATACATTGTTGTTTACTGTTCCTTTTCAGTCATTATTAAAAAAGTTATGATACTGCAGGTGTGGGTAATAAAATGCGCCAACTAACAATAACGCCAGCTGTTGAGAGAAATGCAACTAACGTCTTATTAGTGCTTACTCATGTCACTGTGGCGCAATTTGAATATGTTGGTTGGATCAGCAAGAGACTACTCTGCGTGAATTATGTTACAATGAACTTCACGATTTCCACATTTTGCTCATATCAGTTCCTTCACGACAATTTCCAAAATAGGTTACAGTTTGTGACGTTATAAACTCGTTGCATGAATGACAATGAAGACTGGCAGATCGCAGGTTCAATATGCCAAGGCCGTCGGGCCTGAAAAGTAGGCGCTAAAGTAGGTAGATGTTAGCGAGCTGGAAGGATGTGCTAAGTCCACGCGTGGGCTGGAGTTGGCGGAGATCGCCGAATGCAAGCAAGTACAAGATGGGACAGTGGCAGTGACGTACCAGAAAATTCGTTGGGAACCAGTAGAGAGTAGCAGTTTATGTTCTCCAGAATGAGATTTTCGCTCCGCAGCGGAGTGTGCGCTGATATGAAACTTCCTGGCAGATTAAAACTGTGTGCCCGACCGAGACTCGAACTCGGGACCTTTGCCTTTCACGGGCAAGTGCTCTACCATCTGAGCTACTGAAGCACGACTCACGCCAGGTACTCACAGCTTTACTTCTGCCAGTATCTCGTCTCCTACCTTCCAAGCTCTCCTGTCTACCTGCTGTGAGTACCGGGCGTGAGTCGTGCTTCGGTAGCTCAGATGGAAAAAAAAAGATGGTAGAGCACTTGCCCGCGAAAGGCAAAGGTCCCGAGTTCGAGTCTCGGTCGGGCACACAGTTTTAATCTGCCAGGAAGTTTCAGTTTATGTTCTGATTGTGGGAAGTACAGTGTAACACAAAAAAATAATGTTGCGCAAAGATATGTCAAACGTAAACTATCGATTTGGTACGTAATAAGCAAGTACACGGAGGTATAGAAAACGAAAAAACACAAGTATACACACAATACGAGTCAAAAAAGTACGATTTAGCTTCTAAAATGAGTGACACAAAAAGTTCTTATAACATTTTAACGATTTAGGTGTCATCGGGTACCTGATGGTAAAAACATCTCCTATGTCCTCCAATGTACACGAGATAGCACCATACACGTTTGCCTTCCAGATTACAAATTATCCGGCATGTGACTACTATCTGCACCCAACACAGCCTGCAAGCACACTAGGAAGATCATTGTCTGTTGCACTTTTCGGACTGTGGTTCATGGAATGAAAGTTCAGCTGTCGTAAAATAGCTTGTGGACTTCTTAAAGATCGCATATTCGGTTCAGGACTCAAGCTGTGCTAGCAATTACTTCTTCAACACAATGTGGCGCAATTGGCAGTCGGTTTTTCTCATGAGAAATTCCCAAGTCGCCATGTTCTTCAGCTCCCGTGTAGATAGAGGAACTCCCCGTATTCCTGTATTGCATTGGTACTCACGAAGAGCAGCAACACTACTGCTGTTATTTTGATAAAATAGCTTTACTTGTGAAGCTTTGCTGATGTTGTCCACATCCATGTTGACTGCTGCAACTGTAATGCACGCTGATGCTTGTGTTTCAATCCTAAGTCGGTGTGCCACTAACAGGACAAAGTCTGTACAATATTTCTATATAGTTGGGTACCCATACTGTAAATAGAATTACATCTGGACTGGCTCAGGTAGTGAAAGCTTAATTATAAGGGCCATGTACTAGTTCTGTTAGTCATCCTTCACTGAATGCAGGACTAGACCAGTGTTCAAAATTACAATACAGCAAGATAACTTTTAACAACATTGCCAAGCATTATTTTCGCACTTAAATTCGTCATGTATATTTACTTTTAATCATTTAGTGTAAATTGTTGCTATTGTATACTTCCTTCAATTTTGTAGTAGTTTGGCCGTGTGACAAGGTCGTATTGATTGTACACGTAAGGAAGTAATTTTAATATCAGCAATTACTTTCAATGGTAGCGAGTTCTCTTCCTACTACACTGACTTTGACACCAAATGTTATTTGCAGAATACAACAAAATCACTACAGCTTCTCAAAACTGCAGTACAATTTAATTGACTGCAGAAGAATAAGACATATTTCAGTTCCCTACTACATTGCCTTGTGATCAGGTATCAATAAAAGAATTAGAAAATTAAAAAAAAAGTTATATAATTAATAATACAAAATGGTCAGTCAGAGAACTGTGCAAGTTGTCACCAATCTGAAGGCCCGTGTAGAAACACGAAACAATTTACTATAGTACTGTCACTGTACATAGGTGTGTGGCACAAACCGTTGATTGGGCTACTGAACTGCCTGTTGATATAGAACAGAATTTTTTTCTGCGGCACTAGAGGGAGACGGGCTGTGAGCGAAGTGCCCCGCCACCTGTATCCCTCATTGCTTAAGATTTCTTAATGTTCAGAGTAAGCTAACAATAATTTTCCCAGTCCTTGATCATCTGCTAGTTTGTCTGAAATCGCAACAAGTTTCCAGTGACGTCACCAGTCTCCAAACACCTTCCTGTTCTACAGACAGTCTCCTGAATGGTACAAAAGTAGTTATCTACAAAGTCATTAATTTATAGGCTGTGGCTCACACTGTAATCACCTGTGCCCTTGCAGCTCTGCTGTCATGCTGACCAAAAACGACTTTCTGGTGAAGATATCAGATAATGTCAGTGTATAAGTAGATATGATTCTTTTGTGTGTGTGTGGGGGGGGGGGGGGGGTGTGAATTACTAAGTGCCTAAATTGCTGAGGTCATCGGTCCCTACACTTACACACTACTTAATCTAACTCAGACTAACTTATGCTAAGAACAATACACACACCCTTGCCCGAGGGTGCACTCGAACCTCCGACGGGAGGGGCCGCGCAATCCGTGACATGGCTCCTCTAACGACGGAGCCCTTCACGCCCACTCCGACATGATGGCCAACACAAAATATCTACTGCCATCTCTGCAAAAGGGTTACTTTTCACTAGAGTGAGGTCTCGCAGGATGTGGGTAGTGCAATGTTTGCGTACGTCTAGTTAAGGTTAATCTGTCTCCATCTGGAGACAGATTGGGTCGAAAGTTGAACGAAAGCTAGCGGTTAGAAGGGCAAAGGGAAAAGTGCCAAGGTAAGAGCAAAGGGAAAGAAACATCAGCGATAGTTGGGTCGAGTTTTAAGAGCAGCGGCGGTTTTCTTGCCGTCTGCGACAGGTCATGCAAGGGTAGGCTTTGTTACTAGTGGGTATCATGCAGGTCGATACCTTTGACGTGTTGCGGTGGTGTTACTCTTCAGCTGCCACCGAGTGCCGACTTTGTTGTTTCGAACAGCGTCAGCATTCCTGTAACAGTTAGATTCAACATCGTCTTGTGTCCGGTAGGTCATATATCAGATTCACAGTGTAGGGTACTGTTGGTGGGTTGTTTGTGCGTCATTGTGCGAGTTTGTCGGTCTCCCTACTGTAGCCTGTCGATCAGCATTAATAGCAGCTGGTATATCCAGTCAACGTTGTTGATATGCAGGGTTCTGCCGAACTTGTCACTTGTGGGTGTACGTTAGCTTGCCACCTATGGTTGTGATTATAGTCTCCCAGAGTAAGGATGAAAGGGTTGTTCGAGTGTCTCGAGTTCCTGTATAGTCGTGTGGCGTGTGTTTTCAATACTTCTTTTAGGGTTTGAAGGCGGTAATCATTGTGAAGATCCACGGTGCACGCGTAGCGTGGACCACTGCTAATAATGCGTAACACTTTTTTCTGTATGATCTGCAGGTGCGCAGGCGTGGAGGAGCTGCGTATCCCCAGACGGGAGCTACCTACGTCATCAGAGGTCGGCCA
The DNA here is from genome assembly GCF_023898315.1 of Schistocerca nitens. Taxonomy (NCBI): domain Eukaryota; kingdom Metazoa; phylum Arthropoda; class Insecta; order Orthoptera; family Acrididae; genus Schistocerca; species Schistocerca nitens. The sequence continues at coordinate 645,140,149 of NC_064618.1, read as the reverse complement.
CTCCGCGCGGCTTTCTGTTATGATGGAATTCAAGAAACAGAGGAGCGGTATGATTGTATGCTGAAAGACACTCTGTACCACTTCCTCATGATCTGTCTTTGTATCATCATCAGCATCAACATCATCATCATCATCATCATCATCATTAATGTTCTGCTACCTTAGCAGATCGCCGGCCTCGGTGGCCGTGCGGTTCTAGGCGCTGCTGTCCGGAGCCGCGGGACTGCTATGGTCGCAAGTTCGAATCCTGCCTCGAGCATGGATGTGTGTGATGTCCTTAGGTTAGTTAGGTTCTGTAGTTCTATGTTCTAGGGGACTGATGACCTAAGATGTTAAGTCCCATAGTGCTCACAGCCATTTGAACCATTTTTAACCTTAGCAGTTCCTTTGTGAGCGTTTTGTTCTGGGATCCATGGCGGAGATCGCTGAATGCAAGCAAGTACAAGATGGGACAGTGGCAGTGACGTATCAGAAAATTCGTTGGGAACCAGTAGAGAGTAGCAGTTTATGTTCTCCAGAATGAGATTTTCACTCTGGAGCGGAGTGTGCGCTGATATGAAACTTCCTGGCAGATTAAAACTGTGTGCCCGACCGAGACTCGAACTCGGGGCCTTTGCCTTTCGCGGGAAAGTGCTCTACCATCTGAGCTACTGTAGCACGACTCACACCAGGTACTCACAGCTTTACTTCTGCCAGTATCTCGTCTCCTACCTTCCAAACTTTACAGAAGCTCTCCTGCCTACCTGCTGTGAGTACCGGGCGTTGGTCGTGCTTCGGTAGCTCAGATGGAAAAAAAAAAGATGGTAGAGCACTTGCCCGCGAAAGGCAAAGGTCCAGAGTTCGAGTCTCGGTCGGGCACACAGTTTTAATCTGCCAGGTAGTTTCAGTTTATGTTCTGATTGTGGGAAGTACAGTGTAACACAAAAAATAATGTTGCGCAAAGATATGTCAAACGTAAACTATCGATTTTGTACGTAATAAGCAAGTACACGGAGGTATAGAAAACGAAAAAACACAAGTATACACACAATACGAGTCAAAAAAGTACGATTTAGCTTCTAAAATGAGTGACACAAAAAGTTCTTATAACATTTTAACGATTTAGGTGTCATCGGGTACCTGATGGTAAAAACATCTCCTATGTCCTCCAATGTACACGAGATAGCACCATACTCGTTTTCCTTCCAGATTACAAATTATCCGGCATGTGACTACTATCTACACCCACGACAGCCTGCAAGCACACTAGAAATACCGTTGTCTGTTGCACTTTTCGGACTGTGGTTCATGGAATGAAAGTTCAGCTGTCGTAAAATAGCTTTTGGACTTCTTAAAGATCGCATATTCGGTCCAGGACTCACAGCTGTGCTAGCAATTACTTCTTCAACACAATGTGGCGCAATTGGCAGTCGGCTTTTCTCATGAGAAATTCCCAAATCGAAATGTTCTTCAGCTCCGGTGTAGATAGATGAACTCCCCGTATTCCTGTATTGCATTGGTACACACGGAGAGCAGCAACACTACTGCTGTCGTTTTGATAAAATAACTTTACTTGTAAAGCTTTGCTGATGTTGTCCACATCCATGTTGACTGCTGCAACTGTAATGCACGCTGATGCTTGTGTTTCAATCCTAAGTCGGTGTGCCACTAACAGGACAAAGTCTGTACAATATTTCTATATAGTTGGGTACCCATACTGTAAATAGAATTACATCTGGACTGGCTCAGGTAGTGAAAGTTTAATTATAAGGGCCATGTACTAGTTCGTCATCCTTCACTGAATGCAGGACTAGACCAGTGTTCAAATTTACAATACAGCAAGAGAACTTTTAACAACATTGCCAAGCATTATTTTCGCACTTAAATTCCTCATGTATATTTACTTTTAATCATTTAGTGTAAATTGTTGCTATTTTATACTTCCTTCAATTTTGTGGTAGTTTTGCCGTGTGACAAGGGCATATTGATTGTACACGTAAGGAAGTAATTTTAATATCAGCAATTACTTTCAATGGTAACGAGTTCTCTTCCTACGGAGATCTCCACGGTGCGCGCGTAGCGTGGAGCACTGCTAATAATGCGTACCACTTTTTTCTGTATGATCTGCAGGCGCGCAGGCGTGGAGGAGCTGCGTATCCCCAGAGGTCGGCCACTCCGCGCGGCTTTTATTTTATGATGGAAGTCAAGAAACAGAGGAGCGGTGTGATTGTATGCTGAAAGACACTCTGTACCACTCCCTCATGATCTGTCTTTGTATCATCATCATCATCATCATCATCATCATCATCATCATTAATGTTCCGCTACCTTAGCAGATTGCCGGCCGCAGTGGCCGTGCGGTTCTAGGCGCTGCTGTCCGGAGCCGCGGGACTCGTATGGTCGCAGGTTCGAATCCTGCCTCGAGCATGGATGTGTGTGATGTCCTTAGGTTAGTTAGGTTATGTAGTTCTATGTTCTAGGGGACTGATGACCTAAGATGTTAAGTCCCATAGTGCTCACAGCCATTTGAACCATTTTTAACCTTAGCAGTTCCTTTGTGAGCGTTTTGTTCTGGGATCCATTGCTTCCTTCTAATATTGCTGTAGGCGCTTTCTTCCATCACATCATCCAGATTCTCGAATCTCTTCCTTCATCCATTTCACTTCCGTATACCCCTCTAACACTGTTTCTACAATCCCATAGTTCCCTCTTAATGTTTGTCAAGTCTAGCTTCTTTCTCTTATTTTCATTATAAACAGTAACTGTCTTTGCTCTCCCACTCATCAGATTATCTCCTCAGTTTTCACCCTATTGAACATTTTTTATTCCGTCCTCCATCATGTCCACATTTCACAGGCCTCCGGCATTGTTCTTTCTCTCTTCCTCAGTGTCCACAGCTTCAGCACCATACATAAACACACTCCATAGAAAGACTTCATTTTCCAGCAATCTTTATACATATTTCTGCAGAGAAATCTCCTTATCTTATAGAACACCTATTTCCCCTGTGCTGTTTTGGTTGCAATTTCTGTGCTGCTCTTCCAGTCGGTTTCTATCATGTTCCATAGGTATTTAAAACTTATCATGTTCAAATAGTTCACCATGCAACATTGCCTTTACTCTTTTATTCCCAGCTAATGTCATTACTTTGTTATTTATTCTTAAAACCATTGCAATCACTATACAAAAATTCGCTACATTGCACGTTTTACTTAGTTTTTTATATACATTGTTGTTTACTGTTCCTTTTCAGTCATTATTAAAAAATTATGATACTGCAGGTGTGGGTAATAAAATGCGCCAACTAACAATAACGCCAGCTGTTGAGAGAAATGCAACTAACGTCTTATTAGTGCTTACTCATGTCACTGTGGCGCAATTTGAATATGTTGGTTGGATCAGCAAGAGACTACTCTGCGTGAATTATGTTACAATGAACTTCACGATTTCCACATTTTGCTCATATCAGTTCCTTCACGACAATTTCCAAAATAGGTTACAGTTTGTGACGTTATAAACTCGTTGCATGAATGACAATGAAGACTGGCAGATCGCAGGTTCAATATGCCAAGGCCGTCGGGCCTGAAAAGTAGGCGCTAAAGTAGGTAGATGTTAGCGAGCTGGAAGGATGTGCTAAGTCCACGCGTGGGCTGGAGTTGGCGGAGATCGCCGAATGCAAGCAAGTACAAGATGGGACAGTGGCAGTGACGTATCAGAAAATTCGTTGGGAACCAGTAGAGAGTAGCAGTTTATGTTCTCCAGAATGAGATTTTCCCTCTGGAGCGGAGTGTGCGCTGATATGAAACTTCCTGGCAGATTGAAACTGTGTGCCCGACCGAGACTCGAACTCGGGGCCTTTGCCTTTCGCGGGCAAGTGCTCTACCATCTGAGCTACTGAAGCACGACTCACACCAGGTACTCACAGCTTTACTTCTGCCAGCATCTCGTCTCCTACCTTCCAAACTTTACAGAAGCAGTCCTGCGAACCTGCTGTGAGTACCGGCCGTGAGTCGTGATCCGGTAGCTCAGATGGTAGAGCACTTGCCCGCGAAAGGCAAAGGTCCCGAGTTCGAGCCTCGGTCGGGCACACAGTTTTAATCTACCAGGAAGTTTTAGTTTATGTTCTGATGGTGGGAACTACAGTGGAACATAAAAAAATAATGTTGCGCAAAGATATGACAAACGTAAAGTACCGATTTGGTACGTAATAAGCAAGTACACTGAGGTATAGAAAACGAAAAAACACAAGTATATACACAATACGAGACAAAATAGTACGATTTAACTTCTAAAATGAGTGACACAAAACGTTCTTATAACATTTTAACGATTTATGTGTCATCTGATACCTGATGGTAAAAACACCTCCTATGTCCTCCAATGTACACGAGATAGCACCATACATGGTTGCTTTCCAGATTACAAACTATCCGGCATGTGACTACTATCTTCACCCACGACAGCCTGCAAGCAAAGATCATTATCTGTTGCACTTTTCGGACTGTGGTTCATGGAATGAAAGTTCAGCTGTCGTAAAACAGCTTGTGGACTTCTCGAAGATCGCATATTCGGTCCAGGACTCAGAGCTGTGCTAGCAATTACTTCTTCAACACAATGTGGCGCAATTGGCAGTCGGCTTTTCTCATGAGAAATTCCCAAATCGCCATGTTCTTCAGCTCCGGTGTAGATAGAGGAACTCCCCGTATTCCTGTATTGCATTGGTACACACGGAGAGCAGCAACACTACTGCTGTCGTTTTGATAAAATAGCTTTACTTGTAAAGCTTTGCTGATGTTGTCCACATCCATGTTGACTGCTGCAACTGTAATGCACGCTGATGCTTGTGTTTCAATCCTAAGTCGGTGTGCCACTAACAGGGCAATGTCTGTACAATATTTCTATGTAGTTGGGTACCCATACTATAAATAGAATTGCATCTGGACTGGCTCAGGTAGTGAAAGTTTAATTATAAGGGCCATGTACTAGTTTTCTTAGTCATCCTTCACTGAATGCAGGACTAGACCAGTGTTCAAAATTAGAATACAGCAAGAGAACTTTTAACAACATTGCCAAGCATCATTTTCGCACTTAAATTCGTCATGTATATTTACTTTTAATCATTTAGTGTAAATTGTTGCTATTTTATGCTTCCTTCGGTTTTGTGGTAGTTTGGCCGTGTGACTAGGCTATATAGATTGTTCACGTAAGGAAGTAATTTTAATATCAGCAATTACTTTCACTGATAGCGAGTTCTCTTCCTATTACATTGACTTTGACACCAAAAGTATTTGCAGAATACAACACAATCACTACAGCTTCTGAAAATAGTAGAACAATTTACTGACTGCACAAGAATAAAGCATATGGTTGAAATGGCTCTGTGCACTATGGCACTCAACATCTGAGGTCATCAGTCCCCTAGAACTTAGAACGACTTAAACCTAACTAACCTAAGGGCATCACACACACATCCATGCCCAAGGCACGAATCGAACCTGCCACCGTAGCGGTCGCGCGGTATAAAACGTATTTCAGTTCCCTAATACATTAGCTTGTGATCAAGTACCAGTAAAAGAATTTAAAAAAGTAAAACATGTATGTTTAATAATAAAAAATAGTCAGAAAACTGTAAGGAACGATTTCGTATAGTAATGTCACTGTACATATGTCTGTGGCGCAAACCGTCGACTGGGCTACTGAACTGCCTGTTGATAGAGTACAGGGTTTTTTGATGCGGCACTAGAGGCAGACGGGTTGTGAGCGAAGTGGCCCACCACCTGTAACGCCAGAAAAAATCGCTGGTATCCCCTCCGATCTGCCGCCGTATTCCAAAACCAAGGCGGCTCGATATTTCGGCGCTCCACATGCCCGCCATCGTCAGGGGGACGCTGCTGCCGCTGATTCCTGCCGAAAACTGAGGTCACAGGCGCAACGGTCGTCTTAAGCCGGGTTCACACACGCAACGAAAGTATCGCCACAAGTCAAGTCATTCCGAAGTGGCGCTGTGAGCTACCGTTCACACAGGACGCCACAAATTCTTCGTAATTGCGCAGTTTGCAAAATGGCGTCACCTGTCTCAGCTGATTAAACGGCTGTACATATTACTAAATAAGATGTTCTGGAAACATAATAAATGTAAAATATTACTTACCAAAGTGTTTCTCGTCTCTCTTGTCTCGACTAAATGTTTTAAGAACCGGTCTGCAGCCTCAAACCAAGCAAGGCTGGGTTTATAAATACCGTCTGTAGACGCACCACTCTTAATTAATTTCAGTACTTTTTTATGTTCATTCATGTAAGCATTTCGAATGCTTCTAATTTTTAATTTTGTTGTTGCTTCATAAATTCCAGGTACATATTCACGCATACTGTTTACTATTTCAATTAATGCAGCATCTCTCGAATTTCTGTCTTTGTATGATTCGCTTTTGTGGTTCCAAAGGCATTCTCGTTCTTGATACACCTCCAAGTATCTCATAATTGTCGCTGTTGACCACTTTTTCGACATACACTCCTGGAAATTGAAATAAGAACACCGTGAATTCATTGTCCCAGGAAGGGGAAACTTTATTGACACATTCCTGGGGTCAGATACATCACATGATCACACTGACAGAACCACAGGCACATAGACACAGGCAACAGAGCATGCACAATGTCGGCACTAGTACAGTGTATATCCACCTTTCGCAGCAATGCAGGCTGCTATTCTCCCATGGAGACGATCGTAGAGATGCTGGATGTAGTCCTGTGGAACGGCTTGCCATGCCATTTCCACCTGGCGCCTCAGTTGGACCAGCGTTCGTGCTGGACGTGCAGACCGCGTGAGACGACGCTTCATCCAGTCCCAAACATGCTCAATGGGGGACAGATCCGGAGATCTTGCTGGCCAGGGTAGTTGACTTACACCTTCTAGAGCACGTTGGGTGGCACGGGATACATGCGGACGTGCATTGTCCTGTTGGAACAGCAAGTTCCCTTGCCGGTCTAGGAATGGTAGAACGATGGGTTCGATGACGGTTTGGATGTACCGTGCACTATTCAGTGTCCCCTCGAAGATCACCAGTGGTGTACGGCCAGTGTAGGAGATCGCTCCCCACACCATGATGCCGGGTGTTGGCCCTGTGTGCCTCGGTCGTATGCAGTCCTGATTGTGGCGCTCACCTGCACGGCGCCAAACACGCATACGACCATCATTGGCACCAAGGCAGAAGCGACTCTCATCGCTGAAGACGACACGTCTCCATTCGTCCCTCCATTCACGCCTGTCGCGACACCACTGGAGGCGGGCTGCACGTTGTTGGGGCGTCAGCGGAAGACGGCCTAACGGTGTGCGGGACCGTAGCCCAGCTTCATGGAGACGGTTGCGAATGGTCCTCGCCGATACCCCAGGAGCAACAGTGTCCCTAATTTGCTGGGAAGTGGCGGTGCGGTCCCCTACGGCACTGCGTAGGATCCTACGGTCTTGGCGTGCAACCGTGCGTCGCTGCGGTCCGGTCCCAGGTCGACGGGCACGTGCACCTTCCGCCGACCACTGGCGACAACATCGATGTACTGTGGAGACCTCACGCCCCACGTGTTGAGCAATTCGGCGGTACGTCCACCCGGCCTCCCGCATGCCCACTATACGCCCTCGCTCAAAGTCCATCAACTGCACATACGGTTCACGTCCACGCTGTCGCGGCATGCTACCAGTGTTAAAGACTGCGATGGAGCTCCGTATGCCACGGCAAACTGGCTGACACTGACGGCGGCGGTGCACAAATGCTGCGCAGCTAGCGCCATTCGACGGCCAACACCGCGGTTCCTGGTGTGTCCGCTGTGCCGTGCGTGTGATCATTGCTTGTACAGCCCTCTCGCAGTGTCCGTAGCAAGTATGGTGGGTCTGACACACCGGTGTCAATGTGTTCTTTTTTCCATTTCCAGGAGTGTATTAATAGCAAACGCACAAACAAAAGCACCATCTACGAACGAATACACATTAGAAATGTTTGAATCCAGCCGCGAGGTAGCAATCGAATGACGTTATTCGATTGTGGAGAAGGCAAAATGGCGCAACAAAGTAGAACCAAGTTAAACTTTTTGTGGCGTGTCAAATGTTGCGCTTCTTAAATGGCGCCACCGAAAACTAGGAGTTCACACATGCAACTACAAAGCAACTGCAGTTCGCCATTAGCAGTGGCGATACTTTTGTTGCCTGTATGAACCCAGCTTTACGTACGCCATTGTACCGCACTCAGCGTGTGCGCCGTCCACCAAATTTCCTGCCCGTATGAGTGGGTTAGTGGCGGTGCTCCTAGTATAAAAACGGCGGCAGTGATATATCGTACTCATAGCCTCGGTCTTGCCGCACCTAAGAACATGGACTTTTCAGGCGAGATAGTACAGGTTTTAGCTTCGTTGAAATCTGGTTTCGTAGAACAGAGAGGATCAGGTTGTGGAAAGGGGCCAAGATCAAACAGTGTTAGTTATATTAGAACACACACAACTTTATTCCTTAAACAAATGCACAGTTTTCTCTTTAAAACAACAAAGATCAATTCACGGCTGAGGGTCCAAGTAACTTCTCCAATATAAGTTTAACTGATTCCTTTTAAAGCACCAGGATTTAGAGCAGCGGCTGAAGGCCTTACTTAAGTAAAATTGCAATATCTTCTCGGCTAAAGGCCGAAATAATATTTCAGATCAGCCAAGGAAATTCTTTAAAAGCCAAGAATTTGCAAATTTCTGCTAAAGCCCATGTTAAGGAATATCCAAATTATTTCTTCGGCTGAAAACCCAATTTTTTTTTGTTACATAATAAAAGAAAGGCGTTTAAGATGAGCTTTTACACACTACAACAGAAAAACATTTTAAGAATACTTGGGGTATCTTGTCGGTTGAAGTCCCAAACAACTACTCAAGCATAATATAAAGACAATCTTAAGATAAACATTTACAGAACAAGGCTGAAGGCCGTTCCAAGAATTCAAGATAATTAAAGAGAAACTTTAGAGACAAGCATTTACATATTAAAGCCTCAGATTCTGAAAAAAAAGCGGCTGAAGGCCTACATACAGAGCAACAAGAATTTTAAATGAAACACGGCTGAAGGCCTAAACGTAAAACAATTGACATGAAGTTCGGCCGAAGGCCATATACGAATCATAAAAAAAAAACATTAATACACGGCTGATGGCCTGGCACAGTACCTGCGACCAAATAAAATGACAATCTCAAATAACAAAAGTGGTACTCAGGAGTGTTCCAAGGGTCGGCCTGGGGAAGAATCTCTAAGCACAGTTTAGGTAAGACAGGCAGCCAAGCGTAACACTAAACATTCGGATGGCAATATGACCTAGGGATGGCTGAAGTACCAACCAACAGCCTAATCAATTCCCTTCCCCCGGACACACTCACTGCTCTATTTCAACCGACCGACTGACCATTCCAGTAACTAGTACGCAGAGATCATTCATCTGATCAGTGGAAATCACAGAAGCTACACACGGTTCCACGTAAACACACTTGCACAAGAACTCGAACAATCGTAAAGGCAATCACTGTGGAACAAAGAGGACGAATCAATTCGACACACAGAGAGTTTCCACAAGCGTCGGCGACCAGATACACGTCGTCTGATGAGACGACCGATCCAGGTCGTTCCCACTAAAGTTACGTGTGTCGGAAACGGTCGGGCGAGTCTTGGCTGTCCGAAGCTGACTGCAGCACCTACCCGACTCAACTCGATGTCCGTTCGAAATTCGGAGACACGGCGACCCGGGCTCACTGGCTCGGACCAAACCATTCGCCACGACAACTCTGCACAAGAAAGGAACCGACCCACGTCATGCAAGATGAACAACTGACGAGGCCCAGAAACGGTCAAAGGACGAAATGCACGTCGCCCGATGAGAAGACCGACCGAACGACCAACCAACGGTCGTCCCGCTGCAATCTCCTTCCGTCGGACAGTTAATGTGTGTCGCCAGCGGTCGGCGAGCAATGGTTGTCCGTACCTCACTGGCGCTCAGTCCCCGACTATTTAGAGGAGATAGGCAATCCGGTATTAGAATTAAAGAGAGCTATAGAGGACTTAAGATCAAATAAGGCGAAGGGATAGATAACATTCCGTCAGAATTTATAAAATCATCGGGGGAAGTGGCAACAAAATGACTGCCACATTGGTGTGTAGAGTCTGGCGACATATAATCTGACTTCTGGAAAAATATCATCCACACAATTCCACAGATTGCAAGGGCTGACAGGTGCGAGAATTATCGCACAAATCAGCTTAACAGCTCACGCATCACAGTTGCTGACGAGGATAATATACAGAAGAACGGAAAAGAACACTGCGGATTTGTCAGATAAAGGTCAGTGTTGCTTTCGGAAAAATAAGAGAACAGCTAGGTAATTCTGATGTGGCTATTGATAACAGAAGCAAGACTAAAGAAAAATGAAGACACGTTCATATCACTTGTCGACATAGAAAAAGCGTTTGACAATGCAAAATGGTGCAAGGTGTTCGAAATTCTAAGAAACGTATGGGTAGCTATAGGGAGAGACGGTAATATAAAATTTGTACAAGGGAACAATAAGGGCGAGCTACCAAGTGCTGAGGCCGGTCTGGGTGGACGAGCGGTTCTAGGCGCTACAGTCTGGAACCGCGCGACCGCTACGGTCGCAGCTTCGAATCCTGCCTCGGGCATGGATGTGCGTGATGTCCTTAGGTTAGTTAGGTTTAAGTAATTCTAAGTTCTATGGGACTTATGGCCACAGATGTTGAGTCCCATAGTGCTCAGAGCCATTTGAACCACTAATGATTCGCTTTTATAACACAGTTACGTTATGTCTCCAAAAGCTACGACTTGTCACTATTATCGCCTTTCCAACAAGAAGGATATCTGCTGCATCTGGTTACAAACTTTCGACACCTTGTTTATCCATGATAAAACTAAGTGAAAAGCACATTCATTCAAATAGCCACTGTGAAAATTTACAATGAGATTAGGAATGTCATGGGATAGCGATATGCACCTATACAGATGGTGGTAGTATTGCGTACACAAGGAATAAAGGAGTAGCACATTGGCGTAGCTCCTACTTGTCCTCGTGATTACTGACACGCGGCAGGAACTGGCGGACTCTGAAAGCGGAATGTTAACTGGAGCTAGACGTATGGGACAGAGATCCACAGTGCCTACAGAGTGCCGAGAAAATCAAATTTCTGGCATTACCTCTCACCACGGACAACGCTATCGCCGACGGCCTTCACTTAATGACCGAGAGCAGCGGAGTTAGCGTAGAGTTGTCAGTGCTAACAAACATGCAACACTGTGTGAAATAACCGCGCGAATCAATGTGGGACGTATAGCGAAAGCAACCATTAGGACAATGAGACAAAACTTGGCGTTAATGGCCCATGGTAGAAAGCATCCATTACGACAATGCTACAAAATTTGGCCTTAATGGCCTATGGTATCAGGCGACGCGAGTACCTTTGATAACAGCACAACGGTGCTTGCATCGCCTCTCATTGGCTCGTGATCATATCGGCTGGACCCTAGGGACGACAGGAAACGTGGACTGGTCAGATGAGTCCGATTTCACTTGGTAAGAGCTGATGGTAGGTTTCGAATGTAGCGTACACTCCACGAAGCCATGGGCTCCTGTAGTTGTAGCGAAATGCAGGAAGATCTGCAGCGGATAGGCACTTGGTGCAGGGAGTGGCAACTGTCCCTTAACATAGACAAATGTTATGTATTGCGGATACACAGAAAGAAGGATCCTTTATTGTATGATTATATGATAGCGGAACAAACACTGGTAGCAGTTACTTCTGTAAAATATCTGGGAGTATGCGTGCGGAACGATTTGAAGTGGAATGATCATATAAAATTAATTGTTGGTAAGGCGGGTACCAGGTTGAGATTCATTGGGAGAGTGCTTAGAAAATGTAGTCCATCAACAAAGGAGGTGGCTTACAAAACACTCGTTCGACCTATACTTGAGTATTGCTCATCAGTGTGGGATCCGTACCAGATCGGGTTGACGGAGGAGATAGAGAAGATCCAAAGAAGAGCGGCGCGTTTCGTCACGGGGTTATTTGGTAACCGTGATAGCGTTGATAGCGTTACGGAGATGTTTAATACACTCAAGTGGCTGACTCTGCAAGAGAGGCGCTCTGCATCGCGGTGTAGCTTGCTCGCCAGGTTTCGAGAGGGTGCGTTTCTGGATGAGGTATCGAATATATTGCTTCCCCCTACTTATACCTCCCGAGGAGATCACGAATGTAAAATTAGAGGGATTAGAGCGCGCACGGAGGCTTTCAGACAGTCGTTCTTCCCGCGAACCATACGCGACTGGAACAGGAAAGGGAGGTAATGACAGTGGCACGTAGGGTGCCCTCCGCCACACACCGTTGGGTGGCTTGCGGAGTATAAATGTAGATGTAGATGTAGATGTAGTCAACAAGGCAGTGTATGACCTGGTCATTGCTCCACAATGGTGTGTGCTGTGTTCACATTAAATGGACTTCGTCCTCTGGTCCACCTGGACCTATCATTGATTGTAAATTTTTATGTTCGTCTACTTGGAGACCATTCGCAGCCATTCATGGTCTTCACTTTTAAATACCTATGGAATATTTATGAATGTAAATGCTGTCTGTGAGATCATTCTGGAAAATATGAGCGAATGATTTGGTCACTCAGATCACCAGACATGAATCCCACCGAATATTTATGGAACATAATCGAGAAGTTAGAACTTGCACCGGCAACACTTTCGCATTTACGTACCGCTATGGAGACAGCATGGATCAGTATTTCCGCAGAGAACTTGAATGACTTATTGAGTCCATGCCACGTCGAGTTGCTGCACTACGCTGGACAAACGAAGATCCGACACAATATTAGAAAGTATCTCATGATCTTTAACAATTCACTGTACACCGTGAACTACGCCTCTCCACGTTACGTGTAAGAAAAGATTGTAATTTTGAGATTTGACAGTATGTATACTACTAGACCATTTTTAAAATGGAGTAAAGAACTAACAATCAGAAAATAGAAAAACAAAACCACTTACACATCAGCTTCAGGTGGTTTATCCAAAACCTTCAAGATTGTGAGCCAATATTTTTCATTTGTCCCTGGCCAGGGTTTGCATGGGAAACTCCTGAAGCCTTTCTCCTGAAATGAAAACACCAAGTATCAGGAATCGGCAGATATGTTCTGATAAATCTGTGTTCGTTTCTATTGTCTCCAGTTGCTGGTTGACTGTTCTACCATTTAAGATAATGGAATTATTGGGGCAGTATCTTAGTGGACGCTCACTACTAATTACATGCAAAGATATTGACGATGTACGCGTTGCTATAGTATCAAGGACTTGATCTTGCGCTGAATTATTATAGTTCTTGTCTCGTGACGCATAACTGTGTTCAAACTGTTAATAAGATGAGGAATATCTGCACATATTGTTAATATCATGAAATCTATGTACTGATGTACTTGCGTAAGTCCATGGGCAACTGATCATTGCGGGTTCTTCCGCCTTTAGCGGCAGTACACCATTCTAATAGTCATGAGATGCCCCGAACTTCTCTCTGATCCTCCGCAATCTAGACAAAGGCGTTGGAAGAACGACGGTGAAGTCTTCAATGGGAAGAAGTTGTAATAACTGGTACCAACTGCCAGACTTTCACAGGGGTTCTTTGAGTACGACTGTGGATGTAGATCCTAAAATTTGGTTATTTGTCAAAGACGCTACCCTATACCACGGTGTTGAATCGGATGTCAACTTTGTAATCAGCACATTGTACAATAATCGAGGCGTTCCCATTCGAAAAAATGCGCGGTGGGGTAAGGATGTAAGGGGTGGTAGATGGTGGATTGACGAGTGTGAGGAAACTCTGACTGGAAAAGGAGGTTTGCAGGTCAAGCAAAAACTCTGACACAGTTTACTTCTGGCTTTGTAATAGTTGATAGTTATGGAAGAAGACAAATCAACATTTTACGTAATAATATATATTTTCACTTATTTATATCGTATGACATTATTTTAAGGCCAATATATGCTTTGGAAAGAGCAGTGCAGGGAATGTACGTAGTTCGCCCCCATTCATACTACTAACAACCCTCCAAGGTATTAGACATTTTAAACTCCCTTCACAATACATGCACGTGCTAATAAAACTACAAAACAACATCATATCTCAGTTTCAGAATGATTACCGTGTCCATAGTTACAACACTAGTAGAAAAAATGGAAGGTTGGCATCAATCAAGACGACAGCAACGTCATAGGCTTTCGCCAGTATGAGACATATCTTAGGCATAACTTAGCGTGAACAATATGTTAGGTATACTTCAAGTGAAAAGTTTTGGGATTTTGACTGTATAAAGTGACACATTCAGAGACGGTATCAAATACTCGAAACATCCCTATGGAACCTGATTGTACAAAATTACATAAATCTTGGTATCTGCATTGCCATAAAGTGCTTTAATAATTCATCTGTTGTAGAATGTCGGAATATCTAGCGCAATTGGAGGCAGATTTTTCTGTATACAACAAAGCAGGTATGGACTGCAATGCTTTCTTTTTGTGGCAGTCCGTCTACCGCTGCACGTAAAACTGTGTCGAGACTTCAGTCGAGAATTAGCCAAGTAAGAAAACCTTATTAAGTTACTGGATGAAAGTTATGATAGTCAGGTCCATGTCAAAGCATCGATGTTTACGCTTTTCATCTCAAAAAGCTGCTTACACCAACACTAAACCACTGGATTGAAGTGCTAACAAATCGTCGTACGTTAAAGTGTTCTTCTGGTATTAATTACAGTAAAGCCACGATACATGGCTGTATCACTCAACATGTATCAGACGCATGCATTAGTGCTGCAATTCTAAAAGCGTTCGGTACTGATTTAAGAACAGTTCTGTCTAGTGTGGCATCTGTAACTATTTTTTATTCAACGGAGGTTGATTTTGAGGCGCCATGCATTTCTGCTGTTCAGTGCTCATTCTAAAGTGCAAGACAGAGTTATAGTGATCAGACATACTGCTCAGACACACAGTAAATGCAGAAGTACAAACTTTCAGTCTCATGGTGTGCTACAAAATTCAGGGGGAAGTCTTGTCCTCTGTGCTTTTCGCGTCATGACCGGATAGCTTGTCCTTGTCAGATGTTCGTGTACGGGTATGGAGACCATCTCATGAATCCATGGGCCCTGAATGTCAGCAGGAGACGGTTCGAGCTGGTGGAGGCTCTGTAATGGTGAGGGGCGTATCCACCTGGAGTGATATGCAACACCTAATACGGCTCTGACAGGTGGCACATGCTTGGGTCGTCGGCCACGGTGGCTCATTGTTAAGAGTGTTCGGTGCAATGTGCAGTCAGGCATATTTTTACTCTGCCAGCATTAAAGGCTGATGTTCGTTCCGACACAGTTCGCCGCCTGTCCTGTATTGTGAGTCTGCCCATCGCACGATGTCTGACGTATACAGGGTGGTCCATTGATCGTGACCGGTCCAAATATCTCACGAAATAAGCGACAAACAAAAAAACTACAAAGAACGAAATTTGTATAGTTTGAATGGGGAAACCAGATGGGGCTATGGTTGGAATGCTAAATGGCGCTGCCATAGGTCAAACGGATATCAACTGTGTTTTTTTTTTAAATAGGAACCCTCATTTTTATTACATATTCGTGTAGTACGTAAAGAAATATGAATGTCAGTATTTTAAACATAGCTGCGCTACAGCAACGGTTCTACGTCAGGAAATTAAAAAACAGCCGACCAGTTGCAAAGGATAAAGCAATCTTTACCTAGGTTTCAACCGATATAAATCGGTCTTCTTCAGAAGACGGCAGTTTTACATTTAATTGGAGTGAAGTATCATAGTCATTTTTACAAACATGTTTTAGTTGGACCGCTTTTTTCGCTTTGTGATAGATGGCGCTGTAATAGTCACAAACGTATAAGTACTTGGTATCACATAACATTCCGCCAGTGTGGACGGTATTTGCTTGGTGATACATTACCCGTGTTAAAATGGACCGTTGACCAATTGTGGAAAAGGTCGACATCGTGTTGATGTATGGCTGTTGTGTGCAGCGACACCAAACGGACGTGGTCAGCACGGGCAGCGCTTGAACTGGCGTGTGGACTGCAACCTGTTCGAGCGGATGCTGTTTCCACCAGTCTCATACGCTCCATTGGTGGTAGGCGAGGACTGGCTTCATCAGATTGCAGCGAACACGGCGAGAGTGCTTTTGAGTTAATCCCGGCATCCTAAAGCTTTTGTGTTGAACTGAGGAGTCAGAATTACATACAAATGTGCATTAAGTGAAGTCAGTGACAGGCTCACTATATCCATGTTTTGCTATCGCTATGGCTTCATCTGGGTATTGTACGTGAGACAGTGATAAGTGGATACTGTGTAGAAAGCAGACTGGTTCATGTCGGTACATGCAGTGCTCGTGGTTATGCAAAAGGAACTTAGAAACTTATCACAGCAGTGGATCTATTCCGTAATCCTCGGTTATTTTGTTGGTTCAGTAGAGATCTTGTAACTGAACCTGTGGTTCATCCATGTGTACTGCGAATTTCCATATTAATAAATTCTTAATATACACTCTATGACAAACAAAAAAGAACGGTTCACCACGGAATCGGTAGATGCGATGTGCGTGTAGATATAAACAAATGATTATAATTTCAGAAAAGTTTTATGATTTATTCAATAAAAGAGGCTTCACTATTGAGCATGGTAATAACGCTTCGGTCCACCTCTGGCCCTTATGCAAGCTGTTATTCGTCTTGATATTGATTGACTGAGTTACTGGATGTCTATCTGAGGGGTATCATGCCATGTTCTGTCCAATTAGCCCGTTACATCGTGAAAAGCCCGAGCTGGTTGGATGGCTCTGCTCACAACCCTCCGAAAGTTCTCAGTCGCGGAGGGGCTCACCGACTTTTCTGGCCAAGCTAGGGTTTGGCAAGCATGGAGAAACGCATTGAAAACTTTCGCCAATTGCGGTCGGGCACTACATGCTGAAGTTTAAGACCAGGACGTGAAGGACAAGAGAACAGGGCGTGGAATATCGTCTGCGAAGCACTGTGTTATAATTGTACCGCAGATGACAACCAGATGGGTCCTGCTACCAAAAGGAATGTCATTCCAAACCTAACTCCTGGTTGTCAGGCCATATGGCGGGCAATATTTAGGCTGGTATCCCACCGCTGCGCACGGCTGGTCATCATCGGAGACCACTCAACTTCAGCTAGTGAGATTCCGGTTTTCTGTTGTACATAAATGAATATTTACTTTTACAAAAAGTTGATACTGTCATGACAATTGAAGGCCATAGACTTTATAATGTAGTGTAACGTTGTTATTTGGATTCCCCATTTGGGACCTTATATGATGGTTTTGTATTAATTATTGTCTTAATTATTATCAGCGTTTTTAGAAGATATATCGAATTATCCATATTTTGTTGAAGTTAATTCGGGCCTCAACGAGTATTTCGTTTATAATATTGTTAAAATGGCTTTCTCATGGTGAATAAAGTGATAGTAATAATGTTGAGTCCCATGTCACTTTTTCAAACCAACAGCTCAATTCATGGAATCAATACTAGAAATAAGAATAATCTTCACAAGGATTTAAGATCACTTACTCTTGTAAAAAAAGGTGTGCATTATTCAGGAACACACAATTTCAATAACTTGCCAGCAGCCATAAAAAGATTAACAAACAAAGAAATTCAGTTTCAGAGAAGCGTAAAGGATTTATTGGTGTCCAACTCCTTCCACTCCTTTGATGAATTTCTCAGTAAAACCTAATTATTTATAACTTCTACACAATTTCAGTGCAGTAATCTGTTCATTGTAAGTAAGTATTATAGTAGTTGTATTACATGTTTATTACCTTATAAATAAACAAAAAACTTATTTTATTCTAAATTTAGTGCATTAGTATTTGTAAAATGATCCTTTCATATAGTGTTCATTCATGACGATCACTCCACTTGGGAGCTGTGGAATGATACATTAGCTTATTCGTTTGAGTTGTAAACATTTGTCATGTATTGTTGTCTTTCTGACATGTTCTACATCCTGGAGGACCTCCTCACTACCGATCAATTGGAATGAAAGTAAATATAATCTAATCTAATCATATCTGCGCAACCCCAATCCAACCACCTAAAACACCATGTACAATACGTTAATTCTAATTAGATAGTATGTAGAACGCTCTTTCGAGACCTTTAAGCGGAAAGTACTAATGAAAATTTCGTGTGTTATTGGCCTCTGAACTGACGCGTTTGACCGATTTTGGTGAACTTTATGTACGAATGACGTGCATAGGTAAATGTTTTTGCTCACCACAGTCTCCTGATCCGGGTCCCTCACCGGTCGGCACCTCATCGAGCCGAGGTCGAACGTCTCGAGCCAGTTGCACTTCTGGAACAGCGGCGACACGCCTACACGATCGCAGACGAAGAACAATTCGCAGGCGAACCAAACGGACGCCACCCCCTCCTCGAGGCACTGTAACCTTCTGACCCTGGAACAATATAATCGAGGACGACAAGTATACCGACCAACCGAAGTACTGCCAACATGTTGAACAGACACTAAGGAGATCTTCCCTTAAGATTAACCGTTTCCTCGTCATTATTTATTATTCCACACCAACATGCGTTCCTTTCTCTGATATCTGCTTCAATGAATATTAAGATAAACAGCTACGTTATGATAGTCTGCCTGAATAAATTTTTGATTTTAGGTTGCTGGTCACCAATTTGGGATGCCGCATCAATGTTCGTGTTAGTCAATGACGTCTGAGTACTTGGTTGGGTCATTAACCACATGTTCATTTTGGGATGTATGGAGATCTTCGTATATATGTGAGTTGTCAGTTGACTAAATAATTTTAGATCCTCTTGTGCAGCCCCTTGACAGTAAAATGCCTGGATTGAGCCGATGAGTAAGAAGTCGATTAACTCATCTTTACTCTTTGTGGCAAACAGCTATGGTAGTCACTGAATTACATCACAAGGACTTTTATTTGTCTGTTGAAAGGTGGCTACACTGAGCCACAGCGCCAGAGATCGCTAGAGAGCATTGTTCCGCCGCCTCCACTGGCGGTGATTATTGAGATGTCGTAGTGGGAGTGCTTGTCCAGGACTCGTAGTAGTCAGTTCGTGTTCAGATGTGCTAGTAGGGAGTGCTTGCTGAGATGTGATACTGAAAAGTTCTTGTTGAGATGTGGTAATAGCGAGTCAGTGTGGAGATATATTGTAATGATTAGAGTGATTTTGGTCAATATATGAAGGTAACGAAACTTGATTTATTTTTCATTATTTCCATGTTTTAAATAATGCGTCATTACAGGTTCAGTCAACAAAGCATCTGGCTTGTGTTCTTGGATTAGAGTGTAATTCTGGTTCTCTTGAGTAATTATGGTATTTTTATTTTCTTTAATTAATTCAGTATAAATGATATTTAAAATTTCTTGTGTTGTTGAAGAAGAACCGTGCCAGATGCGTACGTTGAGTTATACTTCCACACGCAGAACAGTTACACTTGTGCTTTGGTTTCGTAGGTTTTATAGTTGCTGGGGACTTAATTAATTAATTGTGTTAATGAAAATTTCCATTTCATTCTTTGTTATTGTTCTATGCAGTCAGATAGCGTAATAATACTAGTCAGGGCCAACCGTTACGAGACTTCGTAATCTGACAAACAGCTACTAAAAACAAAAAATTAAAATTATTTTCATTATATTTTAATTAAGCCCCCATGCACGTGGCGACCCTGCCAGGATCGTCCCTTGGAATTCTTCTGATTGTAGAAACAGTAGACAGTAGGATTGTTGTAGTAATTTGTAGTTTAGTAATTGTAGTCTATATTGCATGTGTATATTTGGTAATTGTCATTCTTCTAATGGTATTTTTTTTTTTTTTTGCAGAATTTAATTTTGTTATCTTGTATACGGGTTTGACAATTTAGTGCAATTATTTCAATTGTTCGTTAATCGTGTTTGAGGGAAACATTTCGTGTGAATGGTATTGTTGGAGATAAAGTGTCATTGTGTGTAATTTTCATATAGTGACGAGCTTTGTATGTTTTGTAAATGATTACGCGATCGACGAAACAGGCAAAAATGATGAATAGCGAGAATAACGAAATTGTTAACATGGCGAATTCGCCAACACAGGAGAACAGGATGATGAATAATGGAGTTGAAAACAATTTAATAAGCAGGGAAAATAGTCCAGAACTAGTTCAAAATTTTTCACAATCAAAAAATTTTCAGAATACGAGATTAACGACAAAAGATATGCAGCAGTTGTTGGGTGCAATATTAAATTTGGGATCTCAGTTAGAATCACTGTGAAGAACAATTAAAACCGAATTCAAAACAGTGGGATCACAGTTACGATCTGAAATTAAAACTGATATGGGAACAATGGAAACACGGTTAGACTCATGGGAATCACAAATAGGAACAAATAAAACCGAGATGGAAACAATGGAAACACAGTTAGGCTCACGAACAGGGACATGTTTCAAAAACATGAAAGATGAATCAAAGAAAGAAATTAGAGAAGAAGTACAATTGATTTTGAAGGCTCACAATAATAGTTTAATTTCAACAGGAATTAGACAAGAGGAACAGGATAGGGAACAGAAAGAAAAAGATCGCGTGATAGTTCAAAAATTTTCAGAGTTAAATTTACAACGTGCACACGATAATGAAGAAGTATTTGAAAGAATTGACGAATCAGTACCAAATGACTTAACGCAACAGTGTGAACAGTCAACTATTAAATGTGACAATACCGAAACCCGAATTGCGACACTTACGGAAGACGTAAACTTATCGGAAAGAGTTGAGGAGATTTCAGATCAATTGACAAATCTTAGTTTAAATGGGGACAGAGATTCAGATGATATAGCTCCATTGCCATTTTCAGAAACCGAAGAGTACCAGAGCATAAATAAGCATGTTGAAAATCACGGAAAATTTAATGAACGCGTTAAATGGGAATTTGAAGCATTAGGAAAGCAAGTGAAACAAATTGAAGGCGAAATTGTAGGAAAAGACAGCAAAAGAAATTTAGAATCACAAATAGCAGAGGGGTTTGAAGAAAGTAATTTTTTTTATTTACGGGATGCAACAAGAGAGCGCCAAGCGCGCGAACTTGACAATAATCGACATTCGGACTGGGACAGACGCGGTAGGTCTTTGTCGCCACGAGGTGAAAACTTTGACTGTAAACACTTCTTGACTGTTCGGAAATTTAAGATCTTCCGCAATTCTAAGAATGACATACATCCATGTTCATGGTTAGATCAATTTACGTACGCACTTCCGCCAGATGTGCCACTAAGTCACAAACTGAAAATTATGTGCAGCTATTAAAGTCCTCAGGGGATTCACTACACTAAGTGAATATGTGCTGTAGCGCTCACAGGGCCCCGAGCTGTAGTGGTGCTATTTCCCTTTTAGTTTTCTGCACCGCTGGCTACTCTTTCACTATTCTTTGCATCTATAAAAACAATTCTTCTACTATCCATCTATCTAGACAGTAGGTAAAAAATAACCGGATTTGACTGTTTTACCCGAAAGTGACTTTGGAAATTACCGTTTGGACTTACTGTATCTTCTGCAGCATTCATTCGTAGCTTAAATGAAATTTTACCTGTTTATCTTCGTGACAATATTACTTCATATGTTGACGATATTCTTATTGCTAAACATTCTTGGAGTGAGCACAACAAAATTTTGGATTCATTATTAAGTATTTTTGCAAGAGTTGGCATTACTGTGAACTTGGAGAAATCTGAATTTGGTCGTTCTCAGGTGAAATTTCTCGGTCACATTATTTCTACAGAAGGTATTCTTCCTGATCCAGAGAAATTAGACGCTATTCGTAATTATGCTGTTCCTACCACAAAACGTGATGTTCGTAGTTTCCTTGGTGTCTGTAATTTTCTTAGACGCTTTGTTAGATTGGACAATTTGGCCACACCTCGTTTATGTGAACTATCTGGAAAAAATTCTAATTGGTGTTGGGATGAGGAAGCTCAGTCAGAATTTGAACAACTTCGTGATGCTTTAGTTGCTGCTCCACTTCTTTCACATCCGGATTTATCTAAAGATTTTTGTTTGGCGACGGACTCATCATACAAAGGCCTAGGTGCACATTTATTTCAAGAGATAGAAGAAAACGGCGTTGTAGTACAGAAGACTATTGCATTTGGAAGTCGTGTTCTCTCTAAATCCGAAAAGAATTATTCGATTACGGAACTTGAAGCTTTGGCTGTTGTTTGGGCTTTCACAAAATTTCGCACATTTTTGTTTGGTAGACACACTAAGGTTTACACTGATCATCGAGCTTTGGAATTTCTTATGTCGACAAAATTAACTCATGGCAGATTGTCACGATGGGCGCTGTATCTACAGGAATTTGATTTTAGTATTGTTTACATACAGGGATCTTCAAATATTGTTGCTGATGCTTTATCACGTGCACCTATGGGTTTGAAACAAAGTGCTGAAGAGGACTGCAAAGAAAACCATTATTGTTTGATGTACATTCAAGGTGTTGTGTTTGAGAACTTTATTTCGTCTTCGCTCCAGGACATCGCTAAGGAGCAAAATAAGGATCCAATCTGGAAGGACATTAAGGAGAAGTGGAGGAGAAAGGAAAGCGTAGCGATTAGACAGCATTATTTAGTTCGCAATGACATTCTTTTCAAACGAAAATCGGTCGACAACTCTGTTTGGTTAGTTTGTATTCCTGATGAGTGGGTCAATAAATTGATTTGGTACACACATTTTAGTTATGCGCACTTTGGTCCCAGAAAATGCTTTCATAAATTACGAGAAAATTGCTACTTCAGTAATACGGAAAAACGTATTCGATCTGTTCTTGCCAAATGCAAATTATGTCAAAAGGCTAAGCCGCCAACAATTTCTCACAGAGCACCGTTGTTTCCTATCATTCCAGCGAAATTAAAGGAGATGGCTGCAGTTGATTTGTTCGGTCCAGTGGTTCGATCTACTAATGGTTTTGCGTACATTTTTGTAGCAGTGGAATTGACATCAAAATATGTGTGTTTTACACCTTTACGCAAAGCAACAGCTCGTTCAGTATCTAACGCTTTCATCAAACATTTTCTTAAAGAAGTTGGTCATGTTGATAAGGTTATATCAGATAATGGATCACAGTTTCGCTCTAAAATTTGGCTTCGTACTCTACGGCGTCGTAAGATTAAACCAATTTTTATTTCACTTTTTCACCCTCAATCTAATGCTTCAGAGAGATGGATGAAGGAAATCAATAAATTGTGTCGTCTTTATTGTCATCAGAATCACAGAACATGGGATCAGTATCTTCATATTTTTCAAAACATTCTGAATGAACTTCCTAATGACTCAACTTCTTTACCGCCTCTATTGATATTAAAAAATAAAGTACCAACAAATCGCATTTCTGAAATTGTTCCTTTTCCGCCTCCACGGAAACTGCGGCATTCTGAAGTTGTCAACCTGGCTCTCCAAAATATTGCATCTGCGGCTGCTAGAAGAGAGAAATCAGCTAAACATCCTGGTCGTTTAAAAATCTTGTCAGTTGGCCAAAAGGTGTTAATTAAGTCTCATCGTTTGTCTCACAAAGGAAAAGGCTTGTGTCGCAAATTTTTTCTGCTTTATAACGGTCCATATGGAATTCGCAAAATTATACATGATAACACTGTTGAAGTAGAAACTCTTAAATCTCGACGCTCTAAGGGAATAAATCACATATCTAACGTTAAAATTTTTGTGGAATGACATACTTTAGAGAAACTAACAGCTACATGTAAACATGCAGAGAATACAAGGATACCGCGTCGTGTTCCGGCGGCGGCACATACTCAAAGCAACAGTCAAGTCGGCGCGCCGCACAAGGCAGTCGTTGACCGCAAACAATCGCTTCCTACGTCACGCGCCTACAGCTGATCGAGCGCTCAGTGCGAATGCACTGACAGACGTAAACAAATACACAGTCTAATTTCTCCGACTAAATTCAGTATAAAGCTATAGTGACTTGATAAATTATGCTATTAACGTTCAGTATTTTTCAGGATATGGTTGTATAAAATATTTAAGACCTTCAGGTAAATTCTATGTGTGTCCGACGTTAAGAGGACTTGCTATGGAGAAAATTTCAGGAAGAACATATTTCCACTTAGGTACGTACTTTAGACGTAATTTGCTGCTCGCGATTACGTGATTCAGACTTTGTGCTAAATTACATGTTCTATGAATTTACTAGTGAAGCGACGTGCTTGCGCACATTAACTGATTTTGACAATGATTGACTAAAGAACAGGGTTGTTATTTGTATATATTATGCATTGCTTGGCTGCACTGCTTTTTCACTGATGTCATATTTTTTATTATGTGCCTGCTGTGCTTATTTATTTAAATTATAATTGTCACCCTATTAGTTGTGCTGTTATGTATGTAGGTTACACTTTGTGATTTATCTGCTTGCGCCTTCATGTTTACTTATTAAGATTACATACGAACATTTATTTGCTTATGCTGATATGATGCTAATGACTTGTTTATTACGTAAGATATATGTTTGCTGCTTTTTGTATGGATTGCATATTTACACATTTCTGTTTTGTTGTCATAACTACTCTCCAATTTAGAATATAGCAGTGATGATGTACAGTGTACGAACATAGAGTTTAGGTTACACTGTGGTATTAATTATAGATTGTTCGCTTGGCAGAGCCTCGTTGTAAGAATTGTGCTGCATCCACTTGTTGACATTCTGTTCTCTACTGGTATATTTACTCGCTATTGCATGTTTTGCTTATGCTCAGTGCCTTATATTTTAAGATAAGAAAATGAACTGCTATAATTCGACGAACGAAATTACTACAAGAAACTTCACAGAAGCCACATGAGCTGGAGGTTTTATGGAAGGTGTATAAATTTATGCTAATAGGAAGGAAGCTAACGACATGACATACCAACGCTAGGTTAGACCATTAACAGTTATTACACTGCATTCTTCGTGAGCAATTGAAATAGGAAGTGACACTTGACACAAGAAATACTCCATATGTTTGCTTCTGTTTGCCATAATTTTTGAAGTGGTGTACACACTGTGAAATATTATGATCATTCACACTCCGTAATCGTACTTAATTACTGAAAGTTATTCAAACTAAAGGCTGTTAGAGGTCATGTATGCATTTCTTTTATTTAGTGATGGACAAGGAACCAAAATGTGTCTTATAATTTATAATGAGTAGAAAATTTGGGTCAGATGGATTACACAGAGGTTGTGTGTAGACACTGTGTCTTCGGATTGTATGGGATGATGAATTGAAGTTGCACTAGGATTTTGTCTGTACTTGTTCGAGGAGACTGACTAGAGGCGAGAGTTGTTATGGAAGTGAAATGATATTGGTGCTGAGGTTTATATATATCGACGTAGTGAAGAGGTATTATTGAAGTATTAAGATTAAGTGATGATTATTGGAGTTTTCGTGGACAAGAGGTAAGGTAAATGATATTGATGATAAGGTTTATATGTATCGACGTATTGAAGAGGTATTAGTGAATTATTGAGATTATGCTGACGATTATTGGAGTTTTGGTGGATAAGAGGTAAAGTAAGTGAGGAGCATATTTTTTTTGTTGGTCCATATGGAACAAGGAGGATGAAGATGGCAGACTAGAACACTCAAGTAGAAGGAAGATTGTCTACACACACACTTTGTCAAATCACAAATCAGTATATACTTTTTTTTGAGAGAGGAAGCATTTGCATATCTTGGTACACTGACAGTTGTTCAGCAACCGTACATTTTGATCTGGCTTGGCAAACATTGGTCTTGACATGATGACTATGACGTTGACTTAACTATTATTGACTGTTATACAGTGCTGCCACTACTACTTGGTACACATGATGAACATCAAATCTTGGACAGAGTTACATTTACACAGTTAACACTATTCAATTACACAGTAGTACTTAATGTGGATGAAAGATGAGTGAGTGTGTTTTGTGTGTTTTCCTTTCCTAATCCTACCGACCTATCTCCTAAATATTATTTTATTTGTTGGTAGTGGCTTGCACTGACACCCATAAATGTTATAGGTTTACTGGTATTTGTGTATTGTAATAGTTAATAGGACAATTATCTGATATCATTTGTGTGTTTGTTATGATTTGTATGTTTAGTGTAAAAGCATTGTATGTGTATTCAAACTATTGTTCATGCCTGAACTGTCTGATTAGTGATGGTGCTGCACTTTTCAACATTATGCGTGACATTTAGTCATGTTTAATTTCTGCTGATGAACTGTGTGATCAGTGATTGTAAAAAATTATGGACTGTTACTTGTACCTTTTCTACATGATTGGTGCCGCTAGGACATGTTTAATTTCTGCTTATAAACTCTGATGAACAGTGTGATCAGTGCTAGTGAATTTTATGGAACTGCTTCTGCTGAGAAATGTGACTTGTTGATGTCTGCACCTGCTCAACATTGCTGGGTGCCACTGATGGACTGTTTCTACTGAAAAGATGTCACCTGTTGATATCTGTACCTGCTCAACATTGCTGGTGCCACTAATGGAACTGCTTCTACTGAAATGGTGTTACTTGTTGATGTCTGCACCTGCTCAACATTGCTGGGTACCACTGATGGACTGCTTCTACTGAAATGGTGTTACTTGTTGGTGTCTGCACCTGCTCAACATTGCTGGGTGCCACTGATGGACTGCTTCTACTGAAATGATGTTGCTTCTTGCTGTCTGCACCTGGTCAACATTACTGGGTGCCACTGATGGACTGCTTCCACTGAAATGGTGTTACTTGTTGGTGTCTGCACCTGCTCAACATTGCTGGGTGCCACTGATGGACTGCTTCTACTGAAAAGATGTCACCTGTTGCTGTGTGCATCTGCTCAACATTGCTGGGTGCCACTGATGGACTGCTTCTACTGAAAAGATGTCACCTGTTGCTGTGTGCACCTGCTCAACATTGCTGGTGCCACTAATGGAACTGCTTATACTGAAATGGTGTTACTTGTTGGTGTCTGCACCTATTCAACATTACTGGGTGCCACTGATTGACTGTTTCTATTGAAAAAATGTTACTTGTTGGTTTTTGCACCTGTTGACCATTGCTGGGTGCTACTGCTGGAACTGTCAACTGCTTATTCTTGAGCTATGGAAAGCGTTTATGTGAATATTTGTATAAACAGATTTTTTGTGTATTACTGGTTGTGAAAAGTTATGAGACTCTTACCTGCACATATTCGTCATTGCTGACGCTATTGATTGAATTGTTTAACCACATAATACTTGTGTAAACTATTATGTAAAGTCACATGTATGGAAGAATTTGTATTGCTTACTGTATTCTATATAATAGGTTATTGAAAGGTCAGTGCAAAGCCAAAATTTTATCTAGTTATATGATATTTACGTATTAATATTATCTTTTATTTTTGTCTGTATTTTTTTGACGAATTTGGTGGTATTTTCACCACCAATGCTGGCAAAAATACCATCTAATTCTAGCCGTGCAGGAAGGGCATATGAAAGGTGGCTACACTGAGCCACAGCGCCAGAGATCGCTAGAGAGCATTGTTCCGCCGCCTCTACTGGCGGTGATTATTGAGATGTCGTAGTGGGAGTGCTTGTCCAGGACTCGTAGTAGTCAGTTCGTGTTCAGATGTGCTAGTAGGGAGTGCTTGCTGAGATGTGATACTGAAAAGTTCTTGTTGAGATGTGGTAATAGCGAGTCAGTGTGGAGATATATTGTAATGATTAGAGTGATTTTGGTCAATATATGAAGGTAACGAAACTTGATTTATTTTTCATTATTTCCATGTTTTAAATAATGCGTCATTACAGGTTCAGTCAACAAAGCATCTGGCTTGTGTTCTTGGATTAGAGTGTAATTCTGGTTCTCTTGAGTAATTATGGTATTTTTATTTTCTTTAATTAATTCAGTATAAATGATATTTAAAATTTCTTGTGTTGTTGAAGAAGAACCGTGCCAGATGCGTACGTTGAGTTATACTTCCACACGCAGAACAGTTACACTTGTGCTTTGGTTTCGTAGGTTTTATAGTTGCTGGGGACTTAATTAATTAATTGTGTTAGTGAAAATTTCCATTTCATTCTTTGTTATTGTTCTATGCAGTCAGATAGCGTAATAATACTAGTCAGGGCCAACCGTTACGAGACTTCGTAATCGGACAAACAGCTACTAAAAACAAAAAATTAAAATTATTTTCATTATATTTTAATTAAGCCCCCATGCACTGTCTGTGTGTACTCTTCATCCTGTCAATTCTGTGAACATATGACTTGTACGTGAAGATGCTTGTGAGCGATTGGAGTTGCTTTGGCACTGCGGAAGTAATCTGCAAGTTTCAGGTGGCTTGTCCTGTTCATTAGTTTGCTGACTTAAGATGAGCAGGGGGCGCATCTACACACGATAAATTGTACTTTCCCACGGCGAGAACTACTGTAGCCTAGCCCCCTCGTACACTGCTATGATCTGTGGTTACGCAGCCCCGTCACATCCGTGCCGCCTGCAGGTCATACAGAATGAGGTATTACGGATCATAAGCTACGATCCAAGTCACGCATGTACCGAGAATTCATATAATGGAATCCTCCTCGATACTCTCGTAGAGGTATTCAAAATACTCGCCACAGTTTACAACACCTCGATACACTCGAACAAATCCTTCAATCTCAATTTCAGGAACCGCGATCATACACAGAGGTGTAAGTATAACCGCTCAAAAATACTTTCCCTTAGCAAAAGGTAACCATCTATGGAGGGCGTAAATTAAGCAGACAAACTTTGCAGCTAAATGATTGGCACCGCCAGCTATACGAGACAACGAGTCAACTTAAGCAGGGAAGTGTAACATACTGTACACAAATAAAACCCACACAACTCTACACAACAAGTGGCCAGTTTTATAGTCAACGTTAGCAGTAATATGACGACTTGGTACATTACAAGCACGCTGACGCTGTTGGTGGCACAAGAGATATCGCCGGAGGCCAGTTACAACGGTATCACCTCTCCACTAACATTTTCAAATATCCAAGCATGAGTTGCCGCTACTAGCACCAATTCATCATAAGTCCTGCTTCCCGCCCAGACAATCGAAGAAGTTCCTTTTTCTATGTGACTTAACGTAGCACTTTTTCCTCCTCTGCACTTAAAACCGCTGCTCTTCAATCGCTTTCCGTATCAATGGGTATCGCACCCAGACGTACAGATGTTACAGACCCGCATCCTACACTTCTAGATTCGAATACTAACTCGTAGAGGAGACAGTAGAACGTCCTGCGTTGGTCACCATGATAGTGTTGGCGTGATGTCGCTCCACTACTTGTTAAATAACAAAGAAAAAAAACTTTCATCGTCTTTTCGTGACATATTCACAGGAAGAAGCAATTTATTTCTCGACACTTTCAGGAACGTACGCTCCCGGAAACTGACGTTAGCTTAGCATCCTCCTGATGCTTTCGAATTTACTAAAGGAACCTTCAGCGATACGTGTTGCTCTTTTTTCGATCTTCTCCGTTTCCTCCATGAATCCTATCTGTACGGATCCCAGACTGACAGGGAATATGTAAGTACTGGTCGAACGCGGGTTCTGTAAGGTACCTCTTTCATTGGTGGACTATGCTTCCTGAAGATACTTTCAACGGACCTTAGACTGTCATCTGCTTGCTCACAGTTTGTTTTAATATAGTCCCAGAGATTTATTGGATGAGACTGTTTTCAGTGATTGTGCTGCAATCGTGTAGTCATTAAAAATGGGTCTTCCTCGTAATTTATACGTTATGGTTACATTTGCTTGTATTGATATCACAATATCAGGTTCGTGAAAGGTGTGTTCACGTAACATCAGTGTATTAGCACACTTCATTGCTGTTTGTTGTGTGTTCTTCAGTCCAAAGATTGGTTTGATACAGCTCTCCATGCTACTCTGTCATGTGGAAGTCTCTTCAACTACGAGTAACTACTGCACCATACATTCTTCTCAATATGCTTACTCTATTCGTCTCTTGGTCTCCTTCTACCATTTTTACCCACTGCGCTTCCCTCGATACTACTAATTGGTGATGATGTCCCATAAAGTGTCCTACGAACCGAACCGTTCTTCTAGTCAGTTTGTGTCACAAACTTCCTTTCTCCCCAATTCCATTTAGTAACTACTGATCTATCCATCTAATCTTCAGCATTCTTCTGCAGCGCCACATTTCAAAATCTTCTATTCCCCTTATGTCTGAACCGTTTGTCGTGCATGTTTCACTTCCACACATGACTACACCTCAGACATATACTTTCTCAAACGACTTTTTAACACTTAAATCTCTACGTTACTCTACGTTAACACATTTCTCTTCTTCAGAAATGCTTTTCTCGCCATTGGCAGTTTACATTTTATGTCCTTTCCATTTCGACCATCATCAGATATTTATCTGGGCACATAGCGAAACTTATCTACTACTTTAAGTGTCTCATTACCTAATCTAATTCCCTCAGAATTTTATTTCATTACATTCCGTTATCCACGTTTTGCTTTTGTTGATGTTAATAGTTTATCCTCCTTTCAAGACACTGCCCGTTCCATTCAAATGCTCTTTCCAGTCCTTTGCTGCCTCTGACAGAGTTACAATGTCATCGGCAAACCTCAAAGTTTATGTTTCTTCTCCTTTCATTTTAAATCCTAACGCATACTTTTCTTTTGTTTCCTTTATTGCTTGCTCAATATACAGATTGAATGACACCGGGGATAGGCTACAGCCTTGTCTCACTCCCTTCCAAACCACTGCATCGCTTTGATGCCCCTCGACTCTTATGACTGCCATCTGGTTTCTGTACAAATTGTAAAGAGCTTTCGCTCCCTGTAGTTTACCCATACCACCCTAAGAAAGAGAGTATTCCAGTCAACATTGTCTAAAGCTTTCTCTATGTCTACAATTCCTATAAACGTAAGTTTGCCTTTCTTTAACCTATCTTCCACGAGGAGTCGTAGAGTCAGTACTGCCTAGGGTGTTCCTATATTTCTCCGGAATCCAAACTGATCTTTCCCGAGGTCAGCTTCTACCAGTTTTTCCATTCATCTGTAAAGAATTCGTATTAGTATTTTGCGACCATCCCATTTTAAAGTGATATTTTTGTAATTTTCAGTTCAGCGTTTTATCGTTTTGATTTCTTCACTCTCGAGAGAATAAAGGACACTAAGAAGATTCATTACTCAACTTATCTGTAATTTGGCTCATATGGAAAGCTGCCGCGTGTGCTGTAGTCGTTCCATCTTGATTTTGGCTTAGGATGGTATGCAGACGGAGCTTTCAGTTTACAGCCCTTAATACTTGACTAGTCTCGGAACATACCAGAGTGAAAGATTCATTGTCGATTACCCCACCTCGTTGTAGCGTTGCAGATGTGCCAACCCAGCATTTGAATGTATGAGGCTTGGGGACACGAAGAGCGTTTAGACAATATGACATAACCAGTGCGTGGCAGCGCAGTGGACTCCATACTACAGTAAGACATACCTTAAGTTGTCAGTCGTTGCTTCTTGAAACCAGCAAAATAATTCGTGTACTAGTGAATTCCTGCGTCATTATGGAGAAAAAAACTCTTCCTGGTGGCAGTTTGCTATAATGGCCATCTAACATTTTAACACAATATCTACCGTCCCAGGCTAGAAAAGACAGTTGGATGTAAGCATTTACATAATTAAAACAATGTGGAGTCAAGTGGTCTTCTTTATTCTCAAAAAAAAAAAAAAAATGGTTCAAATGGCTCTGAGCACTATAGGACTTAACTTCTAAGGTCATCAGTCCCCTAGAACTTAGAACGACTTAAACCTAACTAACCTAAGGACATCACATACATCCATGCCCGAGGCAGGATTCGAACCTGCGACCGTAGCGGTCACGCGGTTCCAGACTGTAGCGCCTAGAAACGCACGGCCACCCCGGCCGGCTTTATTCTCCCATCATCGGGTAAGGTGTTGTGTAAATCCGTGACGTTTCATGGCTGATTGATTTCTGGCCCAAATTTGTAATACACTGTAAATATCGGCATAAATTTGCAAAAGTGGACATTACATGTTGTGTGTCTTGTGTGGAAACGAACTTGTTTAATTTATTAATGGTTCAAAAATGGTTCAAATGGCTCTGAGCACTATGGGACTTAACATCTGAGGTCATCAGTCCCCTAGAACGTAGAACTACTTAAACGTAACGAACCTAAGGACATCACACACATCCATGCCCGAGGCAAGATTCGAACCTGCGACCGAAGCGGTCGCGCGGTTCCAGACTGAAGCGCCTAGAACCGCTATTAATGGTTATTTGTGTGCTCGCGGGTATACAGCCCAGCCCAGTTGTTGTTCCATTTTCTACATATGTTTCGACGACTGATGCAGCCGTCGTGTTCAGGTTTTGTGAGTTGTGCTGCTATGTGCACTTGCCACCTGGACCCCAGTCACGCTGTTGACTAGTGTTAATACTGCTCCGCTGTTTATGGCTGATTATTAATTCGACTCCCGACGCCCAGTACACCCGTTGATGTTCTTTTGTTTTTCAGATCCCGTGCAGGTACGCGCACATTCTGTAAGCGTTTCCCAACCATGATGGATGTGACAGCCGGCGAGATCTTAATAAAGTACCCGACCTCCATCATAGTTTAAATTGTAGCCTCCGTTCCCGTCTATTAGATTTTGCATCATCTTCATATAGACAGATTAGTTAACACTCTCTTTTAGGAATTATGCGTCTGCACTACAATAATGGCCTCGCCGTATTTCGTTTCATAACCATATTCCAAACAATGCTTCGCGATAGCTGATTTTCTTGGTTGTCTTAGACGGGTATTTTGCTGATGTTCATTGTATTTCATCTCGACTGCTCTTATTGTATACCCCACGAAAGACGCGCCTCATTCGCATGGAATGCTATACACACCAGGCTTTCGGGGAATTCGGTCGTCTTCAACATTATATAATACTTTTCATATTTTTATATGAAATAGAGGGTGGGGAAAGAATGGGTAAAGGAGGGTGGGAATTCGTGACTTCCAGTCGCACAGGATATTGTCGTAATGCAATGCCGAAAGTTAAATTTGTGCTGTAGCGGGACTCGAATCCGGATGCTCCGCTTCTGTAGAACGGTTTCCTTAACTTCCTCTGCCATCCGAGCATGCTTACCGTCCCACCCAAATTCTCAACTTATCACACGCTGCAATGCAGCATCCTTCGCCCGTTAATCGTCCTACACGCAAATGAATGATTTCCGTAGGAGTGCGGACAGTACTAGTGCATTCGTAGGCCTGCTGAAACAAACGTCGAGGAGCCGTCACACTCTTTCAGAAAAGCTTCTGAGAATGTACAGCAATTTTGCGCTACGACTTACTATTTGTGGAAAATTTTAACATAAAATGACTATTAACTACCATAGGCAAAAGGGCGTCATGGATGCCCACCTTCTTTACGAAGCTAACTTACTGATAACGAATAAGAGACTCCCTTTTCATATTACCTTATTATAAACACCATTTTCTTTGTTCTAATGTAGTTATTAACAGGGTGATTTGTGCAGAATTGTCATCGACAGTGACCGTGACCACTGCAGTTATTCATTATCTCTGCCCGTCGTACACGCTGGCTTTTCTAAATAAATATATTTTCCGTAATGATTAACACATTTGTCATTGTAGCCTTAAATTGTGATTTACCTACTGCTCCTCGGCATAACGTGCTTCTGTAACTTAAAATGTTTGTCGAGTTAAAGTTATAGATTAATTTGCCCTCCTGACAGTCGTTCGGCTCATTTTTGAAGACTTTTCTTCTTCATTTCCACAATTACCCTTATCCCATTCCAAACACTGCCATTATTTGAAACTATAAAAGTTGCCCATGGGCACCTGGTTTTGAAATTGTTTTGACATAGCTGAGTTGATTAGACTGTTTGAAATTCTGTACAGAACAAGGTCAAAATACAGGAAGTGAAGAGTTATGTGGTGCTCATACAGAAATCAGGCGGCAGTTGCAAGTGTTGAAGAACAAGGGAGTAATGAGGCAGTAGTAACTTATAGCTTCTCCCTCGCATTATTTAGTCTGTGCGAAGAGAAACAGTGAAGGAAGCCAAGGAGAAACTCTGACATACACAGTATACGACTTGTAGTGTAAGTTGAATGGAGTCGGTTGTGTCTTAACTAGAGGATGTAAGGAGAATGTCAATAAAACAGTAGAATTAATGCTGAGATGACGGAACGTAATCTGATTAATGCAGTTGAATTGGGGAGTTACATTGGGGAACGAGAAGCAAAAGTTACAGACTAAGTTTTCTTCATCGCCAGCAAAGTAGCATGACAACAGTAATAAAACAGATAAGAATTGCAGAATGGCAGTAGACTTTCTGAAAAAGAGTATTACTTCAACGTCAGATATAAATTTAAGTGGAACGTGAAAGGAAAGAAAGGAATGTAAGAGTTCTGAATGTGGAGTTAACTTTTATGGCACAGCATGACTAAAGAAGGAACAGGGCACAACCTCAGGCGACGAATGAGAGGTTTTTTTCGCAATGGAGGGAAGTGTGAGAGGTGAAACTTAGAGAGCTGAGCAACCACTTTCACACAGATGTATGGTACTGTAGTAAGCCAGAGATGAAGAGTCTTGCTTGGAGACATACATCATATCCTTCTTGGAACTGATTAGTGCAACAATAACATGATTATTACGACGTATACTTCCTAATGTAATCACTTAGTGTTGTGGTTGGCAGGAGAGCCAACACCGTGTTACTAGAGGAGGCCGAAATGCACGCGTTTTAGCCCACGAAGGCTGGCGTGAGGTCTGGAACAGGACAAGGAAATTAAAATTTAGAAAAACGGACGTAGCTGGTGGAATACTTAACTTTAATCCATTAATGATGAACGTCGCTCTTGAAGGTACATGATTCACAATATCAATAGTAACTGAATATGGCGCCTTGCTAGGTCGTAGCAAATGACGTAGCTGAAGGCTATGCTAAACTGTCGTCTCCGCAAATGAGAGCGTATTTTGTCAGTGAACCATCGCTAGCAAAGTCGGTTGTACAACTGGTGCGAGTGCTAGTAAGTCTCTCTAGACCTGCCGTGTGGCGGCGCTCGGTCTGCAATCACTGATAGTGGCGACACGCGGGTCCGACGTATACTAACGGACCGCGGCCGATTTAAAGGCTACTACCTAGCAAGTGTGGTGTCTGGCGGTGACACCACACTTATCAGTGTTTCAGAGGTACCTTTCTGTTGAGATTGGTACTAGTAATTGATTAATGCTGATACTTCTTATTCCACGCAAATTCTTTTTTGTGTATTATACGCCCTGCTGACTAAAATGCAAGATTTTCTGTGAATACTAACAGTTTAAACCTTACCTGGAGCCAGTATAGCCCTGCGAGAAGAACAGGACCTGTGGAAATAAAAAGCTGTATGTTGTGTCGATTCCCTAAGGTCTCGACACAATGAGTGGCTAGGTGCACGCGAAACTAACGCAGACGGGCGTAAATTCTGAAACAGGAGACTGGATGAAAACTATAAAGAAAAGAAGAGAGATTTTAATATACTTAACTTTAATGTAGTCTTGTTCTTGTTGAAATACATCTCTTGCATAGTAGTAAGCAATTAGCAATGATACACATGGCGCCTTGCTAGGTAGTAGCGATGGACTAGCTGAAGGCTATTTAATCTGTCTCTCGGCAAATGAGAGGAATACTTGGTAGGTCTAGTCGCAAGCTATGTCGTCCGTACAACTGGGGCGAGGTCAAGTCCGTGTCTTGTGACCTGCCATGTGGTGGCGCTAGGTTTGCGAATACACAGTGGCGACACGCGGGTCCGACATGTACTACAGGACCGCGGCCGATTTAAGTTACCACCTAGCAAGTGTGGTGTCTAGCGGTGACACCACATTCCTCCCCCGCAAATCGGCGAACGGTCGTGAGATAAGGCTTCCGCCCGCCGTGGGGAGGACCCCATGTTGACGTATGCGATGAGGTGGGGAGCCTAACAACAGGCGAGGCTGTGCCACCCGCACCCGGCCATTCGGTCCGAGGGGAGCTAGGAAACGCCTGCAAACCTAGTCCAGGGTGCACGTCAACATGAGGTGTTTGCGCACGTAATGATATAAGAGGAGCCGCGGGGTCGACCTCCATGTGGTCGGAGCACCCGACGGGCGAAGACGACATCTGGTCCGGAGCGGGCAAGAGGTCCATGGCGGAGGACGGCTGGTCACGGGAAGCAAGCGGCGGCGCGTGACCCAGGGAGGCGCGAGGCGGCTGCAGCGAAGCGTCCGCTGCTGGCGGCGCCGGCGGCGGCTGCGGCGGCGCGACGCCATGAGGCAAAATGGAAGGCAGCGTCGGGAACACCTGGGGATGAGGCGAGCCAGTAGATGGGTCCCCAGGGCGCTGACCTGACGGCTCCGGCGCTGAAAGCAGACGGGGAGCGGCAGAACCCAGGCGACGACAGAGGCGCAGCTGATTGAGATGCCGACGCACCTCACCAGAGGCCCCCAAAACCAAATACATCGCGCGGCCGAGGCAGCGAAGAATGCGCCCTGCGAGCCAACGCTGTGAACCGCGATAGTTGCGATAATAAACAACGTCGCCAGGAGCAAAAGCAGGAGTCTGCCGCTGCACAGGAACCTGATGTGGCGGATGCAGCAAAGACATCAGAGTTCGATGAGAACGACCATGAAGCAACTCAGCCGGCGAGCGACCATCGCGAGGCTGAGAGCGATATGAAGACAAAAAGAGCAACAAAGCGTCCTCCCGAGAATGCGACTCTTTCAACTTCAACATCTGTGACTTGAAAGTCCGGACCAATCGTTCCGCGGCACCGTTTGACTGAGGCGAAAACGGCGCGGATGTCAGATGTTGAATACCATTGGCCTTGCAGAACGACTGAAATTCTGCGGACATGAATTGTGGGCCATTGTCGGAAACAATAGTCTGCGGAAGACCTTCAATGCAAAAGATAGCAGACAAGGCTTGGATTGTGGCAGAAGACGTCGTGGAAGACATCCGGACAACAAAAGGAAAATTACTGAAAGCATCGACCACAACCAACCATCGAGCATTCCAGAATGGACCAGCAAAATCGATGTGCAAGCGTTGCCAAGGGGAAGTGGCTTTCGGCCATGCAAAGAATTTCCGCGGCGGTGCGGATTGTTGTTCGGCACACGCCACGCAAGAGGAGCACATATTCGTAATCGCAGCATCGAGTCCGAACCAAGTACAGTGCTGTCGAGCAAGTTGTTTCGTTCGCACTATACCCCAATGTCCCTGGTGAAGGAGCCGTAAGACAGAGGACTGTAACGAACGTGGGACCACGACTCGGGACTGATCATTATCGGAACGCAACAACAAAACACCACGTCGTACAAAAAGTCTCTCCTTGTGAGCAAAAAAACGGCGAACCAAAGGATCCTCGATCCGTGACTTTGACAAGGGCCATTGCGTAGCAACAAAACGCAAAACGGGAGCAAGGACAGGGTCAGCAGCTGTGGCAGTAGCTACACGACGAAAATCAATCGGAAACGATGCGACCACGTCATCGGCGTCCGAATCAATGAACATGCAAGCAAGTTCGGAAGAATCGAATGCTTTATCCTCAGCAACAGGCAAACGGGACAACGCATCAGCGTTGCCGTGCTTAGCAGTGGACCGATACAAGATATCGTAGCGGTACTGCGAGAGAAAAAGTGACCAGCGAATGAATTTCTGCGCTGTACGTGGAGGTACAGGCTTGTTCGGATGAAAAAGCGATGTCAAAGGCTTGTGGTCCGTGATGATTGTAAAGCGACGACCATACAAGAAATCGTGAAACTTTGTTACACCAAACACAAGAGCCAAAGCTTCCTTCTCTATTTGGGAATAATTTCTTTGCGCAGAGGAGAGCAATTTTGACGCAAAGGCAATAGGGCGATCATGCGAGCCATCCTTGTGCGCAAGCACAGCACCGATCCCGAAATCCGATGCATCGACCATCAACAAAAGGGGTTTTCGGGGATCGAATGGCGTAAGGCAAGTATTTGATAGTAACGCCGATTTCAACTGGCGAAAGGCGCGTTCGCATTCCGTCGTCCAGACGAACGGAACACCTTTACGGCGTAAGCGATGAAGCGGAGCTGAAATGGAAGAAGCATTGCGCACAAATCGGTGATAATAATTTACCTTACCCAGCACACTCTGTAGCTGTTTTAAGTTCTGCGGTGACGGCAAGTCCTGAATGGCACGAAGGTGCTCTGGACTCGGATGTATACCTTGGGCATTTATGACATGCCCCAGGTACGGTAAGTCACGAGCAAAAAACACACATTTGTCCTTCCTCAAGCGAAGACCATTCTGACGCAAGACCTGAAATAATGTTCGGAGATTCTGCAAATGTTCGGCTTCTGTCTTTCCTGAGAGCACAATATCGTCCAGATAGTTCGCAGCCGTAGGGACCGACGCACAAATAGTTTGTAAATATTGCTGAAATAAAGCAGGGGCGGATGCACACCCGAATGGCAGTCTTTTGAAGCGATACAAGCCAAGATGCGTGTTGACCACTAAGACGCGCTGGGATTCGTCGTCCACAGGTATTTGCAAGTACGCATCTGCTAGGTCCAATTTTGAAAAATATTTTCCCGGGCACAGTTTGTCAAAAAGATCTTCCGGGCGGGGCAAAGGAAAAGTAGCAGTCACAAGTTGTGGATTCACAGTTGCCTTGAAGTCCACGCAAAGTCTCAATTTTCCGGAAGGTTTTGGCAAAATTACTAAGGGTGAGGCCCAGAGAGAAGCCTGCACACGTTCAATGACACCTTGAGATTCTAATTCGGCTAATGTTCTTGCGACCTCATCACGCAATGCGTGGGGAACATTGCGCGCTCTGAAAAATTTTGGTTGCGCGTTATCTTTCAGTTCCAAATGCGCTTCATAGTTCTTAGCGCAACCAAGGCCCGGTGCAAAAATGTCTGCAAATTCTTCACAAAGACTAGAAACGCTGGCGGAAGGCACAGTCTGATTCACTGATAGGACCTGATTTACTATAGACAAATTAAACAATTGAAACAAATCTAAGCCAAACAAGTTCACTGCACTAGAGGAACGAAGAACATAAAATGACACAAGTTTTGTCTGTCCCTTGTATGTGGCAAGAAGGCTGCACTGTCCTAACACAGGTATATGCTGTCCTGAGTAACTAGTTAACGTAACATTTGCGGCACGCAATGGCGGGGCGCCCAGTTGTTTGTACGTGTCGTGATTGAGCAAGGAAACTGCAGCTCCGGTATCGAGCTGGAATGGTATCACTTTTCCTGCAAAGTCTAAGTCCACAAAAAGTTTATTG
This sequence comes from Schistocerca nitens, assembly GCF_023898315.1. Lineage (NCBI taxonomy): Eukaryota > Metazoa > Arthropoda > Insecta > Orthoptera > Acrididae > Schistocerca > Schistocerca nitens. The sequence continues at coordinate 645,100,723 of NC_064618.1, read as the reverse complement.
TCTTGTTGACGACAAGAGCTACTGTCACGTGCAATTTGAACTGAGACAGGTACAGAAGCACTTGCGACTTTACGGGATTTCCGGCGACGTCGACGCACACGTTGGGTGGGACGAACACAGTCACTGTTAGCTAAAGTGTCACTGGACGGGTGGGAATGAACTACCTGAATGTCCCTGGGCGAAGGTCCACGAGCCTGATTGTCCTGGGTTCGATTCCGGCGCGAAGCAAAGGGCCTGGAATTTGCGTGATTGTCTGATCTTAACTTTTGCTGGCAAACACTTTGTACATGTCCTTTCTTTCGACAGTAAAAGCAAATAGCTTGGCGTGACGGGCAATTTTCACGCGAATGTCTAGTTGCACACCGCGGGCAAGATTTCACTGCATTGGCTTGCTTACGCGGCGCACGTGGTTGCAAGCTAGGCGGCCGCAGCGAAGCCGGGCGCGAGGGCCGCTTAGCGTCCCGTGCAGCGGGCCGGGCGGGCCGATTAATGTGACACACTGCTGGCGAAGTTTCAAATGATGCCTGAGCAAAGTCAAGTGTGTCTTGCCTGTCCAATATGTCTATCACTTGTTGCAGGGAGGAATTAACTAGTTTCAAAATCTGTTCCCTTATGCGAACATCAGAAACGTTCTGTGCAATTGCATCACGCACCATAGTATCTGAATATGGGAGGCCACATTCACAGGCAAACGCACAGTCTCTAGTAAGTCCTTGCAAAGTTGCTACCCACTCCCTATTAGTCTGACCGGCCGTACGTTTTGTACGAAAAAACGTATACCGTTTTGCAACTACATTTACTGTTTCTTTGAAATAGGCATCCAAAGCAGACAAAATTTCTTCGTAGGTCAGAGTTGCTACGTCGCGTCGGGGAAACAATTTCACTATCACACGGTAGGTAGACACACCGACACAAGAAAGCAAAAACGGCTGCCGCTCTTTACCTTGAATTCCATAAGCAGTGAGGTGGAAGTTGAACTGGCTGGCCCACTCAGTCCAGCTTTCGGTTGTGGCCTCAAAGGGCCTAAATGGCGGTGCGACAGCGTTGTGTGGCTGCGGTAGCGAAGAAGCGGCTGCCGCCGCATCGGTTTGCAGCGCACGTTGACCCTGGACGAGCTGTCCAAGGGCTTCCAATAACGCCTGCGTCTGCTGATTCTGCAAGCGAAAAAATTCGGACAGTACATCTGGAGAATGCGGCGAAGCCATGACACAAGCAAAGTAGAGCAAATATAACACAAAGACTGCAACGTGGGCGCGGCACCACTCCTCGGCGCCAAAATATTGTTGTGTCGATTCCCTAAGGTCTCGACACAATGAGTGGCTAGGTGCACGCGAAACTAACGCAGACGGGCGTAAATTCTGAAACAGGAGACTGGATGAAAACTATAAAGAAAAGAAGAGAGATTTTAATATACTTAACTTTAATGTAGTCTTGTTCTTGTTGAAATACATCTCTTGCATAGTAGTAAGCAATTAGCAATGATACACATGGCGCCTTGCTAGGTAGTAGCGATGGACTAGCTGAAGGCTATTTAATCTGTCTCTCGGCAAATGAGAGGAATACTTGGTAGGTCTAGTCGCAAGCTATGTCGTCCGTACAACTGGGGCGAGGTCAAGTCCGTGTCTTGTGACCTGCCATGTGGTGGCGCTAGGTTTGCGAATACACAGTGGCGACACGCGGGTCCGACATGTACTACAGGACCGCGGCCGATTTAAGTTACCACCTAGCAAGTGTGGTGTCTAGCGGTGACACCACACTGTACTAGTAAGATAATATGCGCTCCAGGCAATGGACAGAGTTTCACTAACACGAAGCGTCTCCAGTTAACAGATGGACACATTAACGAATCGCATACGTAATTCGTTCTGTGAATATTTATTAATTGAGTGGGCGCTTCCATTTCCACCGCAGGACAGGATGCCGCTTGGTAGCGTTGTGACACGTGTCGCGGTAAGGAACGTATACAAACGAAGCAGTGAGGAACGAGGAATCTGTCTAGCGTCACTCGGGCCGCATATGAGGCATTTACAAGGCGCAGATTATTGTAACACGAAAGATCTACTAACTCACATATAAACACTGATCCTACGAACACGGTATCGAGAGGTAGTTTTTTATATAGTGCAGGCACACAATAAGAAAATTCGAATAATCAGTGCCTGATGGAATCATATAGCAGCTGCAGGAGAATACTGTACGGTCTTACTACTGGAGTGATGCTAGACAGGCACTTGTTTCAGTTCCACAGCGAGAGACGAGTGCTGATCAAGTATAAGGGGCAGTCAATCCTGAAACAAATGGAAAGAACTTAATAAACTGTTCATTACTTCAAAATTAATCTCCGTTTCTGTTAATACATTTATCCTACTGTGAGAGAAGTTTGTAAGTGTCTTCACGAATAAGTTTTTGTGGTTTCCTCGATGGTTGCCTAAACTGGTAGATCGAATAATTAATTAGCAAGCACAGAATCTAAATGGGGCAAAAAGATTTATACCACAACTGCAGTAAAGGGAACGATCGGTTCATGGGCCAGGTCGTATCCTGGTAAACTTGGGGCTGTTGTCTTTTCCTTCCCTTTTTCGTCGACAAGTAATGTCTTTCCACTATAGAATTTCTCCTGTCAACATCTCCGTGGCAGCGTCGGGCTTATTATCTTATTGTTGGGTTCCTGCTTGGAATTGCCATATGAGTGTATTGGGTCAGGTGGGAAGTTTACAAACAAGAAATAACAGGCGGAAGTTTAACTTAATTTAACTATTCCTTCAGTACGTAACAAAGTCGAGGCTGCGTTTCTAATTTTGCGAGACACTAATTCACAACACCGGATTATTAATGTAAATAGCCTCATTACTCACGAGATGTTGATAGAAGAGAAAGAGAATTTAAAGGACAGAAAAGTTGGCTTACTCCAACCTGTGGCACGTTAAAAATACAACACCAATATGGCAACTGACCAATTGTAAGTAGGCTGTTTAAGTTTTTATGTTGGTAACGCCACGTAGCGCTCTGTATGAAAATCACTGACTGTGCTGTGTGCAGTCTGTGGCTGGTCTGCATTTTTGGAGTATTTGTTATTGAAGTGTTGCGCAGTTGGATGTGAACAGCGCGCAGCGTTGCGCACTTGGAGGTGAGCCGCCAGCAGTGGTGCATGTGGGATGAGAGATGGCAAGAGTTTTGAGAGCGGACGATCTGGACGTGTGTCCGTCAGAAAAACTAAATTTGTTAAGGTAAATACATTGTTTGTTCTCTATCAAAATCTTTAATTTGCTAATTATGCCTATCAGTTGTTAGCGCCTTCAGTAGTTAGGATCCTTTATTTAGCTGGCAGTATTGGCGCTCGCTGTATTGCACTAGTTCGAGTAACGAAGATTTTTGTGAGGTAAGTGATTCATGAAAGGCATAGGTTATTGTTTGTCAGGGCCATTCTTTTGTAGGGATTATTGAAAGTCAGATTGCCTTGCGCTAAAAATATTGTGTGTCAGTTTAGTGTTGATCAGAATAAGTAAAGAGAGATATGTCTGAGTACGTTCAGTTCTGCTCACCTGTTTGAAACTCAAATAACGTAAAAGGTTTACCAGCTCAGTGTTTCATAAATTTCTCTAATGTCGTGTTTCACAATTAGACACAATTCTTGCGTAAAGAGAAAGGTACTTCTTAGGCTCAATATTCTGTAAGATATACAGGATAAATTTATTGAGTAAACCTGTTTTCGGCTTGCAATGGCGCTTTTACAATGGCGCATTAGACTTTAACTGACTATCATCGTCAATGAAATGGCAACTCAATAAAATAATCCTGTTTATGTTACAGACAGATGGAAACCCAGTTCTAACCAAAGAAGGGAAAACAGAAAGATGGAAGGAGTGTATAGAGGGTCTATACAAGGGCGATGTACTTGAGGACAATATTATAGAAATGGATGATTGACTTATCTGGCCTTTTAACTATAACCAAAACGGCCTTGCTGTGCTGGTGCTGCGAACGGTTGAAAGCAAGGGGAAACTACAGCCGTAATTGTTCCCGAGGGCATGCAGCTTTACTGTATGGTTAAATGATGATGGCGTCCTCTTGGGTAAAATATTCCGGAGGTAAAATAGTCCCCCATTCGGATCTTCGGGCGGGGCTACTCAAGAGGACGTTGTTATCAGGAGAAACAAAACTGGCGTTCTACGGATCGGAGCGTGGAATGTCAGATCCCTTAATGGAGCACGTAGGTTAGAAAATTTAAAACGGGAATGGATAGGTTAAAGTTAGATATAGTGGGAATTAGTGAAGTTCGGTGGCAGGAGGAACAAGACTTTTGGTCAGGTAAATACAGGGTTATAAATACAAAATCAAATAGAGGTAATGCAGGAGTAGGTTTAATAATGAATAAATAAAATAGATGTGCGGATAAGCTACTACAAACAGCATAGTGAACGCATTATTGTGGCCAAAATAGACACGAAGCCAACGCCTACTACACTAGTACAAGTTTATTTGCCAACTAGCTCTGCAGATGATGAAGAAATTGATGAAATGTATGATGAGATAAAAGAAATTAGTCAGAAAATGAAGGGAGACGAAAATTTAATAGTCATGGGTGACTGGAAGTCGAGCGTAGGAAAAGGGATAGAAGGAAACATAGTAGGTGAATATGGATTGGGGGTAAGAAATGAAAGACGAAGCCGCCTGGTAGAATTTTGCACAGAGCATAACTTAATCATAGCTAACACTTGATCCAAGAATCATAAAAGAGGGTTGTATACATGGAAGAATCCCGGAGATACTAAAAGGTATCAGATGGATTATATAATGGTAAGACAGAGATTTAGGAATCCGGTTTTAAATTGTAAGACATTTGCAGGGACAGATGTGGACTCTGACCACAATCTATTGCTTATGAACTGCAGATTAAAATTGAAGTAACTACAAAAAGGTGGGATTTTAAGGAGATGGAACCTGGATAAACTGAAAGAACGAGAGGTTCTACAGAGTTTCAGAGAGAGCATAAGGGAACAATTGACAGCAGTGGGGGAAAGAAGTACAGTAGAAGAAGGATGGGTAGCTCTGAGGGATGAAGTAGTGAAGGCAGCAGAGGATCAAGTAGGTAAAAAGACGAGGGCTAGTAGAAATCCTTGGGTAACAGAAGTAATATTGAATTTAATTGAGGAAAGGAGAAAATATAAAAACGCAGTAAATGAAGAAGGCAAAAAGGACAAACGTCTCAAAAATGAGATCGACAGAAAGTGCAAAATGGCTAAGCAGGCATGGCTAGAGGACAAATGTAAGGATGTAGAGGCTTATCTCACTAGGGATAAGACAGATAAAGCCTACAGGAAAATTAAAGAGACCTTTGGAGAAAAGATAACCACTTGTATGAATATCAAGAGCTCAGATGGAAACCCAGTTCTAACCAAGGAAGGGAAAGCAGAAAGATTGAAGGTGTATATAGAGGGTCTATACAAGGACGATGTACTTGAGGACAATATTATAGAAATGGAAGAGAATGTAGATGAAGAGGAAATGGGAAATAAGATACTGCGTGAAGAGTTTGACAGAAAGACCTGAGCCGAAACAAGGCCTCGAGAGTAGACAACATTCCATTAGAACTACTGACTGCCTTGGGACAGCCAGTCCTGACAAAACTCTACCATCTGGTGAGCAAGATGTATGAGGCAGGCGAAATACCCTCAGACTTCAAGAAGAATATAATAATTCCAATCCCAAAGAAAGCAGGTGTTGACAGATGTGAAAATTACCGAACTATGAGTTTAATAAGCCACAGCTGCAAAATACTAACACGAATTCATTAAAGACGAATGGAAAAACTGGTAGAAGCCGACCTCGGCGAAGATCAGTTTGGATTCCGTAGAAATATTGGAAACGTGATGCAATACTGACCCTACGACTTGTCTTAGAAAATAGATGAAGGAAAGGCAAACCTACGTCTCTACCATTTGTAGACTTAGAGAAAGCTTTTGACATTGTTGACTGGAACACTCTCTTTCAAATTCTAAAGGTGGCAAGTGTAAAATACAGCGAGCGAAAGGCTATTTACAATTTGTACAGAAACCAGATGGCAGTTATAAGAGTCGAGGGGTATGAAAGGGAAGCAGTGGTTGGGAAGGGAGTGAGACAGGGTTGTAGCCTCTCACCAATGTTATTCAAACTGTATATTTAGCAAGCAGTAAAGGAAAGAAAAGAAAATTCGGAGTAGGTATTAAAATCCATGGAGAAGAAATAAAAACTTTGAGGTTCGCCGATGACATTGTAATTCTGTCTGAGGCAGCAAAGGACGTGGAAGAGCAGTTGAACGGAATGGACAGTGTCTTGAAAGGAGGTTATAATATGTACATCAACAAAAGCAAAACGAGGATAAGGGAATGTAGTCGAATTAAGTCGGGTGATGCTGAGGGAATTAGATTAGGAAATGAGACACTTAAAGTAGTAAAGGAGTTTTGCTATTTGGGGAGCAAAATAACTGATGATGGTCGAAGTAGAGAAGTTATAAAATGAAGACTGGCAATAGCAAGGAAAGCGTTTCTGAAGAAGAGAAATTTGTTAACATCGAGTATAGAGTTAAGTGTCAGGAAGTCGTTTCTGAGGGTGTTTGTATGGAGTGTAGCCATGTATGCCAGTGAAACATGGACGATAAATAGTTTGGACAGGAAGAGAATAGAAGCTTTTTAAATGTGGTGCTACAGAAGAATGCTAAAGATTAGATGGGTAGATGACAAAACTAATGAGGAAGTATTGAATAGAATTGGGGAGAAGAGGAGTTTGTGGCACAATTTGACGAGAAGAAGAGACCGGTTGGTAGGACATGTTCTGAGTCATCAAGGGATCACAAATTTAGCGTTGGAGGGCAGCGTGGAGGGCAAAAATCGTAGAGAGAGACCAAGAGATGAATACACTAAGCAGATTCAGCAGGATGTAGGTTGCAGTAGGTACTGGGAGATGAAGAAACTTGCACAGGATAGGGTAGCATGGAGAGCTGCATCAAACGAATCTCAGGACTGAAGACCACAACAACAACATGTTACAGAATATTGGGTCTAAGAAGTCTCTTTCTCTGTGCGTAAGAATGGTAGCTAATTGATATTTGCCATATTGGTGTAGTATTTTTAACGTGCCGCAGGCTGAAGTAAGCAAACTTTTCTGTCCTTTAAAATCTCTTTCTGTTCAGTCAACTTCTCGTGAGTTATGGGCTATTTCCGTTAATAATCCGGTGTTGTGAATTAGTGTCTCCCAAATTAGAAATGCTTCATCAACTTTGTTACGTACTGAAGAAATAGTTAAATCAAGCTAAGCTTTTGCTGATTCCTTCTTTTTTGTAATCATCCCATTCGGCCCCATACAGCAATTACGAGCAGGAGCCCTACAATGAGACAATAAGTCCGACGCTGCCACTGTCGTGTTGACAAGAGAAATTCTATAGTGGTAAGACATTTCTTTTAAGAGATGTTACTCACCTAGAGTGAGGTACGAACACAGAATAAATATTATCTTTGGCAGTGGAGTCAAAGCTAATACAATTATACGATGAAAAGGAAAGTTCTTATTCATCATAAAACGGGGATGCTGAGTTGCAGATAGGCAGAACAAAAAGACTGTCACAAATAAGCTTCCGGCCAGCAAGGCCTTCGTGAATAAAAGACGGCAGACATACGCACACACACCCACACACACACATACACACGCACACGCACACACACACACACGCGCGCGCGCGCAAACGCAACTCACACACACATGACTGCAGTCCGTGTCAACCGAAGTGTGGCTCCATACACCAAGTCACACAAGTCATGCGTGTGTGATTTGCGTTTGCGTAAGTGTGCGTGTGTGTGTGTGTGTGTGTGTGTGTGTGTGTGTGTGTGTGTGTGTGTGTGTGGTGTGTTTGTGTCTATGTGTGTGTATTATCTGTTCTAAGTTTAGCAGAACCAAGTGCTATAGATATTCCATAAAACGACGAGGACAAAAAATTTCGCGCAAAACAGGGGCAGCTTTTTACCGCAACAGAGTAGGAGTTTAGGGATGTTTTGTACTATAAATTGGCACAGAACTTGTGCGGCCGCAAATATCCTGACTTGGTGTATGAAGCAATGATGTGGTCGAATAGATGGAAGTTTCAATAGTAGTTCACCAAAGAACCGTTGTTAGTTGTAACCAACTGGACTTTTCACTATTCATGCAGTGTAGGACTACGTTGTAGAAGAGGAGGTTCAGCAGAACGTGTGATTCCACGGGATTATATTTTATAGCCAGAGGAATCTGAAACGCCTGGATAGTTTAAGCACGCACAGATGTCTTCCTGCAGCTGATGACAGTAATTACACCTTAATTGAGCTGTTCATATAAAGCTGCACCAAGTTCTTCACATTTTCCTTTTATACTGGTCTTAAGACACCATCGAAAGAATAGGACACAATTGTTCGGAGGTATCGGAATTTAATTCATTTAAGATGGGAGACTGCTGGGGACTTTTTCCATTAGGTAACTGGGTGCCATGCAGAGTGTTTACTGATTAAATAAAGTGTGACTTTCAGTACTTTGATTCGCGGTACCGGCTACATTACTTCTAAAAAATGTGTGTGTTTGACTGCAATGCTAAAGTTGAAGTGAAGCCACATTCTTTTAATTGACATAGGCATTTTGAGTTTAATTGACATAGGCATTTTGTGAGATGAGCTACACAATCAGCTGTGTGGCTATAGATAGTGTAAAGGTTCCCATCAAGAGTAATTTTAATTTTTCTTGCCCAGGTGCTACGAGTGAGTTTTTCAGTGTGACTTGGTTAGGATATAGTGTATTCTTGTGTGTACAGTGTATTTGTTGGTGTTAGACTAAGTGGTGTATTTTTTTGTGTCTTTTGGGGGTTAAAGTGTCAATACAAGTATGGTTAAGACCCGCAAAGAGAGAAAATTGGGGATGGACGACAGAAGAGAGATCGATGCAGAATCTGTTCCAGCAATCCACAATTTGAAAACTGAACAGAGCAATGTAGACGAGATATTGCCTGCAGTAGCGGTCAGCAGCTGGATCAGCTGACAGGCGTCATCTCAGCTGACGACTCAAACAAAACAACATCAGTTGCAGACACAGCTGATGTGCAGCCTCAGCCAGCACCGACGAATGATTTTCTAGCTGTGTTGCTGGCCAGTCCCGAGTTGAGAGAACGGGAACGAGAGAAACGTAAAAAAGAGGAACGCTTAGAAAGAGAGAAACGCGAAAAAGAGTAGGGCCTCGAAAGAGAAGAAGCTCTATTAGCTCAAGTGGAAGGGATATTAGAAGCAGAAAGCTTGGAGAGGAAGGAAAGAGAAAAGGCAAAGGTAAAAAGTAGAACGTGACGAACGTTTAGTTGGTCGGCTAAACCAGATTTTAATGAGCGAGATAAAGTCATCGTCTCACGTCTTAAGGGAGAAATAGATGGTCTGCGGGAACAAGGTTCCGGATTGGTAGTACAAAGTAAAGGTATTCCAACGAAAGTCCAGAAACGTGACAAGAAGGTAACCGAGCTCGACAGAGCGCAAAAAGCACTAGAGGGTCAGGTAAAATCAATTGCTAAAAATCTAGATCAAATAGCTTACAGTGTAGAAACAAAAATAGAACAGGAAGTAACGAATCCGTTGTAGAGATTAAATATGGGTGTTGATTGTGAGAGCCAGGACTCGAACACGCACTTTAACCCTGAACTAAGTGAGATGCAGCAGCGCACTTCCGCTTTAGAAAGGGAAAGTGGTCGTAGGGATCATGATAGCCAACCACACATTAGTATTCGTTACGGAAACGTACCTGTGAGTATGTCAAATAGTGAGCAATTGGCTCGCAACGATGCCAAGCAGTATAGCCCGTGCAGTTATGGGAGTATGGTTGGTGCGACAGATGTGGATGCAGTGCCAGCTGTCGCAGAGGTAAGACATGAGGAGTAGCTTATTATGCACAGGCAGTTCCAAATATTCACTTACGAACGAAAGTCAATCCACCCAGTAATAGTTATCAAGGGTTTTAGAAATGACAAACTGCCTATTAGCTTCTGTATCAGGTTCTTCGGCCGACGTTCATCTAATTAGTTTACTGACGTTTCGCCAGCACGAGTGGCTGGCATTGTCAAAGCTTCACCCTCCATTGCCGGTGGTGAACTGGAGCCGAGCTCGTGGTCGCAGACTATATGTACCTGGTGCGCCAACGTCCGAGGGCTTCTCCGCGGTCATTTCCGGTGCGGTTCTCCTCTTGCTACCTGCGGCGTCGTTCGCTGCAGTACGGGAAGCCAGGATCCGTTTACCTTAAGGCTTTCCTCTTTCTTGTCGAAACTGTTCGCGTTTTTTCTATTTCTACAGCTTCTCTGAAGTAGTCCCTGTGATAGTGCTTCTCTACAGCCAGAACTTCCGTGCCGGCGAATTTTATTACGTGGTCGGTATCACTCAGTGCATGCTCTGCCACGGCGGAGTTTGCGGTACGGTGGCTGACTGGGCTGTAAAGTTAGTTATTCAGTTCGTCTGCTTAACTCTGAAAGCAATTTTTTATTTTGCCTTTCCGACACCAAAGTTACGGAGATTCTTCCACGAATCGCGGGTGTCGTCTCTCTGCACGCAACGCGACAAGCGTGCCTGATTTTGGCACTGCGCCGTTATTGCTCCACACTGTTTCGCTGCATTCTTTATTTTTCGTAACGTCCTAGATTTTAATTTTTTTGAAACGTTCGTGAGAAGCATCACCAAAGGAGGAGAAGTTTCTGTTAATATGACTGTGTGGATAGCAGAATGTTTTTCGTAGAGAACCACTGGTTATCAGTAACTTCTTGAATATTGCCGTCATATGTGGGTCCTCTGATCATTTGGTGTCACTGTGATGGTGAACGCCATTCTGAGCAAATGTAGCGGAAGCAATTTGAAGAGAAAGTCGTAGAGTTAAATATTTTGCTACACAAATGTGTCTATTTATCCTTTTACCATCATCATCACAAATAATTTCATTATTCTCGCATTTCAGTAGAGACTGAACCCTTTCCGAACAATAGATCTCTCTTTCAAAAGAATAGCTTTTCTCTCCATCATCCTGTCCGTGTAAAGAATGCCCAACCCAGTTATCGTGCTTTGTAACCCACATCAGTGCCTTGTCCTGTAAGTAGGCTGTTTAGTTTTTTTTATTGGTAACGCCACGTAGCGCTCTGTATGAAAATCACTGGCTGTGCTGTGTGCAGTCTGTGGCTGGTTTGCATTGTTGTTTGCTACTGTAGTGTTGGGCAGCTGGATGTGAACAGCGCGTATCGTTGCGCAGTTGGAGGTGAGCCGCCAGCAGTGGTGGATGTGGGGAGAGAGATAGCAGAGTTTAGAGCGCGTATGATCTGGACGTGTGTCCATCAGAGAAAGTAAACTTGTAAGCCTCGATGTCATGACCTGATATATATATATATACTCCTGTAAATTGAAATAAGATCACCGTGAATTCATTGTCCCAGGAAGGGGAAACTTTATTGACACATTCCTGGGGTCAGATACATCACATGATCACACTGAAAGAACCACAGGCACATAGACACAGGCAACAGAGCATGCACAATGTCGGCACTAGTACAGTGTATATCCACCTTTCGCAGCAATGCAGGCTGCTATTCTCCCATGGAGACGATCGTAGAGCTGCTGGATGTAGTCCTGTGGAACGGCTTGCCATGCCATTTCCACCTGGCGCCTCAGTTGGACCAGCGTTCGTGCTGGACGTGCAGACCGCGTGAGACGACGCTTCATCCAGTCCCAAACATGCTCAATGGGGGACAGATCCGGAGATCTTGCTGGCCAGGGTAGTTGACTTACACCTTCTAGAGCACGTTGGGTGGCACGGGATACATGCGGACGTGCATTGTCCTGTTGGAACAGCACGTTCCCTTGCCGGTCTAGGAATGGTAGAACGATGGGTTCGATGATGGTTTGGATGTACCGTGCACTATTCAGTGTCCCCTCGACGATCACCAGTGGTGTACGGCCAGTGTAGGAGATCGCTCCCAACACCATGATGCCGGGTGTTGGCCCTGTGTGCCTCGGTCGTATGCAGTCCTGATTGTGGCGCTCACCTGCACGGCGCCAAACACGCATACGACCATCACTGGCACTAAGGCAGAAGCGACTCTCATCGCTGAAGACGACACGTCTCCATTCGTCCCTCCATTCACGCCTGTCGCGACACCACTGGAGGCGAGCTGCACGATGTTGGGGCGTGAGCGGAAGACGGCCTAACGGTGTGCGGGACCGTAGCCCAGCTTCATGGAGACGGTTGCGAATGGTCCTCGCCGATACCCCAGGAGCAACAGTGTCCCTAATTTGCTGGGAAGTGGCGGTGCGGTCCCCTACGGCACTGCGTAGGATTCTACGGTCTTGGCGTGCATCCGTGCGTCGCTGCGGTCCGGTCCCAGGTCGACGGGCACGTGCACCTTCCGCCGACCACTGGCGACAACATCGATGTACTGTGGAGACCTCACGCCCCACGTGTTGAGCAATTCGGCGGTACGTCCACCCGGCCTCCCGCATGCCCACTATACGCCCTCGCTCAAAGTCCGTCAACTGCACATACGGTTCACGTCCACGCTGTCGCGGCATGCTACCAGTGTTAAAGACTGCGATGGAGCTCCGTATGCCACGGCAAACTGGCTGACAATGACGGCGGCGGTGCACAAATGCTGCGCAGCTAGCGCCATTCGACGGCCAACACCGCGGGTCCTGGTGTGTCCGCTGTACCGTGCGTGAGATCATTGCTTGTACAGCCCTCTCGCAGTGTCCGGAGCAAGTATGGTGGGTCTGACACACCGGTGTCAATGTGTTCTTTTTTCCATTTCCAGGGATTTTGAACTCTATTAAGGTAAATACATTGTTTGTTCTCTATCAATATCTTTTATTTGCTAACTATGCCTATCAGTAATTAGTGCCCTCAGTAGTTAGAATCTTTTATTTAGCTGGCAGCATTGGCGGAAATCTGTATTAAAGATTTCGCCTCGAACAATGCGTAACTACTTACTTTTTTGGGTTCCGTACCACATTGAGTGAAAATGGAATCATTATAGAAACTTTTCGTTGACTGTCCGTCTGCCTGTCTTTCCGTCCGACTGTTCAGACCGCGCCGTTAGGGAATGGAACAGGAAGGAGGAAGGCAACGGACAGTTGCATCAGAAGCGCCCTCCTTGCAGTGTGTGAATGTGGATTTAGTCCTAGGACACTGTTTGCAGACGACTGTCTATACTGAACGCACGTGACGTCTTCAGAATTTCAGGGAGACGTGCAGAAGAGCGACGTCTTCTACAGGGAATAACTGTTAACTCAAAAAAATATAAATCTTATAAATAGAATCTGTCATACAATACGCGATTGGCGGTCAATCAATACAATCACAGACTTCATGGATGTGATTTTCCCCCCTGAACCATTTAAGGTGGAACTACACATCAGTATAGTCTTGGGAAAGGTAGATACCAGATTTAGGTTTGATAGCATAATGTCTTTCTATTCAGTCACTAGTATTCTGACAGATTTGATGCTAATCTCTTCAGCCAAGAGACTTGCTTCAGAGGTACCACCTGTTCCCTTCATATTACCTAAGTTAAGCACTGGCTAACACCTGGATAAGGGACCTTCCGGTCTGGCGTGCACTGTTCGCAAGCGGGTTGCACTCAGCCTTCATGAGCCAAACTAAGGAACAACTTCACTAAGAAGTAGTGGCTACAGTCACGAAAACTGACAAAGGTTGGAAGAGCGGAGTGCTGATCACACGCCCCTCCATATCCGCACCTGTAATGCTTACAGGTTGAGGACGACACGGCGGTCGGTCACTACCGTTAGGGTCTTCCAATTCCTGTTCGGACGGAGTTAAGTTCTGTGTTAGCCTCTTCATTTCAGAGTATCATCTGACAACCTATGTCCTCAATGATTTGTTGAGTGTATTCTACTCTCCGTCTTCCTGTATAATTTTTACCCTCCAAAACTCCCTGTAATAATATTGAAGCTATTCCCCAATGCCTTAACAGAGGTCCTGTGATCGGGTCTCTTCTTCTTGTCAGTGTTTTCACTATGTTTATTTCCTTTCAGACTTTGTGAAGAAATTCCTTTTTTCTTTTCTTTATTGAATTTCAATGCTCCATCCAGGGCTTGCTGGCAGCAGCATAGGCGCCAGTCGTCACCCGAGAGACAGTACACAACAGGGAGACATTTAAAACAACATAAGGGAGAAAATATGGAAAAACAGTCACATAAAAAGGGGAAACAAAAAGGAAGATAGCATACAACAGAGGTGACTGTAAAAATGGAGATAAAAACATAAAAACCACACACTGCGACGATTAAACGAACACATGGCGAAGTACAGCTGGAGGATAAAAGTTGTGATGGAAGGTGTAGCACATAACATTCACAGAGAGCAGCACTATGTACAAGTCCAACACACGATTAAAATCACAGCTCTTGATGTCACTGTAGAACAGCACCAAACACAACACTGATGTGGCACACCGACGACAAGGAACAAACTGAGAGGATCTGCCATGGGGACGGAGATGAGGGAGAAGGGAAGAAAAGGGTGGGGTATCGATATAGGGCGGGAGAAAAGGGGAGATGGGCGGGGGGCGCGCCGAAGAGGGCCAGATAGGGAAATAGCTGAGGAGAGGGTCGAGAGATTCAGGGGGGGGGGGAGGAGGAACAACAGGTCTTGGGGGTAGAATGTCAAAGGGAAACGGGATCCTGGGGATTGGGGGGGGGGGGGACAAGGCCATGCTACAGTTCGTAGGAAGGGTAGATGTCATGCCGAAGTTTATCATCTGGGAAGGGGGGGGGGGTGCTGGAAATTGCCCTGATGACGGAGATGGAGGGTGCGGAGGTGCAGAGAGGGACTTGGTAGTGGGCAGTAGGTGGATAGGAAGGAGGACACCAGGGGGTGCGGAAGTTAAAGCCTGCAGACAGTGTAAAGGATGTGGATATTTTGGAGGTAAAGGAGGAGGGGGAAGAGGATGAGGTCATACAGGAGTCGTGTGGGAGACAGAAGGCAGATACGGAAGGCAGGGCATAGTTCATGGCGTTCTAGGATTTGGTGGGTGTTACAAAAGCGGGGGAGGGGGGGCGGGGTGGTGGAGATCCTGGTAACGCTGGTGTAACAGAGGATAGGATGGATGAGAGACTTCTAGGTGTGGAGGATGGTAGAAGGATGCAATCCTGATGTCTGGCCGTACAAGAGTTTCAGGTGGCGGAGGCAGGAATGGGCTTTCTGCTGGATGGTCTCGAGATTAAGGGTCTATGTGAGGTGACGATCGAGGGTGAGGCCAACGTATCGCAGGGTGGGAGTGAGCTGGATGGGACGACCAGGAATGGTTGGGTAGAAATCATCGAGACAGAAGTTGTGGGTGGTACAGCCTATGATGATTGCTTCGGGCTCGGAGTGTTGATACGAAGGAACCACCGGTTGCACCAAGTGGTGAACTGGTCAAGGTAGAGGGTGTGTTGGGTCCGGTATTGGGTTGGATAGAGAGCTAGGAAGGCGGTGTCATCAGCACATTTGAGGAGGTGGACAGGTAGGAGGGGCTTGGGCATAACGGCAGTGTACAGGAGATAGAGGACAGGGGAGAGGATGGCGCTTTGGGGGAACCAGCAGTGTGATGAAAGATGCGGGAGTTGGTATCATGGAGGGTGAAAAAATTCCCCACACCCTACCTTTTAGTTTCCATAATTGGTGCAAGTGGTGTGACGTCAGTGTGCTGGGTTGGTGTTGAAACTGCTTGTCAATATTTTATAACGTTTTAGTCTACAGTTACTTATTTTAAAGTTAGTTGTGTTAATATTTGCTGAAAAGTAACTTATCAGTGGAATTTCATTAATCTCAGTCTGACTCGAGTGGTCTGTTATTCGTGAGTGTGCTTATGTCGTTCATGCAAGTCTGACGCTTCAGTAGTGTGTATACTGTTTGCCGCGTCCAGTTGCAGCTATACCGGTTATAACGCTAAGTACTGATAATGTTGTTTGTGCTTTGTTGTACAGTTATTTAATTCAATAGTTTTCAACAGTGTTTCGTGCTATTTATAGCGAAATAACGATTTAATAGACTTTTGGAAAAGTTCACTCGCTGTGTTTTTTAGAGTTTCCAGTGGCTGCTTCAATTTGGTTTTGGCTAGTAAATTTTGTGAAGTTTTGTTGGTATTGTTATTAGTTGTGGTTTGGTAGTATTAATAAAAGTTGTTGCTTTCTTAGTAGAGAGAGAATTTGGAGACAACTGTTGTTAGTTCTACAAATAGTTCTAATTGTGTAACTAAACTTATGTACGGTAGACGTTTAGATTTTTTTCAGTATCTAAAATTTTATCATGAGTGACAAGTTGTAGGTTTGTCAGTACTGGGTTATGGTGTAGGATTTGTTCAAAGCATTTTCATTGGGCGGAAGCCAGTAGGCATTCTAGCGAAATCCCCTCCTGGGAATACAGAATCTGTTGGAGAAATAAGTTGATAGAGGAGCAGGAGCCTTCGGGTGCAGTTACAATACGCAAAGGAGGACCTGTATAGGTTGAGGAGGGTAAAGGGTGATGAGGAATGGAACCGGCAGTTGGCAAGAAGGCATCAAGGAGAAGGAGGTATTCAGACAGTTGAACATTACATATGAGCAATAGATATGACCAACTGTTGGAGCTGAGTGGAGAAGAACTTCTTGTACCTGTAGGTGTAGGAAAGATGCTCACCAGTTAAAAGTCCTAAGGCAGTTGCAAAGTCTAACAGAAAGAAGAAGTTTCTGTTGCTAGGTAGCTGACACGTTAGAAGTGTCAGCCCACATTTGCAGGAAGTGTTGGGGAGTGCGTACCAGGTCACCAGAATTGTGAAGCCTAGTGCAGGATTGGCTCAGTTGACTGAATGCATAAGGCAGTTATGTAGAAATTTTTCGAAGGACGATCAGGTAGTGATAGTGGGTGGGGCAGGAAATAGTCTTGATAGGGACGGAGAATTTGATGTAGGCGGTGACCTGGTAAGGATAGCTACTCAAACTGGTGGCACTAATGTGCATTTCGTGCAACTGTTTCAATGTCATGATCAGCCTCATCTTAATTTGGCTATTAGATACGTTAACAAGGGGCTGGAAGTGGGCACTGATGGCAGAAGGCATGTGTCACATTTCAGCGGTGCCATTTGGGACTATCTGTTGATCAGGTTTCACTAGCCACGGTCTACACCTCAATAGGTGTGGGAAGGGAAGGCTAGCAAAGCTCATAGGTCTGTAGCGAGTGGTAGTGGGACCACTCATGGAAAAATTCGTGCAGTAGTTGGTGTTAGAGCTGCACCTTTTTTAGATTGAAGTCAGCTGCGAGGTATATCTGCTTAAATGAAATCCCTCTAACTAAGGAATCACCTTCAGAGGACGTCATGTTTTCGAGTGGAGAGGGAATTAGCATACTTCATCAAAATATAAGGGGTATTAGAGATAACGTTAGTGAACTGCATCTAGATGTTGACCCTGAAATTATTGGTATATCGGAGCAGCACTTAAACAATTTGACAATTCAGAGGGTTCCTTTACCAGGAGACAGATTAGCTGACCGATTTCAAGGAGATCCTTGTGGAGTGGGGGAATAGCCATGTACATAAAAAAAAGTATTCCATTTGAGTCCACAGATGTATCACGGCACTGCAATGAACAAATATTTGAATATTTAGTGAAACTAAACTTCTGATTCTTGTTGCTTATAGGTCTCCTAACTCAGACTTCAGGGCCTTTGTGCTCAAGCTAGTTAAGCTTCTTGATTCACTGTATAGGAAGTACCAGAAATTAGTTATATGTGTGACTTCTGTATTAATTTTGTGTATGATTATGCAGGAAAAAGGATGCTGCTACATCCCCTAAATTCATATGATCTCATCCACTCTTTGCTTCTTCCATCCAGGGTGCCGGGAACAGTAGCACAGCCATAGACAATATTTTTATTCATTCTTCATTACTAGATGGGTATTCCGTTAGTAAAAGGGTAAATGGCCTTTCAGAAAATGATTCACAACTTTTAACATTAAAAGACTTTTGGACTCAAACAAATGCCACATGTAATAACAAAGTATGTAGGAAAGCTAATCCAACGTCAATAGAGAATTTTTTAAACCTCGTCAAGGAACAACAGTGGTAGGATATTTATAGTTCCGATAATACACTCCTGGAAATGGAAAAAAGAACACATTGACACCGGTGTGTCAGACCCACCATACTTGCTCCGGACACTGCGAGAGGGCTGTACAAGCAATGATCACACGCACGGCACAGCGGACACACCAGGAACCGCGGTGTTGGCCGTCGAATGGCGCTAGCTGCGCAGCATTTGTGCACCGCCGCCGTCAGTGTCAGCCAGTTTGCCGTGGCATACGGAGCTCCATCGCAGTCTTTAACACTGGTAGCATGCCGCGACAGCGTGGACGTGAACCGTATGTGCAGTTGACGGACTTTGAGCGAGGGCGTATAGTGGGCATGCGGGAGGCCGGGTGGACGTACCGCCGGATTGCTCAACACGTGGGGCGTGAGGTCTCCACAGTACATCGATGTTGTCGCCAGTGGTCGGCGGAAGGTGCACGTGCCCGTCGACCTGGGACCGGACCGCAGCGACGCACGGATGCACGCCAAGACCGTAGGATCCTACGCAGTGCCGTAGGGGACCGCACCGCTACTTCCCAGCAAATTAGGGACACTGTTGCTCCTGGGGTATCGGCGAGGACCATTCGCAACCGTCTCCATGAAGCTGGGCTACGGTCCCGCACACCGTTAGGCCGTCTTCCGCTCACGCCCCAACATCGTGCAGCCCGCCTCCAGTGGTGTCGCGACAGGCGTGAATGGAGGGACGAATGGAGACGTGTCGTCTTCAGCGATGAGAGTCGCTTCTGCCTTGGTGCCAATGATGGTCGTATGCGTGTTTGGCGCCGTGCAGGCGAGCGCCACAATCAGGACTGCATACGACCGAGGCACACAGGGCCAACACCCGGCATCATGGTGTGGGGAGCGATCTCCTACACTGGCCGTACATCACTGGTGATCGTCGAGGGGACACTGAATAGTGCACGGTACATCCAAACCGTCATCGAACCCATCGTTCTACCATATCCTAGACCGGCAAGGGAACGTGCTGTTCCAACAGGACAATGCACGTCCGCATGTATCCCGTGCCACCCAACGTGCTCTAGAAGGTGTAAGTCAACTACCCTGGCCAGCAACTGAGGCGCCAGGTGGAAATGGTATGGCAAGCCGTTACACAGGACTACATCCAGCATCTCTACGATCGTCTTCATGGGAGAATAGCAGCCTGCATTGCTGCGAAAGGTGGATACACACTGTACTAGTGCCGACATTGTGCATGCTCTGTTGCCTGTGTCTATGTGCCTGTGGTTCTGTCAGTGTGATCATGTGATGTATCTGACCCCAGGAATGTGTCAATAAAGTTTCCCCTTCCTGGGACAATGAATTCACGGTGTTCTTATTTCAATTTCCAGGAGTGTATATATGATAAATATTATGTTTTCATTAACACATTTCTCGTTCTCTTTGATGGTTGCTTTCCATGAGAACGGGGTACTAAGCAGTAAAAGGCAGTCTGGGTGGCTGACTAGTGGGATAAGGATATCATTTAGAACAAAGTGGATATTATATCAAAATGTTAAAAGTATTCAAAATCAAGCTACAGTAGTCCATTACAAACAGCATTGAAAGGTGTTTAACCCTCCTAGTACTGCTGGGTTCAATATGACCCCATGAGCACATGTGATATATATATATATATATATATATATATATATATATATATATATATATATATATATATATATACCTTCCTCATTTTCAAAACGATTGTTTTCAAAATTTGAGTCTTTGTCTCTCTAAGTAACTTGCATGCAATGACATATTGTTCAGTTTTACACTTTCATTATATTAAAATGTATTCATGGTCTATGTACTAAGTACCCCTGGCGCCAACGTGACCCCAATCTAAATTTTTGTTTGGTTTCTGGAATGTGACATTATGAAAAGAAAATTACGAATGTCACGTTGAACAGATACTATACGAAACACCTGCAACAATGAAACTAACATTTCCCACATATTATTCATGCCCATTGTTGCCGATTCTTGCTTCAGCCGTTGTTGTGTACTGCCTCAGTAGCCGCTGGTGTTTTGCCTCAGCGTGTGCAAGGCATACATTATGATTAGAAAACGTTTGGGTACTGCTGAAACAGATGCCACTTTGAATGAAGAAGAGGAATTAGGAGATATACCGTCTGATGACGATGAAGAGACTGATGCTATTATTTCTGGAGGTAGAAAATCAACTGCCGGCCGAAGTGGCCGTGCGGTTAAAGGCGCTGCAGTCTGGAACCGCAAGACCGCTACGGTCGCAGGTTCGAATCCTGCCTCGGGCATGGATGTTTGTGATGTCCTTAGGTTAGTTAGGTTTAACTAGTTCTAAGTTCTAGGGGACTAATGACCTCAGCAGTTGAGTCCCATAGTGCTCAGAGCCATTTGAACCATTTTTAGAAAATCAACTGAAAATTCTCATGAAGATGATGGATATTTGGAAACTCTACTTCCTGAAGTTGCTGATGTCTCAAATCAGAATGTTTTCAAGTAAGTATATATAATCTAGGATATGTTTAGATAAATTTCTTTCAGGTCAAGAAACGGAAATGAAATATGGAGAAAAATCCTGTTAGATTACAAGGGAGACTGCCAGCACGAAATATATTGAAGACAGCTCCAGGTCCCACGGGGCATACTGTAAGGAACGTAAATACTGTGCAGTCAGCCTTTGAATTACTTATGAGGCCCGGCATTCTCCAGATCATTTTGAAGTGGACCAACAAAGATGGTAACATTACTTTCAGTAACAAATGAACAGATCTTGATAGAGAAGAACTGGAATGCTACCTTGGTCTGCTTATTCTTGCGGGAGTGTACAAAGGTCACAATGTGGGTACAATGAATTTATGGAATGACGAGCTTGTGCGACCTATTTTCACTAGTTTTATGGCTAGGAGCAGCTTTACAGATATATCACTGTGTATTCGGTATGATGATGCTCAGCACCGGCGAGAAAATCGTAGCCCTAATAAATTGACTCCTATAAGGGATTTATTTGAACATTGGGTAAGCACATTACACGACGCATACGAACCACACGAGAATATTGCAGTTGATGAACAACCGGCAAGTTTTTGAGGTAGATTTCACCTGTACATCAGCTCAAAACCTGGAAAGTATGGTATAAAGATATGAGCTGCATGTGACCTCACTAATTGCAATGACACACACCTGCAGGGGAACACAGGAAAGCGGGAAGGCCATCCTAGAGAAATAAATCAGGGAAAAGGCGTGGTGTTAGAATTTACAGAACATTTATCCGGGATTGGTAGAAATATCATAAGAGATAATTTATTTACAAGTTTGTAGTTGGCCAAGAAACTATAAC
Source organism: Schistocerca nitens (assembly GCF_023898315.1). Lineage (NCBI taxonomy): Eukaryota > Metazoa > Arthropoda > Insecta > Orthoptera > Acrididae > Schistocerca > Schistocerca nitens. The sequence goes on along the minus strand of NC_064618.1, from coordinate 645,079,297 downwards.
GAAAACAAACGACTCTGCTAGGAACACTAAGAAAAAGTCGTTGTGAACTACCTGCAGAATTTATCGAAGCAAGGTGAAGAACTGCAGCTTCATGTCTCTTCGGATTCTAGGAATCAGTCTGCTATTGCCAATAGTGACACTGCTAAGTACTGTGCGTTTCTGAGAGGAAATAGTTGACGGCGAAGCAGCAAAGCCTATTGTAATCCTAGACTATAATGCTACTAAATCAGGTGTAGTCACAACGGACAAGTCAGTCTGGACATACGCCACAAAACGTGTGACAAGAAGATGGCCCATGGCTATTTTTTATAATATTTGGGATGTTAATACCCTAAATGCTTTCATAATTTGGTTGGAATTAAATCCTGACCAGAATAAAGAACGACCTACAAGAGAAGAGAATTTCTTCTGGAATTGGGAAGCAATCTAGTACAGAAAAACAGAAGTCGGCGTAGCAAAGCTTCTCTTCCGCGTCCTCCTCCTTCAGCAGAAGCGCACACAGGGGCAAAACATGGACAGTGGTCCCTATGCGAACATTCAGTGGAAAGGACACATTCAGAAACATGCCGAAGATGCTTTTCTTCTGTCTTTAAACAACATTAAGAGATTCTTTGTTTTAAATGTAAGTAGTTGCTTGGTATAAAATGTATGAACCAATAAGATCAAGGATGAAGACGAGATTTGTAAGTGCTTAATACATAGTTTACCTGGTTTCAGTCAGTAAGGTATACATTTATATCAGTTCATTAAAATAAAAAAAAATACTGCCAATATAGCCTGTGTTAATTACTTGGGGTCATATTGACCCCAGCGGTACTCAGTGTAACAAAACAATGCTGGTACTAGGAGGGTTAAAATGTTATTAGGAAAGCAAAGAGCACGTGGTGCGCAAATGGAATAGCTAATTCACAGGGTAAAACTCAAACCATATGGTCATTTGTGAAGAAAGTGTCTGGCAGCAGCGCAAGGTCGACGACATGCGGTCGGTTCATAGTAAAACTATTTATGTTTCTCATAAATTAGTTGTAGCCAATCTCCAATGTATATCTTCAAACTGTATACTGAGCAAGCAGTAAGGGAAACAAAAGAAAATTTCGGAGTAGGTATTAAAATCCATGGAGAAGAAAGAGAAACTTTGAGGTTTGCCGTGACATTGTAATTCTGTCAGAGACCGCAAAGGACTTGGAAGAGCAGTTGAACAGAAAAGACAGTGTCGTGAAAGGAGGATATAAGATGAACATCAACGAAAGCAAGACGAGGATAAGGGAATGTAGTCGAATTAAGTCGGATGATGCTGAGGGAATTAGATTAGGAAATGAGAAACTTAAACTAGTAATTGCAATTTGGGGAGCAAAATAACTGATGATGGTCGAAGTAGAGAGGATGTAAAATGTAGACTAGCAATGGCAAGGAAAGCGTTTCTCAAGAAGAGAAATTTGTTAATATCGGGTACAGATTTAAGTGTCAGGAAGTCGTTTTTGAAAACATTTGTAAGGAGTGTAACCATGTATGGAAGTGAAACATGGACGATAAATAGTTTGGACAAGAAGAGAAGAGGAGCTTTCCAAATGTGGTGCTATAGAAGAGTGCTGACGATTAGATGGGTAGATCACATAACTAATGAAGAGGTATTGAACAGAATTGGGGAGAAGAGAAATTTGTGGTACAACTTGACTAGAAAAAGGGATCGGTTAATAGGACTTGTTGTGAGACGTCAAGGGATCACCAATTTAGTATTGGAGGGCAGCGTGGAGGGTAAAAATCGTAGAGGGAGACCAAGAAAGGAATACACTAAGGAGATTCAGAAGGGTGTGGGTTGCGGTAGGTACTGGGAGATGAAGAAACTTGCGCAGGACAGAGTAGCATTGAGAGCTGCATCAAACCAGTCTCAGGACTGAAGACCACAACAACATCAACAACAACGACAACAACAACAATAACAACAACAAATTAGATATATGTACAGCATTTAACAATCATTTCCTTAGCCTTGCTGGTGACTTAAATAAAAGTTTAGTTTCTATACAGAATAACATAACTCTCTTGGCCAATGTCATTCTGAGATTGATGTCTGAAATATTCCTATGTGATACATACACGGGGGAGATTGAGTCAGTAATTACATCACTTAAGACTAAGGACTCTCGTGGATATGATGGAGGGCCTAGCAGAATATTAAAGTACTGTGCTGCACATGCTAACCCTGTATTTCGCCATATTTGTAATTTTATTACGAGTGGTCAGTTTCCTGAACAATTACAGTACTCAGTAGTTAAGCTGCTTTACAAAAATGGAGAAACGGATAATGTAAACAATTTCGGATCTGTTTCTAGGCCATCAGAGTTTGCTAAAGATATTGAAAAGATCGTGTTTGTAAGGCTAATTGATCATTTTGTATCACATAATTTGCTATCAAATGTACATTTAGGCTTTGGAAGTCGTTTAACAACTGAAAATGATATAATCTATTTTCTCCGTGAGGTACTGGATAGGTTAAACAAAGGGTATAGAACGCTAGTCATATTTTTTTTATTTAACTAAAGCGTTTGATTGCGTTAATCACATAATATGGGTCCAGAAGTTCTACCATTACGGAACATAGGGAGTAGCTAACAATTAGTTCACCTCTAATTTTATAACAGACAGCAAAAGGTCATTAATTATAGTGTTAAGAATGGCTGGGCTGTGAGGTCTGAGTGGGGTATGTTCAAAAGGGGGGGGGGGGGGTGGGGAGGGTTGCCCCAAGGATCAGTGTTGGGACCACTCCTGTTTAGGATCAGTGTTGAGGCCATTCCTGTTTCTTATTTATATAAATGATATGCCCTCTAGTATTAGAGGTAACTCTAAAATATTTCTGTTTGCTGATGGCATTAGCTTGATAGTGAAGGATATTTGTGTGGAACTTTGGCTCGGTTTCAAATAGTGTAGTTCATGACATAAGTTCATGGTTTGTAGAAAATAAACTAGCGCTAAATCACAGTAAGACTCAGCTTTCACAGTTTCTAACTCATAAATGAACAAAACCCGACGTTTTAATTTCACAGAATGGGCATATGATTAGCAAAACTGAACAGTTCACATTTCTAGGTGTCCTGGTATGCAGTAAACTGTCGTCGAAAGCCCGTGTTCACGATCTTGTTCAAAGACTTGATGCTGCCATTTTTACTATTCGAACGATATCTGAAGTTAATGATCGCTCGACACGAAAATTAGTCTACTTTGCTTATTTTCAATCGCTTATATCGTACGGTATTATATTTTGGGCAACAAGTGGTGTAAGTTCGCGAACCTCTTTTCGACCCCTGTTACGAGTTTGGGTATTCTGACATAGGCCTCTCAATATATATATATATATATATATATATATATATATATATATATATATATATATATATATATATATATATAACAAGCAGCTTTCATTCTGTTAAAACTCGGCAGATATCCAACCTGTATTTGGATCGGACTTCCTTAACTCTGGTGCAGAAAGGTGTGCAGTATACTGCTGCATCCTCTTTAAGTAAGCTACCACAACATTTAAAAAATCTAAGTAGTAATCCACGAGCTTTCTAATCGAAATTGAAGACTTTCCTCATGGACAACTGCTTCTACCCTGTTGAGGAACTCCTTGAAAACTCAAGCTGAATCTTGTTATATTTTTGATGGCGTTTACTTAAACTGTGGCTTGACTTTTTTGGGTTCTTAAACGTTTTATTTTTATATGTTACCTTTACGTTGTAATTTCATGTACTGACACGATCCATGACCTTGGAGATTTGCTCCTCAGTTTAATCCTACGGAACTAGACGTGTAAAAAAATAAAAAATAAAAGTTTTCATCATTCTTCAGCAGCTGGACGTCTCAAGACCTTCATACTCTTTCTCCTGATTTTTCCAAAGTACATGATTCACTACCATACAATGCTGTGTGCCTCTGTTTGATACTATTAGACTTCTCTTGCCCATGAATGCCCTATTTGCCACTGTTAATCAGCTTCTTACGTCCACCATGCGACGTCCACCAAGGGTTATTTTGCTACCTCTGAGGCAAAAATAAATAAATAATAAAACAATATTCCTCAATTTCGTCTACTTCGGGACCACAAGTTTTGATGTTATGTTTCTCATTCCTGCTACTTTTCATTGCATTCGTAGTCCTTTGATTTACTGTCAATCCATATTATGTACGCAGTTGACTGCTTATTCTATTCAGGAGATCCTGTAAGTCTTCTTCTCCTTCACTGAGAATAGTAACGTGATCAGCGAATCTTATCATTGAAATCCTCCCACTCTGAGTTTTAATACCACTCTTGGATCTCCCTATCACTCCCCTCATTGCTTCTTCAATATATAGAATGAACAGTATGAGCGAAAGACTGCATTCCTGTCTAACAATCTTTATAAGCCGAGCACTTCGTTCTTCGTCTACGTCTTCCAGTCGTAAGTTCCCTTTTGGTTCTTGTACATTCTGCATATTACCCATCTTCTATTTTTCCCACAATTTACAACATCTTGCAACACTTTATGCTGTCGAACGCTTTTCTGGGTCGACAAATCCAGTGACGGCATCTTGATTTTTCTTCGGAGCAACGTCAGGACTGCCTCTCTGGTGCCTTTTTATCTTTTCTCAAGCGGAACTGTTTGTCATATAACAGATACTTCGTTCTTTTTTTTTCATTCTTCTGTTGACTATTCTTGTCGTAAACTGGGATTCATGAGTTTTTAAGCAGCTTGAGCGATAGTTCTCTCACTTACCTGCTCTTTCTATCTTCTGAATTGTCTGGACGACGTTTTTCCGAAAGTCTGATATTATTTTGTTGGTCTTATAAATATAATGCATCAACTTGAATAGTTGCTTGGTTGCAATTTCCCAAATATTTATAGAAATTCCATGGAATCTTATATATCTCTTCTGCCTAATCTGATCATAAGTCCAGCGTAGCTGTTTCAAATTAAGGCCCTTAATTTTTCCACGTCGGCTCCAGTGCGAAATAAATTAAATTCAAGAGACAGAAACGGTTCATTTAAGATTGACACGGATCGTCACGGGCATTCTAAGCAAGAATGAGTCACAAAAACGAGGAAGTCATAGGAAACACATTTGAAATTTCAGAAGTTCTTATAAGTAATTGTTAAATAAATTTTTAAATAAGTCTAAAACAAATTTCAAAACATATCGAGAAACGATCTTTTTCCTGCAACTTACAATTACTGTAATGACAACAACTTTATAATTAGACATGTCCCGGTGCATACGGAGAGGTACCAACAGTGTTTCTTCTCACGCACTATCCATAAATGTACTAGGAGGGGGAAACTATACGCATACACTCTCCCCACGTCGAGCGGTTGCTTGCAGATTACAGTTGTATGTACAGAAGTAGATGCATGTGCAACATTTCATACATTGCCAAACGTTAGCGTCAGCGTAACGCCAAGACAATCTTGGATCTCCACCATTAAAACTAGCCAACAAAATTTCCAGTTACTGAGAAAACAAGGCTTCAGATGTATTGAGCCATGACTTACCGCTAAGACAAAGGAGAGCGCCAAGTATGCGGGCGATGACATAATAATCGTTGTACCCAGTGCATATGGCGTCACCAAAATTCACCAACACCTCCGTTTGAGTGTTTATGCTGAAATGACATGCCACAGGGCAAGAGAACTGTATAAATCAGATTTCAGGAATTTATCATCGAAACAGTAGCCGACGAATATATAGAAAACGAAAACATATGAGAAAATGAACCTTTTAGGCAGATTCGTTGGTGAAGAACTGAAGGACTCACATGCTTTCCTGCGCTGGGTGATGCAGTACAAGTACTTCTGCGGGAACAGTTTACACATGTGCATGCCACGTGGAACGAATCTTCTGGGTGCCGTGTCTGCTTACATTAGCGTCCTGGATTCTTACATGGAAGCGTTCGGCACACGGCGCATAATTATCCAAATATGAAATCACGGTCGTACAGCCTCCAGGTTTATAGTACCCATTGTTCTCTATTTAGACAACGGACCATTGCTTGCACGGGTGAAAGTCTTTCGATTCTAAAAAGCAGCCATGTAGCTCGAAGAAAATAAGGCATTGAGTAGAACAATTCAGTATACTGATGCTTGTGACCGAATGTTAACTTCTCACAATGGCGATTGTTCTAAGGTTATGCTAACGAGTGCCGACCGACGTACTTTCTTTACCTCTGTGTGCTTCCTGTGTTATTAATAACTCATATGGTACAATGGCTTGATCATGAAAAGATGTTGCATCAAGGTGCAGGTTTTCGTTGTACAATACTGCTAGCAGAAAATTATATACTGTGATCGTTCTGCATACGGCCCACATGTGCATCTACGTTTTTATTTCGCAAGATGTCGAACAGTGTGTGGAAAATGGAACGTGGAGTAACGGTGTTATTCACTCCTCCCGTGCTTCCACCCCCATACACATCCTCTCCACAAACCCATCCTTCTGAACACTTTCGGCGGTGGTATGTGGGTAGAAATACCGTTTGTGCCATTCACTATGAGCCTCCGGTTCCCTAATTTCAGCATTGTCGTCATTAACCGATATGTACAGGGTGAGGCACCTAAGACAGGCCACCCCAAATACATCCCGAATGAGTAAATATATAGGGGTGAGGAAAAAATGGCAAATTTCCTGATGCTCGTAAGTATTTTTCGTCGTTTATAGTTGCCGCAGTACAACGACGACTTTGCTTTTTCTAATGTAACTGTATACCTTTTCCTGTGGCATTTGAAACAAGAATTTAAAAGAACCTCAGCAACATAACATGTATTGGAATTGATCAAAAGCATCACGATAACAGCGCCGGAGACCACTGTCCCACCGTCAGCCGAAGAGGTTAGACATACTTCTGCTCTGTTATACCTAATGCGAACAAAAACGTAACACCACATGTGGTGCTTGTGGTTACATGTGGGTTTGAAGCCCATCTACATCTACATCTACATCTATACTCCGCGAGCCACCTTACGGTGTGTGGCGGAGGGTACTTATTGTACCACTATCTGATCCCCCCTTCCCTGTTCCATTCACGAATTGTGCGTGGGAAGAACGACTGCTTGTAAGTCTCCGTATTTGCTCTAATTTCTCGGATCTTTTCGTTGTGATCATTACGCGAGATATATGTGGGCGGTAGTAATATGTTGCCCATCTCTTCCCGGAATGTGCTCTCTCGTAATTTCGATAATAAACCTCTCCGTATTGCGTAACGCCTTTCTTGAAGTGTCTGCCACTGGAGCTTGTTCAGCATCTCCGTAACGCTCTCGCGCTGACTAAATGTCCCCATGACGAATCGCGCTGCTTTTCGCTGGATCATGTCTATCTCTTCTATTAATCCAACCTGGTAAGGGTCCCATACTGATGAGCAATACTCAAGAATCGGACGAACAAGCGTTTTGTAAGCTACTTCTTTCGTCGATGAGTCACATTTTCTTAGAATTCTTCCTATGAATCTCAACCTGGCGCCTGCTTTTCCCACTATTTGTTTTATGTGATCATTCCACTTCAGATCGCTCCGGATAGTAACTCCTAAGTATTTTACGGTCGTTACCGCTTCCAATGATTTACCACCTATGGCATAATCGTACTGGAATGGATTTCTGCCCCTATGTATGCGCATTATATTACATTTATCTACATTTAGGGAAAGCTGCCAGCTGTCGCACCATTCATTAATCCTCTGCAGGTCTTCCTGGAGTACGTACGAGTCTTCTGATGTTGCTACTTTCTTGTAGACAACCGTGTCATCTGCAAATAGCCTCACGGAGCTACCGATGTTGTCAACTAGGTCATTTATGTATATTGTAAACAATAAAGGTCCTATCACGCTTCCTTGCGGTACTCCCGAAATTACCTCTACATCTGCAGATTTTGAACCGTTAAGAATGACATGTTGTGTTCTTTCTTCTAGGAAATCCTGAATCCAATCACAAACCTGGTCCGATATTCCGTAAGCACGTATTTTTTTCACTAAACGTAAGTGCGGAACCGTATCAAATGCCTTCCTGAAGTCCAGGAATACGGCATCAATCTGCTCGCCAGTGTCTACGGCACTGTGAATTTCTTGGGCAAATAGGGCGAGCTGGGTTTCACATGATCTCTGTTTGCGGAATCCATGTTGGTTATGATGAAGGAGATTTGTATTATCTAAGAACGTCATAATACGAGAACACAAAACATGTTCCATTATTCTACAACAGATTGACGTAAGTGAAATAGGCCTATAATTATTCGCATCTGATTTATGACCCTTCTTGAAAATGGGAACGACCTGTGCTTTCTTCCAGTCGCTAGGTACTTTACGTTCTTCCAGAGATCTACGATAAATTGCTGATAGAAAGGGGGCAAGTTCTTTAGCATAATCACTGTAGAATCTTAAGGGTATCTCGTCTGGTCCGGATGCTTTTCCGCTACTAAGTGATAGCAGTTGTTTTTCAATTCCGATATCGTTTATTTCAATATTTTCCATTTTGGCGTCCGTGCGACGGCTGAAGTCAGGGACCGTGTTACGATTTTCCGCAGTGAAACAGTTTCGGAACACTGAATTCAGTATTTCTGCCTTTCTTCGGTCGTCCTCTGTTTCGGTGCCATCGTGGTCAACGAGTGACTGAATAGGGGATTTAGATCCGCTTACCGATTTTACATATGACCAAAACTTTTTAGGGTTCTTGTTTAGATTGTTTGCCAATGTTTTATGTTCGAATTCGTTGAATGCTTCTCTCATTGCTCTCTTTACGCTCTTTTTCGCTTCGTTCAGCTTTTCCTTATCAGCTATGATTCGACTACTCTTAAACCTATGGTGAAGCTTTCTTTGTTTCCGTAGTACCTTTCGTACATGATTGTTATACCACGGTGGATCTTTCCCCTCGCTTTGGACCTTAGTCGGTACGAACTTATCTAAGGCGTACTGGACGATGTTTCTGAATTTTTTCCATTTTTGTTCCACATCCTCTTCCTCAGAAATGAACGTTTGATGGTGGTCACTCAGATATTCTGCGATTTGTGCCCTATCACTCTTGTTAAGCAAATAGATTTTCCTTCCTTTCTTGGCATTTCTTATTACACTTGTAGTCATTGATGCAACCACTGACTTATGATCACTGATACCCTCTTCTACATTCACGGAGTCGAAAAGTTCCGGTCTATTTGTTGCTATGAGGTCTAAAACGTTAGCTTCACGAGTTGGTTCTCTAACTATCTGCTCGAAGTAATTCTCGGACAAGGCAGTCAGGGTAATGTCACAAGAGTCTCTGTCCCTGGCTCCAGTTCTGATTGTGTGACTATCCCATTCTATACCTGGTAGATTGAAGTCTCCCCCTATTACAATAGTATGATCACGAAACTTCTTCACGACGTTCTGCAGGTTCTCTCTGAGGCGCTCAACTACTACGGTTGCTGATGCAGGTGGCCTATAGAAGCATCCGACTATCATATCTGACCCACCTTTGATACTTAACTTAACCCAGATTATTTCACATTCGCATTCGCTAATAACTTCACTGGATATTATTGAATTCTTTACTGCTATAAATACTCCTCCACCATTGGCGTTTATCCTATCCTTGCGGTATATATTCCATTCTGTGTCTAGGATTTCGTTACTGTTCACTTCCGGTTTTAACCAACTTTCCGTTCCTAATACTATATGCGCACTATTTCCTTCAATAAGAGATACTAATTCAGGAACCTTGCCCTGGATACTCCTGCAGTTTACCAATATTACGTTAACTTTTCCTGTTTTTGGTCTCTGAGGACGGACGTTCTTTATCAACGATGATAATGTTCTCTCTGGTAAGCCGTCAGGTATTTTATCGTTTCGCCCAAGGGGGGGTCCCTCTAACCTAAAAAACCCCCGTGTGCACGCCACACGTACTCTGCTACCCTAGTAGCTGCTTCCGGTGTGTAGTGCACGCCTGACCTGTCTAGGGGGGCCCTACAGTTCTCTTGTTCTAGCAAACGAATGACTTGCTCCTAAAGCAGCCGCAAAATTGAATATCGTTTGTGATGAATGTCACGAAAATGTTAGAGCAGCACCAAGGTTTTCCGCTTAAAAGTATCCAGATCATGCTAAGAAATCACGATCTGTTTTTTTTCTAATATTATAAAAAAGTTCTAGAAACTAGAAGTGTGGAAAATTAAATATTCCAAGAAAAAAGATGAGCAACTGATGAAAGAAATGATACTACCATCTTAGCAGCAGTAACGCATAGTGTGACACAAAGAGGACAGGGATTGGTATTTGGCTGCAGCTGCAGCTACTACGCAGTAACTTCCTATTTTGGTTACAGTTGTCCGAATGTTTTCTAGGAATAGCGCAAAGTGGTGTGGCATACAAAATTTTGTTCTACATCTACATCCATACTCCGCAAGCCACATGACGGTGTGTGGCGGAGGGTACCTTGAGTACCTCTATCGGTTCTCCCTTCTACTGCAGTCTCGTATTGTTCGTGGAAAGAAGGATTGTTGGTATGCCTCTGTGTGGGCTCTAATCTCTCTGATTTTATCCTCATGGTCTCTTGGCGTGATATACGTAGGAGGGAGCAATATACTGCTTGACTCCTCGGTGAAGGTATGTTCTCGAAACTTCAAAAAAGTCCGTACCGAGCTACTGAGCGTCTCTCTTGCAGAGTCTTCCACTGGAGTTTATCTGTCATCTCCGTAACGCTTTCGGTTTACTAAATAATCCTGTAACGAAGCTCGCTGCTCTCCGTTGGATCTTCTCTATCTCTTCTATCAACCCTATGTGGTACGGATCCCAAAGTGGTGAGTAATATTCAAGCAGTGGGCGAACAAGTGTACTGTAACCTACTTCCTTTGTTTTCGGATTGCATTTCCTTGGGATTCTTCCAATTAATCTGCCTATGGCATTTGCCTTACCGACGATTAATTTTATATGGTCATTCTATTTTAAATTACTCTTAATGCCTACTCCCGGACAATTCATGGAATTAACTGCTTTCAGATGCTGACCTGCTATATTGTAGCTAAAACATTACACATGTCTACATTGAGATTCATTTGTCATTACCTGCAACATGCGTCAGTTCCTTGCAGATTCTCCTGCATTTCAGTACAATTTTCCATTGTTACAACCTCTCGATATACTACAGCATCATCCGTAAAATGCCTCAGTGAACTTCCGATGTTATCCACAAGGTCATTTATATATACTGTGAATAGCAACGGTCCTACGACACTCCCCTACGGCACACCTGATATCACTCTTACTTCGGAAGACTTCTCTCCATTGAGAATAACATGCTGCGTTCTGTTCTCTAGAAACTCTTCAATCCAGTCACGCAATTGGTCTGCTAGCCCATATGCTCTTACTTTGTTCATTAAACGATCGTGGGGAACTGTATCAAACGCCTTGCGGAAGTCATGAAACACGGCATCTACCTGGGAACCCCTGCCTATGACCCTATGAGTCTCGTGGACGAATAGCGGGAGCTGGGTTTCACAGGATCGTCTTTTTATAAACCCATGCTGATTCATACATAGTAGATTTCTAGTCTCCAGAAAAGTCATTATACTCGAATATAATAGGTATTTCCAAATTCTACAACTGATCGACGTTAGAGATATAGATCTATAGTTCTGCACATATTTTCGACGTCCCTTCTTGAAAACGGGGATGACCTGTGCCGTTTTCCAATCTTTTGGAAAGCTACGCTCTTCTAGAGACCTACGGTACACCGCTGCAAGAAGGGGGCCAAGTTCTTTCGCGTACTCTGTGTAAAATCGAACTGGTATCCCATCAGGTCCAGCGGCCTTTCCTCTTTCGGGCGATTTTAATTGTTTAAGGAAAAGACGATGTTTACGAGCCATAAGCCAGTCAATATTCGTAGTATGCAGCTGAAAATCGACGCTGATTCAAAGAAATGAATAAAAACAACAGTCTTGTTCTATCGCAGCTTGGTGCGTGTTCTTCAAGATCAACATCATTGGCCTCTGTTTCATTGACGGCAACCTAAATACAAGTATCTCGAGTCCCTACTATATGCTGCTGCAGCAATGATTGGAGGAAATCCCACTGGACATGAGGGAATCAGCGTGGTACCAACTTGTCGGATGTCCCTTCCATTCCGGACACGTGATGACGAAGGGCCGTAAGAAAACATTTGGATAACAATGTAACGGTCGTTCAGGAAACACAAAATGGTCTACACATTCACCAAACTTAAAGCTTCTGTACTTTCATTTGTGGTGAAAATTAAATAAGAAGTCTGTTAGCAGATACCGCCGATTCCCGAAGACATGAAATGCCTTATAATACTGGCCTGTGCTTCCGATAACTACACATGAAATTCAACTTGCTGTATAGCATCTCCAGAATAAGTTTATAGTGTTTAGTAGTGCTCAGTGTCAGTTTTTGAGCAACTGGTATGAAAACTGTGATGATAAACGCAGGAACCATACCTCAGTTACTTGCTTGCTGACATTAGGAACAGTAGGAATGTTTGTGGAACCCCTTCTTGCGAATGGCGGTACAGTGGTTTTAGGCCGCTGTTGTCTAGATACTACACTCCTGGAAATTGAAATAAGATCACCGTGAATTCATTGTCCCAGGAAGGGGAAACTTTATTGACACATTCCTGGGGTCAGATACATCACATGATCACACTGACAGAACCACAGGCACATAGACACAGGCAACAGAGCATGCACAATGTCGGCACTAGTACAGTGTATATCCACCTTTCTCAGCAATGCAGGCTGCTATTCTCCCATGGAGACGATCGTAGAGATGCTGGATGTAGTCCTGCGGAACGGCTTGCCATGCCATTTCCACCTGGCGCCTCAGTTGGACCAGCGTTCGTGCTGGACGTGCAGACCGCGTGAGACGACGCTTCATCCAGTCCCAAACATGCTCAATGGGGGACAGATCCGGAGATCTTGCTGGCCAGGGTAGTTGACTTACACCCTCTAGAGCACGTTGGGTGGCACGGGATACATGCGGACGTGCATTGTCCTGTTGGAACAGCAAGTTCCCTTGCCGGTCTAGGAATGGTAGAACGATGGGTTCGATGACGGTTTGGATGTACCGTGCACTATTCAGTGTCCCCTCGACGATCACCAGTGGTGTACGGCCAGTGTAGGAGATCGCTCCCCACACCATGATGCCGGGTGTTGGCCCTGTGTGCCTCGGTCGTATGCAGTCCTGATTGTGGCGCTCGCCTGCACGGCGCCAAACACGCATACGACCATCATTGGCACCAAGGCAGAAGCGACTCTCATCGCTGAAGACGACACGTCTCCATTCGTCCCTCCATTCACGCCTGTCGCGACACCACTGGAGGCGGGCTGCACGATGTTGGGGCGTGAGCGGAAGACGGCCTAACGGTGTGCGGGACCGTAGCCCAGCTTCATGGAGACGGTTGCGAATGGTCCTCGCCGATACCCCACAAGCAACAGTGTCCCTAATTTGCTGGGAAGTGGCGGTGCGGTCCCCTACGGCACTGCGTAGGATCCTACGGTCTTGGCGTGCATCCGTGCGTCGCTGCGGTCCGGTCCCAGGTCGACGGGCACGTGCACCTTCCGCCGACCACTGGCGACAACATCGATGTACTGTGGAGACCTCACGCCCCACGTGTTGAGCAATTCGGCGGTACGTCCACCCGGCCTCCCGCATGCCCACTATACGCCCTCGCTCAAAGTCCGTCAACTGCACATACGGTTCACGTCCACGCTGTCGCGGCATGCTACCAGTGTTAAAGACTGCGATGGAGCTCCGTATGCCACGGCAAACTGGCTGACACTGACGGCGGCGGTGCACAAATGCTGCGCAGCTAGCGCCATTCGACGGCCAACACCGCGGTTCCTGGTGTGTCCGCTGTGCCGTGCGTGTGATCATTGCTTGTACAGTCCTCTCGCAGTGTCCGGAGCAAGTATGGTGGGTCTGACTCACCGGTGTCAATGTGTTCTTTTTTCCATTTCCAGGAGTGTATTTGATCAAGTCCCATACATGTTACATCGTTGAAGTTCTCTTAGAAACTCCTTCAAATGTTACTGGTAAAAGTATACAGTTCTATTAGAAAACAATAAAGTCAGCGTAGTAATTTCGCAACTGTAATGATAAAAAATACTTGTGGGCGTCAGAAAATTCATCATACTGTAACTTAATGAAAGTTAAAAAAAACGCATCTCGTTATATTTATTCTTCCTGGTTATATGTGGTTTGGCCTCTCTTAGATGTCACACTCTGTATAATGGTGGAAGTGACATCTTCCTTCCGGAATATGTTTGGGTACGGCTGCCCGGCTTTTGTGACATATCACAAGGCCGTTTGAGGAGCATTTCAATTGTAATCGTCCACCGATTACAGAAATTCGTGATGCATTTTTCTGTCCCTCTTTGATCCTACTGTATCTTCGATGTTAATCGAATACTGAGGAGTCCCAGATCGAGTAACAGTACTCAAGAAGGGATCAAAAGGAAAGTGTTGGAGCGACGTCATTCGAAGAAAAAACATCTTATTTAGTATTCTTCCAGTTTGTGAGAGCCGGTCACCTGGTTTCTCCAAAGTGATACTTAAATAGTCGTTCCACTTTAAATCATACAGAATAGATATATCTACATATCTCAATGTTTTGGCTGATTCTTCGGTTACACGATAAATTAGGCTAATGTAACAGTCGTAAATTCAACTAAATACCTAGGTATTACAATTACGGACAACTTAAATTGGAAGGAACACATAGAAAACGTTGCGGGAAAATCTAAACAAAGACTGCGTTTTATTGGCAGGACACTTAGAAAATGTAACAGATCTACTAAGGAGACTGCCTACACTGCGCTTGTCCGTCCTCCTTTAGAATACTGCTGCGCGGTGTGGGATCCTTACCAGATAGGACTGACGGAGTACATCGAAAAAATTCAAAGAAGGGCAGCACGTTTTCTATTATCGCGAAATATGGGAGAGAGTGTGACAGAAATGATACAGTATTTCGGCTGGACATCATTAAAAGAAAGGCGTTTTTCGTTGCGATTGGATCTTCTCAAGAAATTCCAATGACCAACTTACTCCTCCGAATGAGAAAATATTTGGTTGACACCGACCTACATATGGAGAAACGATCACCACGATAAAATAAGGGAAATCAGAGCTCGTAAGGATATAGGTGTTCGTTCTTTCCGCGCGCTATACGAGATTTAAATAACGGAGAATTGTGAAAGTGGTTCGATGAAACCTCTGCCAGGGACTTAAATGTGTTTGGCAGAGTATTCATGTAGATGTAGATGTAGATTCTTGTGACGAATCGCTATTCGTTTAGTCAAACTGTATCAGACATTTCCGTTGGTTTATAAACAATATACGTAGATACGGAACACCGGGACCAGGTGAACTGAAGATTTCCTCGTGAACAGCAGCTGCCTTCGCTTTTGACAATGCCTCTTTATTTTGAACTACATATTAATTTTTATGGAGGGGACGTTAACCAGCGCTCGGCACGTCCAGAAGGTTGTTAGACCCGTTCTTTTGCCTTTATTGCATCATGGTAATGCCCGCCTACACACTGGCCGTGAAACTTAATGTGCACTGCAAGACGTGCAGCAACTTCCGTGACCAGCACAATGTCCGGACCTGTCTCCAATGAAGAACATATGGGATATGATGGGACGAGAAGCGTCTCGTGCTTATTGTCAATCAACAACTCCTACAGAACTACGCGAACAGGTCGAGCAGGCGTGGCATGACCTATCCGAGGACAGTTTTCGCCATCTTTACGATCGACTGATTACCAGAGTCAGCACCTGCATTGCCACCCTCGGAGGCTACACCACGTAGTAATATGGGTGTTCGAGAATTGATCAATACGTGGAACCCCAGAAGCGGTTGTGCTATTGATGGCTGGTTGCTTGATTCGAGGGGAGGGGAGCAAACAGCGACGTCTTCGGTCCCAGCGGATTAGGGAAGGATGAAAAATAAAGTCTGCCTTGCCCTTTCAAAGGAACCATGCCGGACTTTGCCTGAAGCGATTGAGGGAAATCACGGAAAACTTAAAGGTGGATGGCCGGACACGGGTTTGAACAGTCGTCCTCCTGAATGCGAGTCCAATGTGCTGACCACTGTGCCACCTCGCTTGATTTGTACTACTGACCTGTAAACCTAATTATTTGATGAACTTCATATGCCTTGTTGCAACAAGAGCCTTTCAGTGAATTAGAAATCTCTAAAAGGATGTACTAATTATTTGTCCCACCAGTGTATTTGTGCCAGGACTGACCGGTCCCGCACCTTCTTTATGTTGTAATCCTAGTGTATGTGCGTATCAGGTACGGTTCATGTAGTACACCTTTTATCGCTGCTGTTTCTGGCAGCAGGTCACTGACCGGAGCAATCACTTTTTCTCGTCATTGTGGTATTTAGCTATTTCAGTTTGATTTTCGTCATTTTGTGCCTTACTAAGTCATACCACATCTACATCTACATACATAATCCGCAATCCACCATACGTACCACAACTAGCATCTTCTCTCCCTGTTCCACTCCCAAACAGAACGAGGAAAAAATGACTGCCTATATGCCTCTGTACGAGCCCTAATCTCTCTTATCTTTATGGTCTTTCCGCGAAATATAAGTTGGGGGCAGTAAAAATGTGCTGCACTCGTGTACTTATTTCAGGCTTACATTTCGTGCAGCTGCGCATAATTCTGTGCTTTGCGACTCATTGCGTCCGTATCAAGAACGAAGAGTCATTCGCAAATTCTTGATACCATCAACAAAACTGTCTTTGATATTTCTTTCTTGCTCCACAACTATGAAACTGTGTTGTGAGCCCTTGCACAGACCTTTTCATTGTCGACTGATTCCTCTTTAACGCACTGACTTCGTTCGATAGGTGTAGCTCTTTTGTTGTGTCCTGGACACCTTGATACTCGTCTTTTAATATCGTAATTTCGGAACTTATTCCCGCGCTATTTTCGCGTTGATATCGTCAGAGTGTTCCTTCACGATCTGATCAAGGGTCAATTTGGATATGGTGTGACTACCTAGACACTTGATATAGTGCTTTTTTGAAATCTCTTCTGACCGTTCTTTCACAATTTCATCAAGTACGATTTTAAGCTGTTCTGATTGTTCTTTGGCAGCTTGATTAACATTCATTTTCACTTGTTCGAATAAATTTTTTTCTTAGCGTTTGAAATTGATTTTCGTTCCGGTATATTGTCCCTTTCACGTTCATTTAATTCCGTCTCAGGATCTTCATAAATGTGAAACGTGAAAAAAATTGTTCTTCATCATATCCTCAAATTTCAGTTATAACATCACAAATAGAATTTCTACAGCAAATGTTTATTGAATTGTTTTGCTTGGTGGGCGGACTCTTCTGTCTCAATGGCAGCCGCGTCAGCAAATTCGACGTTCGGCTCCTCTTTGTTGCTGTTTTCGACAGTTTCTTGGCCTCTATTCGATGTGATACATGTTATCTGTTGTTGTTGCTGAGGCCTTCAGTCCAGAGACTGGTTTGATGCAGCTCTCCAAGTAACTTTATCCTGTACAAGCTTCTTCATCTCCAAATAACTACAGCACCCTGCATCTTCTGAATCCGCTTAGTGTATTCATCTCTTGGTCTCCCTCTGCGATTTTTACACTCCACGTTGCCCTCCAATACTAACATGGTGATCCCTTGATGCCTCACAACGTATCCTACCAACCAATACCTCCTTCTACTCAAGTTGTGCCACAAATAACTCTTCTCCCAAATTCTGTTCAGTACCTTCTTATTACTTACGTGATCTCCCCATCTAACCTTCAGCATTGTTATGTAGTACCACATTTCGAAAGCTTCTAACCTCCTCTAGACTAAACTGTTTACCGTCCATGTTTCACTTCCATACGTGGCTACACTCCATACAAATACTTCCAGAAAAGACTTCCTGACACTTAAATCTTTACTCGATGTAAACAAATTTCTCTTCTTCAGAAATGCTTTACTTACCATTGTCAGTCTACATTTTATATCCTCTCCACTTCCATCATAATTAGTTACTTTGCTCCCCAAATAGCAATACTCATCTACTACTTTAAGGTCTCATTTCCTAATCTAATTCCCTCATCATCACCTGATTTAATTCAACTACATTCAACTATCCGCATTTTGCTTATGTTGATGTTCTTTTTATATCCTCCTTTCAAGACAGTGTCCTTTCCGTTCAACTGCTCTTCCAGATCTTTCGCTGTAGCTGATAGAATTACAATGTCATCGGAAAACCGCAAAGTTTTTATTTCTTTTCCGTGGATTTTAATACCTATTCCAAGATTTTCTTTAGTTTCCTTTACTGCTTGTTCAGTATACAGATATAATAACATCGGGGATAGGCTACAACCCCGTCTCACTCCCTTCTCAACCACTACTTTCCTATAATACCCCTCGACTCTTATGACTGTCATTTGGTTTCTGAACACATTCTAAATATCCTTTCGCCCCCTGTATTTTATCCCAGCCCCCTTCAGAATTTGAGAGTATTCCAGTCAACATTGTCAAAAGCTTTCTCTAAGTCTACAAATGCTACAAACGTGGGTTTGCCTTTCCTTAATCTAAGATGAGTTGTAGGGTCAGTATTGCCTCACATGTTCCAGCATTTCTGCGGAATCCAATGTGATCTTCCCCGAAGTTGGCTTCTGCTAGAATTTTCCATTCGTCTGTAAAGAATTCGTGTTAGTATTTTGCAGTCGTGACTTATTAAACTGATATTTCGGTAATTTTACGTCTGTCAACACCTGCTTTATTTGGGATTGGAATTATTATATTCTTCTTGAGTCTGAGTGTATTTCGCTGTCTTATTTGTCATGGCTAGCTCTCGCAAGGCTATCAGTAGTTCTAATGGAATGTTGGCTGCTACCGGGGCCTTGCTTCGACTTATGTCTTTCAGTGCTCAGTCAAATTCTTCAAGCAGTATCATAATCCAGTTCCATCTTCATCTGCGGCCCCTTCCACTACCATAATATTTGCCTGAAGTACATCGCCCTTGTATAGATCCTCTATATACTCCTTACACCTTTCTGCTTTCCCTTCTTTGCCTAGAATTGGTTCTCTTCAATTTTAGCTCTTGATATTCATACAGATGGTTCCCTTTACTTCAAAGGTGTCTTTAATTTTCCTTTAGGCAGTATCTATCTTACTCCCACTGATATATGACTCTACATCCTTACATTTAGCCTTTAGCCATCACTTCCTATTCATTTTGCACTTCCTGCCGATCTCATTTTTAGACGTTTGTATTCCTTTTCGCTTGCTTCATTTACTGCATTTTCCGTATTTTCACTTTTCATCAATTAAATTCAATCTCTGTTCCGTTACACAAGGATTTCTACTAGCTCTCGTCTTTTTACCTACTTTATCCTCTGCTGTCTTCACTATTTCATCACTCAAAGTTACCCGTTTTTCTTCAACTGTGTTTCTTTCCCCCGTTCTTGTCAATCGTTCCCTGATGCTCTCTATGACACCCTCTACAACCTTTGGTTCTTTCAGTTTATCCAGGTCACAGCTCCTTAAATTCCCACCTTTTTGCAGTTTCTTCAGTTTTAATCTACAGTTCTTAACCAACAGATTGTGGTCAGAATCCACATCTGCCCCTGGAAATTTCTTACAGTTTCAAACCTGGTTCCTAAATCTCTGTCTTACCATTATATAATGTATCTGAAACCTTCCAGTTTCTCCAGGACTCTTCCACGTATGCAGCATTCTTTCATGATTGTTAAATCAAGTGTTAGTTATGATTAAGTTATGAGCTGTGCAAACTTCTACCAGGCGGCTTCCTCTTTCATTCCTGATCCCCATTCCAGACTCTATTACTTTCCACTCCATTCCTTTTCCTAATATCGAATTCCAGTCCCCCATGACTATTTAATTATCGTCTCCCTTCACTATCTGAATTATTTATTTTATCTCATCATACATTTCTTCAATCTCTTCATCATTTGCGGAGCTAGTTAGCATATAAGCTTGTACAACAGTGGTAGGCGTGGGCTTCGTTTGTATCTAGGCTGCAATAATGCGTTCAATATGTTTCTCGTGTTACTTTACCCGTGCTCCTCTTTATTATTCTTTATTAAGGCTACTCCTGCATTACTCCTATTTGATTTTGTATTTCAAACCCTATATTCGCCTGACCAAAAGTCTTGTTCCCCCTGCCACCGAACTTCACTAATTCCCACTATATCTAACTTTAACCTATCCATTTCCCTTTTTAAATTTTATAACTTACATGCCCGATTAAGGGATCGGACATTCCACACTCCGATCCATTGAACGCCATTTCTCTTTCTCCTGATAACGACGTCCTCCTGAGTAGTCCCTGCCCAGAGATTCGAATGGGGGAATGTTTTACCTCCGGAATATTGTACGCAAGAGGACATCATCTTCATTTTAACCATACAGTAAAGCTGCATGCCCTCGGGAATGATTACTGCTGTAGTTTCCTCTTGCTTTCAGCCGTTCGCGGTACCAGCACAGCAAGGCCGTTTTGGTTGAAGTTAAAAGGTCAGGTCAGTCGATCATCCATACCGTTGCCCATGCAACTAATGAAAAGGCTGCTGCCCTCTTTGGGAAGCACGCGATTTTCGGGTCTCTCTACAGATGCTCCTCTTTTGTGGTTGCACCATGGTACGACTATCTGTATCACTGACGCACGCAAGCTACCCCAACAACGGCAAACTCCGTGCTCTATGCGGAGAACATGTTATCTACCATGGCCAATTTCATCATAACACAACTAGTAATACTAAAAAGTAATGCTATTTACTGCACTTTGGGTTGCGTGCTTGTAAGCACTGCAGTTAACTACACTCCTGGAAATTGAAATAAGAACACCGTGAATTCATTGTCCCAGGAAGGGGAAACTTTATTGACACATTCCTGGGGTCAGATACATCACATGATCACACTGACAGAACCACAGGCACATAGACACAGGCAACAGAGCATGCACAATGTCGGCACTAGTACAGTGTATATCCACCTTTCGCAGCAATGCAGGCTGCTATTCTCCCATGGAGACGATCGTAGAGATGCTGGATGTAGTCCTGCGGAACGGCTTGCCATGCCATTTCCACCTGGCGCCTCAGTTGGACCAGCGTTCGTGCTGGACGTGCAGACCGTGTGAGACGACGCTTCATCCAGTCCCAATCATGCTCAATGGGAGACAGATCCGGAGATCTTGCTGGCCAGGGTAGTTGACTTACACCTTCTAGAGCACGTTGGGTGGCACGGGATACATGCGGACGTGCATTGTCCTGTTGGAACAGCACGTTCCCTTGCCGGTCTAGGAATGATAGAACGATGGGTTCGATGACGGTTTGGATGTACCGTGCACTATTCAGTGTCCCCTCGACGATCACCAGTGGTGTACGGCCAGTGTAGGAGATCGCTCCCCACACCATGATGCCGGGTGTTGGCCCTGTGTGCCTCGGTCGTATGCAGTCCTGATTGTGGCGCTCACCTGCACGGCGCCAAACACGCATACGACCATCATTGGCACCAAGGCAGAAGCGACTCTCATCGCTGAAGACGACACGTCTCCATTCGTCCCTCCATTCACGCCTGTCGCGACACCACTGGAGGCGGGCTGCAC
Organism: Schistocerca nitens; assembly: GCF_023898315.1. Classification (NCBI taxonomy): domain Eukaryota; kingdom Metazoa; phylum Arthropoda; class Insecta; order Orthoptera; family Acrididae; genus Schistocerca; species Schistocerca nitens. Next base: position 645,057,697 of record NC_064618.1, on the reverse strand, counting down.
GATGTTGGGGCGTGAGCGGAAGACGGCCTAACGGTGTGCGGGACCGTATCCCAGCTTCATGGAGACGGTTGCGAATGGTCCTCGCCGATACCCCAGGAGCAACAGTGTCCCTAATTTACTGGGAAGTGGCGGTGCGGTCCCCTACGGCACTGCGTAGGATCCTACGGTCTTGGCGTGCATCCGTGCGTCGCTGCGGTCCGGTCACAGGTCGACGGGCACGTGCACCTTCCGCCGACCACTGGCGACAACATCGATGTACTGTGGAGACCTCACGCCCCACGTGTTGAGCAATTCGGCGTTACGTCCACCCGGCCTCCCGCATGCCCACTATACGCCCTCGCTCAAAGTCCGTCAACTGCACATACGGTTCACGTCCACGCTGTCGTGGCATGCTACCAGTGTTAAAGTCTGCGATGGAGCTCCATATGCCACGGCAAACTGGCTGACACTGACGGCGGCGGTGCACAAATGCTGCGCAGCTAGCGCCATTCGACGGCCAACACCGCGGTTCCTGGTGTGTCCGCTGTGCCGTGCGTGTGATCATTGCTTGTACAGTCCTCTCGCAGTGTCCGGAGCAAGTATGGTGGGTCTGACACACCGGTGTCAATGTGTTCTTTTTTCCATTTCCAGGAGTGTATAATGAGATTCTCACGGAATTTTCGAGAGGAAACACGCCACATTACAAAACTTAGAACAACGTCGCGCCAGCATATTAGATACACAGAATGCAGAAGCGTTCATCCTAATATCATGACCCCTGAACACACAAAAATCTGTAAAGTTAAGTATTCTTATAATTGTAACTGAAAGATTTGTAGTGAGATGTAAGTTCACCAACAGCCCTCAAGATTCGTGACATGAGAAACCAAGGAATCCTTGAGCTATAATTCTCTCTTTTTTTATACGATGTCTGTAATATGGTTTTGTTGTATTGGACAGTATTTTGGGTTTCCAATAAATAAAAATGGATACATCATTTTAAATTTTTCTTTCTGCTTCGCCTCATCTACGTACTTTTTTTCTCTTATCAGGCGTCGCATCGGCGAACCACATGCAAGAAAGAGATTATTTTATAACACGTATAGACATTATCTTTCCAGTCGCTTGTCCCCAGTTTTAACGTGAAAAATAATTAATTCGACCAAAAAGTATGCAGTGCATGAATAAAGCTTTGTCTCGGAAAAGATACGCCACAAATGCCATGGCACGATGCTGTCACTATTACAGCACACATAAATAAGGAATCAGCTGTATTTTTATGTTGTATCAGCTTCATTTTATTTTTTTAGGTGATCGCTTATTATTTCTCTTTTGCTGTATCAGACCCCGTCGGCTATTGTACATCATTATAGACTTTTCGATCGTGAAAATGTTAATTTGACTTCCACACAAAATGTGAAAATACTAACACGAACTTCGTAGAAAAGAATACTGAGATATGACCTCTTAAGAAAGTAGTATTTAAACGATATGACTCGACAAGCTAACCGTCTCTCTGCCTTCTAACAATGCGTTTACAACTGCTAACACAATCGGCTGCTGCATAAAAACTGATTCAGTAAAATTAGTAAGTCTTCAGTAAAAGCGTTCTACAATTAATGCACACACTTTTACATTTGATATAACAGTTATTATTATTATTATTAAATAAGTGAGACAAATTATCTAGCTCCGTCTCACATATCTTCTATAAGTTCGTTGGCAACAGCAGAAGTGAGTTACAAGCAGAAGGAGGCCTCACTTCCGAATCTTTTTATAAAACATGAACGTGGTTTACAGGTTTCTCTTATAGACGGTTTCTGGATTATAAGAAGTAATCATTAACTCGTCTTTGACGTTACATACATATTTTATGAAATGTTTCTCTTACGGAATAAATTATGACTAACTGACAACCTCAGCTGCCGACGGGTGTTGTTGTCATACCTCGATGTGGACAGCTGAAAAGGTGTGCCCCGACCGGGACTCGAACCCGGGATCTCCTGCTTACATGTCAGACGCTCTATCCATCTAAGCCACCGAGGACACACATTAATAGCGCAACTGCAGGGACTTATCTCTTGCACGCTTCCCGTGAGACTCACATCCACAACTGTCCACAATTCTACATACAAGTATGTATTGTACCTTATAGACATTTGCCCACCCACTCATTACTCGCGCACGCTTTGGCGATTCCCGTAAGAGTTTGGGCAGCCTGTGCGCATTCGGACAGACAGGTATAACAACAACACGTGCGGCAGCTGAGGTTGTCAGTTAGTCATAATTTATTCCAGGGAACAGCTGCACGGTCATCAGCAGTAACTGTTCTTTCGAAAACAAGTTACTGTCTTCAAATATATTGTTAAAGGCTACCCAGCCATTGACCTTTGTCTGTGCGAATGCGCACAGGTTGCCCAAACTCTTACGGGAATCGCCAAAGCGTGCGCGAGTAATGAGTGGGAGGGCAAATGTCTATAAGGTACAATACATATGTAGAATTGTGGACAGTTGTGAATGTGAGTCTCACGGGAAGCGTGCAAGGGATAAGTCCCTGCAGTCGCGCTATTCATCTGTGTTCTCGGTGGCTCAGATGGTTGCCGGCACGGTAGCTCAGCGTGTTCGGTCAGTGGGCTAGCTGCCCTCTGTAATAAAAAAAACTGAGTTGATGGATCAACAACGAACTACATCGGGTGTCTTTCGACGTCCGCCCAGAGCAGATACAACGAACGAAAACGAACAAAATGAGATTTAAAAAAAAAAAATGGATAGAGCGTCTGCCATGTAAGCAGGAGATTCCGGGTTCGAGTCCCAGTCGGGACACACATTTTCAGCTGTCCACATCGAGGTATAACAACAACACGTGTCGGCAGCTGAGGTTGTCAGTTAGTCATAATTTGTTCCAGGGAACAGCTGCACGGTCATCAGCAGTAACTGTTCTTTCGAAAACAAATTACTGTCTTCAAATATATATTTCTCATACGGGTTAATTATTTCACCGAAAACATTAAAAAATGAAAATACAATACATCTTTTATAAGAAAGGCCTCAAGCGCTATATTTATGTGGACTTTCTACGTAAAACACTTCCAGTCAGGTATCTCTACACACGTGTAGAAAGTGATAAATACATAGTCGGACATCTGACGTTTACGACTGTGTACGAGGACTACGTTAGATATTTGAACGAAGTGCTGGCATTATACACGACTCTCCGTGTTTCTTAACGGTTCTTACGAAGTTCCCGTTCAACGGCCTTGAGGTTACGCACAGATCCCAATTAGTAACCTCACCTAATATAATCAGGACAGTACCAAAAATTAATTATGTAACTACAATGTGCAACACAATTAAAGGGTCATTCTTTTCAAACCCCGTAATTGCCTCGGACTGCGAAGTAGAATTTTGAAATATGACTCAAACAAGCCTACGACTCTCCTCCGTAGTGGTGCAAAATTCACGCACACTGCGGCGCCACCTTCGGCCCCGGTGACGCTTCAAACAGCGATAAAAAGTCCACTGCTCAGAAGTTCATGTGAGATACAAGGTGGATTAATGAGATCATAGTGGCACAAAATTCCACCACAGTTCTATGAAATGAACCGCGGACATTACACGCTATGTGGAAAGTGGTCTCACCTCCTCTTGCCTACATTTCACCCCTAGGCATCTAGGTATCTAATCCTGTGCTATGGAGTTTGTAACCGCGACTCACAGCGTTAAAAATCACGCGGTTTTCTTATGGCTGACTCACGAAAACATTTGAGACAAACCGTCACTGAGAATCTAGGCACGAAGTCCTCGTGAGGTGGCTCGAGTAGCATCAAAGTGACAACCACATGCCTTGGGACGTTGGCTGATTCCCACACATTCTACAGTAGAAAACAACAGTTAGCAAAGCGATTACCAACAGTACGTAGCCTGTGGCAACGTTCGACACTGCTGACATCTCCTGGACGATTCAACTCTTCTTCAATTTCGTCATGTGGCTGCAACACCATGCGAACGCGGCCTGAGCCCTTTGGATTGCAGTGTCATCGCAATGTTTGCTCTGGTATACAGGATGGAGCCACTACTAACCGTTCATATACTTTCAAATGATTCATTAGAAGATATTTGAACGTGGTCTGAAGCAGCAAACGATATTTATGCTTTTTCAACCTTCCTGTGACGCCCAACTCACCCCTGGGAGTGCTATATTGAGAAGTGCGTGAATAATAAGGCGAAAACACTGGGTATCGCTTGCGCTCCTTTATTGACCGCATAAGAGAAAGGCAGAAGCGTCCTGGGTGTGTCAGAAGCATACTACATTGTCAACAAAGTCGTCCTGTTCTCCACTGCACCGAGAACTGTCGTTTTCGACAGCAAAATATATGGTCTCATTGATGCCTTTTATGCTACCTCCTAAGATCTTTTTGTGTCGATTCGGATTTGCGATGTTCCTTAAATGTTTTCCTCAGCCAACCATAAGAAAACCACGTAATCTTAACGCTGACCTCAATCGCAAGGGCATCAAAAGAAAGGGTGAAGTCTGGATAAGAAACGGTGTGACGACCTTCCCACCGTGCGACACATCCACGGTGGCGTAGGGCAGAATTGGGATGAAATTTGATGCCAATGTGACATCATTAACCTGCCTTACACCCGAAATGAACTTTCGAGGTCTGGCCTTTTTCTTCGCATATGTTGACATCTTGCTGTTTGAAGCATCACCGAGCTTGAGGGTGGCATCGTGACGCGGCACGCTTTTGCACCAGTAGAGAGGATGGTTGTAGCCCGTTTGAGGTAAAATTCAAACTTCTGCATGCTAATGGAGGATATGTACGGGGTTTCAAAAACTAATCTTTTAATTGTTTTGCGCAGTGTATGTACTCCAAAATCATGTACCATTCAATAGGACATACTGTTGCTGGGAAGTTAAAGTTAAAGTACAACTGCACGCAACGATGCGAAGATAACCGTTTAGTAAAACCCGGCACTCAATTTCAGTACAGTAAGTTGCAAAATATAAATTCACTATAATGTCACCTTTAAGCAAGAAATTTTAAATCAAGTAATCGAGCCTGAATAACTAAAGTGGTCGCATTCAATGCTATCCTAATTACTAAGAAACTGATACAAACTTTCATGATCGTTTCATAACTTTGTTTTCTGAACTGCTGTGCCAGAAATTATAGCAGAGGCAGTAGCTAGCGCACCGCACTCCTAGAAATTCCACCTCTAGAGCTGTCGTATGTGAAATCGGCTGCCAGTCCCAACAGTAATATGTGCACTGGTTGGTAGTGAGAAATGAATGAACAGTGGAGCGTTAACGTTTTACTCTTCTTCTTCTGCACTCTCTGTATTACGCCCATTGGGGCCTGTTATGGTTCCCAACTTTCTGTGAGTCTGTCAGGATCTGTTACCATTTCGGTTTAAACTATTTTGTCTGACGTGGCGGTTCATCTAGATCGATTCTTTGTAGACATTCATTCCATTTACTTTTGGTTTTCATCTTTTTTCCTGTAACACTGCATATTTTAAAGTCTTTTCGAATATCTTCGTTTCGTACTTCATCTATTCTTATACATTCGTATACTACTCTAAGAAATCTCATTTCTGTTCCTTTTACGGGTTTTGCTTGTCTCTTATTCAGTACCCACTATTCACGTGGATATAGCAGTGTTGGAAATGCGGCTGTTCTGTAAACTTTCAGTCAAAAGTCGTGTTTCATCCCGTTTTTTTGAACTTAGAAGTTCTATTATCTGTTCCACAGACGCTTCCAAATCTATTCAGCTTAAGCTGCATATCTTTCTCGCATACATCCGATATTTCATGTCCCAGACAGTAAAAATATTTTACCTGTTACACTATTTTTCAAATAACTGCTCGCTTAATTTCCACTGAATATTTTCCACAAAATGCTACTGACCTCGTTTTACTAGAAGTCTTTTTCATACTCCATTTCGCACGTATTTCATGCAGTTCATAAACTGTAAATCATCTGCTCATGCAGGAAGGACAGTATAAAAACTACAACATGTAAGAGTAACTCTAGCCTTATCGAGTTGTTTTACTGCACCTCAGTGTTTATCCTAAAATTCTATTGGCGAACAGCTTCGCTATTGTAAATAGTGAGCAGAGTATTATTCAATTGCATCGGGTCTGTATACATTCCTCCTACAGCCGAGATTACTGGTGTTTCTTTATATGAAATTTTGATAGGTGGTGTGAGCCATAAAGTACAACATCCATTCTCCATTATTCTCTATAAATTTCTACATTGTTAAATAACATTTTTTAAAAAAAGTACTCTACAATAGGGAGAAAGCAAATGATGTTGCGCTCCTTTCAACGCACGGGTCTTATATTCCGGAAGGTGGAGGCTCCTATTTTCATCCGCCCATCTTTGTCACTGGTTTCCGTGGTTTCACTAAATTACCTCATTCGAATGCCGAGATTATTCCTGCTACAAAGCCACGGTCGACTGCCTGTCGCCTCCGATCCTCGGAAAACTCGGTATGTGTCTAAATCCCTGTATGTTTGTATTACGTTTTCATTCGTTTATTCTTCAACTGTAACACTGCGACATGTCCAACAATTTCGGAAAAGTTGTGGGGCGGTGGCATAATAATAATAAATCTTAAATCATAGGAAAATATTGGAATATTGTTTGCCGTCTTTTATGAGAGCATGGAAACTATTTTTGTGGTCAGTCAGAAAGCGATGGAGAACGCACTGACCACAGTCTCCAGTCTGCAAGTCCACATTCTTGTCGAGCCCACTGAAAGAAATGTTTCTATTCTCTATTTACTCATTGGGGTCAGGAAGTATGACTGTAAATGAAGATTTTGAGTTCTAATTGATGGGTAAATCTGACAAATTGTCACATGCATAACATCTTAATATTCATGAGTGTTTAGAGCGTCCAAAAGGAGAAAGGAACAGACCTACAAATCAAGGAAATTGTCAAAACTACACGCCTTACTGGACAGCAGCGGCAAGGTGAGGAAACGTACACTGCCGTTACATACACTAACCTCCAGGGCAGGTCACTGGGGCGTTAGCGGCCACAAGGTAGGAAAAATACCGCTGGTTGAACTTAACAAATGGTAACACATAGAATGCAGCAATTAGTAACAATAAGTCGAGGAAAGCTAATTAGATACTCCTTCCACAAGCACTCCACTCCCTGCTCTTCATCTCGGCGACACTGCGAGCAGCCACACGAACCCATGTCACTGGAGAATCACGAGATCTCACAATGGTGGAGGTTTCACTGCTAGGATAAAATCCACTCAACTTAAAGCTTGTTGCGTCCGGTTGACGACCAGGTGGTGTAACCTCGCGACCACAGCCCTTCCATCTCGCAGTGCATGCATGCCTCCAGTGGTCCTGGCGTGTTCTCGCACTGCCCTCTTGGCGCCTCCAGAGTCCCCCACCGAACTGCTCACTCACACGACCCGGAAGAACAACGATGTCACCCCAAAGATAGGGCCACAGTTGCTACATATCGATGAAGCCGCTGCTGCCACTAGCGGACGGGCAATGCTTGTGAAACCAAGTGGCGCCAAAGAAGAATACAAACAACCTCAGTCATGTCAACTAAACGATACAGTCTGGCCTCCACCAGAGGGTCGAAACCTACAACGGCACCAACGAGAGCCGCAGCACGGCTCAGCATCACCGTCTCAAGGAGTACCTCGAAACTCTGGGAGGGGGAGGGGGGAGGGTGTTAGGATACACATTAGCGGCCTATCCAAACTTATTTTGATTAAGGTTGTCCCGATATTACTTACCGGTATGGTTGTCCTTAAGCAGAAGATTAACTGGGTGTAAGATCCGCATAATCGGGCACGGACCCAGAAAACGGGGCATATACTTACCAAGGTTGCGGAGAGGCACCTCCCTTCCAGGAAAATTACGGACATACATCTGATCTCCCAACTTGCCCCTGAAGGCCCGCCGATTACGGTTATAACGACCAACTAACTGGTTTGTTGTGGGCCATGAGAATGTCGCGTCTGGCACGTTTCCTCTTTTCCATGACGACCTGAGAGGTGATCTCCTCGGGAATTAGGTCTTCAGTCACCCATAAGCTCGAAAGGAGGGTATTAACAGGATAAGCAAACACCACGAAAACCGTAGTACCCTTAAAAGCCTCATGGCTGGTGGTGTTGAAGGCAAAACTAAGCCAATGGAGACCAGACTCCCGCTCATGCCAGACTTCTGATGAAAGATAATCATTGCGGATTTAAGGTTACGATTGACCCTTTCCTCAAAGGACCCTTGCGGATAATATAGAGTGTTAGTTGTATGCTTAACACCGCTTTTAAAACAGAAGGCGTCAGGGGAGCTGAAAGAAAGGCTGGTGCATTATCACTAACGATTTGCTTAGGTGGTCCAAACACACTGAATACGTTAGTTAAATGCACAATGGTGGTGGCAGCAGTCATATTACGACTCGGAAGAAGCCTGGTAAACCTCGAAAACGCGTCAATAACGACTAAAGGCCTGGCCAGACAGAATCCGGCCTGCCGGTGAGACGGACGGCGCAGCGGTAGGCCGGGCCAGTCAGCGGACAGGGACGCCACACAGGCAAGAGAGAAAGCTTAGGAGAATACCATCCGCTGTGTATTGAGCTAGAGTCTGAAGAAGATAGGTTCTTCAAATATTTTCGTATGCCGCGAGAATGTTTCCGGTTTAAGGCGCTGCAGTCATGGACTATGCGACTGGTCCCGGCGAAGGTTCGAGTCTTCCCTCTGGCATGGGTGAGTGTGTTTGTCCTTAGGATAATTTAGGTTAAGTAGTGTGTACGCTTAGGGACTGATGACATTTGCAGTTAAGTCCCATAAGATTTCACACACATTTGAAAATTTTTGAGAATGTTTCGAGGAACTGCATCGCCTGAGAAAAAGGTAGCACCGAGGAGTGCACAACGAACTGGAGAAAGCCAATTGATACAAGGCAGAGACTAGTCATTTGTTTGAGGGAAGTTTTACCATTTGTGGCCTCTTTGTGCTTCAAACGGAAGTCGCATAAATTATTGCATTTCAGTTTTGCAGTATTATATGAAAGGTTTGACGGAAGAAAGTGCTATCCCACAACGTAGTTACGAGTGGAGTGATAAATTTATCTGCAGTGTTTACGAATGCAGCAAACGATAGTAACATCTAGCATCCGTATGTCGCACTAGAGAGAACTTTCTATTTAATAGATTGCTTTGTTTTATTTTATTCATAACATTGTCATTGACTTTAAACAAACATATCTTTGGTCGTTAACTTATCTATTCGTTCTATCGGCATAATTTATCTTAATCTCTTCCAGATACCCTGACTACAGGCGACAGTCACCAGACCATAGCTTTTTCTTTTCGGTTAGGACGTTCAACAGTCTCAGAAATTGTGGAACAAGTGTGCCGGGCAATATGGACTGTTCTACAACCCCAGTATTTACCTACTCCTACAACAGAGATGTGGAAGAAATCTAAAAAAGGATTTCTAGAACTTTGAGGGTTTCCGAACTGCCTTGGAAGTATACACGGAAAAGATGGTTAAAATGCCCGAAGGATAGTGGATCCCAGTTCTTCTGTTACAAACAATTCTTTTAGCTGCTTCTCCTGGCGATCGTTGATCCATACTACGAGTTTACAATAGTTGATATTGGAAATTATGGACGTCACAGAGACAACACTATTTCTGAGAATTCAGCTTTCTATCATGAGTATATCGAGGGCAAAGTATTTTACCTCCAAATCAGGATCTGTTTCTCAGCAGAAATACGAACTGGCGACCAGGGAGGACGTAGCAAAAACATCGACGCTACGACAGATTCCGACGCCCACGTCTTCGCGACCGCCGGCGCGCGGGCGCGGACGGCGAGGAGAGCGGCCCGCGAGGGGAGAGGATTTAAATTGGCCGCCCGCCCTCAGGGGCTTAGTTCATCAGCGCACCTGACGATGGCGACATGTCTGATCGCCGAAATATTGTGCCCGTTGGAAACTATGAACCGGCAGTATACCCGTGGACTGTTCGAGCAATATAGAGTTTGTCCATGGAGCAAGATCCACGCTCAGAACTAAGGAACCCCTGTTGAAGAACGTTACTCGGTTTGGCCACACGACGCAACTGACACCGAGAAATCATTTCTCTACCGTCTCGATCAATATTCGGCCAAGTCAAGTGCTCCTTAATCTTTGGCAAGGTCTTATAGGTTCCTAAATGCCCGCCAATCAACGATTTGTGAAAATAATGGAAAACCGGGCGTATTAGGGTCCTAGGTCGACAGTTCTTAACCTCCTTGGTACGTCCCACCCTTTTACACAAAATGCCCTTCCTGATAATGTGTTCATCCAAATGCTCACCCGCCGAAAGCCGTTTCTTAACCTGATCCTGATGGTCGGCAATGTCACTAAACATATGAGGAATACCACCCAACACGACACAACTAAGACTGCGTTCCGCAGCTAATTCGGCGCCCTCACTAGATGGTTGTTCAGTAAACATACGGCTGAGGACGTCCGCAAGCGCATCCTCAGTGCTCTAATGTGCCTACTTGAAAACGAATATAAGGCATTGAGGGTGATGACCGAGCAGCGAAATGGGCATACCAGGGTTTAAAACCTGGACCCAGGGTCGCTGCCCAACCGGGCGTTATTTATTGACTCTAGGTGTCCGCGGCTGATAGCAAGTACGAACTAAATGGCCTGTTCTTCCGCACCTCAAACAACGCCGCGATCCCCCTTTACCAGACTCAGCTGATGTTTGTAATCCGGAGTTCCCCTCGTTGACGCCCGCGGGCTGAACCTTAACTTCGAGGTATCCACCTTCCGAGAGCGGCATCGCGGATATCGCTACAGCGACGGCACAAAGTTCTTCCCAAGTAGAGGAACGACCACGAAAATGGAAGTGTGACTTATCCTCCGCTCGCATTCCCCTCAGGACAATTGAAACTAGCTCAGGCTCTGGCAAATCAACTAACAAGGCCAAGCAGGCCGTCTTAACTCTTTGCACGTATTGATGTAACTCCTCTTTATCCTGCTGCATCTGCCAAATAAAGCGACACTCGAGTTGTTTGCGAATCCGATAACCAGTCCAACGATGGAAAACCACGCCCAAGCCGGAACCGGTGGTCATCACTACTTCCTCAGAATGCTGTGTTTAGAGCGTTCGAAAGGAGACAGGAACCACTACTACAAGAGTAGAAGAAACACCAACCGACCTAAAAATCAAGGAAACTGTCAAAACCACACGCCTAACCGGACAGCAGCGGCAAGGCGAGGAAACGTACACTGCCGTTACATGCACTAACCTCCAGGGCAGTTCACTGGGGCGTCAGCGGCCACCAGGCAGGAAAAATACCGCTGGTTGAACTTAACAAATGGTAACACATAGAATGCAGCAATTAGTAACAATAAGTGGAGGAAAGCTAATTAGATCCGCCTTCCCCAAGCACTCCACTCGTTGCTCTTCGTCTCGGCGACACTGCGAGCAGCCACACCAACCCAAGCCACTGGAGAATAGCGAGATCTCACAGTGGTGGAGGTTTCACTGCTAGGATAAAATCCACTCAACTTAAAGCTTGTTGGATCCTGTTGACGACTAAGTCGTGTACCCTCGTGACCACAGCCCTTCCATTTGGGTGGTTCAAATGGCTCTGAGGACTATGGGACTTAACATCTAAGGTCATCAGTCCCCTAGAACTTAGAACTACTTAAACCTAACTAACCTAAAGACATTACACAACCATGCCCGAGGCAGCATTCGAACCTGCGACCGTAGCAGTCGCGCGGTTGCGGACTAAGTGCCTAGAACCGCTCGGCCACCACGGCCGGCCTCCCATACGGCAGTTCATGTATGCCGCCAGGGGACCTGGCGTGTTCCCGCACTGCCCTCTGGGCTCCTCCAGAGTTCCCAACCGAACTGTCCACTCGCACCACCCGGAAGAACAACGAGGTCACTCGAAAAATAGCTCCACAGTTACTACATATCGATGACGCCACTGTTACCACTAGCGGACACGCAACGCTTACGAAACCAAGCGGCCGCCAGTCAACACAAGAAGAATACAAACAACCCCAGTCATGTCAACTAAACGATACAGTCTGGCCTCCAACAGAGGACGGAAACCTACAACAGCACCAACTCGAGCCGCAGACGGCTCGAACGCCTTTGTCAACGTCTGACACTAATGCAAGCAATTAGACAGCTTGGAGTTGATGGACATCTTTCCGAGGGATATCGTGCCAAAGGCTGTCCAATCGGCGTGTTATATTGTCAAAATCCCGAGCTTTTTGGAGGGCCCTGCCCATAGGAATCCAAATGTTCTCAATTTGAGTGAGATCCTGCGACCTTTCGGGGCAGGGTAGGGTCTGGCAAGCATCAAGACAAGCAACAGAAACTCTCGCCCTGTGCGGGAACGGTTTATCTTGTTGAAATCTAAGCCAAGAATGGCTTGCACTGAAAGGCAACAAAACGTAGCGTAGAATATCATCGATGTACTGCTGTGCTGCAAGAGTGAAGCGCATGAAAACCAAAGGGTCTTGTGATGAAAAGAAATTGCACCCCAGATAGCCAATCGTGGTGTGCGGCAGTACTGCTGGTGGGAGTCACGTTGGTATGCCACCACTACCCGAGACCTCTCCAGCCACGTTTTCACTGGTCATAGGAGCTCAGTTCGAAACGAGTCTCACCACTGAAGAAATCTGTACTTCAGTCGATGACATCCAGTGTCGACCTCTCGGAAAATAAATAAAACAACTTGTCAAATAATGTGAAACACCTCACGCTTTATTGCTGCTTCTACATTGTCCGTATAACTAATTAAAATAAATGTTTATCGTAGCGTAAGCAAAATCTTTGCGAAAATCCGATTTTCTACGTCTTCAGTTACCGTGAAACATCAAATCAAACATAGTTCCTCATGCAAAACTTTTTATTACCACTTTCCATTGCTATAAATACTAAACAAATGCCTCAACAAGCATTAAAGTGATGCTGTTGTCTGTAACAGGACATGTAGAAGTAGATGTGGAAGTTTTTGGGCTCTAAAATTTAATGGGTCACAAACAGAAATCATGTTAGAGATTCTGCCAACTCATGTTGCTTCCTCGGCTAAAATATATGCTTAATATCCAGCCCTTAACCATACCGTTCATGTTACGACTTCCAGTAAGCAAAACTTAAACGAAATGGCTGTAAATACTACAAGATTCTGTACCACAAGATTGCAGTGTGACAGCGTGACAGCGCCGGGTTGCAGAGTCGAAGATATCAACGTCCGTATACACGGAGAACATACATGAACAGTGTGGTTACAACCGCAACAGTGGCGAGGAGTTACCAATAGCTGCCGAAATGACATAATTAAATTCCACCCCAGAGTAGATGAAAAGAAGGACACAAGTAGTCGTGTACACACCTAGACAGTGTTCCACAAGGATCATATAAAAGATCTGTTCTATAGTGGTCTCCAGTTTGGTTCTCTTGCCAAGCTAGATGTAAAAAGTTTTCTGTAGTTAACTGTCTGCATGCTTTATAAAACTCTTAAGGTGGTTACCAATAACGTTGCTAACTCGTGTGCTTATGATTGACACATATATTCTGTAAGTGATACTCCACAATTGGAGATTATCAACGTTAAACAGTCAACCCTAACTGTGTTATCGTATAGTATAAGCCTAAGTGTTGCTTCATAGACGATATGTTACCTCCCACCGAACATTACACTCCGTCTAGAAACCTGATAGAATTATCGAAGCGGGCTGGTTCCGTTAAACTGGATTTGCAGTGTTTTATCGTGAGGAAGAATAAGATGTGATTGTCAACTGCTCTGTATATAAATTAATGGCGTCATAACGTATACCACAAAAACTTTGAGGCGAATAATAGAATAGTGGAATAGTTTAATAGCAAATTCCGCGATCTGTTTGTGACAGAGTTCCAAATCTTGACAAACAGACTGTACGACTGCTGGTACTGGCCGGCCGTGGTCGCTGTGCGGTTCTAGGCGCTGCAGTCCGGAACCGCGGGACTGCTACGGTCGCAGGTTCGAATCCTGCCTCGGGCATGGATGTGTGTGATGTTCTTAGGTTAGTTAGGTTTAAGTAGTTCTAAGTTCTAGGGGACTGATGACCTAAGATGTTAAGTCCCATAGTGCTTAGAGCCATTTGAACCATTTGAGCTACTGCTACTGTAAAAAACAACACTTATCCTGCTTCAGTACACCAGTTCTGTCTGAGTCGAAGTTGCTTATTACAGCGTTATGCAGATAGAATATAGTTAAAGGTCTATCTGTACACCAGTAGACAAACGCAGAAAAAACAGCAGAAACGTTGCTAAACGTGACACATCAACTGAAGTTATAAGCCAGGTCGTATTAATTTTGTGACATCGAATTATTAGGCCTAACTTCTAATAATAATATAATTTAACTTCTAAATCGAGCACAGGAATACATAATTTACAATTTTTGGCACTAATAAGTGAGTATGTGCATATTTGGAAATTAAATCACACTTTCGTTTACACTGCAGCTTTTCTTACTATCCTGTCAGATCACATTAATTGATTCGTGTCCTAGAGAGGTTTTTCTTGTATTGACCTCAAAGAGCCACGTAAACATCGCACTTCTCGCGCTGCCGCTGTATTTTGCCGGCATTTTAAATTTTTTCAACATTTAAGATGCGGAAAATAATTAACTTACGATTCTGTTGCGTTTCTTAATCGCGCAGCATTCGTGGCAGTAAGAAATCGTGGAACAAAGAACCATGATCCTCCGATTTTACAGTGCAGTCAAATCCTGGTGGTAGTGAGGACTTGTTTTCTACAGAGCAGATATCTGCTACTGACAGAATAATGTCAGATGCGAAACAAGATTTACTTTCACTTCACATCACTGCGTTTGTGGATAGTATTTATGGTAAAACTCATTTTCAGCTGATACAAATCTGTATCTTATCATTTATATTTAAGAGCAAATGTTGGGTTGTAATTGTTTGTAGAAAAATATGCTATCTACTCATTCCACTATTCCGTGCCGAATGATATATAGCTTGATATGAAACTTACCAATGTGATGTTTCCCTCGACCTCCACGACACCTGTGACTGTGTGTGGCATTCCAGGCTCCTTTTAAAGCTCAAGACGTATGCCCTTCATATCAATTTCATCTGGCTCACTGCCTCACTCTCCTGTAGTTCTTACTATGTCACCATTCGCAATACCAATTGCCTTACCTTCTATCCAACTAGAGGGTTCCTTTCTTTTTCCTCTCGTGTACCTCCTAAACACCGCTGTATCCCCACCCGTCCATCTCCTCCAATATGCTGATGACATCGCCTTCCTCTCCCTCTATCCCTGCCTTCAACGGTCCGAGCGCTCCCTCCAAACCCTCCTAAACCAGTTGACCACTTGCTGCCACAAGTGGCTCCTTCGAATAAATACATACAAAATACGGGCAATCATTGTAGGACTTAGCACCCTCTTCTTCCAGATCCATGATTTCTGACTACCATTATGACTGTCCTATCCAACTTACACCCACCCTGAAATACCTTGGCCTCATCCTTGTCGTCACGTCACTTGGACTCCCCATCTGCTTACCATCTAATGCAAAGCCCACAATAGACTCTGCCTCCTCACTCTTCCTGTCTGTATCCTGTCCGTGTCAAGGATCCTTCCCACATCTCCTACTTTTCCTTGAACACATCCATATTCTCTACTATGACCACACCCTGGTCCCCCTAACCCCTTGTGTATCTTTTCCTCTCCACTTCCAGCTTGCTACCGCGCCTCTGCCAATGTGTGCCATCCTCTCTCCGTCTCCACACCCTCCACCTCTGCTCCCAAAGATACTTTCAACGTCTCTACATCCCACGTGATATCTTGACCTTGATATTTATCCTTCGAACCGTATCTGACCCAACTATTTGCCTCCCCTCCTATCTATGGCTCCCCCTCCTTCCACTCCCTCTCTGCTGTTGCCACCTGCCCTCATTTCCTTTCCAAGTCATCGTGCTCTTTCCTAATCTGCTCCCTCACCACCCTTGCTGTCTCGTGCTACTTGGTGTGCTACCGACTCCCTTCTTCACCCCTTCCAGCAACTCCCTCATTTGCTGACCCCTTTCTCTCTCTCCTCTCTCCCTCCTCTCTGACCTCCCCTCCCTTGGCAGGTCCTTCCAATTTTAATCCAACTACTTTGACGTGCTTCGGTGCTCGCAGTGTATGTAACATAAGTGCAGTGTGTGTTCAGGTTCGTTGTTCCATGTGGCTCTCATTACTACACCGTTTTTAATTGGGCTCTTTGTGCAGCCGATGTTTATATGCTATGTCTTCGTCGAGCGTCATTTTAATTATGTGTGGATTTTATGTAAACGTGCCTCATGAGGTTATTACTTTATTTGTATATTTTAAATCCCATTGTTTCCCCTTCTCTTGAGTAAACTTCATCTTTTATCGCCGGTTTTTATGCATGTAATGGTTTATTTTATACAGTCTCTCGCTTGAAGAGTGGCGAAATGTGCTACTGCCAGCCCACCCTAACTCACATGGAACGAGGTATGAAATAACAGTAAAGGGAAAAAATAGCGATGTGATTATTTAGGCATTCCTCAAAGAAGTTTTAGATAGTCAGTAATGCAAACGTAGTTGACAAAATTTTCGGCAATTCATATACTTCATTTGGCTGCCTAGCAGGGGTGCCCATGGCATGGAGGCCTCTGCCTCCGCTCCCCGTACGTACTCTTGGCATCTGCTGCTGCTGATGTTATGATTCCATGCATGGCTTCGACGATAAGGAAGATGTGATGCTGATATGACTTGAGGAAGTGCCTTTGGTCCAGGAGTAGCGTCTCTCATTAGTAATAAAAATGTCATCGGTCCTGGGTTCAAAACCCGTGACTGCTCAAAATGTGATTATTGATCAACATTGGCTTCTGCCATAAGAAGTCACCCTAATTCTGCCAATTGCCAGGTCAAAGTGGGCGGAGGGGTTGTCAGAGGTTCAGGGCACTCTCTTGTCCTAGGCGTGGGAAAATGCAGCACCGATCAACGGCATGAGAACGCAGAACGCAATGGAAACCATTGCACTAATGGCGTATAACCCGTATGCACAGGACATGTGGCCTGTAACTGAAAAAGTGTCAATTTTGTTTCAAGTTCGGCAGAAGACTCCGGATCTCTGGGGGCAGACTACCACGACAAAAATACTTAATAACCAACAGAAACATACTGTTCTACGAATCGGGGCGTGGAGTGCCAGAGGTTTGAACCTGGTTGGGAACATAGAAAAACTGAAAAGGGAAATGCAGACCATCAATCTAAATATAGCTGGGGGTGAATGAAGTGCAGGGAAAAAAAATGGTTCAAATGGCTCTGAGCACTATGAGACTTAACTGCTGTGGTCATCAGTCCCCTAGAACTCAGAACTACTTAAACCTAACTAACCTAAGTACATCACACACATCCATGCCCGAGGCAGGATTCGAACCTGCGACCGTAGCGGTCTCGCGGTTCCAAACTGTAGCGCCTAGAACCGCTCGGCCACTCCGGCCGGCTGCAGGGGAAAGAAGACCAGGATTTCTCGTCAGATGAGTATAGGGCAATATTAACAGCAGCAGAAAATGGAAAAGTGGGAGTAGGATTCGTTTTGAATAGGACAGGACAGTGTGGGTGTTACTATGAACCGTTCAGTAATAGGGTTGTTCGTATCAACATCGACAGCAAACAAACACCGACAACGATAGTTCAGGTATACATAAACCGACGTCGCAAACTGAAGTTGAAGAGATAGGGAAAGTACATGACGATATTGGAAGGGTAGTACTGTGAGTTAAGGGAGAAGAAAGTCTAATAATCACGGCGAACTGGAATACAGTTTTACGGGAAGGAGTGGAAGAAAAGGTTACAGGAGAATATCGGCTTGCGGTAAAGAATGAGAGAGAAATAAGACAAAATGGGCTCAGCAAGTAATAGGGAATACTCTGTCCAAGATTCACAAGAGTAGGAGGTACACTTGGAAAAGACCGTGTGATATGGGAAACTTTCAGCTGGATTAAATCATGGTCAGCAGAGGTTCTGAAATCAGATTCCAGTTTGTAAGGCGTACACAGGAGCAGATACAGGCTCAGATCACAGTGTAGTAGTGGTGAAGAGAAGGCTGAAGTTCAAGATATTAGTCAGGAGGAATCAATATGCAAAAACGTAAGATACGGAAATACTAAGTAATGACAAGATGCATTTGAATTTTTCAGAGTCCATGAATACTGTGATTATGAGTAGCTCAACAGGTAGTTCAGTTGAAGTGGTATGGACATCTCTAAAAAGGGCAATCACGAAAGTAGGAAAAAACACAGGTACAGAGAAGAAAACTGATAAATGAAGTAAATAGGAAGGGCAGGGCAGCAAAGACGAAATGGCTGTATGAAAAATGTAAGGAAATCGAAGAAGAAATGATTGTTAAAAAGACAGGCTAAGCATGTACGAAAGTCAAAACATCATTACTGAAATTAAAAGCAAGGGTGATTGCCTGAAGTACAGATTCAGCATATAGGTTAGTCAAAACCACCATCGGTGAAATTAAAGCAAGGGTGGAAACATTATGAGTGGAATGTGAAGTCCATTGTTAAATACACTGAGGGGAGCAGTTAGGTGGAAAGAGTACATTGAAGGCCTCTATGAGGAGGACGATTTGTCTGATGTGATAGGAAAAGAAACACGAGTCGATTTAGAAGAGATAGGAGATCCATTACTAGAATCAGAATTTAAGATATCTTTAGAGGAATTAATATCAAATGATTCAGAACGGATGGTTAACATATCATCAGAATTTCTAAAATCATTGAGGGAAGTGGCAGTAAAGCGACTGTTCAAGTTGGTGTGTAGGGTTTATGAGGTTGCGACATACCATCTGACTTTCGGGAAAATATCAGTCTCACAGTTCGAAGACTTCCAGAACAGACAGTTGCGAGAATTATCGTACAAGCAGCTTAAATGTTCAGGCATCTAAGTTGCTGACAAGAATAATATACAGAAGAATGGAAAGGGAAACAGGTCGTGTTGGATGATTATGGGTTGGCTTTAGGAAAGGTAAAGGAACTAGAGAATCAATTCTGATGTTGCACTTGATAATGGAAGCAAGACTAAAAAACATCAAATACCTTCATAGGATTCCAGAATGAGACTTTCACTCTGCAGCGGAGTGTGCGCTAATACGAAACATCCTGGCAGATTAAAACTGTGTGCCCGACCGAGACTCGAACTCGGGACCTTTGCCTTTCGCGGGCAAGTGTTCTACCATCTGAGCTACCGAAACACGACTCACGCCCGGTACTCACAGCTTTACTTCTGCCAGTATCTCGTCTCCTACCTTCCAAACTTTACAGAAGCTCTCCTGCGAACCTTGCAGAACTAGCACTCCTGAAAGAAAGGATACTGCGGAGACATGGCTTAGCCACAGACTGGGGAAGGTTTCCAGAATGAGATTTTCGCTCTGCAGCGGAGTGTGCGCTGATATGAAACTTCCTGGCAGATTGAAACTGTGTGCCCGACCGAGACTCGAACTCGGGACCTTTGCCTTTCGCGGGCAAGTGCTCTACCATCTGAGCTACCGAAGCACGTAGGAGACGAGATACTGGCTGAAGTAAAGCTGTGAGTACCGGGCGTGAGTCGTGCTTCGGTAGCTCAGATGGTAGAGCACTTTCCCGCGAAAGGCAAAGGTCCCGAGTTCGAGTCTCGGTCTGGCACACAGTTTTAATCTGCCAGGAAGTTTCGTATCAGCGCACACTCCGCTGCAGAGTGAAAATCTCGTTCTGGAAACGTCCCCCAGGCTGTGGCTAAGCCATGTCTCCGCAGTATCCTATCTCTCAGGAGTGCTAGTACTGTTAGGCTCGCAGGAGAGCTTCTGTAAAGTTTGGAAGGTAGGAGACGAGATACTGGCAGAAGTAAAGCTGTGAGTACCGGGCGTGAGTCGTGTGTCGGTAGCTCATATGTTAGAGCACTTGCCCGCGAAAGGCAAAGGTCCCGAGTTCGAGTCTCGGTCGGGCACATAGTTTTAATCTGCCAGGAAGTTTCACCTTCATAGGATTTGACGACCTGGAAAAAGTGTTCAACAGTTGAAATGGAGAAAGACGTTCGAAATTCTGAGAAAAATAGGGGTAAGTTATAGAGACAGACGGGTAACATACAATATGTACAGGAGCCAAGAGGGACTAATAAGAGTGGACGAACAAGAACGAAGCGCTCGGATTGAAAAGGGTTGTAAGACAGGGCTGTAACCTTTCGTCCCTACTGTTTAATCTGTGCACTGAAGGAGCAATGGTGGAAATAAAAGGAAGGTTCAGTAGTGGTATTAATATTGATGGCGAAAGGATATGAAAGATACGATTCGCTAATGACATCGCTGTACTGAGTGAAAGTGAGGAAAAATTACATGATTTGCTGAACAGAATGGAGAGTGTAATGCTTACGGAATATGGATTAAGAGCAAATAAAAAAAAGACGGAAGTAATGAGAACTTGCAGAAATCAGAACAGTGAGTA
The DNA here is from genome assembly GCF_023898315.1 of Schistocerca nitens. Taxonomy (NCBI): domain Eukaryota; kingdom Metazoa; phylum Arthropoda; class Insecta; order Orthoptera; family Acrididae; genus Schistocerca; species Schistocerca nitens. The sequence goes on along the minus strand of NC_064618.1, from coordinate 645,037,200 downwards.
TCTCAACATCAGATATGATAGTCACGTAGTGATGAAGTTAAGGAATTCTACTACCTAGACAGCAAAATAACGAATGACGGATTGGCAAGGAGGACATCAGAAGCAGAATACCAATGGCCAAAAGGGCATTCCTGGCCAAGAGAAGTCTACTAACATCAGATTTAGGCCTTAATTTTAGGAAGAAATTTCTGAGAATAAATCTTTGCATCACAGAATAACATGATAGCGAAACATGGACTGTGGGAAAACCGAAAAAGTAGAGAATTAAAGCATCTGAAATGTGATGCTACAGACGAATGTTGAAAATTATATGGACGGTTAAGGCAAGGAATAAAAACAGTCTGAAGACTGATGACAAAAAAAGCTGTGAGTGCCAGTCCCCTACTACTGACATCCTCTCCATAGTCTTGGCACAAGGTTCCTGGGATGATAAGAAAGTTTCCATGCGGTTGTCAGTGAAATATGCACATGCATACTACAGTCGACTCTTGCTCTCACAAGGAATAGCAGAGGGAGCTCACTGTTGGATGCTCTTCGTGGAAATTGCAGGAGCGCAGTAGTTGGGGGGGGGGGGGCTGTGTTCCTTCCCCTCCCCTCCATTCCCTACCCCGCCCCAGTACACTCCATGCCCTTGGCATATGGTTCTTGGTATGGCCTTGAAGATAAAGAAATGCTGATACTGCTGTCAATGAAATAAAACATGTGCAATTTTCTCATTTGTAATATAACAACACAGACAAGACAGCACACAGGAAAACCTGCTTGGTTACCAAGAAAATTGTTAATTGTAAAACACTTCAGAAAGCAATTTGTAAACTCTTTCCACTCATAGAAGAAAAGCCATTAATTAATATACGAAAAAGACACTGAACACTCCCTGCTTAGCAAATTCCATCAAAACAATATTGCTGCCAAACACTTCTACACTGAGCCCCAATAAGTGCTCAGTTTGAACAACACTATCTTTGCAATGATTACATTTTTGTTTAGTGCCCATAGTATTCCAGTGGAAAACTGTCACACATGAAACAATATGCAACGAATGTCATTTTCCAGAAACTCTTCATCAGTCCTGTGCACTAAAAGTCCTCTGATCTCTATATTTCAATCCCAAATTAATTTTTTCCCATTGCCACAACCTTATAAAAACATAAACACACACACACACACATAGAGAGAGAGAGAGAGAGAGAGAGAGAGAGAGAGGAAGAGGCACACATATGGAACTGGGGTTGTAATATGAAATACTATGGTTTCTCGTCTTATATGTGCTCTACTATGGTGAGCTACTTGAAAATTACGTTCAGGAACTGGAGACTGCTTTGGGATGTCGTGAAATTGCAGTTGGCAGCCATTGTCAGTGTGTGAAGTTGTTTTAACGTGTTCACTAGGAGGAATAATTGTTGCAGAATAGTGGTTTTCAGTTTAATTTTTCTCATAATACGTAAATTGTTAATGTATTTTCTAAACAGACGTTTAGCTTATACATTAATGTCTAAAAGGACGTGTTAGTTGCTTATTAAAATTTACTTTTCGATTCCATTTGCGTTTCTGAATTTCAAGGTGGCTGTGTCACTAATATGGAATACTAGTATTCCACTTTGTACCGTACTTTCACAACCGAAGTTTGCCAAAGCCGACAATATCCAGAATACGTTTTCGGGTGAACAGGCTGGAAGAGGGTAGCTACGCCTTTTCTTGAAGCGGCACAGGAAGGAAACCTGTTTTAATAATCTAAACGTTTCACAAGAGAAAATGCGACAATATTTAATAACTGAAAAAGGTGTATTTCTTATTTTTCTATTATGTTGTTATGTTTTACAGTGTTTACCATAACAATGAATTATTATATTCTCCCTTTTTTGTTTAAATATTGACAAACTTAAAATGCATGGACTATTTTATATTTTTACCAAAAAAACTGAACAACCAGAACGAATTTAGCAATACTCCTAATGTGGTATTATTTGAAAATATAGTAAGTATTAGTACATCCCACAATAAGAACTACAGATATTTTGTTTGCTTGATAAGAAAAACGAAAATTTATTCCATTATATACTAGACCACTACTTGCCACCTGGATTCTTCTGTATATAATGGTATTACACTAGGCGAGCTGCACTTACCGTTACGGAAAATTACCTGCAGCACTTTCAGAATGTTGTACTTTACACAGCTTTTTATCTAGTTTCTTTCGACTCACCCATAGTCCACTTTGAACGATGTTCTTCTATTGTTTTAGGTGTGTTCTGAAACATATATTCTACTTCTTGCAGGAGAAACTGATTTATACTTTCAAGCAGCACAACATCACATATATTTTCGTTCTGCTGAACGTATTTCACCGTAATAACGCTTACCTAATCTGACCCATTACCAAGCAATTTAGGTTGAGCGTCATCTCCTCAAGTTCCTTGTTTATAGTTTGAGACCTTCTGACATTTAATTTCTGGACTAACGTTTTCCTTTTCTGTTGATCTCCCACAGATCTTCCTTAAAGCTCACCAATCAATCCAGTTCTTTAGACTCACCACTACCAACACGTACATTACGGATTGAACTTTGTTAGGCATTGACAACAAACGGTGCAACTGAAGTTCCTAAGTCATCAGTCTTCTTCACTGCTTTCTGAATTTCATCCCTGCTCTCTGACACGTTATTCTCAGAACTAACCTTCAGCTCCTGAAAAATATTGTCTGAATTCATTAATAACGTAGTATGATAACTCGTCCTCCAGCCTCAGTAATAGCTTGTTCACTAGGCATGATATCCGAACTCTCTGTATCACCTGTCTTATCTCCTCACATTCTTTCTTTAAAGTTAGAAAATCACTGTGTAACTATCTGTTTTATTAACAGACAACTTCCTGAAACTTAACATGATCTCCCACAACAGTAGCAACTTCAGATTCTCTTATTACAGTCTGAATGCAATTTTCCCTTAACTGTGTACCAAGTACATCAAATTTCTCTGCAACTTCGTCCCCAATGGATTTAGGTTTTGTTTGTTTCAAACTGTCTGTGTAAAGTAATAACATTAGCTAATTGTTACCTCACACTAGCTTCTATTGTCTATCCTTGGGAGTGGCCTTCATTCTTCCACCTACTTTCTCACCATATTGTTTATTACGAGCCTCTAATTCGTTATTATGTTCTTTGGCATTGGCTCTACATTACTTCCTTATAGCTTCCGTTCAGAAAACTGTTTGGTAGTTGGGATAACATTCTGCTGCACAATCTGAACATGCCAAGCTACAGTAACTGCAGAAGCATCTGCTACTAGTAGGGCCGAGTGGCTGAATCACACCTACTCAACTGCACTCACTACTTGAGTGATAACATCACCGGCACCTACCCTCAGTAATTGGCACACGAACTGAATCATCATAGGACACCCCTACTTTCTCCTGCTTCGTAGCCATAGTCAGAATAAAAGAATCAGAGTCTTCCACCGCACTAGACATTTCACTTCTCGATTGACTGCTTCCAAAACGGCATCTTGTGGTCTAATTTTGACTAACCTTCTCCATCATACGAGGTGCATTCAAGTTCTAAGGCCTCCGATTTTTTTTCTCCGGACTGGAAAGAGATAGAAACATGCGCATTGTTTTAAAATGAGGCCGTGTTCATTGTCAATATGTCCCAGAGATGGCAGCACCGTACGGCAGATGGAATTTTACCGCCAGCGGCGAGAATGAGAACTGATTTAAATAATTAAAAAGGCGACGTTTTCCTTACTTGAACAGCGTGCAATCATTCGTTTCTTGAATTTGCGTGGTGTGAAACCAATTGAAATTCATCGACAGTTGAAGGAGACATGTGGTGATGGAGTTATGGATGTGTCGAAAGTGCGTTCGTGGGTGCGACAGTTTAATGAAGGCAGATCATCGTGTTACAACAAACCGAAACAACCTCGGACTCGCACAAGCCGGTCTGACGACATGATCGAGAAAGTGGAGAGAATTGTTTTGGGGGATCGCCAAATGACTGTTGAACAGATCGCCTCCAGAGTTGGCATTTCTGTGGGTTCTGTGCACACATTCCTGCATGACGACCTGAAAATGCGAAAAGTGTCATATAGGTGGATGCCACGAATGCTGACGGACGACCACATGGCTGTCTGTGTGGCATGTTGCCAAGCAATGTTGACGCGCAACGACAGCATGAATGGGACTTTCTTTTCGTCGGTTGTGACAATGGATGAGACGTGGATGCCATTTTTCAATCCAGAAACAAAGCGCCAGTCAGCTCAATGGAAGCACACAGATTCACCGCCACCAAAAAAATGTTGGGTAACCGCCAGTGCTGAAAAAATGATGGTGTCCATGTTCTGGGACAGCGAGGGCGTATACCTTACCCATTGCGTTCCAAAGGGCACTACGGTAACAGGTGCATCCTACGAAAATGTTTTGAAGAACAAATTCCTTCCTGCACTGCAACAAAAACGTCCGGGAAGGGCTGCGCGTGTGCTGTTTCACCAAGACAACGCACCCGCACATCGAGCTAACGTTACGCAACAGTTTCTTCGTGATAACAACTTTGAAGTGATTCCTCATCCTCCCTACTTACCTGACCTGGCTCCTAGTGTATTTTGGCTTTTTCCAACAATGAAAGACACTCTCCGTGGCCGCACATTCACCAGCCGTGTTGCTATTGCCTCAGCGATTTTCAGGTGGTCAAAACAGACTCCTAAAGAAGCCTTCGCCGCTGCCATGGAATCATGGCGTCAGCGTTGTGAAAAATGTGTACGTCTACAGGGCGATTACGTCGAGAAGTAACGCCAGTTTCATCGATTTCGGGTGAGTAGTTAATTAGAAAAAAAAAATCGGAGGCCTTAGAACTTGAATGCACCTCGTGCAACGAATAAAAAACCATCAAAAACTAAAACCCGGAATCCATGTGAAATCTCATCACACAAGCCCAACAAAATATTTAACAGACAAAAAAATTTTTCTGGGTTTGTGGCCTCATTGTCAGCTATACAAAATCCCGACGTTTTGGCGACTACTGTAAGACGCCTTCATCAGGTTGTATTGACAATGCGGCCTCAAACCGAGAAGAATTTTATTGTCTGTGACAATGGCCGCGGAAGCCTACGTTTACACAAAAAGATTTCACATGTTGGTACGTATGAATAAGACGAAAAATATACTCCTAAAACTCCCACAGCTTTTCCCAAAGTACCTAATAATAAAGAGAAATAATACCACTGTGCAGGGTCTCTTCTTATTACTGCATTCAAGTACCAGTGTTATAAATTAAAGCTAAGAAAACAAGAGATGGCGATTGCTCAAGAATTAATACAATACCACTTAAGGAATGAAATACCTAGAATAACATAGAAAATTACACACCTGAAGCGCCTTCTGTTTGATAACAAAAACCCTAAAAATCTCAACATTCAGTAATTATGTTCGTAATTGTATCAGATCAGTTTTACTCATAGTTTTTTCTAAATCCAAGTATACATTTCTCACAGCTAAATAAATTAACACATAAAATAAATTACAGTTGTTTCAATGTATTTACTACTGTCTTATTGTCTGAAAGTGCCCCTTACTCAACCCTGTAACACTTTTAATTCCCCAGAATGTTCCTGTAAAGGAGGGTGGAGATTTTCTTATCTTTACGACTCAAATAACAAAAACTAATCTATATCACAAAGAAAATTCCTTGACTGGCTGCCGAACTTTATAATTCAATCCTGAAGACGACTAGAATAATTCCACACTCGTCATTTCTTACTTACATGTGAATCATCAACGTGAATAAAATAAACAGCAGTTCCAAAAATCTCTTAAATCGACAGGGTATAGTTACAATGAATTAACATCCACGATTGAAAATATAAGTTCGAAATGCATAACACATCAATGACAAATGATGTTTAACACTGAAAGAAAATCTATACCTAAAGCACAGAGTTGCTGATTTAATACATTAAAAAACAACTATTACATTAATATGAAGAATGAAATTAGACAATTGCTCTGTTTCACGTATAATGATCTGATAGTGGTCTGACACTCACATGCCACTGTACTTCCATGTATTTTCCCCGCGACTCGCATTCGCCAGAGCGACTCTTCAACTCCCCTTACTGCCATCTTATTTGAGGTTTACGTGATTTTCCTAAATGACTCCAGTTTAATGGTGGGAAGATTCTCTTGAAGACATCGACGGTCCTTCCCCAACCTTTGGCAATCTCCGCCTGTATTCCATCTCTAATGACCTAGCCATTGGCTGAATATTTAACTATTCCTCCTCCCTTCCTCCAATGCATTTTCAAACGAAAGATAATTAGGCACTTTATTGTGAACTTAAAGAAAGAAAATGGTGATTACACAACCCAAACACTAAAATATACCTCAAATTCTCCGTATTATGTTGCTTCAGCTTCCAAAATTGTGTCAGTAAGTGGTCACTGATAGCTTGCACTCTCCTTTATAATCACATCTGGAAATTAATTCTGTTCTCTCGTTTTACACCAAATAAATACAACCTAACCAAGCAGTTTTCACACCTGAAGTAGAATGAGATTATAAGACTATTATCTTCACCCAGTTTGACTGAATGCTGATCCTTTCACTCATACAAGTTGACCCAAAACAAGTAAGAGCTAACAACTAACAACAGATCACATAACTGCCAAAATGTTAGTACTGTAAGTTGCTTTCAGAATGTTGCAATTAGTTTCTACAGAGTCCCTTTATGTATATGGACAATTAATACCAGTAAGTTACGGAACTTAGAATATCAATGTAAATATAAAAATATGTACTCTTACCACAAGTAGTAATATAACAAGAAAGTAATACCACAAAGGGAAAATTCGTGTAAAAGGGTGATAATCACTCCAATTAAATAAAAGGTAATACAGGTGAAAAGCAACTTTATTGAACCTGTAAGGCTAAATCAGAAGTTCAGAATAAAATTTCCAACTAACATCATGTTTGGCAAGCCCCTTGCCATCCTGTATGCCACAATACACCTTACAACCTATTTTCATGCAAGAGGTTAACAGTTATTCCCAGCAGTTAGAATTTCAGACTGAATGCAGTCAACTGTTTGTTATACATCGGAGTAGTGACGTGCCACAGTCGGAATCACGAAGAGGTAGCTAAATTGCAGCATGAAAACGTGACACTAAGGTGTATGAGGTATTAAAGAAATGACTTTTTGTTTCCTAGCAAAATAATTCGGAGAAGAATATCATTAATATACTAGTACTTTGTTACCAAAAGAATGTATTATGTGTCCAAAATAACAAATACGACTGAAAATAATACGAATGGAATCGGAACAATATATTCGCATTATACAACTTTAAACAAAGTAACAACTCTCTCATAATTCAAGTGAGGATGATAATTTTGGATCTGCAAAACCAGAAACTGAAAAGATTATATTCACTTCTATGAGGCTCCATTTTACAATAAATATGAATACTATAGACAATTTTAAAGGAAAAATTATTCAGGAGTAAACTGTGCAGAAATTTAGGACACACCACCGAAATAACCTTTGCATTCACGTAATTTTCACCACAGCAAGTAACTGGTACGACCTTAACCGTTCTTTCATCATTGCGGAATCTCAGAAGCACCCCGCAGCAGATCAGACAAAACCAGACCACCTAGCGCACCAAAAGAACTGAACCCGACGAAGTACCACCAGAGAACCGAAAGCCTATTCGCGCAAGAACCACCTCGTTCTCCGAATCGGCGAAGGCTAACACTCACCGGTGGGCAAATTGTCCTCCCAAAGATGCGAAAATCTTCACTTGACATGCATACAAGCGAGCGCCGCAGCTTCTGGTCGCTAAAATAAATAAATCGAGGAGCAGATTGATTGCTGATTTTATATTAAAAATATCAGGTAGTGGAAACTGGTAGGCACGTTTCTGGAAATTTCAAACATAAGATGCAGAAAATTCTCCGAAGTAACATCAATTTCAAAAGAAGTGGGGTTTGACTAACTTTTAAAACATTTACTAGGAGTCGAGTTGGGTAGTTTGTGAAACATGATATCAATGGGCAGTTTTGATGAAGCTGTCTCATTGATGGAGATTACTTTTGTGGACATCAGAGAGAGTTCAGTTTTTCTGGACGCTTAGCTTACGACTTCTGAGGAGAGCACACGTGGTTTATGGTTCTGAGGAAAGCAGACTTAGCTTAAGGCTTCTGTTCTTCTTCGGATTATGTGGAGAGAATACTGTAGTTTCTGAAAGAGAGTAATCATTGTCAGCAGCTTCTGCCGGCGGTAACTTGTGCTTGATCTTCCACAACATTTAGCAGGTGATTATGGTGACAACTTGAAGCAACCGCAATCGGGCGATGGATGTCATTAGTCATCCATTGGCGTGTGGTGTGGTAGGATTAGGTTCCAGGATTTCTACATTTCGGAGGAGGTGGAGTAGATTGGTGTTTAGCGTCTTGTCGACAACGAGGTTATTAAAGACGGAGCGCAAGTTCCGATTAAGGCACGTTGGTGCAGGAAATTGGCCGTCCTCTTTCAAAGGAACCATTGCCTGATGCGATCCAGAGAACTCACGGAAAACCATAATCTGAATGGCCGGACGAGGGTTTGAATAGTCGTCCTCCCGAATGCTAGTCCAGTGTTGTAACCAATGAGCCACGTCGTTCAGTTCCTACATTCCGCTTCACTGGCCGTGGGCTCGTCAATGATTAGCGTATTTACACGTACAGTGCATGTGGCACCAGTGAGTGTGCTGTCCGCTTGTACAATGGGGAAGGCATGCAATCTATCTGAGTTTGAGAAAGGGCAAATTGTGATCGCTTAGCACGAGCATTTCGGAAACATCACGACTTGTCGGATGATTGACGAGTGTCTTCAGTACGTGGCGAAACCAAGGTGAAACTACGTTCAAATATCGTGGGGTTGGGTGGCCAACACTCGTAATAGATGTCGCGCCTCGCAGACTGCAGACTAGCCAAACAGAACAGGCGGAGAACTGTGGAGGAACAAACTTCAGACTTTAATTATGAGCAGAGTAAAAGTGTGTCTGAACATACAGTGCACCGAAGGCTGCCAATGGTGGGCCTGCGAAGCCGATAAAGCAAGCATGTACCACTGTGAACACCACGACATCGGCCACTACGACTGAAGTGGGCAAGCGGCTATCAGCACTGGACGTTGGCGGGGTGTCAGATTGTTTCATGATCTGTTGAATCCGTTATCTTCCAAGGAAACAGCTTCTTGGCACCTGTACTACGGCACGGAGATAAACTAGCGACGGCTCCATTATGCTAAGACAGCCTGATGCCCAAGGATTATGGTACTCTGGTTGCAGACCACGTACATCACTTCATGACGATTATGTTTTCCGACTGCAGGGGCATTTTTGAACAAGATAATTCGCTATGTCACTTCGCCAGGGGTGTGGTGGAGTGGTTGGAGGACACAGAGGGAAGTTCCAACGGATGTGGTGGCCCCAGAACCTGACAGATCAGAACCCGATTAAACACATCTGGGATATGACTGAACATGTCGTCAGAGCTCTTCCCCTCCTGCCCGGAATTTGTGGTAATTAGGTGCGTGTGTGTGCATATGTGGCACCAGCTCCAGTCACCTACCAAGGACCCATTGCTTCCATACGACGACGCATCGGCGCTGTTATCTGGCTATTAGGTTGGTGGTATGATACATTTTGTTATCATATGCACTTCTGACATCAGAGTCATCATGTGTAGCCCCTCACGGTTAGTTTCTTAATAAATTTCTTGTAAGCTTATAGACACTTCCATTTCACTTATCTCTTGCGGAAATTGCTCATTTTATCAATCCTTGGTTTAATATTGTAAATTTGTTATTTATGTTATATTTCGCTGTCTCTGTGTGTTATCGATTATGATAACGTTTTGTAATTAATTCATCTTAGCGTCTGTGTCCACAGAGAATCCATATAAATTGTATATACACACACACACACACACAGAGATATATATATATATATATATATATATGTGTGTGTGTGTGTGTGTGTGTGTATATATATATATATATATATATATATATATATATATATATATATATATATATGTTGTCGTCTTCAGCCCTGACACTGGTTTGATGCAGCTCTCCATGCTACTCTATCCTGTGCAAGCTTCTTCATCTCCTAGTACTTACTGCAACCTACATCCTTCTGAATCTGCTTAGTGTATTCATCTCTTGGTCTCCCTCTACGATTTTTACCCGCCACGCTGCCCTCCAATGCTAAATTTGCGATCCCTTGATGCCTCAGAACATGTCCTACCAACCGGTCCCTTCTTCTTGTCAAGTTGTGCCACAAACTCCTCTTCTCCCCAATTCTCTTCAATACCACCCCATTAGCTATGTGTTCTACCCATCTAATCTTCAGCATTCTTCTGTAGCACCACGTTTCGAAAGCTTCTATTCTCTTCTTGTCCTAACTATTTATCGTCCATGTTTCACTTCCATACATGGCTACACTCCATACAAATACTTTCAGAAACGACATCCTGACACTTAACGCTATACTCGATGTTAACAAATTTCTCTTCTTCACAAACGCTTCCCTTGCCATTGCCAGTCTACATTTTATATTCTCTCTACTTCGACCATCATCAGTTATTTTGCTCCCCAAATAGCAAAACTCCTTTACTACTTTAAGTGTCTCATTTCCTAATCTAATTCCCTCAGCATCACCCGACTTAATTCGACTACATTCCATTATCCCCGTTTTGCTTTTGTTGATGTTCATCTTATATCCTCCTTTCAAGACACTGTCCACTCCGTTCAGCTGCACTTCCAAGTCCTTTGCTGTCTCTGACAGAATTACAATATCATCGGCGAACCTCAAAGTTTTTATTTCTTCTCCATGGACTTTAATACCTACTCCGAATTTTCCTTTTCTTTCCTTTACTGCTTGCTAAATATACAGATTGAATAACATCGGGGACAGACTACAACCCTGTCTCACTCCCTTCCCAACCACTGCTTCCCTTTCATGCCCCTCGACTCCTATAACTGCCATCTCGTTTCTGTACAAATTATAAATAGCCTTTCGGTCCCTGTATTTTACTCCTGCCACCTTTAGAATTTGAAAGAGAGTATTCCAGTCAACATTATCAAAAGCTTTCTTTAAGTCCACAAATGCTAGAAATGTAGGTTTGCCTATCCTTAATGTAGCTTCTAAGATAAGTCGTAGGGTCAGTTTAGCGTCACGTGTTCCAAAAATTCTGCGGAATCCAAACTGATCCTCACCGTGGTCGGCTTCTACCAGAATTCGTCTGTAAAGAATTCGCGTTAGTATTTTGCAGCTGTGAATTATTAAACAGATAGTTCGGTAATTTTCACATCTGTCAACACCTGCTTTCTTTGTGATTGGAATTATTATATTCTTCTTGAAGTCTAAGGGTATTTCGCCTGTCTCATACCTCTTGCTCACCAGATGGTAAAGTTTGTCAGATATGGCTCTCCCAAGGCATCAGTAGTTCTAATGGAATGTTGTCTACTCCCAGGGCCTTGTTTCTACTCAGGTCTTTCAGTGCTCTGTAAAACTCTTCACGCAGTATCGTATCTCCAATTTCATCTTCATCTACATCCTCTTCCATTTCCATGATACTGTTCTCAAGTACATCGCCCTTGTATAGACCCTCTATATACTCCTTCCACCTTGCTTCTTTCCCTTCTTTGCTCAGAACTGGGTTTCCATCTGAGCTCTTGATATTCATACAAGTGGCTCTCTTTTCTCCAAAGGTAAGCAGTATCTATCTTACCCCTAGTGAGATAAGCCTCTACATCCTTACATTTGTCCTCTAGCCATCGCTGCTTAGCCATTTAGCACTTCCTGTCGTTCTCATTTTTGAGACGTTTGTATTCCTTTTTGCCTGCTTCATTTACTGCATTTTTATATTTTCTCCTTTCATCAATTAAATTCAATATTTCTTCTGTTACCCAAGGCTTTCTACTAGCCCTCGTCTTTTTACCTACTTGATTCTCTGCTGCCTTCACTACTTCATCCCTCAGAGCTACCCATTCTTCTTCTTCTGTATTTCTTTTCCCTATTCCTGTCAATTGTTCCTTATGCTCTCCCTGAAACTCTGTACAACCTCTGGTTTAGTCAGTTTATCCAGGTCCCATCTTCTTAAAATCGCACCTATTTGCAGTTTCTTCAGTTTTAATCTACAGTTCATAACCAATAGATTGTGGTCAGAGTCCACATCTGCCCCTGGAAATGTCTTACAATTTAAAACCTGGTTCCTATATCTCTGTCTTACCATTATATTATCTATGGTTCAAATGGCTCTGAGCACTATGGGACTCAACTGCTGAGGTCATTAGTCCCCTAGAACTTAGAACTAGTTAAACCTAACTAACCTAAGGACATCACAAACATCCATGCCCGAGGCAGGATTCGAACCTGCGACCGTAGCGGTCTTGCGGTTCCAGACTGCAGCGCCTTTAACCGCACGGCCACTTCGGCCGGCTATATTATCTATGTGATACTTTCTAGTATCTCCAGGATTCTTCCATGTATACAACCTTCTTTTACGATTCTTGAACCAAGTGTTAGCTATGATTAAGTTATGATCTGTGCAAAATTCTACCAGACCGCTTCCTGTTTCATTTCTCTCCCCCAATCCATATTCACCCACTATGTTTCCTTCCCACCCTTTTCCTACTCTCGAATTCCAGTCACCCATGACTGTTAAATTTTCTCCTCCCTTCACTACCTGAATAATTTCTTTTATCTCATCATACATTTCATCAATTTCTTCATTTGCAGAACTAGTTGGCATATAAACTTGTACTACTGTAGTAGGCATGGGCTTCGTGTCTATCTTGGCCACAATAATGCGTTCACTATGCTGTTGGTATTAGCTTACTCGCACTCCTATTTTTTAAATTCGTTATTAAAGCTACTCCTGCATTACCCCTATTTGATTTTGTATTTATAACCCTGTATTCACCTGACCAAAAGTCTTGTTCCTCCTGCCACCGAACTTCACAAATTCCCATTATATCTAACTTCAACCTATCCATTTCCCTTTTTAAATTTTCTAACCTACCTGCCCGATTAAGGGATCTGACATTCCACGCTCCGATCCGTAGAACGCCAGTTTTCTTTCTCCTGACAACGACGTCCTCTTGAGTAGTCCCCGCCCTGAGATCCGAATGGGGGACTATTTTACCTCCGGGATATTTTACCCAAGAGGACGCCATCATCATTTAACCAAAAAGCTAATATCTTGGCAATGGTTTGGCCGATTAATATGAACGAAGTGTGAACGAAGTGTTTACGGATGCGGCTAGTAGACCAGCATCGACAAGTAATACCTGATTTAGCGTAATATGTACCATTTTTAATGAGAGATGGGAATATGTGATTCGACTGATGGAACTAGCGGCAGTTTATGAGATATATGAGTAATGAAGTATCTATTTTTATTTGTTTACTTTTGTTTAATATCAAAAACCAGAGGAAAGCAAAATCACGCCACAAGAAGATTATTTTTGAAAAAACGATGTCAGATACAAAACATTGGACTTAAAGTTGTTATTGCCCGGAAAATTTCTTTATTTCTCGATGTATCATATGTGTTTTTTGTTAACTTTTAGAATATTCGTAACTTTTTGGCAACTTTAGGCAGTCGTTTAGAGTTTGCATAGGGTTGCCATATTGAAGGAGTGGAGTTTGAGCGACGCTAAGAGCCAGACCTGCCGCCCATCTGGGTTGGTAGCCACGATTGGAGACAAGTAGGTATGTAGCGACGTTCTAAAACGATCAACCTGAGCGCATATAGTGGTTTAGGACAGAAGACAAGAGTGTATTTTTTGAACTGGGAACATACGTTCGAGTATCGTGATCGCAAAAAATGAATTTTATAGTGAACTGTTGTTGCGTCAGTTGTTAACAGTTGTCCTTACTTAGAAGCCCCTCAGACTGCATTTTAAGTGTTTAGTCAATATATTGAGGACTATTCGTGGAAAAATAGAAATAAACTAATTTTTCAAATTATAAACCAACGTCAGTGACTCAGTATTATTAAATTTCGTCGCAATACCCACCTGCATTGTCTTTTATATAATTCACTTTAGCTTGAAAATACGACAGGTGTGAGCTGGCACCCGATGATGATAAACGTAGCAAACATTGAGACCAGCGCCGGCCGGGGTGGCCGAGAGGTTCTAGGCGCTACAGTCTGGAGCCGCGCAACCGCTACAGTCGCATGGATCTGTGTGATGTCCTTAGGTTAGTTAGGTTTAAGTAGTTCTAAGTTCTAGGGGACTGATGACCTTAGAAGTTAAGTCCCATAGTGCTCAGAGCCATTTGAACCATTGAGACCAGCCACATCTCTGGGTCGCTCAAGATATCATAGCACGTGGAAGCTCGAGCTAACTATACAGTCTACAGTGAGCAGTGCCCAGTACCATCGTAAGATGTGGCCTAATGAACACTGAAATGCATGAGAGGGTTAAGGACGAGATGGAGACAGATAGGTTGAGAAGGAGATATCGAGGGAGGAAATGAACAAAAAAAGGGGGAATAGGAGATGGTCAGAAATAAGAGGGAGGCGGAGATGGTCACCGAAGGGGCGAGGAGAAGGACATAGAGAGGAGAGGAGGAGATGGATGAAGTGTCCTTCCCCAGTGACGATGGAATATGGCAACCCTAGGAAGATACAATGATGGGTGGTTTTGATTAGTACAGTAGAGACTAAGTACTAGGAATGTTTTCTTGTGTCCTGGTGTGATCATGTCTGTGGACAAATGTCCAAATTAAGATTCATGTATTATTAGTACACTGTGCAGTGAAAAGAGAGAGAGAGAGAGAGAGAGAGAGTGAGAGATAGAGAGAGAGAGAGAGACAGGGAGAGAGTATACATGCTCTGAGTGCAACAGTTATTTACTGAAATGAAAGGCACCAGGGGCAGGTGAGCACAAAATGTTCTGTTTTTATGTTATTTCCTTACACGTTTCTGGCGTATGTTAACGCCTTTTTTTTCGAAATCAGAGTTCTGTAAATATTTTGTATTGCATCGACAGCGTGGTTAGTTGTATATATGGATTATATTTCAGGAAACTGTGTGATCACTTTTTTTCATAGTGTAGAGAGATTTGTAGCGTTTCTGATTGTAGTTGTAGTAGTGAACTGTCTGTGGAGTACTGGTTACTAGCCTTAGAGATAGATTTTACTGTTCCTTTCTTCTTCTACACAGAGTAGGGACCTGATTGTAAAGCCAAAGGTCTTAAAGTGTGATTCCACTGTTTGTAATTTTTATTCTAATTTAGAGGTGACTCTGGTTTTGTGCATTTGTTCTGTCATATTGAGTAGTGCCCAAATGTTATGTCTGTGAGGCAGGAGTGCGAATATTTTTAGCTGTAATTGTATTTCGTTTATGCTCTCTTATGTGACACTGGGCCTGTATGTTTTGTTAGATGGCTTTATGATCTTGTTCAAGGCCTCTTTATTTGTGATATTCTGATGACCATTTTGCTCAAGACCATGAGCTGTGCAATTTAGCTTCGAGTTATCAATATAGTTTAACTACCTGTTGTAATTTGTTGTGGAAGACATTTATTTGCTAATTAATAAGTGATTATGATAAAATATCCCCATTCCTGCACTATCCAAAGCCAAAACACCACTCCATGCTGCCCCTTTGCTACACTAGCTTCTCTGTTCATCTTCTCCTAACCCCTTATTTGTTCCCCACTGCTCTTTCAGTCAAACTCCTCCTTTCCCTCCCTCTGTTCATCTCCTCCTCCACCTCTTACAGTCCATCTCTTCCCCCCCACCCATCGTCGCTTTCTCTTTCCAAATCTCTTATCTGCATTTCCCTGTCGTCTCTTCCCCTCATCTCTGACAGTCCATCCACTCCTCCGTCCTACCTCTGTCTCTACTCCTCTTTCCATCCTCTCTCTCCATCTCTACCTCCCCTCTGACTTCTCTGTTTATCTTCTCTGTAGTTCCTTATCGCTTCCTCACTGCTCTCTCAGTCCAATTCCTTCTTTCCTTTCCTCTGTCCATCTCCTCCTACACATCTCTTCCTTTCCCACCACTCTTATCTTTCTCTTTCCGTTCCCTGCTCTCCATCTCACTGTCCTCTCCCCATCTCCTCTCGGTCTATCCTTGTACTCTTCTGTCTCTGTCTCCCTGCTCTCCATCTCACTGTCCTCTCCCCCTCTCCTCTCGGTCTATCCTTGTACTCTTCTGTCTCTGTCCACCTCCTTATCTTTCATTCCTCTCTGTATCTCCACCTCACATCTATCTCTCTCGATCGTCCTCTTCCACTTCTGTGCCCATTTTGCCTTGTCTTCTGTCTTTCCATCTCCTCCTACCCTATATTAGGCTCCATCTTACCCTTCCTTTACTTCCATCTCGCCCCCTCTACCTCCACATGTTAGTATTCATACCAAGTTTAGTTAAAACTGATCAAGGAGTTTAGGACGATTTTTATGTCACTGGCATGCACACATGTCATTTAGATTTTACATATGTTTACCATAATTCACATGTATTTCTACAAATATTTCACTTGTATCTCCATCGAATTTCATCCCGAAGCTTCTCTTTCAAGTAGCTCAACATTTGTGACCGCACACCCCCTAGTTTATGTGTCATAAAATTGCATAATTTTGTAAGCAGAGTCAGCGGTGTATGTCGAGCCTGTTGGCGACAGGTGTAGCTAATAGAGTAAGAAACAAAGGAGTATTAAATTTAACCACCATACCTGATGCGGCAGTTTATTGTGCATCTCAGTGTTCATGATGTCATGTTGCCTGAGCTGTGTTTTAACCACTCATGGTTCTTTAGTCATTAAAGTGTCTACAGTCAGAATTTTGCTTCACTAGATTGGTCACACGAGTCGTAGTATCACATTCCTTGTGAAACTTAACAGTGATACCTTTAGCCGACGATGTTTCGTCGTCTTCCAGCTGGAAGGTGGCGAAGCATTATGGAGGGGAGTATTTCCTCCGCATTTCCTGCCACGAGTTCAATATCGGGAACTGACTTAGTGTGAAAAGTGTCGTCATGACACTAATTCGGTCTGCAGTGACGCCAGCATCGGTTGTGGGCATGAAGTAGATATGAAGCAACTACTGGCACCACAACACACGACGCTGAAAACAGCAAGGTTGCTTCTTTCATCACTTTTATAGAAATAGCAATTCACTGTACACAGGTGAGAACAGAGAAACGTAATTCATTTGCTGCTTCTACCACTTGTTATTTATTTTTATCACGAGGTGTATTCATTTCATTCTTATCAATTCCTAACACCATTTTTGTATCGCTATATTTGAAAATAAAAATGAATAATTTTCTTTTATTAAATTATATACTAGGAATTTGGATTTTCTCATGGCACTGTAGTAGACACAGTAAAGAGTCTATGCATAACCATATGGATTAAAGGAATTGTATATGGATATGTTCAGATTCATTGGGATATGTTGAAATTCACCATACAATTCATTATTTTGTGCATAGTCAGCGGAGGAGTGATGTGATGTAGTTCTGTTGAATCATCTGCTTTTATTTGATGTGTGTATAATAGAGTGCATTATAACCTAAACTTTTCTTTTATGGAAGCTGATTTCAACATAATGTAAGAAATACTTCTTACTGCAACATAAAAATGCTAAAAACTTTTGTTCTCTTTCTATATCAGTCTCTTTCCTTCAGATCACATTTAACGCATTTCGTTATGGAGTCAAGTTTTCATGTTTATTTTCCCTGTTGTCCACAATATTACTGAAATTAACTGAATGCCATAATGCTCTTTTATTCGCAGTGACGTAATATGATTTGTGTGGGCAGGATCCCAAGAACTTATCCCACCAAACTGAACATGAGAGCACCGCTCTACTTAATTTTCAGTATTTAATTGAAAAAATTATGAACCAGTTAAGGTATCTCAGTCGATATACAAGGTCAAAATACTTCGTTAAAGGTAACTTGTTTCATGCATAAATCGTTGTTTTAATTATGAATGGTTAATACAGCGATAAACAAGCTACGAAAACTTACCCAACACATTTCCTCGGCAAAATTCAAGATAACGTTTTGAATCTGCTAGTAAAAAGTTGTTAATTTGATAGTGAATTTTTTTTAGTTTTTAGCATATCTATACCCTTGTGAAACCGGTTCACCAGTACATTATGAACTTGTCTTGCCTATGTAGAGGACCGGCTATGTGTGAGCGTCCCCAAATTCTACTTTATGCTACTGACCCTTGCTTACAACATTCGCAGTCACTTCAAATTGTCTCAGTAGAAACGTGATACCAAATAAGATGTCTAATTGTGACATGGCTTTGTTGAAGCCATAGGAACAACATCACAAGCCACCCTAGTAAAAGAAACTGCCTCAAATGAAGGCGGAAGTATTTCAGTGACCTACGGCAGTTGTTGACGGAGTAAGAGGTACAACAGTGTGGGTCTTCCTTGACTGATTCCGAGAATACCACGTCTCTGAGCAATAAAATAGCGAGAACACAGATGGTGGCCAAATTGAAGTGCAGCAGATAGGCGATGTATTTCTGCGCGAGGTTAATGATTATAAACAAGTATTGAGTAAAGTTACCGTTTGGTTTTCCAACTCACTATGTGCTCTCAAACAGGGATTAAAGCTGTGGACCTGAAACTCTGGACAATCAGTCACCACAAGATATCTGTAAGCTATGCCACTGCAGTTATGGGACTGAAAAACTACTGAACTGAGGGCCCCAGTCATACACAAAAAAAGAAAACACAGTTCTCAACGGACACCTTTCGACTCCACATTTTCGTGGGGTACGTACGTCACCTTGTCAGGAGTGTTGGATAACCCGTCGTGTCTGACTAGCGCAGAGAACTTCGTATAGGTCTGTACACTACTCAAGAGCTACCACTTAGGGACGTCCCGTATCAACAGTTGTCGAAAGACTCTATAACTCTCTTAACTCAAGACTCGTACTACAAGCGTAGAGGGAATCGCAACTGAAGTCGTCTTCATCCTATTTCCGTCTGTTACTGCTACAGAACAGACCAGTGTCAATAGACTATTACGTTTGCCTCAGCACCAAGCAGTGAATCACAGTTCTCAGTAATAGAAACATGATATTGATACTCACCGATCAGCACATAACAAACATTTCTGATTTGTCTCTTATCAATGGCAGCAGTGCGCAATGAACTCCGATTATTAAGGTTTTCTTTAAAGATGTGAGTGTATGTGTCTGATTATTGTGTTTCATTGTAACAAACAATAATTTCGCTTTCATTACTGAACTGTGCACTCCTTAGTCTATTAAAATTATAATGTATTTTATTGTACTATAAATTAATTACTTAAGGTTAATCTTCAGTTATTACATTTCAGTCGTGGGACTGAAAAACTATTGAACAGAGGCTCCTTAATTCATTAGTTAACTGAATTCATTTCTTATCTAAGGATAGCTATTCAAATCTTGTGCAGACCCATTTATAATTATCACACTTCTAACACCTTGGTATGCCAGTGTACATATCCGGCAACGTATGAGAGTAGTGATGTCGAATCCCTTCACCTACCCTTCTCTTATAATGCTTTATTACCCATGCTGTCTTTTTGAATGCTGAATAATTCCACCATTGTTTTAGTCTCTAGTAGGGTTATGAAAGTTGTGTACGTATATGAAACATTATTCACCCACATAAAAAACAATTTCTTGTGCGATAATAATTATGTACCAGCAGACGACAAAGTAGGCGTATCGGCAGTTACATTTGCTCGTTTCGAATGCCGTATTTTGAATGTGCCATTCAACCTGCGTAATTGCTGGGTATGATGTTGCTATGTTGGCTTACAGGGCGCATGTGTGTTCCTTCAGCGCATTGCAACTTGCTAATCATTTAGTGTGTGGCAGTTCAAGCAGTAGGTCATGTGTGGATGACGGGGTTTACCATTTCAGAGAAAGCCAACATGCTTATGGTGTACGGAGAGTTTAGGAAGAACGCACTTCGTTCCTGTACGGTCTATATGGCAAGATATTTCGATAGACATAAACCATCTCAGCAATTATTTATCAACCACTTCGACCAGTCACATGAAAGTGGGTGTGTAACACCTGCAAAACGAAACAGAAGGAAGTAAGTGACGTCAGATGAGGGGTAAATTAATGTTCTTGCTGCCGTTTGACTTGATCCGCACGTTATCTCCTGCGCTATTCCACAAGGAGATTTAGCCAAGTTTAACAAGCTTTCTCCATGCACATTGGTTCCATCCAAATCACATCTCTTTCCATTATGAGTGGCGTGGAAATGACTATGGGAATCGTCTTAACTTCTGTATAAGGCCATTAAGGCGAGATACTCCAGATGTTTAGTGATGAAACAACATTTGCCAACTATGGTCAGGTAAATCGCCGAAACATGCACTTTTGGTACGTAGACAATCCTCATTGCCTTCGGCAGTTGGAACGTTAGCGTTAATTGATTACAAACATGTGGTGTGGGATAACGAACCATTAGTTCATAGGCCCGTTATTCACAGATGGCACACTGAATGCGCACAAGTATCGCAGGCTCCTAACGCACGTATCTTCCACAGATGCTAGAAGATGTTCCTCTGCAGACTAAGATGGATCTGTGGTGCCAAAATGATGGCTGTCCAGCCCATTGTGCAACAAGTACTCCAGCATGTCTTCGTGAATTGTTTCCAAATCGTTGGATTGGATGCAGATGGCCTGTACGTTGGTCATTTCCCGCTTCTGAAACATGTAGACTTTTTCTGTGGGGAAAGCTGAAAGATACTATGTATCTACCAGGATATACCAGCTACACCCAGTGATATGCAACGACGTATCACTGCAGCCTGCTGACACATCTCCATTGAAATACGATAATGGAATTGCTGCTGCGGGTGGTCATTTTGAACACAACCTGTGGTGGCCAATTATCTCTTTACTATCCAACTATCTAGTTTACGCCCTTGTGTTGTTCTTTAGTGTCTGCTACCACAGATATTGTACGAGTGTCGGTGTAGTAAGTTTTCAAAATACAAGAGTTCGTGAACGACTTGCACTAGAATCCTACAACAAATACCACTGGCGTTCTAATCTACTTTACTTTTAGTTTGTTAATGTCAACAGACATTTTTCAATTTAAAAAAGTGTAAGTTTGCACAATAAGTACGCTTTCTAAGTATTATTACAGTGTGTTGATGGACTAACAATACGAGCCCCTGACTAAGAATCTATTCTGTGAAAACCACACTTGAACGGCAGTTTCCACTTCTCCAATATTTGAGGTGCAAGTGTTAGGTGGTTCATCGTGTAAATACACTGTGTCGCTATAACTAGAACGCCCATGTTTTAAAAAGGTGTCTGAATATAACAGTAGATGAGCATGGAACGTTTACCGTAGCATACTTTTGCAGTGAAAGTTTGATTCTATCGGCAAAACACTTCGTGTTGCCATATTACCTACCTGTCCCAATATTCTTCTGCCATTTCAATCAATGGGTGTTAAACAAACCCGAAACAAAAGCAGTTTAAGAAAGCTATTGTCGCCTCCATAGCTGCGTGGTCAGCTCGGCTGAATGCCATGCTGAGAATATGGATTCGATTCCCGATAGTAACAAACATTCTACTATGGAGGCTGGACTGGAATAGAGTGCACTCAGTTTCGTGAGCCCAATTGAGGTGCTGCCTGAGTAGCGGAGACTCCAGGTCATGAAAACCGACACGGCCGGAACAGAATTGTGCTGACTCCTCATTCCTCCATACTGCATCCATTGACTCAGAGAATGACACGGTGGTCGGTTGATACTGTTTGGACCGCCAGGTCTTTTATGTTTTACATTCTTACATTGTCTCCATCTCATCTTGGTCACCATGTATGCACTTTTCTATTTTGGTTGAAACATTATGACTTCCTTGGCATAAACTCAGGTGGTATCCTTTTGATGTATCCATGCGACACTTTATTTGTTGGTAGTGGCTAATCTCTTTTGTTATTGCTTTTTTACACCAGATTGTTGTCTTATTTCTTGGCACCGTATTCTCTCTTTTAGCGTTATTCCAAGAAGTGATCTCGGAAACGTGATCTCAGCTGCTCCAGTTCATCATTCCTTTTAGCAGGATACAGTATTCATTATCATACGTAAGACTAGGCTCAGCCGCTACGTTGTATAGTCTTAATGCTATTTATTTCCTCATACGTCTACCAAAATACTTCCTGATACAATCATTTACAGCTTTATATTTCCGTATATTCTGAACCACAACTGAATTAGTTTCTTATATAGACGTCTTTGTCGAGATATATTTCAAGTAATTTATCTGTTCTATTATTTTGGAATTTATCACCATTCTTGCTCTTTTTATATATTTCTCTTCCATTGCCATTATTTTTGTTTTATTTGTGGATATAACCGTTTGATAAGTTTGTAAAACGTTATTCTGTTGAAACACACTTTCTTGTAAAGATCTTTCACTGTCTGCTACGAGACCAAGAGGTTGTCTGTAGATAAAATAGAGTTAATAAAGTTGTTTCTTTCTGGGATACAAAAAACGGCTGGGGAGAGACCACACCTTTGGTTTACTCTTTAGTTTACAGTCAGTAATTCTTTGTTTTTACTTATCTTAGTATTATCTTGTACTGATTTAACTACGTTCAACGATTTTATGGGTACATTGTAGTCAGTGATTATTTCCCATAATTTCATCCTGACTGCCTTACCATAGAATTCTCACAGTCTAAGATGAGCAGAAATAGTGGCTTCTTGAACTCTCTTCTCTTTTCCATTAGTTGTTTTAAAATAAATATTTGCTGGAGTATACATAAAAATTTGTTGATTTACATATTTTCAATTCTGTTTGTACACATTGCCACGTTTCCGATACTTTTGCATCATTATCATTCGTAATCCCCCCTCCCCTCTTCTGTCCATCCACCTAATCAACAGATGTGAAATATCGGGACTGGCGCAGATAAATCTACCAACATCCAAATCTACATCTACATCTACGTCTACATTCATACTCCGCAAGCCTCCTGACAGTGTGTGGCGGAGGGTACCTTGAGTGCCTCTATCGGTTCTCCCTTCTATTCCAGTCTCGTATTGTTCGTGGAAAGAAAGTTGTCGGTATGCCACTGTGTGGTGTCTAACCTCTCTGATTTTATCCTCATGGTCTCTTCGCGAGATGTACCTAGGGGGTAGCAATATACTGCTAGACTCCTCGGTGAAGGTATGTTGTCGAAACTTCAACAAAAGCCCGTACCGAGCTACTGAGCGTCTCTCTTGCAGTCTTCCTCTGGAGTTTATCTATCATCTCCGTAATGGTTTCGCCATTACTAAATGATCCTGTAACGAAGAGTGCTGCTCTCGTTGGATCTTCTCTATCTCTTCTATCAATCCTGTCTGGTACGGATCCCACACCGGTGAGCAGTATTCAAGCAGTGGGCGAACTGTAACCTACTTCCTTTGTTTTCGGACTGCATTTTCTTAGGATTCTTCCAGTGATTCTCAGTCTGGCATCTGTTTTACCGACGATTAATTTTATACGTTCATTCTATTTCAAATCACTCCTAATTTATGGAATTAGCTGCTTCCAGTTGCTGACCTGCTATATTGTAGCTAAATGATAAAGGATCTCTCTTTCTATGTATTCGTAGCACATTACACTTGTCTACATTGAGATTCAATTGACATTCCCACCACCATGTGTCAATTCGTTGAAGATCCTCCCGCATTTCAGTACAATTTTCCATTGTTACAACCTCTCGATATACTACAGCATCATCCGCAAAAAGCCTCAGTGAACTTCTGATGTCATCCACAAGGTCATTTATATATATTGTGAATAGCTACGGTCCTACGACACTCCCCTGCGGCACACATGAAATCACTCTTACTTCGGAAGACTTCACTCCATTGAGAATGACATGCTGCGTCCTATTACCTAGGACCTCTTCAATCCAATCACACAATTGGTCTGCTAGTCCATATGCCCTTACTTTGTTCGTTGAACGACTGTGGGGAACTGTATCAAAAGCCTTGCGGAAGTCAACAAACGTGGCATCTACCTGGGAACGCGTGTCTATGGCCCAAAATTTCTTAGAATTTTCTGCGAAATCAGTACCTAGAACTTTACTTTCGATTTCGTTGAACGCCTCTCGCATTGCCCTCCACGCAGTACATTTCGCTTCGTGTAAGTTTTGTTTGTCTGCATGGCTTTGGCTATGTTCATGTTTGCTGTGAAGGTGTAGCAGTTTTCTTACTCGATTTTTGTAGCACGGTCGCTCTTTCCCATCTCTTACGATCTTGCTTGGCACATACTCATCTAATGCATGTTGTACCATGGTTTTGAACTTTGTCCACTGATCCACAACACTATCTGTACTTGAGATAAAACTTTTGTGTTCAGCTGTCAAGTACTCTGAAATCTGCTTTTTGTCACTTTTGCTAAACAGAAAAATCTTCCTACCTTTTTTAATATTTGTATTTATGCCAGAAATCACCGATGCTGTAACCCCTTTATTCCCTGTTCTGCGTTAACTGTTGCAAATAGTTCGGGTCTGTTTGTCAGCAGAAGGTCTAATATGTTATCGCCACGAGTCTGTTCACTGTTTAACTGCTCAAGGTTGTTTTCAGATAAAGCACTTAAAAAAAATTTCACTGGGTTCTTTGTCCTTGCCACCCGTTATAAACGTCTTAGTTTTCCAGTCTGCTAAATTAAAATCTCGACCCAAAACTATAACGTGGGCGGGAAATCTACTCGAAATATTTTCCAAATTTTCCATCAGGTGTTCTGCCACAACAGCTGTTGAGCCAGGGGGCTTATAGAGACATCCAGTTACCATGTTTGAGCCTGCTTTAACCGTGACCTTCACCCAAATTAATTCTCATTTCGGATCTCCGTCAATTTCCTTCGACATTATTGCTCTTTTTATCGCTATAAACGCGCCTCCCCTTCACTGTCCAGAGTGTCTCTGCGGTATACATTCCAATCTGAGTTTAGAATTTCATTACTGTTCACATCTGGTTTCAGA
The DNA here is from genome assembly GCF_023898315.1 of Schistocerca nitens. Classification (NCBI taxonomy): domain Eukaryota; kingdom Metazoa; phylum Arthropoda; class Insecta; order Orthoptera; family Acrididae; genus Schistocerca; species Schistocerca nitens. The sequence goes on along the minus strand of NC_064618.1, from coordinate 645,012,190 downwards.
TAACTTTCCGTCCCTAGTACTATGTGGGCATTGTGATCGTTTATTAATGAGAGCAGTTTTGGGACACTTCTATACTCGCTCCTGCAGTTTACTGTCACCACATTAATGTTGTCATTCCATGTCGTGTTTTGCCAAATGCTACCTTGTCGCGTCTCAGGAGGCGTCTTGTCGGGCCTAGGGAGGGAATTCTCTAACGTAAAAAACCCACATGTGCAATCCACACGTACTCAGCTAGCCTTGTAGCCACTTCATAATTGTGTTATACTTAAATTCATCCCCTTCACTTATTCCACATTACCGCTAAGTGTGTCAACTGTACCTTCAAGAATATTTAGTTTCCACCAGAGTAGCGGCGTTATGATTATATGCCATCGTTTTTACATCCACAACCACTGCAAATAGGTGTGCTACGTAATGTTCTTGGCCCACAGTATTTATCTTCTTTTCATATGAGCTAGAGAGACAATCTAAGTAACGCTGTATCATAATACTTCAGTTAAGAAATAATAATCGATTTTATGTTGTGTTTTTATTACCTGTGAATTGAAATGCATGTAAATGCATTAGAATTTATACTGAGTACATCGTAAAAGATATCAGGGAAAGATGTGCTCAGGTTTAATGTTGAAGGAAATGTGACCAACTGATTACAAATATTCATCAGTCTGAGAAAAGCAATAAGTGAAACTACTCTGAAATGAATACACTTATTTGGTAAATTTCATATATTCCTTACATAGAGGCGTTATTTTATTTGTCACAATTCAAAGTGATGCAGGTTATGTATAAATATATATTCAGTAGACCATTACACGCCGATTTCGTCTTAGGATCTCCATTAGCTCCGCGTTGAAGTTGTTGCTACACATGAATCCAAATCCATTTATTGTCTCTAAAAAAGAAGAAACAAAACGATCATTAAGAAACAATGAGAAGTGTTTTGTAGGAATTTTTCTTGTTTTGGACGTCTGAAATCGCGCTCGAAGGGTTTGAATTGCTCAGATATGTGTGCGCTGCCTCGACATAGACAGTAACAAGCGACAAGCAATCGAATTTTTTTGAATTATTTTATGAATAAGAAGACGTATTCTGGAGAGGAAGAGAATTTTGAAACTTCCTGGCAGATTAAAACTGTGTGCCCGACCGAGACTCGAACTCGGGACCTTTGCCTTTCGCGGGCAAGTGCTCTACCAACTGAACTACCGAAGCACGACTCACGCTCGGTCTCACAGCTTCACTTCTGCCAGTATCTCGTCTCCTACCTTCCAAACTTTACAGAAACTCTCCTGCGAACCTTGCAGAACTAGCAGGAGAGCTTCTGTAAAGTTTGGAAGGTAGGAGGCGAGATACTGGCAGAAGTGAAGTTGTGAGACCGAGCGTGAGTCGTGCTTCGGTAGCTCAGTTGGTAGAGCACTTGCCCGCGAAAGGCAAAGGTCCCGAGTTCGAGTCTCGGTCGGGCACACAGTTTTAATCTGCCAGGAAGTTTCATATCAGCGCACACTCCGCTGCAGAGTGAAAATCTCATTCTGGAAAAGAATTTTGATTAACTTTGGTACGATTGCATTTGTGAAGACTGGATTACAGGTAATGACAAAGATTAATTTATTATTGGTAGCTGTTTCAAAATGCAGCATTTTTGGTTCGTCAGATATCCAGATAAGGAACATTTTTAGCATCTGAATCTTTGTTAGGAGAGAGAAATGGATTTAAGAACTAGTTTTGGGAATTGTGTGTAACGAGAGATTATACTCCTGAAATTCAATTTTTGTAATTCTTAGATTGTTACTACGTGATTTCAGGAAGGCTTCACAGTTTTTGGAATTTCATTAAACTTCATCAAGTCAAACGAAATGAAACTGGAAGTGGGTTCATTTAAACCAGAGTCACGGTCCACATCCCAAGAGTCGATTCATTTTCAGTTTATTTAAAACCATTATCAAAAATTATGGACCAATAATGATAGTAATGTATTTAAAGCACGCATTACACCTCTGCGTATCTCTGTGGTTATATTTTACACCTCTGTTATACAGACGTATTGTAGTTACTGGAGCAGTTTGCATCCAGGTAACACAAACATGGTAGTGAACAGAATCTTCCTTTCACTAAACTTTTCAGGGACTGACTTTACTTTCGCAATAATCAGTTTTCTTAAATCAAAATTAATATTCAGATTTTTTGATTACAGTCAGTTCCAGACACACAACATGATTTCCTTAAGGTTTTCGCAGTTAATGGTAGCTATGCTTTCTCGCAGTTGAATTTTTGTCATCAACATTTAGCGTTACGCTACTTACATATTCCCATTCTGTTGCAGACCCACTTTCATTTACAAAAACAAATCGAAACTGTATCTTTCACTTGGCGACAGTTTTTCTACATTCAGGCGTCGGGGAGTCTGCTGATATTTTCTTGAAACTGTCAAATCAAGTTTACTCCTCGCGAAATTTTTCGGAAAAAGAGGCAGTGAATTAAAATACAGACTATCAAACACTTCATCACACAACTGTTACCACGAATTCTTCGCAGAAAAACGATCTTGACCTTATGCTTCAGCATTTATTACAAGAAAACTACAAATTAATTGAAAAAATACAAGAAAGTAATAAAAATTAGCTAATCATTTATCAACTCCCCTTGCAACAAAGTTACAAGGAAACAACAAAATAACTAGACAAAATTAAATGAAAGTAACAAAACATTAGGAAATAAATTATCAAGGCACCATTAAACAAAATTAATCGAACACCACAAAATATTTGAAGCAAATCGAAAAGAAAGTATAGATTCAATCGTAAAGAATGTGACGACATTCATCAAAACAGAAATAAGTAAAATCTCCACAAGAACAGAAGAAACTGTCAAAACACAGACACAATCACAATTTTAGTTTTCTCAGATTGTGGCTGAGGTTGATAGAAAATTTAACGAAGTTACAGATACATACCGAAAACACAAAATTAAGTTATTGAACACATCGACAAGTATTTCCAAGTGCCGCAGTCGCAAAACAACAGCGTAAATCACAAAACTATGCGGAACAGTTACAGACTTTGGAAACAGAAACAAATAAAGCTGACACCAGAGCAAAAGTAAAATTTGAAACACTGAAAGCACAGTTTGATGAACTTTCAAACATGAGCAATTCCAAGTAAACACAGACGATTACCCAGCAGACACACAACGAATACACTGTAAAATAACGGAAACATTTCAATCTTCAGAGCGTTTTAAGGAAGGACCGACGACAGTAAACAAGCAGCACAAACAGGAAATAAATAGGTTACACACTCATCTAGCTAACATTGAAAAGCATTTGCCACAAGACCAAGATACGCCTGATTGTAGTGAGAGCTGTCACGGATGAGAAAAAGGTTTCGTCCAAGAACAACATTTTGGCCGACTCAGACGTGAAAGGTAATGAGCACGAACAGTCACAAACGTATTTCAACCACACCCAAATTTAATGACTTAAAAAGACACGACGGATTTGTCTACCAAAATTTTTTATCCCTTAGGAAATTTGATGTTTTTCGCAATGGCATCAATGATGTACATCCTTTAGATTGGATACAACAGTTTACCTTTTCTTCAACACCTGCTTGGTCAGTGACATACGAGTCAGGATGTATTTGCAGTTGTTCGGAAGACGAACCAGTGGCGCGGATGCGACCCACAGGAAGACATAACTCTTCTTTAGATGAATTTCATAATGCATTTCTTGCAGCGTACTGGTCAGAGACCACATATTGTGCAGTTAAGGACAAACTCATCAGTTTGCCATATTTTGAAAATTCTGAATTTTTCACTTTAACGCATTTCTTCGACTACGTGGTACTGCAGAAATAATATTTAATAGAACCGTTCAGCCAATCTGCTGTAATCCAGCTTTGTATTTCTAAAATTCCTAGATCTTTATGTGTTTCTTTGCTGACAGGATACCAGAAAGGAAACTTCAATGCATTCCGTGATGTTCTGCAGTTGCTTGAGATTCGAGTATCCGAATGTACGTAAAAAAGAAATTTTTATCAGAACAACCACAACGACAATGACAATAGGAATCGGGGACATTTCGGATCAGCAGAGACTACAGAGACAGAACATACGGGAATAAACAACAGTGCCAAAACCCATATCAGGGAAATAACAGTTTCAATAGATCACCACAATACAACCTGCAACAAATTCCGAATTTTTATCGCAACAACCAGTGCTTTTATAATGCAATGGGCAACATGACAGTCCTCCACAGCAACATAGCAATTCTGAAAACAATTACATGCAAAGGAATAACAATTTGCTAGAATAGGCAGCAACCATATAATCACAACTACTACGACAACAAAGCCACAATTTCCGAGAAAGTTACAGATATGGGAACAGGAGAAACGAAAATTGCAGACAACAGCTAAATTTAGTTTTGAATGAATCGGACAGTCGTTGCACCCACGACAAGTTAATTCTAATACTGCAGAGCAGACAATATCTGTACAAACAGTTGAAGGTTGGCAGGCTACTTCACTGCAATGTGACAGGGGCGAACAACAGTGACTAGAGGAGAAGACTACAGAAGGTTCACACACAAAGACCTCAGGGAGACATTGTTACAGGAAAAAGAGGAACTTCAAACACGAACATATCATCCCGTCATCAGCATAAAAATAGCCACACACACTTTAAATTCAGTTTTAGATCCAGGCTTTCCAGTTTCAGTACCATTGATGCAGCATTCAATAAATATAATTCGGATGAAACTATTTCTACTTTACCATTATATAGAACAAGAGTTACAGGAGCTATTTCACATTTATAGTTTTTTTTTTTCTGTACTAGGTAACACTTGCTATGTAAACTTCAGGATCGTTCGACTACTAACAACAGAGACTATGCTTGGCATGGATTTCTTAAACAGACGAAAAGCAGTACTGGATTTTGAGAAGTCACGTATATTGCTACAAAACAATGATGCGCTACTGACATTGCATTTTGAGAAGAATTTTTCATTGGAGGAACAGGAAATTAACATGCTACATCAAACTAAAACATCAATTAATTTTGTAAAGTAATTCTTATTCTTCCTCTTTTTTGCTGGTAGGTACACATTTCTTAGCACCGTCATGTTTTGATACAGGTGATTTTCTCATTAACGATGGGATATAGAAGTTAAGTCATAAGCTAGTTCCTCCTGTGTGTGTGTAGATCATAACTTTTCCCTTGCATAAAGTAGTAGAGGTTTTCCATTTCTTTGTATTTCTTTCACATTATGTATTTACGTTAATAAATGACCCTTACTGTTACAGATATAAGTTACTACGTCACTAATAAAGAAACTTTCTAGCTGTGTGTGTCACACAAATGTTTTGGCAAAACTACATTCCAAAAAAAGAAGCACCAACTTTTAAACGAGTAGAGTAGCGCAGTGGAAGATAACTATGAGTGTTGGATGTTAACATCGGGTACTGCGTTCAGTAATGGAATTTTTGTTCTGGATGACTCACTGATATATGTAACAACGGTATGTATATGAAAAATGTTTTACAAAACGGATTTGTTGAACAGACGAAGTTTTTGTTTGGAGCTCTGAACATAACAATACGAAGTAGCAACTGTAAGGACGGCGTCCACGAGCTTTATTTCTTTTTTAATATATAGTGTGTGTTGGAAGTAATTCGGAGTTTGTGATGATGAATTAGATGATTTTTTTAACTTCGGGATTACGTATTTGAGGTGATATGTTCTAAGATTTCAGGAGAAAGGGAATGAGGCTGTGGCCTGTTAGGTATTATGTGATGATTTGCTTGCAGTCCACACTCTGAGTTGTTGTTGTCTAGTGATTTTTGTCTAGAGCAGGAGACGTCTTATCAAAAGAGACGAGATGTATTGGGAAATTTAATACTTTAAATGACACATCCTAATGAGAACTTTTGGCCTGTGAGAACTTTTCTGTACGAGTGGTGATATTTGTGGTGGCTAACACTTCTGTTCATGGGCTTGACTTGACAACTGTCTGATTCTGCTTGACCTAACAACCATTCTCTGTCGTTTAACTGGTTAATGACACTTTCTACTTTTTCAGCTCAGCTTAACGGACTGGTTTACGTTTACTAACAGTTAGCACAATTATTTATCTTACTTATGTATAGCTGTAAGGTATTTTTGGTACCATTTAGTCTTTCTTGCATTTTCGGGGAAGCCAAGCACATTTGTAGATAATAATAATAAGGTAGCATCTGTGGCCACGTTTCCGCTTTCATTTCATTTCTTTTGACAGGTACAGCAATAATTTTGCGCGCAAACCGTTACTGTCTCATCCGATTTCCTTCTGAACAGTTTAACGAGCTAATGGATTTTATAGATAATAGCATTATGTTTTACGATTACTTGATAGAGTATCTACGACAGCTTTCACTTTTGTAGCTGTCTTACAAATATTTGTACTAAAATGCTATAATTTTTATCCTCAGTTAATTCCTTTTATACACACAATGTTTTTCTCGTCTTTTCTTACCTTGAATACGGTGTACCACTGATGTAAGAATGCCATGTAATGTTGATATTAAATCTTTATGGTAATTTGTCAGCTTTACCTGTATGTTGTGGACTGGTCTTGAATGCAACCAACTAACTCTTTCTCTTAAGCAAACTAACTTTAGATGTTTCCATACGGTAACATACACACATTTCAATTTTTATTCTAGCTGAAGTATTTTTTCATTCGTATAATTGTTTGCATGTTATATCTTTCGCTGAATCAGAAAATTCATGGGCGTATTTGGACATTCTCTTCTACGCCATGAAACCCTTTTGTAACGTGTGGATGTATTTTTACACGATTTGTTAGCTCATGCGAACTGGATTTTATTTTCTTATTTCAAAAACATTTGGTGAGAAAATGCTACTATAATATGGGACTTTACAGTGCTACTGTGAGTGACTTTGGCCCTCAGACGTCATCCGAATATTTATAGACCAATACTGCATTTTCTGAGTCTACGCTGTGCCTCACAAATAATCCAGTACAGTGATGTAAATGATTTTGCATTCAGTCCTTGACAAACCTTATTCACTTCAAGACACACTTCGACGATTTTTTTAAGGGATTTACTGGGCACACTCAAGTTAAAGATGATTTTCACTGAGTACATGTAGTTCAACGATAGCTACATAGCTTATGTATTGGTGTATAAAACAGTAATTTTACCATATTTGTTTTCCCACTGACGCTTTGAACACACAAAGTTTTATGGACTGCTGCTGATCCTGTACACGATTACTTAAAGCAATTTGTTGTGGACTGTTTATGCGCCTGTGCACAATTTAAACCAGTATGTGATGGACTGTTAGTATGCCTGTAAACGACAATTGAAAACAGTTTGTAACCTTTGAAACCTGCTATTGCTTTACACATTTACAGTTATCATTCGTTTATCTATAGTTATGAACTTTGAATTTTAACTCCGTTAGCGAATTTAGCAGTCTAATCTCTATTAATTACAAATCTCATCCAGCAAAATTCGGCCAGAGAGGTCGAGGGATGACGAAAAGTATGTATGTTAATTTTGTAGGAACTTTTCTTGTTTCGGACGTCTGAAATAGCGCTCGTAAGGTTTTAATTGCTTAGAAATGCGGGCGCAGCCTCGATAGAGATGAATCAAAGATAATCATTGCTCTCTGAAGAGGCGCTGCAGAGTTACCACTCAATCGCGAGGAGAGAAGAGGAGACAGTTAGTTGAACTCTGGTGCTAGAAGTGAACAGTTCGGTTTTGAATTGGCACCACAAAGAGACAAATATTATGAATCAGCAGAAGATTTATTCCAGAGAGAAAAAGTTGATTTTACTTTGGTACTATTGTATTTGCGAAGAGTGGATTGCAGATAAAGATGAAGTTTGTTTCATTAGCGTATCAGTTTAGTAACGCAGCATTCCTGGTTCGTCAGACATTCACATCCAGAAGCTTCTTGCTTTTGATTTTCTGTTATGATTTACGATCATTGAGAACGAAATGTATTTAAGAAATAGATTTTGAAATTATACATGTGAAGTTCACATTTTCTAATACTTAGATTGTTGCTACGTGAGTTTACGGGCAGCTTAACTCTTTTTGAAATTTCATAAAATTATTAAGTTAAAGGAAATGAGAGTGGAATTGAGTTTATTTAAACCAGAGTCATTGTCCACATCCAAATAGTCAATTAATTTTCAATTTATTTGAAACCCATTATCAAAAACTGTGAAGCAAGAATGATAGCAATGTTTTAGAGTGCGAATTGCAATCTCTGTAGTTAGATTTTGCAGTTCTGTTATCGAGACGTGCAATAGCTACGAGAGCCGTTTGCACCCAGGTTAGACAAAATGTGTAGTGAACAGATTCTTCTATTAATTAAATTTCACAGGGACCAACTTTACTTTCAATGTAATTACCTTTTTTCAATCGAGGTTTATAGATCTTGTGATTACAGTAAGTTCCAGGCAGAGCTTGGTTTCCTTAAGATATCGCAGTTAGATTTATCCATGCAGTCTCACAGTTTAACTTTTGTCACCAACAGTTAACATTAAGCTACCTACAAAATCAGACTCACTGTCATACCACCTCTCATTATCAGCCACAGAAACAAATCGAAACACCTAACTTTCAGCAAGAATGCTCGAATACAATGAGAGGGACAGGGTAGAAAGTAAGAAATGCTTCTCAGACCCCCATAAAGAGTATGTGTGAACGATAGCTGGAAAGACAGCTTAATAGTCATTCGCAGCAATTAACTACACAATAGTGAACGTCCGTCTTCGATTCCACTTCTTCCCTCAGTTCCCTACAGTGTTCACATTATCTCCTGTGCAGTACGACCGAAAGTCATGAATCTGATATGCACGACAATGATCTGGTGACATCATCTTCGCATTTCTAGTATCAAATGCTGTAGCGCCGTTAGATTTTGGAACGTGCCTTTACAAAATCGTCCAAGTTGATCGTGTTTTCTGACAGTGTCAGATCTTCTACATCTGCTGCTCATTAGAGTTTCCACTTTTTGTCTGCCTCATTCCATGGACGAATTAGACCAATTGTTGTCCCATCTGTTGGGTGATCGTCCAGGCCATCGTTTCCCTTGCGGTCGTCCATGTTTTCAAATTTTAATTAGTCATGTGCAGTTCACATTTTCATATTATCTTCCCAATTTCTTTTTTGTGTCAGCCTCAATTAATTTATATCTTGTATTCCACACTGGTCCACTGTAGATACATTTGTTCTCTTGTCACGCATGGTTACTGCCTGGATCTGTCTTACTACTTTCATTTCCATTGCCATTAACTTTTGTTTTACATTTTTTTCTATTTCCGCTCTTGTTTATGCTGAATATATCACAACAACATCCACTATTTTCTTAATTGTTTTTAGTTTTCGGTCAGTTGTTTCTTCATACAGTAAGCGTTAGCTGAAGCTCATCACTTGTTAAAGTGACACACCATCTACTTCTAATTTACACTTTAAATGTGCTTTTCATATTACCATACCCTATGGTTTTTTAGATGAGATTTCCGTGTTATATTACCTAGCAGTTTTCCTGAATTGGTGAAGCATTTTTTGCAAATTATCTTCTCTATGAGCATACATTATAGCATTTATCACATTCGTTTCCAGTTTTATATCCTGGTTTCTTTGTTATGGCATCAGTTATATCGTCTACTTTTAAGTTAAACAGGACTGGGTGTAATGACTCATCACACTTGTTGTGACTCATTACACTTGTTTAGCAGGCCGCTGTGACTGAGCGGTTCTAGGCGCTTCAGTCTGGAACCGCGCTGCTACTACTGTCGCATGTTCGAATCCTGCCTCGGGCATGGATGTATGTGATGTCCTTATGTTAGTTAGGTTTAAGTGGTTCTAAGTACAGGAGACTGATGACATCGTATGTTAGGTCCCATAGTGCTTAGAGCCATCTCAACCAACACTTGTTTATCTGTTATAATTTCATCTGTCCGTAGTTCGGGTCTGGTAATTATCGCTCTGTGTACTGTATATAAACTGTAGCTAAATCTATTGAGATTCTCTTGTCAATTAAGGTTTGAATTTTATCCTTTTCCTGTTCCTTTTGACAAGCCAATAAAAAAACGGATAGGCTGGGTCATTAAATGGTTCAAATGGCTCTGAGCACTATGGGACTTAACTTCTGAGGTCATCAGTCCCCTAGAACGTAGAACTCCTTAAACCTAACTAACCTAAGGACATCACACACAGCCATGCCCGAGGCAGGATCCGAACCTGCGACAGTAGCGGTCGCGCGGCTCCAGACTGTAGCGCCTAGAACTGGTCGGTCACCCCGGCCGGCGGTTCATTGAAATCTATGGATATTTCCACAATCTGTCCTAGAGAGAAAACAACATATATCGTGCTTCTGTTTTCCTTGAATCTTTGATGTTCTTCTGCTGTTTTCATATTATTCTGTATTCTGTCTCTAATTACTGATAGTAACTCTTTTAAGGCTGTAACTGTCTACTAATTATCTATTACTTATTGGTTTTTCTTTTCTTTGTATGGTGTTATTGTATATTTTTGTTTACACTCTATAGGTATCCCTAAATAATACTCTTAAAGAAAGTTTCAAGCTGTTAATGTATTTGTCTGTATACCCTCATTGCTTAAGATTTCTTAATTCTTAGAGTAAGATAACAATATTTTTCCCAGACATTGATTCTTTCCTAGTTTGCTGCATTCGCAATAAGTTCCCAGTGACGTCACCTCTCTTCAAACAACTTCTTTGTCTACAGACAGCCTCTTAGGGCTACAAACGCTATCGATAAGGTCATTAAAGTGTAGACTGTAGCAGCTAAGGCAGCTCACACTGAAGGTATAAACATAACGATAAAATATATCGAGTAGCGGTGTCTTTGGTATAGTTCGTGTGATTACTTGTGCCCATGAAGTCCATTAGACTGTGCTCTGCTGTTATGCTGACCAGATGACTTCGTGGTGAAGAAAATGAGATAATCTCAGTGTATAAGTAGGTATGATTCTTTCACGATGGAAATCAAGAAACTGTTAAATGAGTGGTGTGATTGTATGCTCAGAGACACTCTGTACCACGCCCTCATGATGTGTATTTGCATCATCAGCCTCATCATTATTAATTTTCCGGTATGTCATCAGGTCCTCTGTGATTCTTTTTTCTTGTGTCCATTGCTTCCTTCTAATATTGCTGTAGGCGCTGTCATCCATCATATCACTCAGGATCTCAGATCTCTTTCGCTACGGTCGCAGGTTCGAATCCTGTCTCGGGCATGGATGTGTGTGATGTCCTTAGGTTAGTTAGGTTTAAGTAGTTCTAAGTTCTAGGGGACTGATGACCTTAGAAGTTAAGTCCCATAGTGCTCAGAGCCATTTGAACCATTCTCAGATCTCTTCCTTCCTCGCCACATCTTCCCTTCCACATACCCCTCTAACACTCTTTCTGTGATCCGCTTCTTCTCTGTTAATATGAGTCCAGTATAACTAGTTTTTCTTATTTTTGTTACATACAGTCATTCTCTCTGCTCTTGCACTTTTCTATTATCTCTTCAGTTTTCACTCTATTGAATATTTTCATTCCGTCCTCCACCATGTCCACATTTCACAGGTCTCCAGCATTGTTCTGTCTTTCTTCCTCAGTTTCCAGAGCTTCAGCACCAAACATAACCACAGCCCATAGGAAATACATTATCTTCCAGAAATCTTTGTCCATATTTCTGCAGAAATACCTCCTTATCTTATAAAACACCTGTTTCTCCTTTGCTGTCTTGATTTTAATTTCGGTACTGCTCTTCCAGTCGGTTTCTAACAAGCTTCCTAGGTATTTGAAGCTTGTCATATACAAATATTTCTCCATGCAGCATTATGCTTACCCTTTTATTTGCAGCCAATGTCATTACTTCGTTATTTATTCTTCAAATCTTTGCAATCACTACAAAAAAAAAACACTACACTGCAAGTTTTACTTAGTTTTTTTAATATACCTCGTGGCTTATCGTTCTTTTTCCGTCATTAAAAATGTCATGGTAATGCAGATGTGGTTAATAAAACCATCTGATAAGCGAATTGCAACTAAAGTTTTATTGATGGTCATTCATGTCACTGTGACACAACTTGAATATACTGGTTGGATCAGCCAAAGGAATGTTCTGCAAGCATTATGATACAATGCATTAGACGATTTCCTCATTTTGCTTCTATCAGCTACTTCACGACAATTTTCAAAATAGGTTAAAGTTTGTGATGTTTTAAACTCGTTGCATGAATGAGAATAGAGACTGACAGATCACAGGTTCAATATGCAAAGGCCGTCGGGCCTGAAACGTACGCGCTAAAGAAGGTAAATGTTAGTGAGCTGGAAGTATGTGCTAAGTCCACTGCTGGGGTGCAGGTTGCGGGGACCGCTGAATGAAAGCAGGTTCCAGAAGGGACAGTTGCAGTGACGTATCAGAAACTGCGTCGGGGACCAGTAGTGGATAATAGCTTCCGTTCTGAATGCGGGAAGTACAGCAGAACACAACGAATAATGTTGCGGAAAGATATAATAAACATATCCTACCGATACGATATGTAATAAACAAGTATACTGTGTTACAAATAACGCAGCAACACGATTATATACACAATAGGAGACAGTAATGTACAATGGGACTTCTAAAATGAGTGATACAAAAAGCTCTTAGAACATTTTAACAAACTAAGTATCGTGGGATATACCTGATAGTAAAAACCTGTGTAATGCAACGTGTAAGAGATAGTACCATACACGAAGAGGACGCCACAGTGTAAATCGAGCCTCCAGAGTCGCGCAACATCGCTATGGTCAGACGCCACAGAGGGCTCACAACACGGTCTATGTTATGCATCTGTCTGATTTCACCTGAATAGTTCTCAAGTAGAATTCACGTGTCAAATTCGAATACAATCCGCCGCGCCACTCCACTGAGAGTGTACTAAAAGTCTGTTACAATACAGAATGTGTTCATATGTGAAACATAGCGTCTGGTCGAGGGCAGCATTTGAATGGCACTTGCACCATGACATGGCGGCTGGACGTGGTGGAGCTGTGTGTGTGTGTGTGTTTGTGTGTGTGTGTGTGTGTGTGTGTGTGTGTGTGTGTGTGTGTGTGTGTGTGTGTGTGTGTGCGTGTGTGTGTACCAATATTTTACTAGGCACAGACTTTCTGGCAAACTATGCTGGTAGCATCAGTTACCAAGACAGATATATTGGACTGAACGTTGGCACTAATCGGAACCACCTTCGTTTCAAACATTCACTTTGTGGTGAAACGTTACTAACTCATTTGTACATAGATAGAAGTTAAGATTTTTTGGAATTTATTTTGTATGTATGTTTTACTTATGGTAAGTTGTAGTCAAATTAGTCCTGTGGATTAATTCTTGGTGTGCGGAGGTATATGTAACGGTGTTTGGCCGATTTCATGATATTTAATAAAATTTATTTAGATTTTTTGCTGTCATGCTCAGATTTTATGTAGAGATAGTTGATGTGCCAGTTTATGTGCTTGATTGATTGATTGCACCAAGAGTAGCTTAACTGGGGCAAAGGTGCCGTTCTCTGATGAATGCAGTAATTTGGTCGCTGTTGTTTCTGCGCAAAGACACTGATCACAGAATCTGAAGTGCAAAACTGCAGCCGGCCGCGGTGGCCGAGTGGTTCTAGGCGCTTCAGTCCGGAACCGCGCTGCTGCTACGGTCGCAGGTTCTAATCCTGCCTCGGGCATGGATGTGTGTGATGTCCTTAGGTTAGTTAGGTTTAGGTAGTTCTAAGTTCTAGGGGACTGATGAGCTCAGATGTTAAATCCCATAGTGCTCAGAGACATTTGAACCATTTTTTGAATAAAACTGAAGTTACGCGTCTGGTTCTCCAAACTGCGGCGGGACTGGTCTGCGTTTGTCCTAATGAATTTTCTGCAGTGTGAGTTTGGTTTGTCAAGGGTGGAACTCACATAGCCACACCTGTGGGGCGCATTTGTATTAAAGGATCACATAACTAATGGTTCGTGTTTGTTTCATTGATAGAAAATGAGAGCCATCGAGTTTAATTTACAGCCCAAGATATTTTCTACCCCTACCGTTGCGAGTCGGACAGTATTAACACCATGCCTCAAGACAGCAATTGTATATATCCGTCGTCGTGGCTACGAAAAGTCCAAATGGACGTTCTGCAGAGTGGTTATGATTAAACTTTCGCTACATGAGAGGACCCTCATGAAAAAAGAATCATAGAAGCGCGATAAGGTTTTTCGGAAACATTCGTAAGTCATGCTAGAAAGATGATTGTTTGCACCACACTTCGGACGGTGGACCTCGGAATGAATGTTCAGCTGTCGTAACACAGCTTGTGGACTGCTTGAAAATCGCATATTGGGTCTATCACTCTCAGCTGTACAAACAATAACCTCTTCAGCAAAACGTGGTGCAATTGGTAGTCGGCTTCCCTCAAGAGCAGCTCCTAAATCACCAGTTAAATCGAACCTCTGAATCATGTTCTTCAACTCCACCTCTCCATATTCCTTTAATGCATCGATACACGCGAAGAGCAGAGCATTGCTGGTGTTTTAATCAAGTAGTTTTACGTGTAAGGCCTTGCTGATCTTGTACACACCCATACTGACTACCTGCAACTGTAATACACGTTGGACTAGACCAGTGTTCAAAGCTATAACAGTGCAAGTGAAATTTTAACCACATTTTCAAGCATCATCTTCACACTAAAATTCGTCGTTTGTTTTTCCTTAATCATTTATTGTAAATTGTTGTTATTCTGTACTTCCTCCAGTTTTATCGTAATAGGAAGTGCGAAGAAGATGTATACATTCTACACGTAAGAATGCAATTTAATAACAGCAATTACATTCGGTGGTAGGGAGTTATCTTCCTACGATTTCGGTATTTGACGCCAAGTGTATTTGGTGAATACAACGAAATCACTACAGTTTATCAAAATTGCAGTACAATTTAGGCAGACTACACACGAGTATTTTAGTGCCCTAATTCACTAGTCTGTGATCCATTACTAGTAAAACAATTAGAAAAAGTAAAAAACAGCGAAGGAAAAGTGCAAGATGTCACGGATCTGAATGCATGTCTGGAAACAGGAAAAAAATTCCTATAGTAGTGACACTGTACATGGGTCTGTGGCACAAACCGCTGACTGGGCTACTGGTCTGCCTGTTGGCGGTATACAGTCATTTTTGCTGCTGCACTAGAATGGGGCGGGTTCTGAGAAAAGTGCACCGCCACCTGTACCGCAAGAGAACATTGCCGGTAATTGGGTGTCTCCTCCGACTTTCCGCCGGATTGTAAAATCAAAACGGCTAGATATTTCGGCGCTCCACATGCCCAGGATCTTCAGGAGAACGCAACTGTTGCAGAATCCTTCCGAAAAGTGATGCCTAGGCTGCAAATCGTCGTCCTATGTAGACCACTGTACCAGACATTTGCGCATGCGCCGTCCATCACGTTTGCTGCCCCTAAGAGAGGGTTGGTGACGGTGCTATTAGTGGAACAGCGGCGGCAGCGATATATCGAACTCAATACACTCGGACTGGCCCCACCAAAGAACATGGTCTTTTGAGGTGAGATAGCAGTGGGTTGAACTTCGTGTTTAGAGGAAAACCCGTGTCTTCTTTAATTATATCGTCTACCTCTTTATAAACACTGTTCCAGATACCTGAAGTACTGGCAACTATGAGTCTCGTCAAATGTTATCCTTTGGCTGTCGTTTAAACTATGTTCCAATGAAGCCGTTTTTTCAGACAGTCGTAACCTTGCGTGATGGCGATGTCTCACGAACCTGCGAATCCAACGGCGATGTAAAGTTTCACACACTGGCATCATACGTAGCAAATTGTCCCTAGCGGAGCCAAGATGTACCCTAATCTTGGTAGATGGACGGAACACACTCTTAAGGTTGAAATTCCTCAACATTCTTCCAGGCTTCAATGATATGCCTTAGCGGAAAGAATAAAGACCACAGATCTGTGCTCCGCTTGCTGCACCTCTGGGAATGGTCCAAAGACTACGACGTATCTGTTCCTCAGAGAATCCATTTTGCTGAAACACAAGCATCAAATGCGCGCGATTCTGCGTTAAACTGCTTACCAGAGTCCTAAGGACGCTATTTCGTTGGTTCAGTGGGTGGAACATTTTAGCAAGCAGTTACCGACTGGTATGAATCAGCTTTAGGTTAACAATATGTCCTAGAGTACCACCATGTATTCCATAAACCGTGACGTCCAGAACTGAAAGTCTCCTGACACTTGCGACCTCCATGGTAAATGTTATGCTGCTATGCAGACATTGAAAGTGGTCTAAAAGTCGGTTAATAGTATGACGTGCATGATAACAAATAATATAGATATGATCTAAATGCATACAGGTTGCAATACTGAAGTCCTCAGTTCCCTGTCCTCTATGTCCTCAGTGTATAAATTGGTAACTACGGGCGAGAAAGGACCTTTCCGTCGTTCTGTTCGTAAATATTACAATTAAATGAAAAGTACGTGGATGTCAGCAAACGACGACAAAGCTTCACCATCCAGTTTTTTATTTAATCAGACTGAAGGACAGTTGCAGGCGGACTCATGTGAATACAGATATTGTATCAAAACTCGCAAATAAATCGGAAGGCTCCCGCCTGAAAGACTTCAGCCGTCGAATAAAATTCACCGAACTGTAGGTATGATGTCCTCTCTTGCCAACGTTTGGGTTGTAGGTGGATGCATCAACGAAATTTAAAGAAATCTTGTCAAGTAAAATGAAAGGTTTTATTTTTCCAGTTCTAAATGAAAGACTTTGATTATTATTTTTACTCGAGTAATTGGTCTAAATGTAATCTTACTCTTATATTTCTTCCTGTCATTCTCTTTCCGTTTTGAATCTGCTTATGTGGCCCATAATTTGCAGCTGAGTGGGAACCAAAACCGCTAATCGTTTGGTAATGGGAGAGCCCATGAAGCCAGTGTGAGGATAGTTACAGGTAATCAATGACCACAGGAAATGATACTTGGCTTTTACCGCTGAAAGTGAAATTTTAATGTCCTGAATCGGCCGCAGAGATTAATCCTGAACTCCGTGAACGAAGTGATAATGATTCTAGTTCTGCTGAGAACTACTGACTGTCGTTTGCTCAGACGAACTGCATGTCACATGGTTGCGGTTAGGTTGGAACATGAGTTCTAAATTCGTGGCTATGAAACATATAGTCTGCCGCAGTTCAGTCGTTGTTCACTTGAAAGCAGCTGTCCATACAGGGTAAAAAGTATTTAAACCGACAAATTCTGGGAGGTTGTAGGGGACATCGAAACAAAGTATTTTTTCCCTAATGTCATTTTTTCCTATGAGGAGTATTTAAACCGGTAGAGGAAGATTTCTCTGGCGGCAAATTAATTAAACCAACAAACACTTTTCCATTTTTTATGACCAAGAGACAACACATTAACACAATCCAATTCAATTCAATCAGGAGTATCCTGAATTGTTCCTGCTGCTGCTGCTACTATCGAGGCAACCAGATCCTCTTCTGATGCTACAGGAGTTGCGTAAACAAAGTTGTGCATCTCTCCCCACACAAAAAAGCACAGAGGGGACACATCTGGAGATCGAACAGGCCATGGTACAGGACCACCTCTGCCAATCCACGTTTCGGGGAACCGTCGGTCCAGGAATCGACGCACACGACGACTGAAATGTGCCGGCGCCCGGTCATGTTGGAACCACATGCGTCGTCTTGTAGAGAGTGGGACGTCTTCCATCAATTCTGGCAATGCTCTGGCGAGAAAATTGTAATAGTGCTTGCCACTTAATGGCCTAGGTAGCAGATACGGCCCAATTAAACAGTCCTCAACGACACCGACCCACGTATTAACGAAGAACCGCACTTTATGGGCGCTAGTAACTTTGGCATGTGGATTATCCTCACTCCAAACATGTGAATTGTGCGTGTTGAAGACTCCATCACACCGGAACGTTGCTTCATCGATAGACAACACAGAGGATGGAAATGTAGGATGCATTTCACACTGTTCCAGGTACCACTGCGAAAACTGTGTTCTGGGTGGATACTCAACTGGTTCCAAGTTGTGGACACGCTGTAAGTGAAATGGACGTAACAACTGCTCTCGAAGGACTGTTCTTACATTCGACCGATTCGTCCCCACGTTACGTGCAATTGCGCGAGTGCTGATTGAAGGATCCCACTCCACATGCTGCAAGACAGCTTCCTCAAATTGCTGCGATCTTACCGTGTGACGGCGTCCCTGTCCAGGTAATCTGCTGAATTAGCCGGTCTCACGCAGACGTTGGTACACGGCAGCAAAGGTCGTATGATGCGGGATACGGCGATTAGGATATTGCTGTTGATAAACCCGCTGTGCAGCCTGTCCGTTGTGGTGTGCTACGTAGTACGCACCAACCATATCAGTGTACTCACTCCAGGTGTATCGCTCCATTAGTAAACAGAGACAATGCACTACCACACTGGGGGACAGCAGTTGCCAACAACTGAAGAGCGTAATACGCCCTCGAACAACGGAAGGTCGGAATACGGCATCCACCGGTTTAAATAATCCTCATAGGAAAAAATTACATTAGGGGAAAATATTTGTTTTGATGTCCCCTACAAACTCCCAGAGTTTGTCGTTTTAAATTCTTTTCACCCTGTATAGTATCTCCCACTTCCAACATACCTCGCGGTGGCCTCTTCCAACATTGCTCCGCGTTACGCATTAACAGCATTTATGAAGTGACGCACCGTGTTTGCGTGTAGCCCGTAACCGAGCGGTAGCCGGTAGATGATGGCGCAACGCTAAAGCTCCAGTTCAAATGTGTGTGAAATCTGATGGGACTTAACTGCTAAGGTCATGAGTCCCTAAGCTTACACACTACTTAACCTAAATTATCCTATGGACAAACACACACACCCATGCCCGAGGGCGGACTCGAACCTCCGCCGGGACCAGCCGCACAGTCCATGACTGCAGCGCCCTAGACCGCTCGGCTAATCCCGCGCGGCACAACGCTAAAGCGGCAAGTGCTAGACGACAACAGTCAAGAAATTGTAATCTGACTTCAACTTCTTCCGCTTGGAGCCCAGTGTGATGGTGTAATGCTTGTTTCACAGCGCAGATGAATTTTGCAACAGTAACCCGCGGTCTAGGGGGGCCGGGTAGCTCGGTGTTCGGTCACAGGGTTGGCTGCCCTCTGTATTAAACAAAAAACAGAGTTCAACGATGAACCGAATGCGTGTTATGGGACATCCGGCCCGAACGAGTGCAACGCACAAAATGAGATTCTTTTCTTTAAAATAAGGGTAGCATATCTGATTACAAATCAAAATGTTCTCGGTTATGCATTCCAAACCCACCATCATTTAAATTTGAATTAATAATCAGCACTGCCGACAGAAGACTTCCGGCATAAGAAATGACCCTCCTTCTCAAAACGCCTTGTCAAAGGATGTGGAAGAGAGGACTGAGGATCAGGGCACTCTCCTGTCCTTGGTGTGCGAAACTGCCGCTAAAGGCAGAAGAATCAGAGATGATCAATGACATGAGAAAGCAACAGGTAATGGAACATAAAGTGTATCCACAGGACATGTGGTCTGTAACAGTATAAGTGTCGTGATAATCTCTCCACTGGCAAAAGATTACGGAATAGTCTCCCATTCGGATCTCAGGGATGGGGCTGCCAAGGAGGAGGTGACCATGATAAAAAGATTGAAAATCCAATCACGAGTCGAGGCGTGGAATGTCAAAAGCTGGAACGTGGTAGGAACGTAGAAAATTTGCGAAGGAAAATGAAAAGGTGTAGTCTACATACAGTAATAAAAATAAGACAGGGATTTCTGGTCGGATGAGTATAGCATAATATTTATAGCTGCAGAAAATGATGTAACGGGAGCAGAATTCGTTATGAATAGGAAGGAAGGACAGAGAGTGTATTAACGAACAGTGCAGTGGAAGGGTTGTTCTTATCAGAATTGAAAGCAAACCAACGTCGACAACAATAGTTAAGGTAAACATGCCGACGTCACAAGCTGAAGATGAAGAGATAGAGAAATTACATGAGGATATTGAAAGGGTAATACAGTACGCAAAGGGAGATGAAAATCTAATAGTGATGGGGAACTTGAATGCAGTTGTAGGGAAAGAAGAAAAGGGTACAGAAGAATGTGGGTTTGGGACAAAAAATGAGAGAGGACAAAGACTAATTGGGTTCTGCAATAAGTGTTACATCATGGTCAGACAGAGATTCCGAAGTGAGATATACTGTAATTCGGATCCAGGAGCATATATAGACTAAGGTCACAATGTAGCAGTGATGAAGAGTAGACTGAAGTTCAAGAGATCAGTCACGAAGAGCGCATACGCAAAGAAGTGGGATACAGAAGTACTAACAGATGACGAGACACGTATGAAGTTGTAGAAAGCTAAAGATACTGCAATAAGGGATAGCTCAGTAGGCAGTACGGTTGAAGAGGAATGTACGTCTTTAGAAATGGATATCACAGTAGTTGGGAAGAAAAACATAGGTACAGGAAAATAACTGCGAAGAAACCATGGGTAACAGAAGAAATACTTCAGTTGATCGATGAAGAATGAAGTACAAAAATGTTCAGGGAAATTCAGGAACAAAGGAATACAAGTCACTGAGGAATGAAGTAAATAGGAAATGCAGGGAAAATAAAAGGAAATACCTGGATGAAAACTGTGAAGAAATCGAAAAGGAAATGATTGTCGGAGGGACTATTCAGCATATAGGAAAGTCAAAAAATCTTCGGTGATATTAAAAGCAACGGTGTTAACATTAAAACTTTAGTGGGAAACCAACTGTTAAACGCACACGAGACGAGGATAGGTTTAAACAGTACATTGAAGGACCATGTGAGTGGGAAGATTTGTCAGATGAGTTAGAAGAAGAAACAGGAGTCGATTTAGAGGTGATCCAAGAAATCCAGTATTAGAATCAGAATTTAAGAGAGCTACAGAGGACTTAAGAACAAATAAGGCAGAAGGGTTAGATAACATTCCTTTAGAATTCCTAAGATCACTGGGGGAAGTGGCAGCAAAATGACTGTCGCATTTGTTGTTAGCATATATGGGTCTGGCGACATACAATATGACTCCTGGAAAAATATCATCCACATAATTCCGACGACTGCAAGGGCTGACAAGTGCGAAAATTATCGCACAAGCAGCTTAACAGCTCACGCATCTAAGTTGTTGACAAGGATAATACAGGGTGAGTCACCTAACATTACCGCTGGATATATTTCGTAAACTACATCAAATACTGACGAATCGATTCCACAGACCGAACGTGAGGAGAGGGGCTAGTGTAATTGGTTAATACAAACCATAAAAAAACGCACGGAAGTATGTTTTTTAACAAAAACCTACGTTTTTTTAAATGGAACCCCGTTAGTTTTGTTAGCACATCTGAACATATAAACAAATACGTAATCAGTGCCGTTTGTTGCATTGTAAAATGTTAATTACATCCGGAGATATTGTAACCTAAAGTTGACGCTTGAGTACCACTCCTCCGCTGTTCGGTCGTGTGTATCGGAGAGCACCGAATTACGTAGGGATCCAAAGGGAACGGTGATGGACCTTAGGTACAGAAGAGACTGGAACAGCACGTTACGTCCACATGCTAACACCTTTTTATTGGTCTTTTTCACTGACGCACATGTACATTACCACGAGGGCTGAGGTACACGTACACACGTGGTTTCCGTTTTCAATTACGGAGTGGAACAGAGTGTGTCCCGACATGTCAGGCCAATACATGTTCAATGTGGTGGCCATCATTTGCTGCACACAATCGCAATCTCTGGCGGAATGAATGTCGTACACGCCGCAGTACATCTGGTGTAATGTCGCCGCAGGCTGCCACAATACGTTGTTTCATATCCTCTGGGGTTGTAGGCACATCACGGTACACATTCTCCTTTAACATACCCCACAGAAAGAAGTCCAGAGGTGTAAGATCAGGAGAACGGGCTGGCCAATTTATGTGTCCTCCACGTCCTATGAAACGCCCGTCGAACTTCCTGTCAAAATGGTTCAAATGGCTCTGAGCACTATGGGACTCAACTTCTGTGGTTATCAGTCCCCTAGAACTTAGAACTACTTAAACCTAACTAACCTAAGGACATCACACACATCCATGCCCGAGGCAGGATTCGAACCTGCGACCGTAGCAGTTGCACGGTTCCGGACTGCGCGCCTAGAACCGCGAGACCACCGCGGCCGGCGAACTTCCTGTCAAGGGTCAGCCTAGTGTTAATTGCGGAATGTGCAGGTGCACCATCATGCTGATACCACATACGTCGACGCGTTTCCAGTGGGACATTTTCGAGCAACGTTGGCAGATCATTCTGTAGAAACGCGATGTATGTTGCAGCTGTTTGGGCCCCTGCAATGAAGTGAGGACCAATGAGGTGGTCGCCAATGATTCCGCGCCATACATTTACAGTCCACGGTCGCTGTCGCTCTACCTGTCTGAGACAGCGAGGATTGTCCACGGAACAGTAATGCATGTTCCGTAGATTCACTGCCCCGTGGTTTGTGAAACCCGCTTCATCGGTAAACAGGTAGAACTGCAACGCATTCTCTGTTAATGCCCATTGACAGAATTGCACTCGATGATTAAAGTCATCACCATGTAATTGCTGATGTAGCGACACATGAAACGGGTGAAAGCGGTGACGATGCAGTATGCGCATCACACTACTTTCACTCAGTCCACCGGCTCTCGCAATGTCCCGTGTACTCATGTGTGGGTTCATGGCAACAGCAGCTAACACACCAACTGCACCCGCTTCCCCTGTGACGGGTCTGTTACGGACCCGTTTGCGTGCTACGACCATACCTGTTGCATACAGTTGGCGGTAGATGTTTTGCAATGTGCGGCACGTTGGATGTTCTCTGTCCGGGTACCGTTCTGCATACACACTGTAGGCTTCAGCTGCATTTCGTCGACACTCGCCATAGATGAGTATCATCTCCGCTTTTCAGAGTTCGAATACACCATGGTCACAGTTCCTACAACACTATACTATCACAGACGTCTGGTAACACGGTGTACTACAGTTGGTCTGCGTGCGGAGACGAATGCAGAATAACAATAGCAGCAAGCGCTACACGCGGACACTGCGACAGCTAGACCACACCACAACAGTGCACTACAGCCACACTCGTAAACACGGTCGTCATCGTAAACATGTTCCTGCAGATGCTGCTCGCCGACCGTGGCCCGTGTTTGTCACAACACGCAACTGAACGTCGGAGGTTTCAAGCGTCAACTTTAGGTTACAATATCTCCGGATGTAATTAACATTGTACTATGCAACAAACGGCACTGATTACTTATTTGTTTATATGTTCAGATGTGCTAACAAAACTAATGTGGTTCCATTTAAAAAACGTAGATTTGTGTTAAAAAACATACTTCCGTGCATTTTTGTATGGTTTGCATTACACAATTACACTAGCCCCTCTCCTCACGTTCGGCCTGTGGAATCGGTTCGTCAGTATTTGATGTTGTTTACGAAATATATCCAGCGGTAACGTTAGGTGACTCACCCTGTATACAGAAGAAAGGAAAAGAACATTGAGGATTTGTTAGATGACGATCAGCTTGGCTTTAGGAAAGGTAAAGAGAACAGAGAGGCAATTCTAGTGTTCCTATTGATAACAGAAAGAAGACTAAACAAAAATAAAGACACGTTCATAGCACTTGTTGACATGAAAAAAGCGTTCGACAATGTCAAATGGTGCAAGACGTTTGAAATTCTGAGAAAAATATGGGTAGCTATAGGGAGAGACGGGTAATACACAGTATGTACAAAAGCCTGGAGGGAACAATAAAGGCGGGCGCCCAAGAACGATGTGCTCAGATTAAAAAGAGTTCAAGCCCAGGATATAGTCTTTCGCCCCTACTGCTCAAACTGTACATCGAATCAGCAATGATGGAAATAAAAGAAAGGTTCAGGAGTGAAATTAAAATTGAAGATGAAAGGTTTCGCTGATGACATTGCTATAGTGAGTGAAAGTGAAGAACAATTATGTGATCCACGTCAGATAACTGTGCACTTGCGAATAATGACTACCATCACCTGTAGAATGGAATGACAGGTGATGAACCTAACATGAGGATTGACGGTCAACGAGTAGATCTAGTTGAGAAATTCTACTACCTCGGTAGCAAAATAACCAATGATGGACAGAGAAAGGAGGATACAAAGAGCAAACTAGCACTGGTAAAAAGGGCATTTCTGATTAAGAGAAGTATACTAGTATGAAAGATAGACCTTAATTTGAGGAAGAGATTTGTGAGAATGTACGTTCGGAGCACAGATTTGTATAGTAGTGAAACATGGACTGTTGGAAAACAGGAACAGGAGAGAATCGATGTATTTGAGATGTGGTTCTACAGATGAATCTTGGAAATGAGGTGGACTGACAAGGTAAGGAATGAGGAGGTTCTCCGCAGAATTGGAGGGGAAAGGAATATGTGGAAAACACTGACAAGGAGGAGGGACATAACGACAGGTCATCTGTTAAGACATCATGGAATAACTTCCATGCTACTAGAGGGAGATGTAGAGGGCAAAAGCAATAAAGACCGAGACTGGAATACATCAAGCGGATAATTGAGGATATAGGTTGCAAATGATTCCCTGAGATGAAGCGGTTGGCACAGGAGGGGAATTCGTGGGGGACCTGCATCAAACCAGTCAGAAGACAGATAATTGAAGAAAAAAGAAGAGACCACAACAAAAGCGTTCTGATATCCTTAATGCTGTTGCTGTCATCAGTTGTCCATCCAACATTACGTGACACTAACCCCCACCGATTTACGGAAGAGCTTTTTGTCATCCATATTATCTTCTCAGGCAGAATATGTGACACTTAAAAAATTATCAGCAAAACAATTGGAATGCTGCCGTTCGAAGTGAAATCTATGTCGACGCATGTCGGTAGATCGGCGTTGACACCGTCAAGTGTCCCGAAGTAGAACTAATGGACCATCTCATGTAGGCATTTACCCCAGGTTTATCAGACTGGGTGAGGGGTGCTCCGATGTGGCATTCTGTGGAGGATTTCACGCACCATGAATTGGCAACAAGATATCGTAACTGCCTCCACAGTTACACGTAACTAAGCCCTTAGTTCACTAATGATTCGCTTTTATAACACAGTTACGCTATGTCTCCAAAAGCTACGACGTGTCACTATTATCGCCTTTCCAACAAGAAGGATATCTGCTGCATTTGGTTACCAACTTTCGACACCCTGTTTATCCAGATAAAACTAAGTGAAAAGCATATTCATTCAAATAGCCACTGTGAAAATATACAATGAGATTACGAATGTCATGGGATAGCGATATTCACGTATACAGATGGTGGTAGTATTGCGTACACAAGGAATGAAGGAGTAGCACATTGGCGTAGCTCCTACTTGTCCTCCGACACAATATTAGAAAGTGTCTCAAGACCTTTACCACCTCAGTGTACATCATGAACTACGTCTATCCACGTTACGTACAAGAAAATGATGTAATTTTGAGATTTGACAGTATGTTTACTGGAAGAGCCAGCACATGAGTACTACTAAATCATTATTTAAAGTGGAGTAAAGGACTAACAAGCCGAAAATAGAAAAACAAATCCACTTACACTTCAGCTTCAGATGGTGGTTCCACAACTTTCAGCAATGTGAGCCAATATTTTTCATTCGTCCCTGGCCAGGGTTTGCATGGAAAACTCCTGAAGCCTTTCTCCTGAAATGAAAAGACCAAGTATTAGGAATCGGCAGATAAATCTGTGTTCGTTTCTATTGCCACCAGTTGCTGGTTGACTTTTCTACCATTTAAGATAATGGAATTATTGTGGCAGTACTTTAGTGGATGCTCACTACAGATTACAGGCAAAGATATTGACGATGTACGTGTTGATATAGTGGCAAGGAGTTGATCTTGTGCAGAATTATTATAGTTCTTGTCTAGTGACGCAAAACTGTGTTCAAACTATCAATAAGATGAGGCACATTTGCACATATTGTTAATACCATAAAATATTTGTATTGATATACTTGTAGAAGTCCAAGGGCAACTCAGTATTGCAGGTTCTACCGCCTCTAGCGGTAGTTCGCCATTCCAACGGTCATTAGATTTCCCGAACCTCTATCTGCTCCTCCGCAGTCTAGACAAAGCCGTTGGAAGAACGACGGTGAAGTCTTAAATGGTAAGAAGCCGTATTAACTGGTACAATAAGAAGTACCAACTTCCGGCCCATCACAGAGGTTCACTAACTATGACTATAGATGTAGATCCAATAATTTAGTTATTTGTCAAAGATGCTGCCCTATACCACACTAATGTATTGGATGTTAACTGTGGTATCACTAAATTGTACGATAATCGAGGTATTCGCATTCCAAAAATGGGGGGGAGGGGTAAGAATGTAAGGGATGGTAGATGAAGGATGGAGGGAGTGTGAGGTAGCTCTGATTGAAAGAGGAGGAGGTATGCAGGTGAAGCGAAAACTCTGAAACAGTATACTTCTGGGTTTGTAATAGTTGATAGTTATGGAAGAAGACAAATCAACATTACAAGATATAATACATATTTTCTCATATGTATATCGTATGGCACAATTATTATGGCAATATATCCCTTGGAAAGAGCAGTCCAGGTAATGTGCGTAGTTCACCCACAGTCATACTACTGTCAACTCTTGAAGGCATTAGACATTTTAATCTCATTTCACAATACATACACTTGCTAATAAAACTACAAAACAACAGTATATTTCAGTTCATAGTTACAACACTAGTAGAAAACGAGGAAGGTTGGCACCAATCAAGACAACAGCATCATCCGAGAATTCCGCCAGTATAATAAATGTCTTAGGCATAACTTAATGTGAACAATATGTCAGGTATACTTCAAGTGAAGCATATTGGAATTTTTGCTGTATCAGGTGACGTTTTAATATTCAGAAACAGTATCAAATACACGAAAATCTCCCGTGGAATTGGATTGTACTAAGTTACGTAAATATTCTTTCCTACCTCATAATAAAGTGGTTTACTATTTCATCTGTTGTAGAATGTCGGGATATCTAGCGCAATTAGAGGCTGATTTTTCTGTAGACAACAAAACGTATATGGACAGAAATGCTCTCTTTTTGTCGCAGTCAGTCTATCGCTCTGAGTTAAACTGTGTGCAGAGTTAAGTCCGAATTAGTTAAGTTAGAAAACCTTGTTAAGTTACTGCATGAACGTTATGATAATCAGGTCATGTCACAGCATCGACCTTTATATTTTTCATCTCAAACAGCAGCTTACACAAACAATAAACCACTGGATTAGAGTACTAACCAGACATCGTACGTTTAAGTGTTCTTGTGCAGTCAATTACAGTAATACAAAATTGTTACGGCTTTCGTAGCCACTTGCTGACAAACTGCCTATTGGCTTCTGTCTCGGGTTCTTTGGCCGACGTTCATCTAATGATTTTTCTGACGTTTTGCCAGCACGAGTGGCTGGCATTGTCAAAGCTTCACCCTCCATTGCCGGTGGTGAACTTTAGCCGAGCTCGCGGCCGCAGACTATATGTACCTGGCGCGCCAACGTCCGAGGGCTTCTCCGCGGTCATTTCCGGTGCGGTTCTTCTCTTGCTAGCTGCGACGGTCGTTCGCTGCAGTACGGGAAGCCAGGATCCGTTTACCTTAAGGCTTTCCTCTTTCTTGTTCAAACTGTTCGCGTGTTTTTGTATTTCTACAGCTTCTCTGAACAAGCGCGTGTGGTAGTGCTTCTCTACAGCCAGAACTTTCGTGTCGGCGAATTTTATTACGTGGTCGGTCTCACTCAGTGCGTGCTCTGCCACGGCCGATTTCTCCACCTGCCCCAACCTGCAATGTCGCTTATGCTCTTTGATCCTGGTGTTAATGGATCGTCCAGTTATTCCGACATAAACTTTTCCGCATGTGCATGGTATACGGTATATTCCCGACATTGCAAGTGGGTCTCTTTTCTCCTTCGCCGATCTAAGACACTCTTTGATCTTCCTTGTCGGCTCCAGTTCACCACCGGCAATGGAGGGTGAAGCTTTGACAATGCCAGCCACTCGTGCTGGCGAAACGTCAGAAAAATCATTAGATGAAAGTCGGCCGAAGAACCCGAGACAGAAGCCAATAGGCAGTTTGTCAATTACAGTAATGTTATCACTCATAATGTGCCAGACACATGCATTAGTGCTGCAATTCTAAAACTATCAGGTACTTAATTAAGAACAGTGCTGTCTACTGTGGCATCTGTCACTATTCTACAGTCGATAGAGAATGATTTTGAGGCGTCATGCATTTCTGTTGTTCAGTGCTCATTCTAAAGTAGAGGACAAAGTTAAAGCGATCAAACATAGTGCTCAGGCACACACGAAATGTAGAAGTACAAACTTTCAGTCTAAAGTTTGCTACAAAATTCCGGGGGGCAGTCTTCTACTCAGTGCTTTTCGCACCATGACCAGACAGTTTGCCCTTGTCATGATGAAAAATGCTACCAATGCGGAAAAAAATTCACATTTAAACAGTGTCTAAGCGGCAACCCTCACTATGACAACTAGAGTCCACCATGAAAACGCGTGGCTATAGCAATGCTGCCAACAAGAGCACACAGTTATGGGGAAGCCATTAACTATGTAACAAGCCATGCCGCGCACTTCCACGTCGCAGTTATCTTTCACTAACGTACGCAGGCAGGCAATCATAATTTTTGTTCATTTATTCGTGGAACAAAAACAATTAAATTAAAATGGATATTGGTACTTCTGTTTCTCTAACTGACAAAAACATATATGGCTCAATTGATACTCTACCGCTACAGCAGCCTACTTCTATTTAGTCTGCCTACAACAGCCAAGAAATTCTAGTCCTTGACGCGTATATTTCGCCTACAACTTTTCGTGGAGTGACAGTCTTTCCCTTCATGTTCTCAGTTCTAGAAACAGTGCCAACACATTTTGGTTGTACACTGAAGGGCCAAAGAAATTGGTACAGGCATGCTTA
The DNA here is from genome assembly GCF_023898315.1 of Schistocerca nitens. Classification (NCBI taxonomy): domain Eukaryota; kingdom Metazoa; phylum Arthropoda; class Insecta; order Orthoptera; family Acrididae; genus Schistocerca; species Schistocerca nitens. Next base: position 644,983,085 of record NC_064618.1, on the reverse strand, counting down.
TTCAAAGACAAAGATATGTAAAGAGGCAGAATATGGCGCTGTGGTGGGAAACGGCTACATAACACGACAAGTGTCTGGCGCAGTTATTATACCGGTTACTGTTGCTACAAAGGCAGGTTATCAAGATTTAAGTGAGTTTCAACTTTGTGTCACAGTCGGCGCACGAGTGACGGGCACAGCATCTCCGAAGTAGCGATGAAGTGAGGATTTTCCCGTACGACATCAGGAATCCGATAAAACATCAAATCTCCGACATCGCTACGTGCGGAAAAAGATCGCGAAAGAACAGGACCAACGACGACGGAAGAAAGTCGTTCAGCGTAACAGAAGGGCAACGGATTTGAATTCTGGGCCATCAGCAAGTGTCAGTGTGCGAACCATTCAACGAAACATCAACGACATAGGATTTCGGAGCCGAAATCCCACTCGTGCACCCTTGATGACGGTACGACACAGAGCCTTACGTCTCGCCTGGGCCCGCCAACATCAATATGGGACTGTTGACGACTGGAAACATGTTGCCTGGTCGAAAGAGTCTCGTTTCAATTTGTATCGAGTGGATGGACGTGTACGGGTATGGAGACTATCTCATGAATGCATGGGCCCTGTATGTCATCAGGGGAATGTTAGAGCTGGTGGAGGCTCTGTAATGGTGGGACGTGTCTACCTGGAGTAATATGCGACTCCTCATACGTCTAGATACTACTCTTACAGGAGATACGTACGTAAGCATCCTGTCTGATTACCTGCATCCATTCATGTCCGTTGTGCATTCCGACGGACATGCGCAATTCCTGCATGACAATGGCATACCCCACACCTCCAGAATTGCTACAGAGTAGCTCCAGGAACAGTGTTCTGAGTTTAAACACTTCCCCTGGCACCAAACTCCCCAGACATGAACGTTATCGAACATATCTTGGATGCCTTACAACGTGCTGTTCAGAAGAGATCTCCACCCTCTCGTATTGTTACGGATTTATGGACAGCCCTGCAGAATTCTGGAGTCAGTTCCCTCCAGCACTACTTTAGACATTAGTCGAGTCCACGCCACGTCGTGTTGCAGCACTTCTGCGTGCTCGTGGGGCTCTACACGATATTTCATTCACTTCGAACAAGCTAAGCAGGTTGTGTTAGCTATAAATAGACATTCTTACAGGATCGGGAATGTGCTCTCCCATAAAATTGTTTATTCCAATAGACCTATAGCTTTTGTCTCGAAAACTGGTAACAAAGCACAGTGTAACTACAGCCAGATTGGAAAAGAGAAACTCGCCTTATCTATGGTACTACAAATTGTACCTATATTTCTACGGTCACAAGATCTACTTGCCGACAAATAACATAAATAAGCATTTAACAACATTAAACCAAAGACTGACTGAACTGGCAAATTCCGCAGGAGTTAAGTGAAGTGGAAGATTCTGTCAGCTTAAAAGACATTCGTTAAGAAACATAAGCGTGAGGATCACACGTAATGAGTCCGATGTTGTCAGGAGGGCGTATGATAACAAAATGCAAAAACAAGACCATTGTAACCATCAACCTAACAGCCAGTATGTCCACCTTTGGCACGGATAACAGTGGTGACGCATCGTCGTACGGATGCAATGGGGTCTTGGTAGGTTGCTGCAGAGAGTTGGCACACACTCGTAACCTAATTCCCGTAAATTCCGGAAAGGGGCGAAGAGCTCTGACGCGATTTCAGTCACACCCCAGATGTATTTCATCGGGTTCAGATCTGTCGGATTGAGCGGGGCGGGGGGGGGGGGGGCACCACACCCACTAGAACTTGCCGCTGTGTCTTCGAACCACTCCATCATGATGCTTTGTATTGTTGAAAAATGCCACTGTCATCGGGAAAAGTGATCGTCACGAAGGGATGTACGTGGTCTAAAACCGGTGAAGGCTACTCCTTGGCCATCATGGTGCATTAGCACAATGGAGCAGTCGCCAGCTTATCCATGATCTGTAGTACATGTGTCAAGGAGCTGTTACCCTGGAAGACGACGGACTCACGACCTCCAATCGGCATGAACATTATGACGAGGGTATCGGGGTTCATCAGGTCATGTAGTGCTCTGCCACCGCGCCGACGTCCGGTTCCGACGGTCGCTTGTCCATTTCAGTCGTAGTTGTCGAAGTCGTGTTGTTCACAACGGCAAAAGCTTGGGCCGTCGGTTGCTGAGGTCCATCGTTTGGAGTGTTGGGCGCACTGCGTGGTCACTCGTACTTTTACTCTGCCCAGCATTAAAGCCTGATGTTCGTACCGATACAGTTCGCCGCTTTTCCTGTTTTATCAGTCTGCCCGTCCTAAGACGTCTGACATTTATAATGAGGGGAGTCCGCCCAACCCTTGAACGTGGTTTCACATTGTTTTCGCTACGTGTTGAATACACTCATACAGTACTTCTCGAACACCCCAAAACTCATACAGTTTCCGAAATGCTCGTGCTGAGCCTCCAGCCATCACAGTCTGGCCTCGGTCAAACTCAGATACACAACACACCTTCCGCATTCTACACACGGATAGACACTCAATGATACTACATGCACCATGCATGTGTCTGACTTGCACACATTCCTCGCCAGGTGACTCTGCTACCGCCTGGACGTTTATATAGATAGTAGGTCGGTGATCGTAATGATCTGGGTGATCGGTGTCTGTATAATTAAGGTGTGGACGGCCAATGACCTCTTCAGTGCCGATGCACACCAGGTTCGATCTCTTGTGGGAATCGTGGAAATGCCGCAAGTAAAAAGGGAAATGAGCAATGGGCACTACATCAGAAGAGTGTGGGTAAGGTTAGAATTTGGGTCTGACATGAGGCGCACTAACAAAGTCCGCGCAGTTTTGCTGACCACGGTGTCTTGGTGGTCAGAGCATCTGCTTAGTAAGCAAGAGGCTTTGGTTAAAATTCCTTTCTGGCACGATATTTGACATTCCCAATTTATGTAAATCCATGCCCACTGACAGCCATTGTCGTCAATTCCTTTGTGCCTGAACTGATATTGATTTCGCAAGTCCATTCTGGAACACACGATTGTTGTTAGAGGTAGGCACATAAACAATGTTTTCTTTTGTTGTCCCCACAACATCCGGATTGTTTTCTTTGTCTTGAAGGTCTTCCAGAGGCCATTGTCTCAGACAACGGACCACAATTAACCTCAGCCTATTTCCAATAGTTTTTGTTCCACCAATATCATACACCATTTGACTACTGTACCTTTCCATCCTCAGTCTAGTGGTGAAGCTGAACGTTTCGTTTGAACATTCAAACTTCACACGGGTATACTCCATTTCCCAACACACGGGAGCAAGCTTTACAGATTTTCCTGTCGTCCTACCACACTTTGCAACGTGACGGGTCGTCGCCAACTGAATTGTTACATGGTCGTAGACACCTTACACTGTTGCATCTTATGTGGCCAACATGGAAACAAAGTTTCGGCTGCAAACTGAGGTCTTCTACAAAGGATTTGCACAGAAACAGTGTTGGTAGCACCGAGGGGTTGCGAGAGCCTTCCAAACGTGGTTCTTACTTCAGCCGAGTTTGTGTAAGGCCGCAGGGGTGACATCAAAACCAGAGATGGTGTTCTTGTTCGTATATTATTGATTTTGCCGCAGAATGCCTATCCTCAGACCGTGTACGTCGGCCTAGCCCATACTAGCAATCGCATCTGTCTCTCTGCAAGTCGCGGGGTGAACAATCCACATTGTTGCTCATGGAGGTCAATGGCTCGCCGCCGCCCCTGATGTCACCAATTTGGGCGCCTGTCCAGCAGGCTGAGGCGATGTCCGCCCCCAGAAGTGTCTCGTGCCGCCACAGATGGCCACATTGTTGTTCAAGACACCACAGTGTCTACGTGTCTGGATGCAAGTGTGCACATTGCGACTGGTTCTTCGACCAGTGCTCCTGGTCACCACAACGTCATGTGGGCCCTCTTTACCCTCGCTGTGTCCTCCACTGTGTAAGCATTCAGTTATCACCCCATCCCCTCCTCACTCTCGTCAAAGCCACGTGCATGCTCCCTGCACCACGACGGCGCGAAGGTGCGGGTGGCGGGGAGCGGCTGGGACGTGATGTCGTCCAAAGAACAGGGCGGCAAAACAAGGTGGGCACCTCGCAAGGAACCCATAGAAAACAATAGTCGCTGCATGCCGTACCAAGGAATGAAGTGTGTCAGCGTAGCGACACCTCCTAGAGATAACGCTACGCCACTGGATTCGATAGTCTAGCTGCAGCTAAACAGAGGGGAAGTTCACCACAAATCTCAGTCACCAGGCAAAACGACAGCATTATCTTATATACTCCGCCAGTATGTTACATATCTTAGATAGAATCAGTTTTGTGTTGGCGCCGAGTTTCAAAACATCCAGAGAGTCATGGAATTTCTCAAAATATAACAAACTTGTGGAGATAACAAAAATATATGTATAAATAAGTGTAAATGAACATTTATGCAGTGTGCCGTAAGTTCGTCATATTTCATGTCTTACAGTTCCACCGAAAGCAAACCAAAGAATTCACCGTTGAACCAGGGAACGTATTTTCTCTCGGCACAACAATTAAAGTTCTCCGTGGCCGAAAAGTTTTTCGATATTGCGCAGGATGGCCATGTACATGTAACCTGTCCTTTTTGAATATATCTTAATTTTCCATCTTTCACTGTATAATTTCATGTTTGACGTCCACCCCTCCCACTTGATTCCTGTGTAATAAATTGCTAAAGGACTGAAACTATCTGGCAGATTAAACTGTATGCTGGACCGAGACTCGAACTCGGGACCTTTGCCTTTCGCGGGCGGAGGCTCTACCGACAGTCGGTAGAGTACTTGTCCGAGCAAGGCAAGGGTCCCGCGTTCGAGTCTCGGTCCGGTACACAGTT